>NW_020664393.1:17786232-17940726 GCF_002925995.2 Terrapene triunguis
TGCCCTGACCCCTGAAACCCCCCACACACAGCCTTCTGCCCTGCACCCCCCCACACACACCCCAGCCCTCTGCCCTGACCCCTGAACCCCCCACCCAGGTTTGGGGTCCCGGTTGCTGGCCCCTTGCCAGCCGGCGTCCCGGCTGCAGGCCCCGCTCAGCCCGCTGCCGGCCTAGGTGAACAGAACCCCAGGCTGGAAGCGGGCTGAGCAGGCTGGTGGTGTAAGATCAGCATTTTAATTTAATTTTAAATGACGCTTCTTAAACATTTCGAAAACCTTGTTTACTTTACATACAACAATAGTTTAGTTATATAATATAGACTTATAGAGAGAGACCTTCTAAAAAATGTTAAAATGTATTTCCGGCACGCAAAACCTTAAATTAAAGTGAATAAATGAAGACTTGGCACACCACTTCTGAAAGGTTGCCTGCCCCTGGCATAATCTCTCTTCTTGTGCACAGTAATGAAAAGTGTCCTTAGTATGCCTTGGCTTCAGGAATCAAGAGTTTACTTGATATCAATGATCTCATCAATGCAAGCTGGACAGCACAAGGAGCTGCATGCTGCACAAGGAAGTCTGAGCAGGAAGCAGCATTTGCAAAGCTATTAACCTTCACCCCAAGCCTAGGAGTAGGTGCTGGAAGCTGCCTGGCCCTGACACTGCACAACCCTTCACCAGAGCAGGTTCCTGCCAAGGCAGAGCTCTTTCCCAGCTAGAGAAAGTGCTGACAGACCATGACCAGCCACCACAGATGCATAAGCCTTTGCATATGTGAAATCTGTAATGTGTGCACAGTGACAGTGGAACACTGTCCATTCAACTGATTTGCATATTCAAAATTAGATGTTGACCCTGTGAATATTTATCCTCATATGTTTTCCTTAGAGATTTAGGAAGAAACAACTCATCACTCACTTCAACATTGCAAGAGTTACATTCAGTTGCCCAGGTTACGTATTTCAAGGAAACATTCATATTCAAGCGTAGCTGGCAAACTCCTGGGTATTTCTTCCAGAATCTGGTGGTGGATGTAAATTACCTGGGGATCATAAGTGTTCTTCCCTCAAACACAGCTGTGTTCTAAAGGGACAGCACATCTTAAGTTCTTCCTCCACTACAAGATTTTAGCTATTGTATATCTTTTTTTTAACAGATCATTGATTATGGTATGTGATAGCAATTTTATTGTAATTAACAATGGTTGAGCACGAACTACTCTCTCTCACACACACACACAAATCATCTGGCCATTATCAATTCCTCAGCACTTCTTTCCTACGGTCCCACCTGCACACCTGCACAAGGGCAAGGAAGTAATGGGGGATAAGGCACCTCCTTATTCCCTTGTCCATATCACTACTTCTGATTTTCAGAATGTCAAAGCCTCTTTAGAGCCTCTATATTTGCCTCAAGTTGACGAGTGGGGGATGGAAGCTTGCCCTAGCCCCACTCATCCCCCATCAGTGCACTGGGAAGTACATGCTGAGCCAGTTGAAAACCCAGTGCAATTTACTTTACTGGTGACCAGAGAACTACAATTCCATTTCACAACAACTTTTGAGGTTTTACCATTTGCTTTCATTCCACATTGGTATGAAAACAAAGCCTTGCAAATGTTTTTGCAAAATGGAATTGTGTGGAAACAGCCATTTTTGGATCAAAACAGTCAGGTTTTTAATTTGGGTCTCTCTCTTTCTCTCAGCAGAGAGTTCACCTTACACATCAGAAATCTTCCCCTTAAAAACGTTGTTGGGAATGGCAAGTTCCCATGTACTACATGTAATATTTTGGCTTAGACCAAACAGCATATTTTATCAAAAAATCTGAACCAAAAATGTTCCTACCAACTCTAGTTTACTCCTTCCCCAGAGCAGCAAATGTTCATGTCATAGTCTTCACTTCAGGCTGCTCCAGGGGCTAGATAGTAATGTCAAGATCTAGTTCTTTATTAAAAATAAAAAGAAACAGATAATGAAGTGTTACCTACCCCATGAAATATACAGGTACAGACAATGTCATGCACCAATAGAGTGGTTTCCTGTACCTGGAGGCATTTTGCTCACTGTGAAAAGGTTATATAACAGTTTCAGCTTTCAAGCCACATGCCTCCAAGCAACATTTCAGGAAGATGGATATTCTGAATACACAGGTATAAGATATATAAAGATATATAGCTTGGGTATATCTTGCAGACAGGGAAAAAAATAAGAAAGTCTTTTAAGAGGCCTGTTACTTGAGCCCTTATACTACAAGCTTTACTTGCAGCCCAATGTTCATCCAAGTAGACCAGCTCACCACATGAAAAAATAAAAAATGAGAGCTATCGAACACTGTATTTCCACAGAGGAGCAACACAGAGTTATACTGCACATTGTGAACATTCATAGTGTTCAGTGTCCCAGAAGTTTCTGCCTACTGTGGGTTTCCCAAAACCTCTGAACCTAGGGGACAAACCTCCTGCTACAGAAATACTAATTGATGAGCCACAGAGTTACCCATCAATGGCAGAACTGGGAGAAAAGTGTGCAAGTAGAAATTTGCAGATTTTCTAAGGTCCAGATCCACATGTGTACTTAGGCATCTAAACCCCAGACTTATTTGTGTAAGTCCCTGTTTTGGCTCCACAAAACTCCTGCCAAACCTTGTAGGTACCTAAGTTCTGCCTCTTAGCATGTGCACTGCTGCTTCAGATTGTGCATCTGGATGTCTGTCTCCTGCCTATGACCTAGAATGATTCATGAATATGGGAAAATATGCATTCATCTGATTAAATTTCATGTTGGGCCTTGTTAAGAGGTTCACTCACCATAGGAGCACCTCCTTCTGGCCAGGCATGGTGTAGCAGCTTTCTCCCCATATGACACCAGCTTCTGACAGTCGCTCAGTCGGTGTGATGGTCTCTTTTCCTGCAACTTGGCCTCTCCAGCCAGGTCTCACTTGAGTCCACCCCTTCCAGGGTACCAGAATTCAACCCAACTGTAGTCCAGTGACCTTACAGCAGGTCTTCTGTTTATCTTTGGGCTCTGTGGTCCTTACACCCTTTATCCTCAGGGGGTTTCACCCCACCTTCCTCGGTGACTGGTAGGGGAACCTAGGCCCTCCCTGTACAGTGTTTCAGCCCAGGGACCCTGTAACTGGCAGCCAAAGTCTACTCCCTCAGACTCCTTGCTGCCACATGGGACTGTTTTCTACCTCTTCTATCCACTGAGAGTGACTGAAGACTCTGTCCTTGACGCCGCTTTCTTTTATTTACTTTTTCTTTTTTTTTCTTTTAATGGCAAAGCAGTCTTGACTGAATAGTCTATAGCCACCAACTATAATTCCTAATTACTTAGTGGTTTATATTTTCTCACTCTGCCCTGTGTGCTTCAGGTAATGTAACAATGCCTTTCTAATACTACTCCACTTCCCCCATATTTTTACTAAATAACATAATGTAACTTTTGTTACCTGAAGACGTTTGAATTCTTCAGAAAGCTTTTACCATTCTTTATCAGAGTCCTTACATACCCATAAAAGGTAATCACTTGTTTATTCCACTTTACAGAGTGCACATAGTCCATCTTTGTGTCTATTTATTCGAAAAAAGATTTTTGTCTAAGCCAGAATAGCCAGTTAGTACTCTAAACAAAATCACTTCATTTTTTCTACCCAGAACCTGAAGTATGTTGTTTTCCTCAACTCTAGGGCACAATTCAAAAAATCTTCTTCCTCTTTTTTCATTAATCCAATTTTTTTGTCATTCTTCTTTTAAATTTTTCGGTACTAGACTTTTGAATTCCTCTTTAATCAAGGGTATTTCTATGTTAATCTTTCCATTTCTTACAGAGCTTTTAGTTGCTTTGTCCACCATTTTGTTCCCTGTTCTCCTGATATTTGCTGAGATCCAAGCAAATGCTACATGCATCCACATATCTACTAACCCTGTTATTAGAAATATAATTTCATTGATTAAATCACTTTTTTATCATTATAAAGCCTGAGATTTAATCTGAAAAAATGACCACCACTGCTGCTGGGCATGCATTCCAGATCCAGTTCCAGCCTTTTTCTGCTACAAACTTCTTGGCTTTATGATCATCTCCCAGCCCCCACCCACCTTCCCTCCAAGGAAAGCTTCATTATCAGTTAAGCCTGGCTTTCTTTCTCTCTTGCAGGCCCACATTAACCCCTTCACGTTCACACACCCCATCCCAGATCTAATCTGGTAAACATCCTCAGAGGCCACCTACCAGATCAGGTCCCATTCAAAATCTGGCCAGAGGAGGAGGGGGTTATAGTCATGCCAGCTCAACGCCTCCCCCCTCCACTCACCCACCCACCCACCCACACCCCTTATTTCTTTTAGCCAGTGGTTAGAGCGCTTGTCTTGGATATGGGAGACCATGGTTCAATTACCCCCTCTCTGCCAGAGGTGGAGAAAGGATTTGAACAAGGGTCACTTACTTCTCAGGAAAGTGCTCGAACCACTGAGCTGACAGTGATAATGTGGGCACTGACACCACCTCCTCCGGGTGTTTTGTATGGAGCAAGGCAGGCACCTAACTCATTCTCACAAGGAACACCTTTGGTGCCTAAGTCTGACTACATGTAATGGGTTCCTTTTTGTGGATCGCTAACAGAGATACGTGCCTCCCTGAAGCCACATACCCCTCTGGTTGGCACTCCCCATTGGCTAGCTTAGACAGCTCCCTGCCTAGTGTGCTGGTTTTTGGGGTCACATTTCTTCCTATTCATTGTATAGGGAACAGGTGCCCAACTCAGGCTTTGTAGATCATAGTGGTTTTCCTGAGATTTTCTAGGTACCTAAAAGCCAGGTGCCATGATGCTGAGCAATGTAAGTCCCTTTGTGGATCTGAGCCCAAGTTCCTACATGGGAAAGTGGCTATATGGGAAGCATGTAGGGCCAGACTTCCAATTTAGGCACAGTAGGCATGTGCCTAGGAGCACCGGTGTTCTAGGGGCACCTAAAAATTAAAAGTGGGTTAAAAGTTAAAAAGTTAATACATACATCTCCACTGCGGGTGGACAGGTTCCTGGTGCAGGTTGGTGGCTGCCAAGCGTGTGGGGCAGGAGCAGGGTGAGCATCCAAGTCACTGTGAGCCGTGGCCAGGCAGGGGAGCTGCGGAAGGTGCTGGGAGCGTTCCAGCCCCTTCCCAATCTCGGCTGCCCTGCTGCCTCTGTCTCATGCTGGGGAGAGTTGGGGAGGGGCGTGGCCGGCGCCCCATTCACTTCCACAGGCAGAGCCGGAGCATGGCTGCCGTGCCAGGCTGTGGGAGGGATGGAAGACACCTGGGGTTTGCTCTCTGTAGGGAGAGGTACAGTCCCCCCTTGCACCTCACCTGAGGTGGGTGGGCTGCACCCCAGCTCAGGCTGGGAGCTCCGTGCGTGGCGGAGGGTCTAGTGCTTTCCTGGGGAGGCTTTTGTTTATATTTCTTTTCATTTTATTTTTTATGGAAAACACGAAGGGGGCGCTGAAGATGCTGTGCCTAGGGGCGCATAAGGTGTAAATCTAGCCCTGGAAGCATGTCGCCTATATTTTCTAATACCTGGTTGGTTAGCTACATATCCACCAGTCTCTAACCTACCTCTTCCTACCTTCCAGCTCTATCCTGAGTATGTGTTTTGTAGTTGGTCATACTTCAGTTCTATTATATTCAGGTTAAATTAAATAATTGCATTTTAACATAATACTGTAGCCCAGTCTAGCATCCTGCCCAGACATCTGTAACAGAGGCAAAGATTAGTTATACTTACCTAAGATAAAGAATGTGCTTTTTCCCCTCTTGTTCTTTCACTTATTATAGGAATATCAGTTATATACTAAGAGTGCTGAACTACACTGAAGCTTTGCTTAAGTCTTATGTAAGGGACAGTCATTCTATGAGATTCCAGGCTATTAATTATATGCCAGTGAGAATGCCTATGATTGATTACAGTGAAGATTGGGAGCTGCTCTCACCCTTTTCACCTTTGGGCCTCTGACACAGAGTTATCATTACAGCACCTGCATCCTTGTCCTTCCTTGCACAGACACTTTGTGATACCCTCATCATTTATAATCTTCCTGTAATTTTGGGAGCTTTCTGGATGCCTTCTAAGGTCAGAGAAGGACATGTTGTAACCATTAACCTTTTCATGCAAAGAATGTAAAGGTAAGTTAGTAACACCCAGCAATCTGTTGGAATCCTTATCAACTACTACTTAAAACCATAACAAGAAAATGCATGTTTTCTGAACAGCATATACTATTAGCTAACAACTCAAGTTCATCCCCACCATTGGGTTACTGAGTGTACAAATTAAAACTCATTTTAAAGTCGTCCCGGTTAACATTGTTACGTTGCTGATCAATTAGGGAACATGCTCATTTAAAGTTGTGCAATGCTCCCTTATAATGTTGTTTGGCAGCCGCCTGCTTTGTCCACTGCTTGCAGGAAGAGCAGCCCGTTGCAGCTAGCTGGGGGGGCGGTGCTTGGAACCAGGGTGGACCGGCAGCCCCCCATCAGCTCCCCGCTCCCCTAAGTTCCCTGTGCAGCAGCCGCCCAGCAGGCTATCAATTGCCGGCAGTTCAGCTGTCCCTCCCCACACTGCCATGTGCTGCTCTTGCCCTCTGCCTTGGAGCTGCTCCCAGAAGCCTCCTGCTTGCTGTGCAGTGGGGGAGAGAAGGAGGCTAATGTCAGGGTGTCCCCCTTCTCCTCTGCTCTTGCCCCCTGCTTACCCAATCTATAGAGCAGGGGGAGACATGACAGGGCTCAGGATGGAGGGAGATTGCTGGCTGCAGCAGCTCTCTCAACTTGCTGATCTATTTAAAAAGGCAATGTACTTAGAGTGGGGTCAGCGTACGTAAAGGGACAATGCGCATCTCTCTCTCACACAGGGTGTGTGTCTCTGTCTGCCATGCTGTCTCCCCTCCCTCCATTCGTGCTGATTTGTAGAGTGTGAGGCTACATTAATAACAATGTGTTAACCCTTGCGGTCTCTGCTGAATGCTAGTTCATTATTTAGCAGTAAGGCATTCCCTGGGAAATATCCCACCCTCTTCGACCCTCTGACTTCACCACCTCAACCAAGCTTCACACTCATCATTGCTGTGTACAGTATTAAATTGTTTGTTTAAAACTTATACTGTGTGTGTATATATATATATACTTTTTTGTCTGGTGAAAATTTTTTCCAGGAATCTAACCCCCCTATTTATATTAATTCTTATGGGGAATTAACATCGTTTCGCTTAAAGTCACATTTTTCAGGAACATAACTACAACGTTAAGCAAGAAATTACTGTACTTAATAAATCATCATGATACTTCTGTTTGTGTTTACTAAGAGAATATGGGAAGCTGGGAGAGTAAAAAATGAAGATTATAATAGCTGGACCTGTGACAAATTCTCTGAAATAGACAGGAATACAGAGAACACTGCATACTGGTGAATTTTTCTTTAGAAGTCAATCGACTCTGTAAAGCTGTCAAATGTTAACTAGCTTCCCGTGTGCTCTTCGCAAAAAGGTTAATGGATACAGCCCCTTTGCCACTGTGACTCTGAAAAACAAAGCATAACAAATGGTATGGGCTTGCATTTGTCATGGCCCCCACTTTTTTTTTTAAAGGCATACTGTATGTAAAAGCGGCTAGAGGTTAAACTGATGTTAGCACACTTGGAAAGTCTTACCTAAGCACAAGAAATAGCACCTGGCCATCATGAAGAAGCAAGAGTTAGATTCATACAAGAGAGGCTGTGAGGTTTAGTGAATAGGGCACTGGTCGAGGAGTTGAAGACCTGAGTGTGACAGCCAGACCTGCCATTCACCTCCAGTAATCTGGGCAAGACAATTTGCCTCTCTGTTTCCCCCTTCTCTTGTCTATTTAGACTGTAAGGCTTTCAGAGCAGGGACTGCCTCTTACTGTTTCTACAGCACATAGCACAATGGGGTTTAAACTTGGTTGGGGCCTCTAGGTACTATAGCAACACAAATAATTAATAATATTAATCACATGCATGTGTTAAGAAATCAGTTTTGTGCATGTGTGTGGTTACTATATATCAGGATTCATGTGGCGAGTATATGAAAGACTTTAGCAGCCACCCATTATTAGCATGTAAATTCCATATATGATGTTAATCCTTTGCCAGCAGTGTTTGGGCCAGATTCTCCAAACATGTACTACCCATTATGGTAGAGATTTTCTAAAACCCTAATGGATTTAGCAGCACAAGTCCCACTGAAAATCAATTGGATGTGAGCTCCCAACTCCTTCAGTTGCTTTTGAAAATCTTCCCAGTAGTGTTTACTGCTGTGAGTAACTCCATGGAAATCCAAGCTTGACAAAGAAACATCCATACCATGCCTATGTGTGAATAAATATATGTTCTATCTACAGGTTGAAACACATTAATTCATAATGGATTCTATTTAATAATGCTGGATTGCTGTGCTTTTCTTGCAGGCGGCCCTCATAAATGCACTCTGAAGGGTGCCCAGTTTGAAAAGTTCTTTGAGTAGAAATGAAAACCGATTTTTCAAGTGACTGCTCTGGCTGATGCAAGACTGGTGTATGGTACACTTCCTGGTCCAAGGTGTGAAATACCATTGAGCTGCTATTTAATTTAATATTAATAATGATATATAATTATTGGATGCCGTGTTATAGCAAGACACAATGAACTATTATACGCCAATTCCACAAATCCGGACATCAGTGGAGATGGGTCCAGTGGGTGGAGTGCTGTTACGCCCATAATGTGAGATTGTTTGCCCCCATGTCTGGATGTTTTTCTAAAAGATATGGTGTAGGAATTATTTTGGGGAAGTCCTATGGCCCATGTTATACAAGAAGTCAGACTACATGATCACAGTGGTCCCTTCTGGCCTTGGAATCTATGGAACTATGATTGGAGTGACATCTAAGAGATGGACAACTAGCAGGGATGGCTGACTGGGGTGGCCCTACACATGACACAAAGAAGTGACAGCTCAGGATTAACATGCACACTTCACTTGGTCTGCTATGTGGAATCTGGCAAGCTGCTCAGACAGAAACTGCCTTAACCTCATGGATGAAAAATTAAGTTATTTCCCTTGGTAGCATCTCCTAGCAGCCATCAGGCAATGATATCAGATACTGTTTGTGGTAGAAAGCTCTCTTTAGAATACTAATCTTATAGAAGCAGTTACTGCTGCACCTGTGTGCATAAGCCAGAGGTGGGAGAGGTGGAAAGGAACACAGGATGCAGCCATAATTTTGCAGCAAGTGCCTAATAGGCAGGGAAGTAGGAAGTGCTTATTGTCCCAGAGAAACCAGGTCGGGATAGAGTCAGGGCTTCAGGCTATTCTAACAGAGATCAACAGCACCCACAGAACAGCAATAGGATCAGGGCACCACAGAAGAAAGCTTTAACCCATCTTTGCACACCAAACCCTGATGTGCTCAATGCTTTATGACCATACCCAAGGATTAAGGCTCGCCCCATAATCTTAACTGCAACACACTTATATGGCGGTCATGAACAATGTCTCAGTGCGAGAACAGAAATAAATTAGTTCCTGTACTTTTAACTGAATGTTTATATTGTTCCTCCCAAGCAATTAGCTAAAAATCAGGGTCTTACAGGTTGTTTCCATTAAGAGAAGAAATCGGTGTCAGGTATTTCTTTGATGCAATCCTGTTTATTTACAGACATGTACATAAAGTCCTGTTTCCCTGGACACAGTAGAAATCAAACAACAGGAGACAGTTTCTTTGCTCACAGTTCCAAGCCTCTTTCCAGAGGGTACTTTACCCAAAAGCTCTCTGTCTTAGCTTTTCTCAAGATTATGCTACAGTTGGATCTGTATCTGTGCCTAGGCTTCCTGCTGTCTTCTGGCTGCATCTGTGGTGCTTCAGCTGCAGCTCTCCCACACAAAGAGCCATACAGCTGCAAAACAATCAGCTCTGCATTTGTTATTGGACCCCTGGGAAGCCCCTTAGAATATGTATACACTGCAATTCAAAACTCACAGCTGGTCCGTATCAGGTGACTCAGGCTCATAGGGCTTGGGCTAAGGGGCTCTTTAATTGTGGTGCAGACATTTGGGCTCAGGCTGGAGCCTGGGCTATAGCACCCTGGAAGGTGAGAGGGTCCCAGTGTTTGGACTGCAGCCTGAGTCAGAACATCTATACCTCAATTGAACAACCCCTTAGCCCAAGTCCCATAAGCCTGAGTCAGCTGGCACGGGCATACCCGTAGACACCCTTAGACTGCATGACCCAGACACTGCCAGGTTTGCATGTGGTCTAGTCCTTGGGTGGTGATTTTCCATTGTTTCAGCTATCATTAAGCAAAGGGGCATTTAATTGTTCCCTCATTTAGACTGAATGGAAAGCAGCTGCCATGCCCAATAGCTTCAAGGAGATGGTATGATTGTCAAACCGTGAGCATAATAATATTTTATATCAAGGACACTCTCAGCTTATTGCATCTTTCAGTGCTGCAATTTCAGATTTAGATGGTAAATACTTATAGGCAACAGGAAAACTCTTGAATCAAACTCTCAGGGCATAAACAGCAGAAGTCACACAAAATCTGACACTCAGCCATGTGAAATCTATTTTTTCCCCCACTTCAAAGCAAAAATAAGCATTACTGCTGTGCTAGGTGGCTGATTTTAGGGAACCTTTTAGTCTGGCTTGATTTTAATAAAAACATTTCCTGCAGTTTTGCAAATTTCAGAAAATTACCATAGAGATTATATCTCCAGTGATACATTGCAAGTTTTCATAATAGTTTTTAATAGAAACTTGATGCTGCTTGTTAGAAAAGTTTGGAAAACCTGATTATTTGCGGAATTTGATCAAATATTTGTAGCTGCTGCTTTTAGCATTATCAGGGAACCTAATTTACATCCAAATAACTGTTTAAATCTTGATTTCTGTGAAAAGGAGGACATTTCGTGTCGAAGTTTTGATCTGTGATAGGGTTTGAAGCAGAACAACACCAAAAAGAATTCCTAGTTTCCTAGTATCACTGATCATATTATATTATATCCAAGAAAGACTATGGGGCCTATTGCAAGTAAGGGAAATCTCCATTAACTCCAAAGATAAAGGCTTGTATTCTAGTTTTAACTCTGTAGGACTCTGTCTGATTTATCTAATGCCTGTGCTTGTTGTTTGAAGCCCATGATTAGTTAGACTAAGGACTTGGCCCATGGTGGTCCAGCTTCAGGAGGGCCTGGAACTGTAATATTTAGTAAGCTCTCAGGAGTCAGGTTTGTTTAGAGAAGGCCACAGTCCATTTTCTTACCTGTATGAGTACTAAGAACAGTCTGAAACTGCTCGGGCTGCAAGAGGTATCCGCTGTAGCTCACTATCATTAGATAATATCATTAACATAGTCAGTCACTCCTATGCTAGTAACTCAATACCTGTCTTCACAGGGGCCAGTTAGGCAGTGCAGAGGAGCCAGGACTCCCAACTTGGTTTCTCTGCCTCTGCAGCTCTTGAGTTTCCTTTCTCAGCTTCACTTCCTTCCAGTATGGAACTCCCTTCCCCAACCTGCTGAGGGGGTGATTCCACAGTGTCTTTATGGTCAGGAAGAATTTCTCAGGTGTTCTCAGTGGGGTTCCTTAGCTACAACCAATGGATTCTTGGAGTGGAGTTAGTATAATAGCAAACTATCAGATCCCCCTATTTCTTGAATTACAAATAAATAAGTAATTCACAGATCTATTATTATTTGCTGAAGCTTATTAAAACCCACTTGTAGCGAGGGGGCATGGCCTCCTCCCTCCCAGACAGATGGAGGAACAGCCGCGATTGCCCCGCTGGAAGCAGAGGGGTGGGACAGGAACCAGAAATATAAAAAGTGGGCCGAGGAACCGACGGAAGAGAAGGATATCTGCCACTCGTTGCTGGAGCTCGGACCCAACGGCGACTACTACAGCGTCCAAGACCCAGAGGGACTGCCAGAGTTACCAGTTGCCAGAAACACCAAGGAGCAGTTGGGGCTGCCTTTGGCTGTTTACCTTGGTGAGATGAACAATGACTCCAGTATCCAGGTAACCCTCTCCCAAACAGGAGTGTAGGAAGTAGCCCAGGGGAGCGGAATATAGTTTGGCTGCGTTGCTGACTGACAGCTGGCCAGTATGTTGTGGCTGGATTTCCCCACTGACCCAGTAGTGGACCACTCGGCCACTGTTAGGGCCCTGGGCTGGGATGTGGTGAAGTTGGATGGGCCCCCATCCCCCTACCCCCTGCGACTCCACCTGGGAGTGGCAGGCTCCCCACTCTAGGCCAAGAGGCCTGCATTTGTCGGCGGTCCACAGAGCCAGAGCTGTTTGCTGCCCTCCCATGTCTGAGGACATGGGCCAATAGACTTATTGCCTCTCTGTCCTGAGTACAAGCCAAAGACTCCTACCTGGTTGCTGCCTTGCTGTGCCTGAGGGCTGGCGCTTATAGACATTGCAGCTCTATCCTGATTGCAGGCCAGAGCCCCCGCTAACGAGTGTAGGCCAGGGCTCTCTGACTGTCTGGTGCCCTGCCCTGCCTGAGGGCTTGGGCATCAAGGTGACTGTCTGCTCTACCCCACCAAGTGGCAGGAGCCCCAGTGCTTATTCCCCCTGAACTGTGCCCCTCCAGAGGCCTTGTAGCGAGGGGGTGTGGCCCCTTCCCTCACAGACAGACAGAGGGACAGCCGTAACCTTCCTACACCACTACAGACACATACGGATTCGTAGCTGGATTTGGATTGTTAGAAACTAGGAATTCTTTTTGGTGTTGTTCTGCTTCAAACCCTATCACAGATCCAGGGCCGTATCAACAAAGAACGTGGCCCCCTCCGAACATATGTCCGGGCGGGGCCCCTTACAATGCAGAAACTGGAATGTGGTATTTATTTTGCCACTTTTAGGGACCCCCTTCCTTGCGGGGCCCTCTCCGGTCGGAGGGTACGGAGGGCGCTCGCTACGCCTCTGAATCACACACAGAGATGCACACAATGCATTATGTTTGTTGAACAACAACATTAACTCCCAATGGGATTTCCAGACAGAAAGGTGCAGGGTTACCCAGCAGTAATGCTGTGGAGAAAGGGCAGTTCCTGGACCCACTGTTTCCAGATCTTGGTCCCACCCCAAATCCCAGAAAAGCAACTGTCAGGATGGAATTCAGTGGGATCCCAGGGAGAGAAGATGATGTCAGAGCCATTCTTTTTCCCTTCTTACAGAGACCAACTGTATCTCCATCCCATCATTCAGCTCATAGAAGGGGTGGGCTTGATCAGGCCCCATATAAAGTGCTTGTGAGATTGTTGTTGGTTTGGGATTTTGATTGATTGTTTGGATTGTGGTGTGGTTTTTTGTTTGTTTGTTTTTTGCTAACATCTTTAGAGCTATCTATGCAACACCTTCTCTTCTCCTAAACCACTACAAAAGGAGTTAAAAGGAGCATTATAAGTATTTCTCTATATATCTATCTTTTTTTATTCTAAAAATCTGTGAGAATGGTCTTCCAAAATCGGGCTGTTTATACGTTTCTTCATTTCCCAAACACCGTGTCACTAATAATAGTGCATACTGTGAAGAGCAGAAGTTGTTCTGTACAGATAATTTGGAGTTGGTATACTGAATATTATGCAAAGTGCAATGGAGCTTTACAGAGCTGTGACTCATGGGACCTCTTCCCACCCCTACAGGTTAGGATACTGGTATAGGCCTCTTTAGCCCTAATGTTGTGGGGACTCTTAAAGAAGTTCTGTACTGCCCTTTTTAATCATCACTTAAGGCTATAAAAATGTAGTAAATGATCTCTTTTGATTATGTGCTCTTCAGGATTCCTGGTATCCAGAGTGAGCCTAAAGGCAGCAGCGGCTAGCTTGTCCTCACTTGAAGACATTTCTGTGCATGTACATTAGATGCTTACATGCTCTTGAACACAGCTCATTATAAGAGCAGCACAGGAGAGATCAGTGGAGAGAAATTCTGGCAGAAATTGGCATTATCCCAGGAGCTAGTTTTAGCCTGAGAGTAATAGAAAGATAAAATAAAAAGGTTGTGACCTTCATTCTTCATCTCCCTACAACTTGATAGCTTATTCTCAAGTTAAACCCTCCGGGCTAAAATGTCGAGATGATAAAAAAAAAAAGAAAAAGAAAAGAAAAACAGATTATTTGTTATGCTGCCTGTGGAGCAGGCCTCAGTTATACTTAGGATACCAGCTCTTTCTTTAGAAGTAAATTTGTTTTGTTTGATTTACTCTCAGAAGCCTTCATCTTGCATCAACTCACCATACCAGTTCATCAGCCAATTCAAAACATATTGGAATCAGAGACGAAAGTGCAACCTAAGGAATTGGATCACAAAGAGGTATTAGTTATTCACATCTGCATCTTGCTGCTATCCTGTGTTTTCTGACAGACACCAAATGTAAGTACTGAAATGAACATCTAAGTGCATGGACCAGAATAAATGTAGCATTAGGAGAAAGATCACATTAAGGGTGGGAAAGGGAATCTGTACAGAAAAGGAAATTTAGCTGCATCATAGTTTCAGATAAAAGGTATGTTATCACTTCTAATTTCCCTCAATAGCACTTTGAAGTTAGAGAGGTTTTTGATTTATTTTGTTTTTCTTTGTTTTTTCTTCTAAAGGAATCAATCTGTTGATAAAATACATAGAAAAAAATTCATGTGAATACTCTCATCTTGAGCAATCTATAGAGCAGTTATAAACTGCAAATCTACCTTATAATAGAACATAACTTGGCAGCCTGAGAAAAGCCTTTTTTCTTTTACTATTTCATTGTAAGAGAGCTCAACACTGGCCATTATTTGAGTTAATTGGGTAGAGCTATTGGAATACTCAAGCATCATTTGAACCTGTATTGGGTTTTTTTTGCATCTCTATCTACTGAGTTTTTCTCATATGCACTTTTGGCCTGATTCATAAGCCATACATTGGCTTGAAATCAAATTTTTGTTTAGTTCTTTTTAGATCAAGACAGGAGAGAAGACTTGATTTTATTTCAATTTTACTTTAGTTTTGTCCAATTTACTGTTTTGATATTTTATATTTTGTCAAGGTTTTGAGAGAGGGAATATTGCATGTTAAAAATACATAAATATATTGAATTTTCCTCTCTGGAATTACCATACATTAAGATATTTTAATTATTTAACTAGTTAAGGTGCCGAAGGTCCTCTAGAGACACATTGTGAGGAATTCTCAGCTTAGTAAATAGTTAATTGGGCAACCTACATTGTATTAAAAAATGACAGAAGTGTTAATATTCTTTTGTATGGCTTGTGAATCATTCACAATGCCACATTGGCTTTTCCCCCCTTCCTCCCTAATTCTTTTGATATTATGATTTTTGATATGTAGGTTTCAAACACTAATCAAAGCCTTTGCTTCTGCTTGCTATTGATGAGGATCTGAAAACATTATGCACCTCATTTTCAATGGGATTGCCATCCTTTCATCATTTGCAAATGCACAATTTTGCATGTGTACATGTATATGCACACACTTTTCAAGCACTAACGCCATACCACACAATCAATAGAATTTAACATCGGAATTAAGCTGCACAGCTCTGGCAAATCTGTACTGAGCATGTGCAAAATTTGATTTTTCATAAGTTTATAGATAAACTAAAGTTGGTGAGATTTTAACAGTGATGGCAAAAGACACATCCTTGACACAAGGCCACTTCCCAGCCAAATTTCTAGTCCCTACTCCAAAACATGAGGGGCAACAGAGCTTCGGAAAGAAAAGTTATGTGTCTGCCTCAGGCTGAAATTTTCTGCAACATTTCAACCAAAAGAATTTTCTATGTTGTGTATCTGCCTCAGGATGAAAATTTCCCCAAAATTTCAGCCTGAGGCAGACATACAACTTAGAAAATTTCAGCCCAAACACTTAAAGTTTGACATAACAATATAAGAACGGCCATACTGGGTCAACCAAAGGTCCATCTAGCCCAGTATCCTGTCTTCCGACAGTGGCCAATGCCAGGTGCCCCAGAAGGAATAAACAGAACACGTAATCATCAAGCCATCCATGCCTTGTCATCCATTCCCAGCTTCTGGCAAACACAGGCTAGGGATACCATCCCTGCCCATCCTGGCTAATAGCCATTGATGGACCTCTATCCTCTATGAATTTATCTAGTTCTTTTTTGAACCCTGTTATAGTCTTGGCCTTCACAGCATCCTCTGGCAAAAAGTTCCACCAGTTGACTGTGCATTGTGTGAAGAAATACTTCCTTTTGTTTGTTTTAAACCTGCTGCCTATTCATTTCATTTGGTGACCCCTAGTTATTGTGTTATGAGAAGGAGTAAATAACACTTCCTTATTTACTTTATCCACATCAATCATGATTTTATAGCCCTCTATCATATCCCCCCTTAGTCGTCTCTTTTCCAAGCTGAAAAGTCCCAATCTTATTAATTGCTCCTCATACAGAAGCCATTCCATACCCCTAATGATTTTTGTTGCCCTTTTCTGAACCTTTTCCAATTCCAATAAATCTTTTTTGAGATGGGGCGACCACATCTGCACACAGTATTCAAGATGTGGGCGTACTATGGATTTATATAGAGGCAGTATGATATTTTCTGTCTTATTATCTATCCCTTTCTTAATGATTCCCAACATTCTGTTTGCTTTTTTGACTGTGCTGCACACTGAGTGTATGTTTTCAGAGAACTGTCTACAATGACTCCAGGATCTCTCTCTTGAGTGGTAACAGCTAAATTAGATCCCATCATTTTGTATGTACAGTTGGGATTATGTTTTCCAATGTGCACTACTTTGCATTTATCAACATTGAATTTCATCTGCCATTTTGTCACCCAGTTACCCAGTTTTGTGAGATTCCTTTGTAGCTCTTCACAGTCTGCCTGGGACTTAAATATCTTGAGTAGTTTTGTAGCATCTGCAAATTTTGCCACCTCACCATTTACCCATTTTTCCAGATAATTTATGAATATGTTGAATAGAACCGGTCCCAATGCAAAATTATAAGAAACTGAAAACAGGCTCTTCTAATGGGAAGTGTCTAGCAACCTAAATAACAGGCTGTGCTTCCAGATCAGCCTCTATTACATAGATTAATTCTCAATGGAGTAATCTCAATGGCCTGATTGTAAAATCTGTCAACAGAATACTGTTTGACAACCAGAATTTGTTAAGAGAAAAATCTAGGTTCTAATGGTAACAAAGTAGTTAGCACATTTCACTTTGAATGGTCCCTTATGCTACGCTACCTGTTCGATCTTGTATTTACCTGTGGCAATCTAAGGTTATGTCTACTCTATCACTTATATTGGTATAATTTGTGGTGTTCACGGGGGTGAATAAGCTATCTCTAGGGTCGCCATAGCCTTAGCACCTATCCCGGACCTAAAGAAGAGTTCTGTGTAGCTCGAAAGCATGTCTCTCTGACAAACAGAAGTTGGTCTGATAAAAGATATTACCTCACCCACCTTCTCTCTCTGATATTCTGGGACCGACATGGCTACTGATGGACTTATTAAGAGTTGTAATTTTGAAATTAGTATGAATAATTTAAGTTGAAAAATTTTCTGTTGGTTATGAGACAAAACTAGTGCTATTTGCTCCTGTGGGTCAGTTGTTTGTTTTATAATTTTCTACAAATCACCTCAATTTATATATATAACACAGAAATGCTAATTGTTTCTGATGAATACAGCTGTTCTGTCATGTAAGAGAGATACTGTACTGGAAATTGAGCACTGTAATTCAAGTAAAATGTATGCTATATCTATATATTAAAACAAATTAGCTTAGGGGTGGAGTTATCATTTTACCTGAATATATACATTGAGATGGATATGAATGAAAAATATCTTATATAGGACTGTATGGTGATATTGGTTATAGCTGAAATGCAATGTTATTGACAAAAATGTGCTTCTTTAAATAAGCAGAGTCACTGCGGGCCAGATTTCCTAGTACCTACTTATTGCTTGCTCATGCAGTACTCCCTGTAATAAGGACTGCAGCATTTGGTCCATAGCTATCAGCATTCATTTTCCAATTACATTTTAAAAATATAGTCTGTAAATAGCTTGCATTTCACATATATTATTCTCTCACTGCTGCTGTGATTGCTCAGTCAGGGTCCAGCTGTGAAAATGTTAAAACTATTCATCAGACATGAATATTCATCAGGCTGGTATTCATGTTTTGCTACATGTAGCTGGTATGGCAGGGAGGACTCCTACGAAAAATGTGTGGATGAAAGCCTCCAATCTTGTTAAAATATTTGCCAAAATTTAAAGGTCATACAGTACACTATGACAGTCCATCCATGGAGGCACACAAGTGACACTTTCTGGGTATACTGTGCCTAATATTGATGCCCTACGCTACCATATGCCTTATTTCATATTAGTGGCACAGTCCTGCTGCCATTAAAGTTAACTGTAGACAGTAACGCTAATCGCAGATGTTGAAAATTGGGAATCAGCTCCCCAAATCATGAGATCATCTTAAAAATCAGTAGATGTTTTAAAAATAATATATTTGGCATTATTTTTATTTGCCCTCTGGGATTTCAGTGTTTAAGGGTCACATTTTCAAGCTTCACAACAATTAAGGCTAGAATCTTTTATTTGTTTGTTTGTTTGTTTGTTTATTTATTTATTTTGCTTTTAAATGAAGGCTGAGATTCTTAAATAATCACATAAGTCCAGGAGTAGGGGGTTTAAACAAAAGCGCCACCGATTGCAACACTTGTGATAAAATTGTGAATTAGCAACACTAAATGCCCAGTAACTTCAACAAGAATAGGATTTAGCCCTTGATTAAACAGTAAGGTGAAATATCTGAGAGGCAACTTCTGCAGCCCTTCTTCACATTCAACAGTACTTATTCAGGCGAGACATCCCACTGAGTTCAGTAGGACTACTCACATGAGAGAATACAGTAGCATTTAATGAGAGAAAAGGTTGCAGATCTGGACCTTGAGTAAGGAGTACACAATAAGGATTGCTGCTTTCAAGGCTGAATCTCACTGGAGCTGCATCATATATAACATTCTTCACAGACCTTGAGCCAGATTTTCACCTGGTGTAAATCAGTGTAACTGGTGGAGCTACACCAGGTTATACCAACTGAGGATCTGTTCCACTGCCTTCTCAGTATCTGTAAAGCACCTGCCATAGTTTTGCCATGACATACATCAGGATAACAATGGAATTAACAGTAATTCCATTCCATTGCACATGACATTATACTGGAATGTTCACCCAGGGTGAAATTCACCCCTGTGCAGAGGCTCTGCACAGGGCGACACACTGCTTAGTGATTTTCTGCCACCTACATTTTGTGTGGGCTCCATGTTGACATGAATTAAACCTCACTTGAGAAGTTGTCTCACTGAAATCATACTCCATTTCCATAATGAATTCTCTACTGTTAACTGGCACTGATTCACCTAAAAATGTTGGTTTAACATAAATGTATTTAATGTTAATCTTTGGCACTTGTATGTTTTTGTTTAGATGCATGGAGCTGATATTGGTTGAAAAATGATGTGACTGCCTCTATCAGCATGAATTAAACAGGGTTTTAAAAATAAAATATTGTTTTCAATTAAAACAGTCTTACACTATGTCACGTTTTCCAAAGAGTAATACTAGGGAACGTCCTAAGACGATCATGCACAGCATATCTTCTCTTGCAGTCACAGGTTTACTTAATGTGATCTCGGAAGAATTTTCAGGCCATGCTATGTGAATATAACTCCACAGCTGACATTGTAGACATTTATCTTCCAGTACATTTTACTTTTTTTAAAAAAAAGCACGTACTCAGTTTCTAATGGTTCAACACCAGTTTAATGCTGCACTCCACTGTCAGTAATAACTGTGAGTGCAAGTCTTGGTGAAATCATTACCCTCCAGCCTAAAGCGGAGAGTGCAACTAGTTAAGCCATACTGAAACGAACATGAGAAGATTCAAATGCAGAGATAAGCAATTTATTTTTACTTGCTGTATGGTAGAAAATGTTATTTAGGGTTTTTTTCCCTTAAGACGACTCTTCTCTGCTCCCTATTCAATTTTCTTCTTTTCACAGTCTAGCCGTTAATAAGGCAGTAATCAAGATATATTATAACAAGAAAAAAATAGTGCTGTAGTTAAAGGAACATTGGGTAAAATTTTCATAACAACTAAATCCCATTGTGACGGGTTTGGTCACAGAGATCCCCTTGGGACTGTCACCTGATGTGCTGAAATTACCTCTGAACCCGTTTTCCCTGCCAGTTTGGGACTCCAGAACCCTGCCTTGTTGAGCCAGACATGCTAGCCTGCTGCAACACAGACCAGGTCTAGTCCATGCCCCCAAAGCCTCAGACTTTAACCAAAAACAGCTCAGCAGGTTACCTCTCCAGTACCCAGACACCCAGTTCCCAATGGGATCCAAACCCCAAATAAATCCGTTTTACTTTGTATAAAGCTTATACAGGGTAAAATCATAAATTGTCCACCCTCTATTACACTGATAGAGAGATATGCACAGCTGTTTGCTCCCCCAAGTATTAATCACTTACTCTGGGTTCATTAATAAACAAAAGTGATTTTATTAAGTATAAAAAGTAGGATTTAAATGGTTTCAAGTAATAGCAGACAGAACAAAGTAAGTCACCAAGCAAAATAAAGCAAAAACACGCAAATCTAAGCCTAATACATTAAGAAACTGATTACAGGTAATATCTCACCCTCAGAGATGTTCCAATAAGCTTCTTTCACAGACTGGACTCCTTCCTAGTCTGGGCCCAATCCTTTCCACTGGTACAGTCCTTGTTATTTCAGCAGACATCTCAGGTGGTAAGCAGGGGTTTTCTCATGACTGGCAGCCCTTTGTCCTACTCCACCCCCATTTATAGCTTTGACACAAGACAGGAATCTTTTGTCTCTCTGGGTCCCCACCCTTCCTTCTAAATGGAAAAGTACCAGATTTAAAATGGATTCCAGCATCATGTGACATGGTCAAATGTCCTGTGAGACCCCTAGTCCTGGTCTACACTACGAGGTTATGTCGAATTTAGCCGCGTTAGGTCGATTTTATAAGCAATGTGTCTACACAACCAACCCCATTCCATCAACCTAAAGGGCTCGTAAAATCAGCTGTTGTACTCCTCCCCAGCGAGGGAAGTAGCGCTAAAATCGACATTGCTGGGTTGAATTTGGGGTAGTGCGGACGCAAATCGACGTTATTGGCCTCCGGGAGCTATCCCAGAGTGCTCCAATGTGACCGCTCTCGACAGCACTTTCAACTCCGATGCACTAGCCAGGTACACAGGAAAAGCCCCGGGAACTTTTGAATTTAATTTCCTGTTTGGTCAACATGGCGAGCTCAGCAGCACAGGTGACCATGAAGTCTCACATGTTATGAAGGCAGAAGAAGCCAACCCTGCGTACCTTTGGCTTACCATGGCTGCCTGGAAACTGAATTCTGTTGCCCAGCCGTGTGTGATGTGTCACCATACCGGCAGGCACTCAATATAAAAGGCAAAATGCGACCCTGTACCTAAAGCACATGTGCTATCTGCTGTGAATTGCTTGATTTGCTGTGAAAGAGTCTCCCTTTTGTTCTCATAAATGTATCTTCTTAAATTCTACTCTCCCTTTTTATCCCCCTGCAGGTGCAAATGTTTCTACGCTCCCCCATCATCTCCGTCCCAGAGGTTATTGCAGATTAGAAGGCGAAAAAACCGCACTCGCGATGACATGCTTTCTGAGCTGATGCAATCCTCCCGCACTGATAGGGCACAGCTGACTGCATGGAGGCATACAGTGACAGAGACCAGGAAAGCATACAGTGAGCACAACGAGAAGAGGCAGGAGGCGATGCTGAAGCTAATGGGGGAGCAAACAGACATGCTCAGGCGTCTGGTGGAGCTGCAGGAAAGGCAACAAGAGCACAGACCGCCGCTGCATCCACTGTATAACCGCCTGCCCTCCTCCCAAAGTTCCATATGCTCCTCACCCAGACGCCCAAGAACGCAGGGGGTAGGAGGCTCCGGGCACCCAGCCACTCCACTCCAGAGGATGGCCCAAGAAACCGAAGGCTGTCATTCAAACAGTTTTGATTTGTAGTGTGGCTACAATAAACAATGTGGCCTTGTCCTTCCCTCCTCCCTCCTCCTCCACCCCACCCGGGCTATCTTGTCAGTTATCTCACTTTTTTTTTAATTAATAAAGAAAGAATGCATGGTTTCAAAACCATAGTGACTTTATTTCCTTTGCCATCTGAGATCAAAGGGGGGAGGGTGGTTGGCTTACAGGGAATTAAAATCAACAAAGGGGGCGGGTTTGCATCAAGGAGAAACACACACAACTGTCACACCGTAGCCTGGCCAGTCATGAAACTGATTTTCAAAGCCTATCTGATGCACAGCATGCATAGCTATGCTCTTCTAATTGCCCTGGTGTCTGACTGCTCAAAATCGGTCACCAGGCAATTTGCCTCAACCTCCCACCCCACCATAAAGATCTCCCACTTACTCTCACAGATATTATGGAGCACACAGCAAGCAGCAATAATAATGGGAATATTGGTTGTGCTGAGGTCTAACCTAGTCAGCAAACAGTGCCAGCGAGCTTTTAAATGTCCAAAAGCACATTCTACCACCATTCTGCACTTGCTCAGCCTATAGTTGAACTGCTCCTTACTACTGTCCAGGCTGCCTGTGTATGGCTTCATGAGCCATGGGAGCAAGGAGTAGGCTGAGTCTCCAAGGATAACTATTGGCATTTCAACATCCACAACAGTAATTTTCTGGTCTGGGAAGTAAGTCCCTTCTTGCAGCTGTTCAAACAGCCCAGAGTTAATAAAGATGCGAGCATCCTGCACCTTTCCTGGCCATCCCACGTTGATGTCGGTGAAATGTCCCTTGTGATCCACCAGTGCTTGCAGCACCATTGAGAAGTACCCCTTGTGGTTTATGTACTGGCTGGCAAGGTGGTCCGGTGCCAAGATAGGGATATGCGTTCCGTCTATCACCCCACCACAGTTAGGGAAACCCATTGCAGCAAAGCCATCCACTATGACCTGCACATTTCCCAGAGTCACTACCCTTGCTGGCAGAAGGTTAGTGATTGCCTTGGCTACTTGGATCACAGCAGCCCCCACAGTAGATTTGCCCACTCCAAACTGATTCCCAACTGACCGGTAGCAGTCAGGCATTGCAAGCTTCCACAGGGCTATCGCCACTCACTTCTCAACTGTCAGGGCAGCTCTCATTTTGGTATTCCTGCGCTTCAGGGTGGGGGAAAGCAACTCACAGAGTTCCAGGAAAGTGGCCTACGCATGCGAAAGTTTTGCAGCCACTAGAAATCATCCCATACCTGCAACACTATGCGGTCTCACCAGTCTGTGCTTGTTTGCCGGGCCCAAAATCGGCATTCCACTGTATCAACCTGCCCCACTGCCACCATGATGTCCCAATTGCCACATCCTGTGGTTTCAGGAACGTCTGTGTCCATGTCCTCCTCACAATCGTCCTCGTGCTGGTGTCTCCTAGCCAGGTTCTGCACATACTGCAGGATAATGCGCGAGGTGTTTACAATGCTCACAACAGCAGTGGTGAACTGAGTGGGCTCCATGCTTGCCATGCTATGGCGTCTGCATGGGTAACCCAGGAAAAATGGCGCAAAATGATTGTCTGCCGTTGCTTTCACGGAGGGAGGGGAGACTGACGACATGTACCCAAAGCCACCCGCGACAATGTTTTTGCCCCATCAGGCATTAGGAGTTTAACCCAGAATTCCAATGGGCAGCGGAGACTGTGGGGACTGTGGGATAGCTACCCACAGTTCACTGCTCCATGAGTCGATGCTAGATATGGTATTGAGATGCACTCTGCCGACTTACTGCGCTTAGTGGGGACATACACAAGCGACTGTATAAAATCACTTTCTAACGATCGACTTCTATAAAATCGACCTAATTTCATAGTGTAGACATATCCCTAGTCTCCATTCTTCCTGGGCTGGCCCATCTGTACACAGGAAGGTTTGCAAGTAAACAGCCATTTACAGTTCATTGATTCTGAATCACCCTTAGTGGCTTCCACTTAATATGTTTACATTAGTAATACAAGTTTATATCTTATTCTCCTAACTCCAGACATAGAAATAATACATGCAAACAAATAGGATGAACACACTCAGTAGATTATAAGCTTTGTAATGATACCTTACAAGAGACCTTTTGCATAAAGCATATTCCAGTTACATCATATTCACATTCATAAGCATATTTTCATAAAGAATATGGAGTGCAACGTCACACCCAGAATGAGTTTTATGCATTTACGAGCTTTAGTATCATGGAAAGCCATCTATAGATATAGACCTCCATAGATATAAGTTTTGATTGTACTTAACTTTAAACATTCAATAGGAATGTTTCCATATTTTTTTTATTTGCAATAAAGTAGTATTTTGTTTAGATCTCTATATTTTCTTCCAGTGTTGGCAATTCAAACGTTGCAGCACCATGCCAATGCAGAAGGCACAGAAAGTAAAGTCACTATCACTTCATAAGCATAAAGACTCAGGATCAGTGTGCTTTGCCATTATTTGACATTTATAATGTCTCAGAAGCAGAGTTCAAATCCAACATATGATTACGATAATGGATCAGTAGCAGTGAGAAGTGCTGTCATGTAACATGTATAGCAGCTCAGAAGAAAAATGCTGTGCCATTGCATAACAGGGGTTCACACTCTTGTAGCCATTTCTCTCAATGTAACACTGAAAGGAGAAGAAAAAAGGGAATGAGTGGGTGCACAATGTTTGAATGTAATTCAAACTCCTGATGCATTGCTTGCATTTAACCTGATCACCCAGGAGCTGCACTACTTTATGGTGAGTTTTGGATTTTTTGTTTTTGCTGCTTCTGTGAGAATTGTTTATTTATTTATTTTAAAACTGGGATTTTGGTGAAACGCTTTACAGTTGCCTCAATTTCTTTTGGAATATAATAGCTGGATTAAATTGAACACTTTAGAAGATATTTCATTTCTTGGCTTTTAAAATCAATATGTTTTACACTGACATGAATATTTTTTGTAGACGCCTTGGCAGCTATTTTTGTGCACTGTAATTGTGTCTATAGGTGAAGATGGAGTATCTTTCTCTCGTTATTAAGAGCTTAGTAGCCCACAGCTAAAGGCTGCAATTCTTCATGTCACCGCTGTGGTAGCAAATAAGATTTTTCCATTACGTTTCTAGTAACCTCATTTGTCAAGGAGACTGTATTTCATGTTTATATAAATTTAAGGCTAACAAAACCGGACAATTAGATGCTTCTTTTGTCATAAATTGAATTAATCCTTTAGCAAAAAGTTAAACTAATCAGATATTACCATTGCTGCTACACTAACCTACTTCAGGCTTTATGTAAAGAAGATTCATGAAGTTAATTTAATTGCTAAATCATCTTTTCATTAATAATGGCTTCATCATGCTGCCAGTGTAGTCTGACTCACTGGCATGAGTTACAACCACAGTTGCCAACTTTCACGTGGTAAATAAGGACCCCGACTTTCACAATAAGCCAAAAATCAAGCGAATCCCATTTCAAAACAAGGCCAAACAAGCCAATCCCTAAGAACCCCAACGCTCTATGTGACTTGATCCTCCCAGCGCGCAGTCTGGGACTGTGGTGGGCCTGCTTTACACCCCTGAGTCTCTCCCCCCACTTGCCCCTGCTTGCCAAGAGCGGATCAAACAAAAGAAGACACAAGCTACAACAAGCAACAAGCTACAAGTCAAACAAGCAACATGCTACAAGCCAAAAACTAGCCAACAAGCAACTCACAAGCCAATTAAGCCAAAAACAAGCCCAATTTCTGCATTTTTTTCACGGGTTTGGCACGTCTGGTTACAACCCAAAACTAGGGGAATATTCTCCCACCTGGAACTTTAGTCGTTTTTGTGAAATAGGAATATGGAACATAAGAGGTTCTATGTGGCAGTTTAAGGAGAAATTCAAAAGAAACCAGGGATGGATTTGCTCTCAAGTCATTTTTTTTCTTTTTCTTATACTTTCAGCTTTAGTCTGTGATGATCAAGATTAAAAAGGTAATGTGTACCAATAAGAAATGTTAAATCTGTTTCAGTTTTAGACTACATGCTTTCTAAGCCCAGGGACTAAACCTTACTGGGGGGAAGTGCACTCTAAGTGGCAGTGACTGAATGAACTGAAGTTTCTAATCAATGCAATTGAACAAATCTGATGTATGATGTTTCAGATGCACTATCTCAGCCCAGACCATTTTTCAGCTGTTTTAGATTACCACGCCTAAAACCCATAACTGGTGGGGTTTAGCTGCAAGCTTGCGATTTGATACAACTTAAAATTCAATGAAAGCATGAAATCGCAAATGACTCATGAAACGACGTTAATATAACCTGCATTTGAGAGGCATTTGAAAATGTCTGGGCAGTGCAGTGGCTTTTAAATTGTGGTCCATGGGCCATCAGAGGACCCCAGACCACTTTAAGGTAGCCTGCCGAGTGAAATATTGTGAACACCAAGCAGTGTCGGGTTTGGGATGCTGGAAAGGGATTGAGATCACAAGGGGAGCTTTATCTTACTTACAGGGTCTACTGAATAAAACAAGTGAGAGAACCATTGTTATAATAGATATTATGGTTGTGGGGAACACCATGCCACTTCATTGAACAGGCCACTGTAAACATCATTTCTCCTTGTCATCTCAATGTGGGGAGAGGTCCGTAACCTTTCATGTTTTCTTAGCCCTTACTGGCAGTTGCTTTATAGCCAACTTTTCATCAATATCACATTGATTCTTTCTCTCACTAATGAAATTTTCTCCATTCTTTCAATATCCCCATTGATCCAAATTAAGGTTCAAATAAGGGGAGGAAATTAAACTTTTCTAAAACTTTTCAGTTAGATTGTGTCTATTTTCCCCATTGCATCTCATGTGTGGAGAAGATAGAACCAGATTTCCAGGGCAAATATTTGCATTGTGCATTGCATTTTGGTTTGTTGGATTTTTTTTATATAGTAACATCCATTGCATACAATCTGTAATATCAAAGCTATGCTCTTTTTATAACTTCTATTTTATTTATTCTTAGTAAATGTCATCTTAGTGACTGGTCTTTCAAAACCCCACTTTGCCACTGTTAACAATTGAAGAGTGATTGCTATAGAGAAAACTGTTGGTTTACATAACAAGAGTGATATTTGGATTTGGTCACTATTATTAAAAATACCATTTCACTGACAACAAGAACCTGAAAATTTAGTTTTAAATTGATTCTTCTTTCTGAACAAAATACTTTGTTTTCTAGAGCTAATTGAGTTCTGCTTCCAAAACTTGTCCATCATGTCATTTTTTTGTAAGTCAGTATAACCATAAAACGGGAACATTTATTTTTCCCTTTAAAGAATACAATTACAAGACAAATCCATTTTACCACTCCAATGTAGAACCCATGTCTTAAAGCCAAAAATGCTGTAGTCATTTTTCAGAGCAGAAATCTCTGCCATTTTGTAATAACATAAAATTTTCTCCTCCTTTCAATACTCCAAAACTAAAACAAAAAAAATCATTTAAAAACACAGTTAAGGATTCTAAGCGACCTTAATGTAACTTCCTATCACATCATTTACAAAGCAAGGTACTTAAAAGCAAGAAATATGAACAGCTAAAGGCATCATTAATCTTATGCTGCCTCCATATTAAACAAACACATTGTTCCTATTAAGTATAAAGTAATTCATAGAATCATAGAATATTAGGATTGGAAGAGACCTCAGGAGGTCATCTAGTCCAATCCCCTGCTCAAAGCACGACCAACACCAACTAAATCATCCCAGCCAGGTCTTTGTCAAGCCGGGCCTTAAACACCTCTAAGGATGGAGATTCCACCACCTCCCTAGGTAACCCATTCCAGTGCTTCACGACCCTCCTAATGAAATAGTGTTTCCTAATATCCAACCCAGACCTCCCCCACTGCAACTTGAGATCTTTGCTTCTTGTTTCATTGACCTCCACTGGACTCTCTCCAATTTGTCCACATCCCTTCAGTAGTCAGGAACCAAAACTGGATGCAATAGTCCAGGTGTGGCCTCACCAGTGCCGAATAGAGGGGAATAATCACTTCCCTTGATCTGCTAGCAATGCTCCCACTAATACAGCCCAATATGCCATTGGCCTTCTTGGCAACAAGGGCACACTGCTGACTCATATCCAGCTTCTTGTTCACTGTAATCCCCAGGTCCTTTTCTGCAGAATTTATTTGCATCACAACACAACAAGGTCAAAACCGATCCATGAATTGCTGGGTTCATTATATATCATATTTGTTGTCTTCATTTTTGGTATCCAAGGCCTCATTCTTATAAAGAGATCAACGCAGGTAGACCCTCATGCCACATGGAATCCCACTGATTCCATTGTGTTTGTAAGAGCTAGGCAAACTCTTATAACTATTTTTTATTAGTGGTAATCATTAAATGCTGACTATATACTTTGCATGCTGAGGTCTATTGATTAGCTTACAGGCAGGGGCGGTGCAAGGATATTTTGCACCATAGGCGAAACTTCCACCTTGCGCTCCCCTCCCCCGGTCACATCGGTTCATTGAGGGGCAAATCCCAACGAGTCTTTAGAGACCCCAGGGGCCAGCCGTGCCCAGGGGCTGCTCCCCAAACCAGGTTCCACCCTCCCCACCCCCTGAACTCCCCTGGAGAGTGCACAGCCCCCCCGTGAGCCCTCCCCACCCCACCCCGGAGGTCCCCGCCCCGAGTCCACTCACTGGCTTTGCCAGGCTTGGGCCTCTGCAGCAGCTCATCAGGAAGGAGCTGCCTTCTGGGGGCTCCTGGGGGCTCCTGCAGCAGATGCATGTGAGCAGAGGCCCCCGGGCACCTCCTGGCTCCTCCCTCGCTGCGCTCGGGCTCTGCGGTTCCCGGGAGTGTGAGCTGCCGCCGCCACTGCCCCTCCCGGAGCAGGCTCAGTGCCCCGCGCCACGGCGGCGGCTCAAATGCCCGGGAGCCGCAGAGCCCGAGCGTGGCGAAGGGGAAACTGGGGGGCTCACCGCCCCCACAAGCAGCCGCTCTGGCTCTCCGGTGTCTCTGGAAGGTGGCTCCTCCCTGGCGAGCCAGGGCACTGCTTTTTGGCGCCCCCAGGGCTGTCCTTAAGATTTATGGGGCCCTATGCAGTATTTTTAAACTGGTGCCCCTATGCCTGACAGCAGCCTGAGCTTGCAGCCCGGTGGGGGCGGGGGTGGAGGGACAAGGCAGAAACAAGACACCCGGCCTGCCTCATGGTGACGGAGAGTCACAGTTCCCCGCAGAGACCCCTGTACCCTCTCCCTCATGCAGAATGGACATGCAGAAGGCACCTAATTAAAAGCACTAAACTTGGGAATAAAAAATGTCAGTCACAGGTTTTTTGATATGCCCTGAAGTTTGTCAGACATTTATTTGCAAAAACTTTGTAGTAAGGGTGAGTCAGCTGTCTTGCTGAATACAACATTAAATATTATGGAATACATGATGCAGCTCTTCTCTGTTTTACATTTTCTTAATCAGTATTTCTAAGCTAATTTTATATTTTAGATGTACTCTTAAGCCTTCATAAAGTAATCATTCCAGATTACTACATATTTAACTCACTAAAATAGACATTATTTTAAATTAATCAGTCACAGAGGTTTAGTGTGTTCATAACAATGTTCATTGCTTTTAGAAAAAGGGAACACTGATTTACTGTGTGTGATCACACGTTTATGAAATTTCACCAACTTTAAAAAATATTTTCCAAAGATTTTAGGCATAACAAAGGATTTTATATCTTACTAAGGTACTGATTTTGCTTAAAACCAGTTCATCAGATAGTCAGAAGTAAAGAAAGGGAAACTCTTTGTCCAGCTATCTGGAAGCAAAGGGCTGTTGCTTCCTTCAATGGGCCCCAAATTTTCAGGTGCCCTACGCAACTGCCTATGCCTGAGGACGGCCCTGGGCACCCCCAACCACTTGCCACCCTAGGCGACTGCCTAGTTCGCCTAGTGGTTGCATCGGCCCTGCTTACAGGCTAAAAAACAAAAGGCCTGATTCACCACTGTGTTCACTCCAGATTTATACAGTGTAACTTCACAGATACCAGGCTCTAGAAAGTGCCTTTAGTGTGTGGGGAAAAAACTTATATTCAATTTCCCAACTTTTAACTGGAGAAGGAATCTATTTTCCCCCTCCCACACTACAAATGGCTTTTTACACCTTTCTATCAAGCAAGGCACATTTGGTTTGTAGTACTCTGCCTTCCTTGCGCGTTATTGTCTACTGACTTTAAGGGTATGTCTAGACTACGAGAGTAGTTCGATTTTACTTAAATCGAATTAGTGGAACCGATATTACAAAGTCGAACGTGTGTATCCACACTAAGAACAGTAATTGGACTTTGTGAATCCACACTAACGGGGCAAGCATCGACATTGGAAGCGGTGCACTGTGGGTAGCTATCCCACAGTTCCCGCAGTCCCCGCTGCCCATTGGAATTCTGGGTCGAGCCCCCAATGCCTGCTGGGGGAAAAAATGTGTCGAGGGTGGTTTTGGGTAACTATAGTCATTCCACCGTCACTCCCACCCTCCCTCCCTGAAAGCGCCGGCGGGCAATCAGTTCACGCACTTTTCTGGTGAGTGACAGCGCGGACGCCACAGCACTGAGAGCATGGAACCCGCTGCGACCATCGCTGCAGTTATGGCCGTTGTCAACACCTCGCACCTTATCATCCACCTTTTTCAGAGGCAGATGCTGAGAAATCGGGCGAGGAGGCTATGGCAGCGCAGTGAGGACATTAAGTCTGAGAGTGGCACAGACCTCTCGCAAAGCACGGGACCCCGCGCTGTGGACATCATAGTGGCAATGGGTCATGTTGATGCTATGGAACGGCGATTCTGGGCCCGGGAAACAAGCACGGACTGGTGGGACTGCATAGTGCTGCAGGTCTGGGATGAATCACAGTGGCTGCGAAACTTTCACATGCGTAAGGGAACTTTCCTGGAACTTTGTGAGTTGCTGTCCCCTGCCCTGAAGCGCAAGGACACCCGGATGCGAGCAGCCCTGACTGTCCAGAAGTGAGTGGCCATAGCCCTCTGGAAGCTTGCAACGCCAGACAGCTACCGGTCAGTCGCGAACCACTTTGGCGTGGGCAAATCTACCGTGGGGGTTGCTGTGATGCAAGTAGCCAACGCAATCGTTGAGCTACTGCTCTCAAAGGTAGTGACCCTGGGAAACGTGCAGGTCATCATAGATGGCTTCGCCGCGATGGGATTCCCAAACTGCGGTGGGGCTATAGATGGAACTCACATCCCTATCCTGGGACCGGACCACCAGGCCAGCCAGTACATTAACAGAAAGGGCTACTTTTCAATGGTGCTGCAAGCACTGGTGGACCATAGGGGACGTTTTACCAACATCAACGTCGGATGGCCGGGCAAGGTTCATGACGCTCGTGTTTTCAGGAACTCTGGTCTGTTTAGACGGCTGCAGGAAGGTATTTACTTCCAGGATCACAAAATAACTGTTGGGGATGTGGAGATGCCTATAGTGATCCTCAGGGACCCAGCCTACCCGCTAATGCCCTGGCTCATGAAGCCCTATACAGGCGCCCTGGACAGTGAAAAAGAACTCTTCAACTACCGGCTGAGCAAGTGCAGAATGGTGGTGGAGTGTGCTTTTGGACATCTCAAGGGGAGATGGAGAAGCTTACTGACTCGCCCTGATCTCAGCGAAACCAATATCCCCATTGTTATTGCAGCTTGCTGTGTGCTCCACAATCTCTGTGAGAGCAAGGGGGAGACATTTATGGCGGGGTGGGAGGTTGAGGCACATCTCCTGGCTGCTGATTACGCCCAGCCAGACAGCGGGCAATTAGAAGAGCCCAGCGGGACGCATTGTGCATCCAGGAGGCTTTGAAAGCTAGGTTCCACAGTGAGCGGGCGCCGCTTCTCCCCCTCCCTCCCAGGCTCTCAAGCCTGGGAGGGAGGGGGAGCAGCGGCGCGCGAAACGGTTTGAGAGCCTGGGAGGGAGGGCGAGTAGCGGTGCGCGAATCAGCTGTTTCGCGCGCCGTGGCAGCAGCAGCGGAGGTGACTTAGGGCGGCCGGGGCACATTTTTAGGGGCGGCATTCTGGCGCCGGCCATGCTGCCCCTAAAAATGTGCCGCCCCAAGCATCAGCTTGTTTTGCTGGTGCCTAGAGCCGGCCCTGCTTAAACATGAGAGTAATCCCATTCCTGCTCTGCAAAGAATTTAAGGGCATGCTTACATTTAAGTCTCATTTACTTCCATTTGAATTACTCACATGCTCAAAGTTAAATATGTGCTTAAGCACTTTGCTGAACTGGAGCCTACAATATTACCAGTTTTCCTGAAGATTTTATCATGATGCAAACTCAATTTGTATTGCGTCCTTGGGTTAGAAACTTAAATTGTGAATCATTATTTTGCACCTCCTTCATAACATTGAATTGCCAGTAATTACAAATGTTTTGCACATTTACCTGCTCATACAAGACTGAAGAAAGCTGAGGCAGTTTTTTTTAATTCATGTTGAGCTCTGTAACATTCTGCATATTTTGATTGTCCATTTATGTTCCCAATTATTAGTACCATGCGGGCTTTCACCTCTTTGTTGATATACCACCTTGTGGTCAGTTCCATTAAGCAACGAGTGTTTGGTTTGACTGGAAATGAACCAATGATATTGTTTCATATCTTTGAGAGGAAATACATTATTATTATAATATGACTTTTGTATTCCCACTACTTTGAGCGAGTAGAACTGTTATCTAGTCTGAATACTGAATAATTTAAAGAAGTACTCTATATTAAATATTTAATCTATTCAAAATTATACCATCCTAATATATACATATATATCAATTAAATGCATACATTTATGCAAGACCGCTTTTATTAAACCAAATTAAATATTGAATCAAATTAAATAATTAAACTAGATTACTTATTGTATCAATTTAACACATCAGAATTTCCATTGATACAAGCATATATTAATAAGAGAGGGATAAATATTGAATGGGTTAAAATAACTATATTTATCTCCTGAAACAACTATTTCTTTTAACCTGAAGATTTAAGATGGTGTGTGTGTGCGTGTGCATGGGCAATTCCGTGGTATAAGTTTTATTTTTTTAAAACCAGAAAAACCAATGTCCTGAATTGCCCTGGCCATCATGGGAAGAAAGATAAGACACTAGGAATTTGGTTTAACTAGGTTGCAACTTCATTTAAGCTATGTCTACACTGGCAACTGAACAACAAAACTTTTGTTTTTCAGAGGTGTTAAAAAGACACCAGCCGAAAGACAAAAGTTTTGCCGATGACACGTGCCGGTGTGAACAGCGCTTTGTTGGCAGGAGAGCTCCCCTGCCGACAATGCTAACACCGCTCATTGGGGGTGGAAGTTTTTTGTCAGCAGGAGAATTGACAAACAGCGGCTACACTGCGCGCCTTTTAGCGGCACAGATGTAGCGACACAGCCGTGTCGCTAAAAGCTGTGTAGTGTAGACATAGCCTTAGTAACACATTTGGGAACTACCCAGCTGTAGCTCATCCAGTGCTGGTTATACTTTGTTCCTTAATCTGGACCACCTGGGCAGGGTGGATGAGTGGGGAGGATGAATCCCTTAATTTCCCCTCCACACACAGCCAGTTAACCTGGTCCCAGCACCATTGCTGGGATCCCATTGCCTTTCCTTCATACAGAAATGAAGGTGTATGTGGGGGGGTGGGGGGCAGGTGAATTTCCCAGTCCCAAAAAGGCACTCAGTGTAAGGCCCAAAAATCCCAGTTCTACTTTAATCCCAAGAGGGGGAGATATGGACCATTTGCTAGTGGTGCAGAATGGTGCCTCAGGCAGGGAGAAAGGCCTATAAACTCTTCCTCTGAGTGGACAGGAACTAATAGGCTTATATTTACAGAAGGTGAAAATTTTCAGCTGCACCTTTTTTTCAGTGAAAAATACAGATTCAGCGACATGACACAGGTATGTCAACCTGGCTGAAAGGGTTTGCTTACAGGGCCATTGTTTCAAACAATGGGCTATATTTTCCTTATGTGTTCCTAGTTATTTAAATGTTGGAATACATTACTACAACCATTTCCTATAGTCAAAAAATAAATATATGGTTATACTGAGAATGGTGACAGATGGCAGGAAGAGCAGGGATGATCATCAGCTTTCCACTATATTATTTTTTCACTCTAGCACAGTTCTTTTGAATAGTATTGCTGGTTCACACTCATGAAAGTAAGTAATTGAGGCGGGCCATATTCACTGGCAGTATGTAAAATTCACAAGTAATATTAGTGTTTGAACAGTGGAAAAGCACGTGGCTGGTAGTGAAAACAATTATGGCCAAAATCTTCATAAGATGTCTGATATCCTGATCCATGTATGCAAAAGCTGAGATTAGCAGAAGCACATGTTCAGGTACACACACAAATGGTGACCTGCACATGTTCAGCTGATACATGCAGAAGTGCACACATACTTCTGAATATTCCAGCATATTTCCAAAAAGTATTATAGTTTATGAAAAGGAAAAAAAAATACCATTAAAAGTTGACAGCATGCCTTTCAATAAGGTATCACTAACATGTTTAACAAACATACTAAACAATTTTACCAAACTACCTGTTGTTGAAGCATACTTCCTTGGTATTGTCAACCCCCTAGAATTCAAAGATAATGAGTCATACCTCTGAAAATCATGAGATTGTCTTAAAAAAACATAACATTATTTTTAAATGGTTAATTCTGGGTAAATTTTATTTGCCTTCTAGGTTTCTTAACTTTTGAATTCACTATTTCAAACTACAACTATGAGGAAAAGCGGTTTACTTTAAAAAAAATGAAAGAAGAGATGCTCACATAATAGATGACTTGCAATAAAGTTGCAAGAGTTGGTAAAAGTGCCTCCTTGTCCAGTCTGACATCTCAAGATGAAAAGCTTGGTTACAGATTATTTTCCATCCTATCATGCATACTCACTTTGTATGACTGAACACATGCCATACACAAACTGCACATGTCCCCAACATAAATGTAAGAATGATAAACCAACAAAAGAAGTGGATAAATGGCTGTCATCAAACTTGCTATCTGTAGGCTTGTCTATACTGGCAAGTTTCTGTGCAATAAAGCACCTTTTTGCCCTCAAACTGCAGATGTGTACACACATGTGCACAGAAACTCCTCAGTTGCAGCATTGCAAAAAAAAACACCTCGACAAGAGTTGTAAGGCTATTTGTGCAGAGGTTCCAGCAGGTTCTTGCCAGTGTAGATGCTTGATTTCTTTCTGCACTGTAATTGGCCTCCAGAGCTGTCCCATAATGCCTCAAGTGACCGCTCTGCTCATTGTTTTGAACTCGACTGCCCTGGAGACATGTGCCCCCCCCTTTTCAAAGCACTGTGTAGAGTCCAGGGAGGGAAGCAGGAGCTGATGTCAGGGTTTCCCCCACCCCCTGCCTCAGGACTGGTTGTTTCCTGCTGCTGTCTGAACTTACAAGACAGCATGCTGACACACTCTCTGTCCCCCAAAACACACTATCTCTCCCCCCCCATACACACACACACTCCCTGTCACACACTCTCTCCACACACACACACACACACACACACACTTCAGTTGAAAAGCAGCTGGCAATGTAGTAGGATGCCCATGGAACAATGGGATTGGGAAACCTGCATCGTGACGCTGTACCTGCCCCATGAGGCATTTCAAACCCTCCCAAAGCAGCCTGTGGCCAGTTGCACAGTGGGATAGCTACTACAATGCACTGCTGTCTTTGCTGTTGCAAGAAATGCTAATGTGGATGCACTCCAGTGTCACAAGGAGCACAGTGTGGACACACAACAGCGGTTTAATTCCAGCATTCTAATAAAAGTGGTATAACTTGTGGGCAGAAACTTGCCAGTGTAGACATACCCTTTGTATCAAATGTAGCCAAAAACTTACCACTGGTGCTGTGCCTCTGAAGCAGACAAGTAGAAGAGAACAGGCCTTGACAAATAAAACTCTGTATTGGGCTGTGTCATTTTTCAGACAGCAGCATCCAAAACAAAGTAATATGAGGAAATCCCACAGAAGGAGACATTTGTCTTTGGCTTTGATCATCAGCTCTATGTAGTGAACCAACAGAATTCAATCATCCATTGGCTGAGGACCAGACAAAGGCCTTCATGTCACAGACCCTTAGTGTTACCCTTAGTGCAGGGGCTTCCCAGGAGAAGCAAGTGCTGTGGGAGTGACTTTGCGCCCTCTGTGCAGCAATACAGATGGGAGTTGTGATGGAAGATTCACCATGCTTAGACGGATTGAGTGGTCAGGAATCCCTCCATAGAGGATCTAAACCTAAGCCCACTGGAGTCAATGAAAAGACTCCCATTGACTTTCATGGTATTTGGATCAAGTTAATGGGACAACCACTTCTATTTTCAGTCTGGGGAAGACAGAATAACCACAGTGAGAACCGGGGAGATGGCCTGTGTCCTGCCTATGCGTTGGATACAAAACCACATTTCCCCAAACTCCTGGTAATACCCCTAAACATTTACTCCAACTTTGTGCAGAGTAGGAAAGGTAGAAGGGCTGAATTTCACGCCTAAAGAAAAGGGATGATCTGAAAACTGTAATATTTTACAATGCTTTCAATCCTATTTACATTTTTCAAATGCAAATAAAAGGGTTTTAAAAAACCCTGCATTTTGCACTACATAATTTTTTTCATTAGTACCGTGTATTCTGGGAAATTTGCAAGAAAACATAAAATTGTTCAAATTATTAATTATAGTTTAGCATAATTTAATTTATTGATTCACCCTCATTTTAAGCCTTCCTTCTGATCTTTTCAGTTTTATCAGACTCTGATTCTTAGCCTCTTCATTTGCTGCCAATGCATGTTTAATATGTTTTGATCATAAACAAGTTTTTTATATATGTAACATGACTATAGTGGACTTCCCTATGTCCTAAATCCTAGACATCTATGGATTTGTGCAGAAATTTATGCTTGCTGCCATAACCCCATGGGCAAAAACAAATCAGCAGCTTCAGACAATGCATTACTTGCCTTTAGTGCTTCTTCATCTCTTCTCATTGTTAAGCAGGTCTCACAATAGAAAGCCAGAAAAGAGGGCTGTGGGTTTTTTTAGTTTAAAAGATTATAGTACAATCTTCATTGACATTTTTCATTGAGTATTGAAAAGGAAAAAATATTTTTCTACCCCGTTTATTGGAGATGTATTATGGCGAGAAAGCTCACAGATCTTTAGATTGATCTGCTGCACTCTATATTTTCCCTCTTCAAAAATGTAAATGAAGACTTGTTCACTGGGGACACAATCCTCTGAGGTACTGAGCAATGTCTGTGTGGTGCTGAGTACCCTCAGCTCCCATGGCCTTCAGGATTGGGCTCTTGAAGAAAAAAAAGCTAAGCAATGCTGGATAAACCTTCCTGCCTGTAACATACCTCAGATGCAGGCTGTAGGTGTTCAAAAGGCTTCAGCTACTGGCTCTCAAAATAATTCTTAAAACTTAAAAAAATGTCTGAGAGATAGAGTTGGCTTTAGGCACAGCCCTGAGTATAGGGTGATATGTAAAATGCACCACACCAGGAGTAGCCCCAGGAAGCCTTGACAGCCCTCTGAATCATGATTCCTCCCTTGCTTGCTCCTCGCACTCAGGCACAGTAATAATTTGCTGCTGGACAGTACAAACTTCAGCACCCCCTTCCCGGTGACAGCTCAGTTTCACTGAGCAGCAAGTGGAGAGTGTGAATTCTGGCTCCACCCATTCATCAGCCCGCCCCAGCTATTTACTACCCACTTGTTCTGGGAAGGGAGTAATCAGGTATGTAGCCTGCATGCCTGGACCCAAGGTTGGAGTACACCAAGTAGGGATGTAAGAGGGAGTTCGTATTTCCTTGTGTGGGGGTGTGGTGTGAGTCACACAATCTAGCCCTACAGGACTAATACAATACCATGTGCAACTTACATTATAACAACTCAAAGTAAACGGGAAACTAGCTGAAATCTTAACATCCAAGAGAATCTTTCAAACAATATTTTTTAAAAATTAGTGTGTGTGTGTGTGTGTGTGTGGCGTGCACACCTCTAGTCCTGCCTATGGCACTTTCTTAGATTTACAGTAAAAAAAAGTAAACAAAGAATATAACATTAAAAAAAACAACCTACATTTCACAGTATTTGTGATTTCCTGGCTTCTGTAGCATTGTTTGGGCTAGGAAGGTTTGAGGACAGAAAAATATTATTCTGCTCATCCAAATGCATCATCTTTCAAGCCACAATAGCTGCCATATTCCCAGTACTGCATCACTGATCATACTGGAGCTAAATTCCAACAAAAATAGTCATTTATTTTCCTCTATAACACTCTCTCAGCTTTTCTTCAGAGCCCGCACCTTCTCACTTGTCTTGGATAGCTGACTGTACAGCACAGGCGTCCAACCCTGCAAAGCCAATACAGTATTTAATTTTCAGAAAGCAAATGATCACGCTTAGTATCAAAGGTTATTTGCAAAGGCAAACACTAAGGGCCAAATTCTAGTTAGACCTGTACCAGTTTGCAAGATGCACAAAGAGCACAAGAGAGCACAAAGAGGTCCCCTGCTAATGTATCCTTGTGCAGGGTTTGACCACAGTCCCAAACAGGAGCACAATCCCTTCTCTCTCCAAGCACCCTGACATATGTGAGATGCCTGAAAGAGGTAGGGTGGACTGAAGTTGGGGGGATGTGGCTCTGCCTTCCTTTTTTGCATCTACCACATTGCTGGAGAGGGTAGTACAGTGCACTGCATTTGAGAGTGATACCTCCAATCCACTAGGGTATGCTTTCTTGAAGTCCTTATGAGGAATTCTCAGTGAACCTGAAGCTACACAGCCCTTCCACATTTACTCTAGCACAGCTGAAGTGCAGAATCTAGCCCTAAATAGCCATGGGAGGAGGATGCAACAAATATACCTGCCAACCATTTTTAAATAGGAGAAAAATCCCAATGTCATCAAAATATTTATTCTTCTTCTTTTGTCCTTCCAAAAAATTCTACAGCCCAGTCAATGTATTGAAAGGCATGTCCCTACTTCTTCCTCAAATATCTTTATAAGCAAAGCATATGCATAACTTGCTAGATATAGAACAGGTAAAACAACAGAAACCCAGAGTGACTGCTCAGCACAGATCTTCTACCACATGGGCCAACAATGATGGTGAATGCTAGCCCTGTCCTCTCCACACAGCCATCTCCCAAAATGCCAGATTTGCAGAAAGAGAACTCCCCCAAAATGAGAAGGATCATAGAATATCAGGGTTGGAAGGGACCTTAGGAGGTCATCTAGTCCAACCCCCTGCTCAAAGCAGGACCAATCCCCAACTAAATCTTCCCAGCCAGGGCTTTGTCAAGCCTGACCTTAAAAACCTCTAAGGAAGGAGATTCTACCACCTCCCGAGGTAACTCATTCCAGTGCTTCACCACCCTCCTAGTGAAAAAGTTTTTACTAAAATCCAACCTAAACCTCCCGCACTGCAACTTGAGACCATTACTTCTTGTTCTGTCATCTGCTACTACTGAGAACAGTCTAGATCCATCCTCTTTGGAACCCCCTTTCAAGTAGTTGAAAGCAGCTATCAAATCCCCCCTCATTCTTCTCTTCTGCAGATTAAATAATCCCAGTTCCCTCAGCCTCTCCTCATAAATTATGAGCTCCAGCCCCCTAATCATTTTTGTTGCCCTCCTCTGGACTCTTTCCAATTTTTCCACATCCTTCTTGTAGTGTGGGGCCCAAAACTGTACACAGTACTCCAGATGAGGCCTCACCAATGCCGAATAGAGGGGAATGATCACATCCCTCATCTGCTGGCAATGCTCCTACTTATACAGCCCAAAATAACATTAGCCTTCTTGGCAACAAGGGAACACTGTTGACTCATATCCAGCTTCTCGTCCACTGTAACCCCTAGGTCCTTTTCTGCAGAACTGCTGCCTAGCCACTCGGTCCCTAGTCTTTAGCAGTACATTGGATTCTTCCGTACTAAGTGCAGGACTTCTCCTTGTTGAACCTCATCAGATTTCTTTTGGCCCAATCCTCTAATTTTCCTAGGTCCCTCTGTATCCTATCCCTACCCTCCAGCATATCAACCACTCCTCACAGTTTAGTGTCATCTGAAAACTTGCTGAGGGTGCAGTCCACACCATCCTCCAGATCATTAATGAAGATATTGAACAAAACCGGCCCCAGGACTGACCCTTGGGGGCACTCCGCTTGATACCAGCTGCCAACTAGACATGGAGCCATTGATCACTACCTGTTAAGCCCCATGATCTAGCCAGATTTCTATCCACCCAATAGTCCATTAATTCAGCCCATACTTCTTTAACTTGCTGGCAAGAATACTGTGGGAGACAGTATCAAAAGCTTTGCTAAAGTCAAGGAATAACACGTCCACTGCTTTCCCCTCATCCACAGAGCCAGAATCTCATCATTGAAGGCAATTAGGTTAGTCAGGCATGACTTGCCCTTGGTGAATCCATGCTGACTCTTCCTGATCACTTTCCTCTCCTCTAAGTGCTTCAAAATTGATTACTTGAGGACCTGCTCCATGATTTTTCCAGGGACTGAGGTGAGGTTGACTGGCCTGTAATTCTCCAGATCCTCCTTCTTCCCTTTTTTAAAGATGGGCACTACATTAGCTTTTTTCCAGTCATCCAGGACCTCCTCCAATCGCCATGAGTTTTCAAAGATAATGGCCAATGGCTCTGCAATCACATCCGCCAACTCCTTTAGCACCCTCGGATGCAGTGCATCCGGCCCCATGGACTTGTGCTCGTCCAGCTTTTCTAAATAGTCCTGAACCACTTCTTTCTCCACAGAGGGCTGGTCACCTGCTCCCCATATTGTACTGCTCAGTGCAGTAGTCTGGGAGCTGACCTTGTTCGTGAAGACAGAGGCAAAAAAAGCATTGAGTACATTAGCTTTTTCCACATTCTCTGTCACTAGGTTGCCTCCCCCATTCAGTAAGTGGCCCACACTTTCCTTGGCCACCTTATTGTTGCTAACATACCTGTAGAAACCCTTCTTGTTACTCTTAACATCTCTTGCTAGCTGCAAGTCCAAGTATGATTTGGCCTTCCTGATTTCACTCCTGCATGCTGGAGCCATATTTTTGTACTCCTTCCTGGTCATTTGTCCAATCTTCCACTTCTTGTAAGCTACTTTTTTTGTGTTTAGGATCAGCAAGAATTTCACTGTTAAGCCAAGCTGGTCGCCTGCCATATTTACTATTCTTTCTACACATCGGGATGGTTTATTCCTGCAACCTCAATAAGGATTCTTTAAAATACAGCCAGCACTCCTGGATTCCTTTCCCCCTCATGTTATTCTCCCAGGGGATCCTGCCCATCAGTTCCCTGAGGGAGTCAAAGTCTGCTTTTCTGAAGTCCAGTGTCTTTATTCTGCTGCTCTCCTTTCTTCCTTGTGTCAGGATCCTGAACTCAACCATCTCATGGTCACTGCCTCCCAGGTTCCCATCCACTTTTGCTTCCTCTACTAATTCTTCCCTGTTTGTGAGCAGCAGGTCAAGAAGATCTCTGCCCCTAATTGGTTCCTCCAGCACTTGCACCAGGAAATTGTCCCCTGCACTTTCCAAAAACTTCCTGGATTGTGCATTGCTGTATTGCTCTCCCAGCAGATATCAGGGTGATTGAAGTCCCCCATGAGAACCAGGGCCTGTGATCTAGTAACTTCTGTTAGAAGAAAGCCTCATCCACTTCATCCCCCTGGTCTGGTGGTCTATAGCATCCTTGTTGCTCACACTTCTAAACTTAATCCAGAGACTCTCAGGTTTTTCTGCAGTTTCATACTGGAGCTCTGAGCAGTCATACTGCTCTCTTACATACAATGCAACTCCCCCACCTTTTCTGCCCTGCCTGTCCTTCCTGAACAGTTTATATCCATCCATGACAGTACTCCAGTCAAGTGAGTTATTCCACCAAGTCTCTGTTATTCCAATCACATAATAGTTCCTTGACTGTGCCAGGACTTCCAGTTCTCCCTGCGTTTTTCCCAGGCTTCTTGCATTTGTGTATAGGCACTTAAAATAACTCACTGATTGTCCTGCTTTCTCAGTATAAGGCAGGAGTCCTCCCCTCTTGCGCTCTCCTGCTTGTGCTTCCTCCTGGTATCCACTTTCCCACTTACCTTAGGGCTTTGGTCTCCTTCCCCCGGTGAACCTAGTTTAAAGCCCTCCTCACTAAGTTAACCAGCCTGCTTGCGAAGATGCTCTTCCCTCTCTTTGTTAGTTGGAGCCCATCTCTGCCTAGCAAGAGAACTTCTTCCTACTTGCCCACCTGCTTACTCCCCATCAGAATGCTGGTGCTTGATTCCATGCCTCCTTCTGTACCACCCTAACCAAAACCTTCCCATCAGATGCTAGCCCATGCTGGTCCCCTTCATATGGAACAAGTCATCTACAGGGCACCAAGGGAGTCGTGGTAGAGCAGAAAAACAGGCAGATTCCCTGCTGGCAGGGTGTGACAGATCCCTGGGGTACAACCTGGAACTGTGGAACCATTATGCCCCCTTAGCTCTCCAGCCTGGGCTGTCTCTCACAATGCTTTGCTAGTGACAAGCAGCAAACTCTTCCAGATGCTATGATCACTCAGTCAACAACATGCAGGAACACACAGCTAAGTTGTATGAATCCTCTCTAAACCACTCATACACAGGGAAACACCTTCAAATCCCCCCAGCCTTGCACCCCAGAAATGTACCATCTTACACTGCTCATGACCTTCTCTTGAATGATGCAAGCTCATTAATTAGTTTGCCACTTCATCACAGGATAGTGGACATGCACCATCCTTTGTAATCCTAGCAGATTCCCAAACACTTTAGACAAACTCACTGGTAAGGATAAAACATTAAAATACATTTCTAACTACAGAAAGATAGGTTTTAAGTGATTACAAGTGTTAGGCATAGAGGTCAGAGTTCGTTACATAAGAAATAAAAGGTAAAATTGCAGTATAAATTCTAAACTTTATCAGACCACACAAGATTTGAATCAAGCAGTTTTTCTCACCCTACTGGATGTTGCAGACAGAATTCAGTTCATAGTTCATACTAGCTAGAAAGCATTCAGGAAGCCTGCTAAACAACCAGCGGGGCCCCTGGATGATTGAGCTACAAAAAGAGCACTTAAAGACGATAAAGTCATTGTGGAGAAACGAAATGAATTCTTAACAGTAACAAGTCACCAGGACCAGATGGCATTCACCCAAGAGTTCTGAAAGAACTCAAATGTGAAATTGCGGAACTATTAACTATGGTTTGTAACCTGTCCTTTAAATCAGCTTCTGTACCCAATGACTGGAAGATAGCTAATGTAACGCCAATATTTAAAAAGGGCTCTAGAGGTAATCCTGGCAATTACAGACTGGAAAGTCTAACATCAGTACCGGGCAAATTAGTTGAAACAATAGTAAAGAATAAAATTGTCAGACACATAGAAGAACATACATTGTTTGGCAAAAGTCAACATGGTTTCTGTAAAGGGAAATCATGTCTTACTAATCTATTAGAGTTCCTTGAAGGGGTCAACAAACATGTGGACGAGGGGGATCCAGTGGACATTAAATTAATGGAGATATCCCATCTCCTAGAACTGAAAGGGACCTTGAAAGGTCATTGAGTCCACCCCCCTGCCTTCACTAGCAGGACCAAGTACTGATTTTGCCCCAGATCCCTAAGTGGCCCCCTCAAGGATTGAACTCACAACCCTGGGTTTAGCAGGCCAATGCTCAAACCACTGAACTATCCCTCCCCCCAATTGTGTACTTAGATTTCCAGAAAACCTTTGACAAGGTCGCTCATCAAAGGCTCTTACGTAAATTAAGTTGTCATGGGATGAGAGGGAAGATCCTTTCATGGATTGAGAACTGGTTAAAAGACAGGGAACAAAGGATAGGAATAAATGGTCAATTTTCAGAATGGAGAGGGGTAACTAGTGGTGTTCCCCAAGGGTCAGTCCTAGGACCAATCCTATTCAACTTATTCATAAATGATCTGGAGAAAGAGGTAAACAGTGAGGTTGCAAAGTTTGCAGACGATACTAAACTGCTCAAGATAGTTAAGACCAAAGCAGACTGTGAAGAACTTCAAAAAGATCTCACAAAACTAAGGGCAACAAAATTGCAAATGAAATTTAATGTGGATAAATGTAAAGTCATGCACACTGGAAAAAATTACCCCTAATTTAGGTACAACTAATCAGGAAAGAGATCTTGGAGTCATTGTGGATAATTCTCTGAAGGCAGTGTGCAGCGGCAGTCAAAAAAGCAAACAGGATGTTAGGAATCATTAAAAAAGGGATCGAGAATAAGACAGAATATCTTATTGCCTTTATATAAATCCATGGTATGCCCACATCTTGAATACTGCATACAGATGTGGTCTCCTCATCTCAAAAAAGATATACTGACATTAGAAAAAGTTCAGAAAAGGGCAACTAAAATGATTAGCGGTTTGGAACGGGTCCCATATGAGGAGAGATTAAAGAGGCTAGGACTTTTCAGCTTGGAAAAGAGGAGACTAAGGGGGGGATATGATAGAGGTATATAAAATCATGAGTGGTGTGGAGAAAGTGAATAAGGAAAAGTTATTTACTAGTTCCCATAATATAAAAACTGGGGGCCACCAAATGAAATTAATGGGCAGCAGGTTTAAAACAAATAAAAGGAAGTTCTTCTTCACACAGTGCACAGTCAACCTGTGGAACTTCTTGCCTGAGGAGATTGTGAAGGCTAGGACTATAACAGGGTTTAAAAGAGAACTAGATAAATTCATGGAGGTTAAGTCCATAAATGGCTATTAGCCAGGATGGGTAAGGAATAGTGTCCCTAGCCTCTGTTTGTCAGAGGGTGGAGATGGATGGCAGGAGAGAGATCACTTGATCATTACCTGTTAGGTTCACTCCCTCTGGGGCACCTGGCATTGGCCACTGTCGGTAGACAGGATACTGGGCTGGATGGACCTTTGGTCTGACCCAGTATGGCCATTCTTATGTTCTTATATTCTTAAGACCATCCCTTCCCACCAGTTCAAGGAGGCTTCTTTTTGTCTTCCAAAAGATTTTGTTTCCAGGTGTTGAGTTGGGGGAAGAGAGAGGTGGACTCATGATGCCACTATCTCTTATTTTATACTCTCAGTTCATGTGCCTGGAAAATACTGGCTTAAACATGGAGTCAAGCATCAGGTGTCCTGAGGTGCCTTGCTGAGTCAGAGAGCTGAGCAATCCCTATTGTGTAGAGCTTGAGCAGTTGTCTCCTATTCAATTATAAATCTATTTTTTACAATCCCCTTGTGGCCAGTGACTGGTGATGGTCATTTAACACCCATCTGGGTGTGGGTCACCTCCCTTCTTGCCACTGGAGAGCTAGATGTGGGCGTCTCCCAGACTCACAACATATTTCAATAACAACCATATAGCGACATCTCATAACTCCATATATAATGATGATATACATATTTTGAGAGACCAGTGCGTTTTAGCAAATCATGACTTTTCATATGATACCTTACAAGGCATTCTTTGTACAAAATATCATAACCATATAACAGAGCTGAATATATGGGTACATGGTGCTATTTTGAGGTACAGTATGTCACACAAGGTTACGGGTCTTATCATGACTAACTCTGACCAGAAGCGCTACATCAACATCGTTCAGACCTCTAGAACAAAAAGTTTAGGTCACATGTATAAAATGGGGAACTGTATCCTAGAAATCAGTGATTCTGGAAAGGACTTAGGTGACATGGTAAATAACCCTTTGAACATGGAAAGGGTTCAGAAAAGAGCTACAAGATTGATTAGAGGTCCGGAAACCCTGATTTATAGTGAGAGACTAAAGAAGCTCAATTTATTTTGTTTTTCCAAGTGAAGGTAAAGAGATGACTTGACCATGTCTATAAGTACAGGCATAGGGAGTAAATTTCTGATAGCAAAAGAATCTGGCATAATGAGAAAATGCATAATGAAATCCAATGGTTGGAAACTGAAGCTAGACAAATTCAGATTAGAAATAACTATTTTGAACTTTGTGGGTAATTAATCATTAGAATAACTTACCTTCATCTTCAGTCTTTAAGCCAAGACTGGATGTCTTTTTAAAAAATATTCTATCACTCAAACAGATGTTATGGACTTGATTCAGAAATTACTGGGTGAAAGTCTTTGGTCTGTGTTTTGCAGAGGTCAGGCTAAAAGACCATGATGGTCCCTACTAGCCTTAAAACTCGGTAAATCTATTAATCTGTAAGAGCGAACCAGGTCTCTCTTCCCCAGCCACAGAAAGGCCCCCCTTCCTAGAATTATGCACTGCAGATCTCCTCAGACCTTTAAGAACTCACCATTACTGAGGAGTTAAAACCCTAAGAATTTACATAATCTGTGACTGGATGAATTGAAGTCAGTGGGACTACTCACTGGGTAAGGTACAGCTCAATGGGATCCTCCTCCATGACTAGGGCTCCTGGGTTCTATAGTAATAGATATAATTATAATAATTAATTAATATCTCAGTCTGAATAAGTATATAATTAGCTGGCCTTTAAGGATTAGCCAGTGTCCTAAGGGTTAATATTTATTTTGCAGTTTCTGTATTAAAAGACCAGAATTCAGAAATTCGCACCTGTTAAAGCACCACTCAAGCACTTGGCACATCAGAATGTGTCCCCATTAAACAGAAATAATGCTAATCTGTCCTGAAATTAGTAGCAGTCATTACCATTCACTCTTGTTAGGCTAAATCAGTTTCTTGGGAGAGGTCCCAGTAAGCTGGCCATCCTGATTCTAGGCTTCCTATGTAAGTGAAGTGTACTGTATTGTATCCTGGTGTCAGTTTCCCATTGCTATGACCAGGGCCGGCTCCAGGCACCAGCCCACCAAGCTTGTGCTTGGGGCGGCACCTGGAGAGGGGCAGCGCGGCGCTCCGGCTCCAGCCGCCAGGGAGAGCGGAGCCGCTGCGGGCTCGCCGCCCTCCCCCGGCGCTCTGGCCGCCGGGGAGAGCGGAGCCCGGCCGGGCTTGCCGCCCTCCCCCCGGCGCTCTGGCCGCCGGGGAGAGCGGAGCCCCGGCCAGCTCGCCGCCCTCCCCCCGGCGCTCTGGCCACCGCGGAGAGTGGAGCCCCGGCCGGGCTCGCCGCCCTCCCCCCGGCGCTCCGGCCGGTCGGGGAGAGCGGCCTGTGGCCGGGCTCGGCGCCCTCCCCTGCCGTGCTCCAGGGGGAGGGGGGGGAGGGAGGGCGGCGGGAGGCTTTTTTGCCTGGGGCGGCAAAAAAGCCAGAGCCAGCCCTGGCTATGACACAGTAACATCACAATGTAATCCTCTATAAAGTGGCTAAAAATGTTCTGAAAAATAACCACTCATAATCAGCAGCTGATTCTCCAATTTACTATAAATATCTCAGCAATTTCAGAGGTTTATTGGGTTCCCCATCCTCCTTCCCCCAACATGGAATGAGATCAAGTCACTCGAAAAACTGCAGTAAAATTGTATTTTATATAACATCTTTTTGCCTACAGCTTTGGACAGGTGGGAGGAAAAGCATCTGTCATAGTGCAAACTACAAATTGTGGTTTTGCTTCTATATTACTGGGGTGAAATGTTCATCATAGTCCTATTTTCGGTAGGTTAAAACAAGACTTTCAAGCTGACAATTTAAATGCAGGTTTAAATTTGAAGTTTCAGCCAAGTGAGGAGAAATGTTTGAAATATTAAGCCCCACCGATTGGGAGATATATCCGATCATAACCATAACCCACAGAGATACTGGCATCATCAGACTTAGGCTGTGTTAAACACTTTTATGCCATACATGAGAATAAACTGACTGCACTATGAAGCATACTGCTGCTGTAATCTGGATGAAGTTTACTATTTTTACTAGCAAGTAATCTGAACAGAGATTTCATAAAAATAGTTAGATTTCAAGGGGTAAAAAAAAAGAAAAGAAAAGAAAAGAAGAAACAACCCATCTAGATAAATAACCTGTTTGTCTCTGGAATACAGATGGAAATCCTGATCCAAACCTGATTGAAGTCTATGAAAAGATTTCAAAGAGCCTTGGAGGACATCCAAAAAAAGGAGGCTTGGCAGTCGGATATAAGGTAGAAGTAACTAAACAGATAGATAGCATATATTGCTCCTTCACTCTATATGTGTTGGCCATGAAATGAGTCTGCATATGATAAATTTATGGAAGTACAACATTAAAAAAAATATATATATATATATATATATATATATATATATATATATAAAATTATTGGTAGTTGTGTTATACATAAACATTTGTGTTCTGATGCTAGCCTTCCTGACTAAGCTGTAGTAACAGAGGGATTTTTTCAGTAGAGAAGAAATGAATGTACTTTCAACAAATAAAAGATTGTTAGATATAGAAAATGACACTGTCAATACCCCAATGAAAGTGGAATGAGGAAAAGTAAATGGAAGCCACATGATCCAAGTTGGGGATCAATTAGATAGCTTGTTGTACTCAAAGGGAGAGAGGAGATAAAGTCAAAGGAATCACAGAAAAGAGAAAAATGGAGTCAAAGGAAGGGAGTAGTATCTGTTTTGGTAGAGGGATATGATGGGTGGATACGGGAAATGCATCAAAACTTGATGCAAATTCAGCTGAATATCCAAATGTCTGCGGGCTTTTCCAAACCAAACAAAAATGTCTACCCTTTGAGGTCTGTTTATCATGATCTTTGACATCTGCCTTTCATTATGGGTGTATATTGTAATGCATTGAAATACACTTTTTGGATTCAGATTTGCCTGGAAAGTTCTACTGAAAGAAACTTCATCACTCTGGAGAAGTTTTTGTACCTTTTTTCCAAGATTAGGCAGATTCTGGTCTGTTCTGCAAGGAATGGCACCTCTACAGTTCTATCTCAGAAACCTCTGTTTAAAAATGATGTTTCAGTAAGTGCCTTTCTGTTCCCTTACAAAACTTCCCCTATTTCAACCAGGTGATCATGAATGATATCACTCTCCTGAGGCTGACACAGAAAGATAATGACCAAATGTTGCATGAATGCGACCAAAACCCAGGACCATTTGCTTCCATGCTTTGTGCTGCAATGATTCCAGACCACTTGCTACTGGCTTGGCATGAGGCAGCCCTCCCCAGAAACCTTCTGCAAAGGCTTTCAGAGTACCTCCAGGAGAGCTTCATGGAGATGTCTATGGAGGATTCCTGCTCCATCCCTAGACATGTTAACAGACTTTTCCATTAGCTGTACTGGCCGCGAATACATCCCAATTGTTCAGGGCAAATCAAACATTAAACACAATTGCTTTCAACTGTAGTGTCATTACAAATGTGCACTCACCAGAGGTGCCTTCTCCACTGTCAGGGTCCGGGAACAATAGGCCCTGGGAGGGTATTGGCTCCAGGGTGAGGAAAAGGTCCTGGCTGCCAGGGAGAACGGATTCTCCGCTTGCCTGCTGCACATTCTCCTCCTCCTCTTCCTCATCCACAAAATCTTCATCCGTGTTGTGTGAGGCTGCTACCTTGCAGGTGTCCACAGAGAGTGTTGGGGGTACTGGTAGGGTCCCCCCCTAGAATGGCATACAGCTGATCACAGAAGCGGCATGTATGGGGCTCTGACCTGGAGCGATTGTTCTTTTGGTAGGCTTGCCTGAGCATCTTAATTTTCACATGGCACAGCTGTGCATCCCTAGTGTAGCCTCTTTCCACCATGCCCTATTCGATTTTGGCATATATATCAGCATTTCTTCTGCTGGATCAGAGTACTGCCTGCACAGATTCTTCTCCCCATACTGCAATCAGATCCAGTGTCTCCCGTTCGCTCCATGATGGAGCTCATTTGCGATTCTCGGACTGCATGGTCACCTGTTCTGCTGAGCTCGCAAAGCTGACCAAACAGGAAATGAAATTCAAAAGTTCACGGGCTTTTCCTGTGTACCTGGCTAGTGCATCGGAGTTGAAAGTGCTCTCCAGAGCGGTCACATTGGAGCACTCTGGGATAGCTCCCAGAGGCCAATACCATTGAATTGCACAGTGCTGCATCTACACTACCCCAAATTCGACCCAGGAACGTTGATTTTAGTGCTACTCTTCTTGTCCAGGAGGAGTATAGCAGTCCATTTTAAGAGCCCTTTAGGTCAGTGGAATGGGGTTGGTTGTGTAGACACATTCATTATAAAATTGACCTAATGTGGCTAAATTCGACCTAACCTCGTAGAGTAGAGCAAGCCTAAGAGAAAGGTTAACTAGAGTTACCAGACACAGTATTTTCAATCATAGTACTAACTTCATCCAAGCCCTGTAAAAACAGTAAGTTAAAAGCTCTGAGGTATTTAAATATTATGTTGTGTTCCATTTTGCAGTCCTAGAAAGGTTTACTATTCAACATCTAACACTGGGTTATACTCCTAAATATTCCTTCCAACTACAGGTGGTTGGGAATTTTTCAACAAAAATGTTTGTTGTTGTTGTTGTTGTTGTTGTTGTAAAATGCAAATTCATCAAAACCAAACTTATCAGTTTTGATGAAACTTTTGTTGAGAAGTTTCTCAAGTCCAGTGTAGAATTCTGGCCAGAAGAAGAGACAGAGAAGCCCCAGAATAGTGGCTAATCTAGTGATTAGAACACTTGTCTTGTCTGGGATGTACGAGTCCCAAGTTCAAGTCTCTGCTCAGCCTAATTTTCATAAGGGACTTGAATTTGGGTCTTCCACATCCAACATGAGTGCTATAACCACCAGCTATTCTAGAGTAACACTTTCAGATTTATTGGGGGTGGAGGAAACACCAAAGGTCTTGGTTAGTCCGAATGTAGAACTTGAAAATTTGTGTGGGAGAGGAAAACGGTTTCCTCCCCATCTCTACTTCAAGCAGAATTCTAGCTCAGACTCCAGTCCTCCCTAATACACAGTGTACTTTGCTGTTCTGGGGAAATGCTTCAGACAATGTTGCCATCCACAACTCACAAATATAAGTTGGTCATGCCTATAAACTTTCCAATTTTGCCTTGGATAACAGTGTTTGTAGCATTCCCTATACTTCCCTGTACTCAGAACTGCACTTAATATAGGGAATACTACACATATATTCTCTGTAGCATTGTTTAGTTATCTAAAGGAAAACTAGATATGTTTTTAGCATGATTACTGTCAGGGCCGACGAGGGGGGGGAAAGCCGGTACAAATTACCGGGGCCCGGCGGTCTGGAAGGGGGTCCGGGGCCTGGCTTCCCCCCCTCTCGTCGGCCCTGTTTAGCCAGTCCGCCCTTGCTGGGGGGCCCGAAAATTTTTTTTCACCAGGGCCCGAACCCGCTCTCGGCAGCCCTGATTACTGTACTCCAAGAGTCTGCAATGTTGCTCTTTACTTCTCAGAAGTGCTACAGGACCCCATGCGAGGCAAGACAACTAGAAAATATCCAGAAACAATCCCACAGGGCACATGTGATTGCTGCAGCCTTTTGCTCAAGCTCCCTTTTTTCATATTCTAACCATTAGTCATGAGATTTAGTGTTTTCCTTCTAATAGGGAAGTGATGAATCCCCTTGTTGTGGAATTTGTTGGATGCCAAATTCCAGTCTGTAAATTCCATTGGTTACCCACTAGAAATTCAGGTATTAAGATGTGTCACTCATTTCTTTGTATATTTATTCCAACCAGGCTTTAAAACCAAATCAATAAAACTAAGCTTCATAGCTTATCTATTTCATAATTAGCAACTAAAAAAACCCTCAAAAATATGCAGCACAATGAAAAGTAAAAAGCAAAGGGGAAAATAAATACTATTGTGATAGTAGTAAAATAGGTAAACAGAAAAACAATTGCCTGTTGTATCGTAAATCACACACATGACAGCTTTCTTTAGGTATTAAAAGTCTTTATTCGGGCAACACACAAATGTCTGCAATGGTTCTGCAATTGCACCCCCACTTCATGCAGTTCTCAACAAGGTACATACCAAAACGAGACAGCCAGGCATTTCCTTGTTTAATAATCTGCCTGCTCCCCTTATTGCTTGGTTTATTCTACATATTGTAACACCTGTATTAATAGAAATTGAAATTCAAAAGGTCAAAGCCCTTCCTGAAATGAAATGTATGGCCAGATCCTGCAATCCTTACTCGAGCAATGAGCCATGTACTTCAACGGGGAGTTCACCTGCTTCAAGACTGCAAAATATGACCTTGGTCATTAAACTTTATTATGGGCAAATTATATTTTAAAAATACTAGCCTTTGTATATTAACTGGGAGAAATCTTTATCTGTGAATACAGTAGCTCTTGATATTACTGATGTGAATGAGCTCTCACTAGGTACACTGCTGGACAAAGCTCCAAGACAAGACGTTGAAACAGGAGAAAGATTTGGAAGTCCATTTGTAATCTCTCTAGGGCTGTGTTCCCGTCTGCATTCAAGGAAGGTTTATTGCTTCAACTTCTAGCCCTGGGCTTTTATTCCTAAATAGTCCTGCTAATTAGAGCTGGATGGGAATTTCTTGAGCAAATGTTTTTTTCATCAGTGTCGATTCTTCAAAATCAAAATGTTCATTGGAATGTATTGGTTTTAACAATGCTCCAATAATTTGACTGACACAAAGCACACATCCTTAACAACTGAAGTTGGTTGGGTGTCAAGCATCACTAGTGCTTACTCTTCACTTCTGGAGAATTAATTTCCAAAGGCCCCCTTTGGGATGAATGTTTCTTCACTGGATTTTCTGCGGTACTTATTTGTGATTGGAGTGCTATCCTAGAGACACAGTTCTCCCTGGAAATCCTTTGAAGGGAATCTTGGGAAACATTACAATGTCTATTTCCCTGTGGTAAATGTTAGCCTTTTCATGACTGATGTTTAGTAACCTGATACTGAGCTGCCATGACAGACTGTGACACACTGTACCCACAAAGATACATTAAATTAATACAGTATGCTCTCCCAAATATATTGCAGGAAATTGCCGTATCTGTCACAAGTCTGAGTTAGATTTGAGTCACGTACAAAGGAAAACTCTTGTTCTTTATTCGACCCTTTGGCACTCCTTAAGTTCCCAAAAAACTGAAAATGGAGACTGTAATAAGCCAAACCTCAGCCTGAGCTCAACTGTAGTCACTTCCAGTCTCTCACTCCTGCGTCCCTGACAGAAATCCCCGCTCCTGGGCAAGCTTACTATTCTCAGTGGAAGTTGAGCTCACTCGCAGGTCTCTGATGGGTCTAATTACCGTACTTCCAGTCCCCGGCACAGTTTCTCAGTTCCAGCTACAGGGCACTGGCAGAGAGCAGACATCCAGAGCCTCTGTCAGGGCTGTAGTGTCTAATGCCCTCCCCCACAACAAAGGGGATGGGGTAGGGAAGGCTAATCACTGTCACAGGCTAGCAGCTACTGGGTTTCCTGGCAATCTCTTCTCCACACCCACCCTGTGCCTAGTTTTGCCTTTTTAAGCTCCCCTTCTCCAGGTACAGCATGATCTGCAGGTACACCTAATTGGCACTGCCTGAGTGCAGAGAAAAAAATGACGAGGAGTCCTTGTGGGACCTTAGAGACTAACAAATTTATTTGGGCATAAGCTTTCGTGGGCGATAACCCACTTCATCCGATGCGTGGAGTGAAAAATACAGTAAGCAGATATAAATATACAGCACATGAAATGATGGGAGTTGCCTTACCAAGTGGGGGGTCAGTGCTAACGAGGCCAATTCAATCAGGGTGGATGTGGCCTATTCCTAACAGTTGACAAGAAGGGGTGAGTATCAACAGAGGGAAAATTACTTTTTGTAGTGACCCAGCCACTCCCAGTCTTTATTTAGGCCTAATTTGATGGTGTCAAATTGCAAATTAATTCCAGTTCTGCAGTTTCTCCCTGAAGTCTGTTTTTAAGTTTTTTTTTGTTGAGGAATGTCCACTTTTAAGTCTGTTATTGAGTGTCCAGGGAGATTGAAGTGCTCTCCTACTGGTTTTTGAATGTTACAATTCTTGATGTCTGATTTGTGTCCATTTATTCTTTTGCATACAGACTGTCCGGTTTGGCCAATGTACATAGCAGAGGGGCATTGCTGGCACATGATGGCATATATCACATTGGTAGATGTGCAGGTGAACGAGCCCCTGATGATGTGGCTGATGTGATAAGGTCCTATGATGGTGTCTCTTGAATAGATATGCGGACAGAGTTGGCAACGGGGTGTAGAGATGCTCCTTTGGTTTACTGTCATGGCATAGAGCAGGGATCGGCAATCTTTGGCATGCAGCTCGCTGGGGTAAGCACCCTGGTGGGCCGGGAAGGTTTGTTTACCTGCCGCATCCGCAGATTCGGCTGATCCCACTGGCTGCGGCTCACTGTTCCAGACCAATGGGGACGGCGGGAAGCGGTGGCCAGCACATCCCTCGGCCCGCGCCGCTTCCCACAGCCCCCATTGGCCTGGGGACTTGACTAGATGATTTCTCGAGGTCCCTTCCAGTCCTATGATTCTATGATTCTATCTTATACATTTATTTAAAACAAAATCTCTACAATGGGTGGGATTTTCAAAAGCACTTAAGTGACTTAGGAGCACAAGTCCCAATAAAAGTCCATGGGACTTGTCTTCTGAGGGCTTGTCTACATAGCGAGTTAGTGTGAGGCAAGCTGGAGTGCAAACCTACAGCTCAGGAGGCTGCCACACACTAACTAGCCGTGGGGATCCTGCTACCGTGCACTAAAAGTTCCATTGTGCGTTCCACTGCAGTAGGTCAAAGCACACTACAGAGTAGCAGGGTCCAGTGACTTAGTGTGCAGCAAGCTAGAACACTATAGGTCAGAGGTGACTCATCACTTTTGACAGGTGAAACACAAATCACAAAATATTATCTGCATCCCTGGCAAGGTATAATTTAATAGCTATTATAATATGGTGAAGAAGCAGCAGGCAGACCCAGAAGCTGGAGCTGCCATCATCAGTGGTGGGTCCTCTCACACCCACACATGGGGCCACCCTGAGAGGGTGGAAGCTCGGGAGGTGCATGGTTCAGGCCCCATACCACACCCTGCAAATGCCCTGCAGCCCAGGGTTAACTGCTACAATTGTGTCATGGCCTCAACAAGCAGTGGTTACCCCAGAAATGCCCTTATAAAGTGAATCCGGGGTCAGGTAAATTACCATGGTAACAAGGCAGCTTCTTGAGGCACTATTAGCTACACCAAAATCTGAGCCTCCCACAGCACTACATTCATTGAACTTTCCGGCTAAGGTGACCAGATTTCCCGATTTTATAGGGACAGTCCCGATTTTGGGGTCTTTTTCTTATATAGGCTCCTATTACCTCCCACCCTCTGTCCTGATCTTTCACATTTGCTGTCTGGTCACCCTATTTCCAGCATTGCATTTCACTACTGGAGAGACTGAGTTGTGACTTTTAAATCAAATCATAATGTGTCCATATATTTGAATACATTTACCAATTAAATAAATAAGAAAATGCAAAATATATTTTATAGCTTCTGGGAATTCTTGGTTAGGCTGTGCCTCACTTGTCTGGCTGACAGGTCATTCCTGCTCTAGGTTTACAGCCCAGCTCACTGTATAGACAAGCTCTCAGGAGTGAAAGTCCCATTGACTTTTATTGGAAGTTGTGCTCCTAAGTCACTTAAGTGCTCTTGAAAATCCCACCCAATAACTTTAGGCTTGTTCCTGTTCTCAGAGTTGGGGGAGAGAGATAGATTGTTTTGTTTACTTCTTGTGAAAGGCACTTAGGTACCATGATGACAGACAAATATACAAAACCTGAACAGAAAAGGAAGAAAAAGATCTTGTTTTCTCCCCATTATCCCTCTTTTGCATCCTTCACCTTCAATATCTTGTGCTGTAGCAGTCACCCTTCTCTGCACTTACAGGATCCCTCTTTGTAGACCATTCATTATGTTTCTAGCTTGTCCAGAGGGGGTTACCCTCCTCCGCATGTTATTCTGCTGTTTAAAATAAAAGCCTTCCTGATGAGATATTGTCTGTCTCGAAGTCAGAGACAAATAGAAACAGCTGCTGCATCTCAGAGAGGGAGATCATGAAAGAATGGCTTTGGGGGAGGTGAAGCTTTCATGATATCAGCTCCCCTATCTCATGTCCCTCATTACTTCTGCTGAACTGGTTTGAACAGAGACTATAAACTACTACTCATCTTGTCAGTGGTAGGCAGGTGAAGTGAAGGTTTCCTCATTCATAAGGGCTGATAGGTTTATGTTTGCAGATAATCAGACTTAATGAGGAGGTTACGTTCAGCTTTAATAATTGCCAAGTTTTAGTTAGTTTAATCATGCTTGTCTTTATTTATTTGTGAGACCAAGTTGCAGGAACCACCTCATCTTTTTAATTGTCTCAAAAATCCCCATGATTGTTTTGCATGTGAATCAAGTTTATTAACAGACATATGGTCATAATGGAGAACTCACTCCAGTTGGTAAAGCCCTAAGCTAAACCCAAAATAATTTGATCATTTGTAAATCATTGTCACTTGAACGTTTTCTCAATATAGCTTAATTACGATTCAACACAGGGTAAAGCTTCTGGGAAAAGACCTCCATTACAATGTACTTCCTGGGAAAAGAGGGAAATTGAGAGCTCTCAGCTAGCATTGCATTTTATTATTCATGTATAATTCTTCTGCACCACTGAACATCTGCTAATAAATTTGATTCAAGTTTCCATGATAGCTTTTACCCTCATTATTCAATCCCTGCATGAGTTTTCTATCAGGTGAGAATTCATGCCATTTACTTATTGCTAACATTTCTGATCCCATTAACAATTTAGCCAGTAAAGTCCTCAGATAAGTTAAAGATGTTTATAAAAACAAATCCTAGCTTAGATAGCAGAAAGAATTTCCATAGCTTCCCTAGAAGCTAACTGACAGGTGGTCACCTTGGATGTATGCTGCAGTAGCACAACCGAACATGAATTAAGAGTTTCTGATGCAGAAGGTGATCAAGAGCATCAGAAGCTATTACTTCCAACTCTGGGTTTTGTCAATCTTCTGCTCCTTAGTGCTTTCACATTTATAGATAAGCTTAAATCCAGATCAAATATAAAAGTTCCTTTGAAGACCTACAGATCTGTCATATTGATTTCGAATTTGACTTTGTTACATATGATACCATTATTTTACATGTGGTTAGAGCACAAGGTGGTGGGTCCAGATTTCTGAGATCCATTCTAAGCTCTGTCCATGACTCACCATCTGCCCTTAACTGAGTCATTAAAGCCAACATTTTCAGAAATGTTCACCTATTTTGAATGGCTCTGTTTTTAAGTGCCCAACTTCACACATCTGTCTTGAAGCACCCAAAAAAAATTGTGGATACCTTTGAAAATTCTGGTCTTAACCTCTCTGTCTTTTAATTTAACTATCTGTATCATACTACTACTCATCTTTCTTGGGGAGCCATGAGAATTGATATTTTTTAAGCACTCTAAAATTCTTGATGGAAGAGTCAAAGTACAAAGTTGTAGTAGTGGTGCTAGAATTATTAATAATAAAAACAACATATAGCAGAAACGAGAATTTACTACAACTCTAAATTACCCAAACTTCTCACTTAAAACAAAATCCATGATGCAGAATATCACTCAGCTCATATGAGTTGGGGAAGGCAAAGATAAGTCTAAAGTTCTGCTTGGCTGCCAGCAACTGCTTCAGGAATGGGTGAGATGGGCTACTGAAGAGCTGGCTACCCAGGTTATATGCCGATCTGGGACTCCTGTATACTGGGGAATCCCCAGTTGACCACTTAAGGCAGATTTTCATCCTCTCTGTAGCTGGAGTGGGGTGTGAACTCTAGAAGCTAGCGAGGCACATCTCGCTAGCAGCTTCACTCTCCTTCACAGATTCTGCAGCTTACATAGTAAGATGCCCTTGGGCCACCCTGACAAGTGGCAGATTGAACATTCATCTAGGTCAGCAGATGTGACCAGACCTCTCCGTATCCTATCTGCCAGTGGCAGAAGAACAAAGCAATGGGCCCTGGTGAGGGTTTTTACTGTGGGCCCCCACATATGTCCCACATTCAAATAAACTCTCACTTCCCCCACTCACCCCCCACCCCCAAGCTCCATGCCATGCAATCTTCTCCCTCTGGCCTGAGCCCTGCACCAGTGCTGCTGCCACTAGAGCCATCCCCACGGCTCCCGCCAAAGCCAGAACTGCTGTAGCGGGAACCAGAGCTGTGAATCATCGCAGCAGTTGTCACCAGAGCTAGAGCTACAGCTGCTAACAAGAGCAACGCGCTGATTCCTGCTCTCTGCATTTGATTTTTCCTGGGCAGTGGGAGGGGAAGAGGGGCCTCCAACCAAACTGGAGGCTCTACCATCGGCATTCTCACTAATCAGAATTCATGGCATAGCCACCACTGTGGAGGCCACTTGCCCATGCACATTCAAATGTGTACAGTGAGGACTCCCACGTTGCTCTTCCTAGAGGTTCCAGCAGGCTGCAAATAATGGTGACAGCAGCCTGCACCTGGCATATGTGCTGTGCCCGCTATTCCTCTGCCACTGCCATCTCTCCCTGGTCAATTCTGGGGCTCCACCCTCACACATAACTGAGTCAGTCACCATGGCAAGGGCCCCCTTACTGCCTCAGGGCTGATGAAATTTTGCCTTGGCAAAATCCCACAACATTTGAGCAAGCCCAGCAGTGGCTGGTAGTAGTAGAAGTTTCCTACCCCATCCTGCAAGGGTCACAGCCACTGGACATGTTCCAGTGCCGAAGGGGCTGCTGTTGAGAAATGTAGTTTGTTTCCCTAGCCTCCATATCCTCCTTTTGCCATGGAACACTGAGAGGTATGTATCTTCCTGCTCCTGTCTCTCCCTAGCCCCAAAGCATTCTCCTCAGCCAGCCCCACTCTAGTTCTGCCCATCTCTGCTAGATTTGGCAGAGAAAATCAACATTTTTTTTTAGGATTACCCCCACTACTGATGAATAAATTAAGCAGCACAAAAATACACTTTATTTAGGCCTATACTTCCAACTGAGTTATTCTTATATTGGAAGGTATCTGAAAATGAAAGCCAGAAGTACAAACACAAGCCTGGTTTTAGAAAATGAAAAGAAAGAGTTTGTTATTACAAACTTCCTCCAAAGATCCTAAGCAGCAGAAATGATCATTTTATAAACTTCCTGATCAGCTCCTGCAGACTGAAGTAGAAAGTCAAGAACTACATCTCAATTCAGCAAGCATGAATCTGTTATTGTTTCATGGTTTAAATCAGGAAAATGATTTGTGCACCATTGAAGTTGCACCTGTAGTAGTAGTTGATGATATTTCCAGACAAACTTTGCTTAAAACCAGCACAACTGAAGACCCTGTAGATGAGCTACAAACCAACAAAGCCAAAGATACCATAGATCATCTTAAAACCAAAAAACCCAAAGACCCTGTAGATGAACTAGAAAGGAGCAAAACCAAGGGCACTGTGGATGAGCACCTCAACACTGGAGCAGGTCAAAGCAGTTTTCCTGCCGAAGTAGGTTTGAAGTTCCCATCTGATAAGTTACTTTCAAGATTCAGTTTTATGTGAGTGATTTCAAGAGGTAGCTACTCTATTTGGTTTCCTCCTTCCCAGGCAACTTCAAAATATAACTTCAGATGAGTCAAAGGAGGAAGTTCTTAAACTCATGGGAAAATACTCATTTTTCTTTAAACTTGGTTCACGAGATTATGTCTTTCAAGATATATTATTTTACAAAGTACACAGAGGTGTTCAGTTTATCATTTGGAGTTCATGGCTTCTTGAATTTCATAGTGTCAAGTTCTCCTGATGATGTTTTACCAGAAATAAAATGGCCTCACCATACCAGTTGGAGTGGCTACTGCTGAATGTGCAGTAAGTACATTATGATGTGTCAAAAACTACATGCATTCAACACTATCGCAGACACAGCTGAGTAACCTTGCTCTCCTTGCAACTGAGAAAGATGAGACAGCACGGTTGGAGCTGTACAGCATCACAGAACAATTTGCCAAGGAAAAGTGTCGTTGTGGTGCGAGGTTTCAATAACTGGAAATACACAAGCCAACAATTGGGGTGAGATTCCACCTTTATTGAGGCCTGTGATTCTTATTTTATGTTTTTTATTTAACTTTTTATGTTTAAAAAAGCCTAAGGAGACATGACCATTGGATCCCATGCTGCATGTTTGCTGACCTTGCTCTGACTCTTAAATCTGCCCCTGACCCAGACAATACTACATGACAATGGTTTTATGTCTTATTACAAACATCTGTAACCCTCTGATACCTCTGCACTCAAAGGACAACGGAGAGTTAATTACCCACTTCATTCTGAATGGTTTTTTGCAACATGGTTTACTTCTTATGTTTAACAATCTGTTTCTCCTTGTATTTAGCTGTGACACTTTGAGTACCTTTTCCAGACCTAAAGAAGAGCTGAGTAGCTTGAAAATTTGTCTCTTTCACCAACAGAATTTGATCCAATAAAAGAGATTACCTCACCCATCTTGTCTCTCTCACATCTTGGGACCAACATAGATAAAACAACACTGCAAACTACATGACACCAAGGCATACCAGTTTGCTGTGGCTACCGTATTTATTCTGATGCTGAATAGCAAAGATTAACTATTGAGTTTCATCATTGTCAAGTTGCTTCTAGGTAAGTGGTTCTCAACCAGAGGTCTGGGGCTCCCTGTGGGAGCCGGGAGCAGGGTGTCTGACAAGCATGGCCATTGTTAGACTCGCTGAGGTCCAGGGCAGAAAACTGAAGCCCTACCGCATGGATCTTAAGCCCAGGTCCCTGAGCCCTGCCACCTGGGGCTGAAGCCGAAGCCTGAGCAATGTAGCTTTGTGGGGGCCCCTGTGGCATGGGGCCCCAGGCAGTTGCCCTGCTTGCTACCCCTTAACACTGGCCCTGGCTTTTATATGCAGAAAACCAGAAAACCAGGCATTGTGGCACAGTTTTTATAGCATGTTGGGGGTCCTCAGAAAGAAAAAGGTTGTTCTAGGACATGATATACTTTCTTCAAGTAGTGTTAAAATGTTAATGTATGGGTTGTGTTACAAGAAGTATATTTCAATGTATATTGTTTCTTTTTTTTTTTACATTTTCATTTTCTTTTTCTTTCTTCCTCACTTTCCCCTTCCCGCCGCCTCCCATTTTATTGTTTTTGCAAAATGGCACTCCTAAAACTAAAAAGAGATAAGAGTCCATTTAATTGGAGACATGCATGTCATCAGTTAGTTCCTGCAATAGGCCATTCAACCATGCCGTCCACAGACAATACACATGTACAGAAGAATTACATATTTGTTCTGAATTGCATGCACCTACTGTATTAACTCCCTGCATGAGATTACATTCCCACAGCAACATTATTAAGCTCATTTGATTGGATGACTTGACCCTTAAACTGTTCTAGTCTTCCAAAATTACTTCTATGAGGAAAGTCCACAATAATTAGAGATTGTATTTAACATTGGTGATTTGCCTTTAAATTTCATATTTTGGATTAAAGTACATGCTATTTTAATAATAACCAGACACATCAGAAATTAGGACAGCAGAGTCTAGTCATTTAAATGTGAACCTGTTTGGTGCCTACAGAACTCTGTTGATATCAATGTGAGTTATGTGCATACGGATTGTAGGCAGTATATGTCCTTTTGTATTATGTGAATATTTCTGAAGTTATCACAAGGGAGGGCAGAATAACTACTTTTCAGTAATTCCCATCATTTATAGTTTAAACAAAGTATTTCACTTTTTAAATCATGTTGTCTTTTTAGTGATGAAATATGTCCTGCTGTTTTAGTAACCTGTAAATTAGGAAATAGCCGAATTAACCAACACAATTCAAATATTGGCTCAGTCAGTCTTTACATGAGATTATAGGATGGCTGGGGGCATTGCTTGTCCTAAAATGCATTCTGATGGGACGGTTGGCACTGTGGATGACAACACACCCACGAAGCAACTCACAAGGGTGCATAGTCGGGATCTCATCACCCAAACACGGTATCATCTAAACATATCTCTTGTCCAATTGGTTTTGCTGGCCTTCTTGTAGCTTGTGTAGTCAGTTACACCTGTGTAAAGTGAATGCAAATTGCAAACTTTATCAATTCAGAATAGTAGAGAGACAATAGTGGTGAGGTAATATCTTTCATAGGATCAACTTCTGTGAGTGAGAGAGACAAGCTTCCGAGTTTACACAGAGCTCTTCTTCAGCTCTGTGTAAGCACAAATGCTTGTCTTTCTCACCAGCGGTCCAATAAAAGATATCACCTCACCCACCTTCTCTCTCTCTAGTATACTGGGTCCATCATGGCTACAACACTGCATACAACTCAGAATAGTCTTATTTTAACATGCCTGTTATCCTCACTTTGCATGGGTGCCAATGACTGTACGGACAGTGGAGATTCAGAACCACTGGTCCAGACTCTCTCCACCTTCTGCAATGCAGTTGAAGGGGAGTGGGATGGGGAGCCATATTCAGCTCCCTAATTATCAGGGCTAGCTCCAATCCTAATGCAATGAAAGTTGCTAACAGGGAGCTTGAGGTTGCACAACTGGCTTAAGTGATTGGATTGCTGCAGCAGAGTGTAATTCTGCCGTGTCGGGTGGGGGAGGGCATTGCAGGCTGAGGGTTCAGAGCCAACACATTTATAAACCATCAGGGAGTTCTCTAACAGGGAAATTCTCTGCTGGCCAGTTGCAGCCAGTTTCATTCTGCTTTGTACTTCCTGAGTGGAACCAAGGATCTGGAAACAGAGACATGACTTGTCCTGGTCTACAGGAGGTGCTAAGCGCTGTTTTAGCATCATGTTAGTTATAATTGGTTAATTAACACATTTTCTAGCATGATGCTTTTCCCCGGATACTATTATTTACAATAAAAAATACATCAGAAATAACGAAAGTTATGGAGGATATAGATTCCATTACATACATAGCTGAAGTTTGTGAAATCAATTATTTTTACCTATAAACCATTCTGTTGAGAATGAAAAATTTAACTATGAAGAGTTCCCTAACTCCTAAATGTAAAGATAAATCCTTTCCTCCTCCTGTTGGAGAAAAAACAAAACAAAACAAAAACTTGGTTTTAATGACTATTCAGTTCTGAGGCCCCAAAATAATGTGCATAGCTGGCTGCTATCCGTTACACTTAGAAGAAGTGTTTTTATGTTTCAGTGAGCTACTGGTTAATATTAATTCCATTACCCAACAAGTCTTCCACATCCATCTGCAGCAGACTCATAAAATCATAAACTTCCATAATAGTGACGTTTCATATGGCTTAAAGTCAGACCCTGTCCCCAGCCACAGAGACGCCTAAACCAATTGCCGCATTTCCACTGTAAAAAATGGGGACAGGATGCATGGACTCTTTGCAGGAAACTCACATCTCCTGTATGTGCAAGAGCTCTTTTCCAAGGCAGGAGATGGTTAAATGGTGACAATGGAGCTGTGCATCTCATCTGATGTGGGGGAGCTCACTGGCTACAGGATTGCTACAGATCTGGATCCACACGAGTAGCTGCAGGGTGACTTTACTGCCACCTGGAAGAGGATTCTGCCTTTCCTTTCTTCCTCCAACAGAGAATCCCAACCTGTAGCCTGACTACTCAACCCACATGCTGCTTCCAGGATTTGGCTCTAAAGCTTAATTTCTTTTTATAAAATATGCAACAGAACATTGACTGCAGCAATATTCTGAGATGAATCCCCATGAATAATTAACACTGAACTACAATTGTCAACTACATGAACAAAGTACATTTTGTGATGTATAATCTGTGCCTTTTTATTTTACTTGTTTGTTTATTCATTAATTGGTGAAATCTGGCTATTTGAGGTGGGTCAATATATATATATATCCTGAGTCACTTTCTTTCTCTAGAAACACGAACTGGTGCAATTTGCTCAGGACTAAATTGTGACTGTCCCAAAGCAAGCGAGGTTCTGTGTAAATGGGATGTGGGAGCCCATTTGGATCTTAGTCCATTACTTCTGCACTCAAGGCAGATATAATACACTGCCTGTGCTTCTTGAGCATAAAGGGGGACTGTTAGTGCTGTCGATAATGCTCAACACCCTGAAGGGTGACATGGCCATGTTCCTGCACCCAAAACCATCTCCCAGCACCAGCTTGCACCTAGAAGGATGCCTTGGGGGAAGCAGAAGGTGAAAGGTGTAGCAAAGACACATAGCAAATGTGCTTCTTCCCCATATCCCCTAGACCAGTGGGTCTCAAACTATTGTACTGGTGACCCCTTTCACATAGTAAGCCTCTAAGTGTGACCCCCCTTATAAATTAAAAACACTTGTTTATATATTTAACACTATTATAAATGCTAGAGGCAAAGCGGGGTTTGGGGTGGAGGCTGACAGCTCGCGACCCCCCATGTAAAACCTCATGACCCCCTGAGGTGTCCCGACCCCCAGTTTGAGAACCCCTGCCCTTGTCACTGTGCCCCCTTCTGCCCAGTCCAGGCCGTGCACACTGTCTACTTCTTCTGCATTCTCCGTACTCATCACGCATACATAGAATTGACTTTTTGAGTCACAATTGAGCCATAAGGCTGCAATCCAAAACCCATTGGATCAGCCAGGGTAAATTGGAAATAATTTCATTGAAGTAAATTGAGATCTACTTATGTAAAAGTGGTGTGAGAGCAGAATCAGGTCCAGCCTTTAACTGCTGATTTATTTACTGTGTATAAACTCTAAGACATTATTATTTATTGATATACTCACACAAAATATCATCTCTTCATGTTTATTTTATGTGAAATCTGGGTCTTCCTGTTATTTGCTTGCTCAAATATGATATGGGATTTCATTCAATAAATAACATAACAGAGATCATTTAGCATTTTTTCACTTGAAGCTTATTTAACATGGACAGGCTTATTCTCTTTGACCAGCCCTTTGCCAGCATTTTCCTTAATCTTATCTGATCTCTTTGATTTAATTGAGAAAAGTAATTCTAAACGACTGTCATTTTTCTTGCATATCTTTGTAAACAAAAGTAATATAATTAAGATTATGCAAAGCAGAAAAAATCTAAAAGTGTCAGGCAAGAGGAAAGGCATGAAATTTTTCAAAACTGGGAATTGCAGTCATATATCTGCATGACCTAATTAAGAAGTATTATACCTTGCTGGGGAAAAGAGTTCTACCAGGTAAAAGATTTTTCATGAGCAAATAATTGATAAAACATTTTAAACTGGATCAGTCTTAATATTTCTAACTGAAAATGGGTCGCAGCCTTCTTAGAAGATCATTGAAGTGAACATAAAACATGTGACAAAGTCCACAGTGATATTATCAGCACTGCAAATATAAAATCGCCTTTACTTCTAAGTAATCTATAGTAAACCAGAGCTTAGGGCCTGAGCCAAAGCCCACTGAAGTCAATAAGAGTCCTTCCTTTGAATTCAGTGGGATTTGGATCAGACCTCTAATCTTGCAGCCAATGGCAAATCTTCCTTTGACTTGAATGGGAGCAGGATCTAACCCCAGTATTGCAAGGCACCAAAAGAAATGATAACAGAGACTGCCGCTGTGCTGTCACTGTACAGGCCAGTAGCTATTGTTGGAAGAATAGGAAGGAACTCTTGTTTAGATCAAATTAAAGGTTGGAGGTACAGGGATTGATATGAACAGCTCCAAGATACACAGACCTTCCTCTGCCATTGTAAAACTACAGAATATTTGAACGGCATTCATTAGTTGAATATTGAGCCAGAATACAGGTGACCTTGACCTGCTCTATGTGTACATACCTTGGAAACACTTTTCCTGTCAAAAGGGAAACACATGAAAACATTCAGAGCAGCTTTTAAATCCTCCATACGTTTGGTCCCACATTTTGACTATGGAAGAACTGTATTAAAAGGAAATGTTGCTATTCACGGTTAATTGAAAACACATATTAAAAGAGATCAGTGTGTGTCCTGTAAGCCAGTGAATATCCATGCAGTTAAACAGTGGCTGAGGCTGGGATTTTCAAAGGAGCCTCAAAAAAGTCAAGCATCCAACCCTCAATGAAATTTAATAGGTGATAGGCACTTAAATTCTTTATGCTCCATTGAAAATCCCAACCTGAGTTACCAGTGAGCCAGTAACTGCATTCATTTCTAAATATATTTATTTAGCATGCACTACATGAGAGAGAGAGAGAGAAGCAGAAATCCTGATTAAAAAGTGTTATCTTCAATGGAATCATTATAGAATGACACAGGTGTAGGACAAATTTTGCCTCGCCCTAGCATGGGCAGAGGGAGAGGGCACAAGAAGCCTACCTGTAACCTTCTCATTATGTAAGCTCTCTGTGCAAGGGCAAGTCAAATCATAGTCTTTGTCCTCAGTGGTGTTAAGGGACTGCTTTGTGACAGTGGTGAAAGGGGCTCAAGCCAGCCAAAAAGGGCTCAGAGGGATGTGGTGGAGTCCGGGCTGGGCCCTCACCCATCTTGCTACCAGCCCATTGAGTTGGCTGAACAAACAGGAAGGAATAGACTCTGCTGTTTGAGCACAGCATGTACACGCCTTTCAGTGGCCCGTTTGCTGGGAGAGGGATTGTACCTTCTGAGGCAGTCTTATTTTGAGAGCTCCCCCTGCTGCCATTCAGCTCTACATCACGCCCAACATGGGCCATGTCGTAAATGTCCTAAAAGTTCTTAGTGAGGTCCCTTTCCTTGTGTGCAGACATGAAGGAACGGGTAGTGCTGGTAAGCTTCTGCTAGGATTCTAGGAACCCTGTTTGTTAAAGTAGGTACTTCACCTTATTCTGCATAGGTCAGGAAAGCCTGCTGCCTCAAAAACTTGTCTAATCTTGGAACTGTCCAACTGCAACTAAAGCACATCACTTTTAATATACAATTATATTTTAAAAATGGAAATTAAAATAAAGTTACTCTGAAAATTTGTGTTTTAAATGTCCACAGGGTTTTTTTAAAAAAACATGGTTGAAATGTACTTCCATTATTCATCACTGAGCATCATTATTATTTATGATAAACATGACTGTATACTATATAGTCACCATAATGTGTTATAGCTGCACAGAGTGAGTAAGAGCTAAGGGAAATGTGGCACTTACAGTGACACAGAGTGTATCTATTCTGTCCTTTAGAAGGCATGACACCCTTCTTTGCCTTTGGACATAGTGTTCTGCAGACTTTCAGCAAAAGGGCAGCCACACATCCCCAGAGATGAATATACTCTTGGACATTCTGCTAAGTTGGTTGTTGACAGCAGCAACTGGAACCCAGCAGAAAAATGGTCACATCAAATGATCATTTTCAGAAACATTTCTATGTGCAGTGATGATTGGTTCTCTGCCTAGACTCTCCCTGATTGAATGTCCAGGGTCAGCTAGTCACCATATGTTGCACTAGCAGACACCAGGCAATCAGTCCAGCAGACTGGAAGGTGAGAGTAAAAGGAAATCTGAGGAACAAAGAATCATTAACAAATCCTTATTAGGAAGGAAAGATTTCCTAATTTATCTGTTAGCTTTTTTTTTTTTACTGCACCTTTGCTTTTCCCCCCATATTTCCCTTCCTTCACTCATTCCTCCCAAGTGTAAAAATTTTAAAAAATTGCTTTTACCTTTTTTTTTCATTTTATTTTAATAGTTTCCTACTAATAGCATCATTATATTTAGAAGGGTTCTCATTGTCCCTCATTTCAGAGTCTGTGGGTTGAGGGATCTGACTGAAGGCCTCAGCTTCCCTATCTGTAAAATGGGTATAATGATTTTTTTTAACTTTCTTAATAAAGCATGGTGAGGTCAATGAATGAACTGTGCTAAATTAAGATCCAGTTGTGTCAGTGAGTAGTACCTTACTACCTGAGTAACCCTATTGAAATCAGTGGGACTGTACGTACAGAGTGTCTATTCAATGTGAGTAAAGGTGGTGCAATTGGACCTTTTGCTGTTGTTAATAAAAACAAAATGTTAGGCTCCTACATCCATTTTTAGGCACTCAAGAATGGGTTTTTCAAAAGTGCCTATGTGATATAGGCATATACGTTCTATTAAAGTCACACTGCTCCTATATCACCTTGGCACTTTTGAAATACCCGCACTTGAGTGTCTAAATATGGATATAGGATCCTAACATTTTATTTTTATTAACAACAGCAAAAGGCTGCTATTTTTGAAACATCTGGCCTTAAACACTCCCCTGATTTTGGCTAGTTGTGTAAATTACACTTCCACTTTACACATAACCTCTAGATTTGGCACACACTTTTATAATCTACTTGGCTTTGTTATATGATCATACTACTAAACCGATTGAAATACTGTCTTAAATCAAAAAAGAGAGCCAACCACTGTGGTTTCCGTGCAGTTTGATCTACAATCCATGCTATATATGCTCTGTGGAATGTTATTGAAAAGTGACTCGAGCAACAAAAGGAAGTTAACATCATGTTTATAGACTTTCCAGCTGCTTTTGATGTAGGCATCAATCAGCACTGTGGATACTGCCGTGTCAGTATGGGGTACCTGAGGGCTTGTGTGTTCCTTGTGAAGGAACTGTACAGTGGTACATTTCGCTATGTGAAGGTCAATGGTTGTATTACAGACTGGTTTTCAGTCGAATCAGGAGTACGCCAGGGATGCATTTTCTCACCTACTTATTTAATGTTCTAATAGACTATCTGGTGACAAAGTTCAGGCCGAAGTGGGAGGTGTGAAATTTAAAGTTTCATCTTGAGAGGATCTCAAGTATGTGGATGACATTCCCTTACTTGGAGAGACTACTGATCAACTACAGCTAAGTCTGGGAAAGCTGCAAAAAAATGCAGAATCTATGAGCCTTAAGATCAATGGTGATAAAATCAAAGCTATGTACACCTCCTAAAAAACAGAAATGAATGACCTGCCGATGCTGCATCAATGACATTGATTGAGTGAATAGATTTATCTATCTAGGTGTCGGTTGACAGCAGGAGGTTCTAGAACAGAAGAAGTCACATTTTGGATTGGTCTTGCATAAGTGCCATTTCAGCATCTTCATGGGCCATTAAAAACAGCTGTGTAGAGGACACTAAATAGTTTTGAGTGTCAAAAGTTATGGCATATTCTTAACATTCGTTGCTTTGATTTTGTCACAAATTAGGAGACACTTAGATGATCCCAGCAAGTTGCAGTCTTGCACCAGCTGAGAAAAGACAACTGCAATGGTGGGGTCATGTCCAATGTGCAAAAGAAGGTACACGTTTAGAGAAGGTTTATAGAACTGTGGTTGAAGGAAATAGAGCACAAGGGTGACCACAAATAAGGTTGGAAAATTCAATTTGGGGGGATTTAAGAAACCTAAATTCTCCCAACTGACGCTTGCTGAATGAAGAACAAGAATCAAGATAGAAGTCCATTCTGCACAGCTACATTACAGCCATAAGAACTTGCTGTTGCTGCCATTGCTGCTACTGCTCGCTTTGTTATCAATTTGTAATCTTCAAGTCAAACATTCGAGGGAAATCAGAAGTATGAGTTTCTCTTAGATTGTAAGCTCTTTAGGTCAGGGACCATCCTTTTGCTATGTGTTTGTACAGTGCTATAATGAGGTATACACACCCTACACTGGACAAGGGGTTAAGCAGTTGCTCTGCCTTCAGGTGGCTCTGCCCTGCGGAGTGCCCCTGCCACTCCTGCAAGGCATGCACAGGCTGGAGGAGGAGCTTAGAAAGGGAGCAGGGCGGCTCACTTATTGGCAGACCAAGGAGGATAACTGACTTTCGGCCTTAGCTCCCAAGGAAAGGGCTGACTGAAGATATGACTTTCCCAGAAGACTGCTGCCTGTTTGCCCCTTCCTCTGGGAAGGGAGGACCAGATTCTGAGGCAGTTTGAGAGAGACTCATTCCCCTCTGTTTCCTATTAACTCAGGGTTTTTTGCATTAATTTCCCTTGCTTTTTATTCATGGACTACATTGGAAGGGTAGAGATTAAAGCAACTGGCTAGAAGGCCAAGTCTTGGGAAGAGGAAGATCACTGCAAAGGCAGAGCAGCTGTCGGCAGGAGGTACCTAATGGCAAGAAAGCTGCTATGCCAGCCCATCCACAAGGTGGTGCTAGTGGTGAGTCACCCTTTTCACAAGTGCCTAGCACAATAATAATAAATACCTAGCTCTTGTATAGCCCTTTTCATTCATAGATCTCAAAGCACTTTACAAACGAAGCCATTATTATTAACCCCATTTTACAGATGAGGAAATTGAGGAATGGACAAGTAAGTGACTTGCCCAAAGTCACCCAGCAGATCAGTAGCAGACCCAGGCCTGGTCTACACTAACCCCCCCACTTCGGATTAAAGTACGCAAATTCAGCTACGTTAATAACGTAGCTGAATTCGAAGTACCTTAGTCCGAACTTACCGCGGTCCAGACGTGGCAGGAAGGCTCCCCCGTCGATGCTGCGTACTCCGCTCGCCGAGCTGGAGTACCAGCGTCGACGGCGAGCACTTCCGGGATCGATCCGGGATCGATTTATCGCGTCTTAACCAGACGCGATAAATCGAACTCAGAACATCGATTGCTTACATCCGGACCCAGATGTAAGTGTAGACGTACCCCCAGGAATAGAACACAGCACTCCTAAGTCCCTGGCCAGTTCTCCATCCACGGGGGTCCTGATTAGGAGCTATGGCAGTACAACAACAATCATAATAATTAATGTGCATTTATCAGCCAGTCCCCAACAATAGGTGGTCGCATGATATTAAACCAGAGCAATAATAAGACAATTCAAGAATATCAGCAGGAACGTGAACACACAAAGTGGCACTGCAAGTAGCATGTATTGCCTGATTTATACCTGCCTCTGGAAATTTCCATTACTTGCATCTGAAGAAGTGAGGTTCTTACCCACGAAAGCTTATGCTCCAATACTTCTGTTAGTCTTAAAGGTGCCACAGGACCCTCTGTTGCTTTTTACAGATTCAGACTAACACAGCTACCCCTCTGATACATGTATTTACCATTCATTCCAAACACATATCTGTGCCTCAGAGTGGAGGCTAGACAGTTTCCCTTTTTGATTTCTGTTATCATCTTCCCATGCTGCTCCTTCTGATCACACAGTCCATAACAAATTTCTATTGTCAGTTTACTCCCTTTTAATTTCAAGCTTTAATTTTCTAACCTATCCATATTTTTTTTTCAAATACCTATCAACTGCTTTGAAAACTTCCCTTTATATAAAGGCAGCTACCTCCCCTTCTATTACTTCTGAACTATTATGATGTATCTGCATTCCAAAATATTTAGCCTCTCCTTGTTTTTTCTCATTCTCACACTCTTTTGGTTAAGCATGAGCTATTAAAATTGCCTCTGCATCTGCAAAATCTTTTAGCTTCCCTTTTAACTTGCCATGATTCAAAACAAAACATTGTGAAGTTATCAAAATGAAATATTTTGACTGATATGAACTAATTTTTTTCAGATTGTCAGTTTATGAAAATACTCAAGATTTTGACTTTTTGTCGCAATTAGGGACGGGTAAAATTTTTGAATTCTCAACTGGATGGGAAAACTATTTCCCATCCAGCTCAAGTCCTAAGTATATTTTGTATCCTTTTGGGTCCTGAACCTTCAAACACTTATGCACATGTTTCATTTTATGCATGCTAATGGTCCCATTGAACTCACTTGGATTATTAATGTTCATAAATGTTTGCAGTATCAGGACCAGAGTTTGATTTTTTTTTCTCTTGATTTTCTAATATGCATTGTTAAGATGACCACAGGCAATTGTTTCTGGGGGGATATACTACGATCAAAGTAAAGGAAAACAAACTTCTGACCCCTGGTCGGAGGCCAAAACAGAGATTCAAACATATCTAAACAAGAGCATTCAGTTCCGGGTGATAACTCACAAGTGTTACCAAAAGGCTGATTGCAATTGATAGTTTGTATCTAGAGAGCCTGGGGACATCAAGGGGTGTGAAGAAATAGGAGAGTGGAAGTACAGTCCTCTTCCACCTACATAACCAGCTGAAAGTGAACTGGATTTTCAGATTATGTCTGAAGAAAGTTCAACATAAAGTATGAAATAAGGCCCAGCTTAGCATTTATAATATTATAAACACAAGAAAATAAGCAAAACTAATGAAATAAGCAAAACTAATGAAATGGGCATAATTTCCAAGTAGCATTGACAAGATTTTCAATTTGAGTTCCATATACTCTAACACCAACATGAATACAAGGAGGATGCTGAAGACAAAAGCCAAATATAAACTCTTAAGCTACTTCCTTCTATTGTCTTTCTATTGCAGAGGACTTATAAACTGTTTTGCTATAAAACTAGATGATTTGCAGTAATCTTGTGACAACTTTCATCAGAGCAATCATCAGTAATGATGTGTTGTGAATAATACAGCCACAAATTGATATGATGCAAATCCCCGCATACATTTCTCTATGCTTTACTGCAAAGAGCCAATGTTTTGTTATGCAGATTGCCTTGATTTTCTACAAAATACCTCCATGCAGGACAATGCTTTTCAATGTTCTCAACCATCAATGGGCTTTAAACATTTTAAATGAGACTCAGTCCTTTCACTCCATGTAACAACAATGCTGTTTCCATTTATTACAGCTATTGAGAATGAGTTTGCCACCAATTAGCTATTTTTATCATGGCAGCACATGGAATTTAATGCGAAAAAACTCCACTTTGTTATATATATCAGAATTTCAATTTGAGTGAAAACTTCCCTGTACAATGTATTCACTGAAAGGAGGGCACACGCTACCTGTGTGCGAATTGGGAAACAGAGGTCATCTGACAGGTTCTTAGGGAGAGAATTTCAAACATGATGTGTTGCCAGAGAATTTCAGATGTGCAGTGCAGCTGTTGTCTCTTCTCCCTGCCGCATTTGTGATGTACACTGACAAGGGAAAATCCATGAAAGAAAAAAATATATTTATCAGGGAAGGTAGGCAAACCATGCAAACTAGAGTTCAATTACAGAAAAGCTGTCTCCAGGAGAGGGTGAGTCATGCTCCTTAACAGTCCAAGTGATTGGTTTGTGCAGTCAACTAATTCTGAGCTCTTCTAATGTTTGAAAGTGTAATGACTTACACAAAAATAGTAATGTCTCCTTCAAGGTCATGAAGCAGCTCCTCTACCTTGGGGCTGGTCCACACTAACCCCCCAGTTCGAACTAAGATACGCAACTTCAGCTACGTGAATAACGTAGCTGTCAAGGCTGCTTCCCCACTCTGAACTTTAGGGTACAAATGTGGGGGCCTGCATGAAAACTTCTAAGCTTAACTACCAGCTTAGATCTGGTCTGCTGCCACCATTCCCAAAGCTAATTCCCTTCCCTGGGAAGCCTTGAGAAACTTTTCACCAATTCCCTGGTGAATACAGATCCAAACCCCTTGGATCTTAAAACAAGGAGAAATTAACCATCCCCCATCCTTCCTCTCACCAACTCCTGGGGGATCAAGATCCAACCCCCTTGGATCTAAAAACAAGGAAAAATCAATCAGGTTCTTAAAAAGAAGGCTTTTAATTAAAGAAAAAGTTAAAATTGATCTCTGTAAAATCAGGATGGAAAATAACTTTACAGGGTAATCAGACTTAAAGAGCTCAGAGGACCCCCCTCTAGCCTTAGGTTCAAAGTACAGCAAACAGAGATAAACACTCTAGTAAAAGGTACATTTACAAGTTGAGAAAACAAAGATAAACTAACACACCTTGCCTGGCTGTTTACTTACAAGTTTGAAATATGAGAGACTTGTTCAGAAAGATGTGGAGAACCTGGATTGATGTCTGGTCCCTCTCAGTCCCAAGAGTGAACAACCCCCAAAACAAAGAGCACAAACAAAAGCCTTCCCCCTCCCAAGATTTGAAAGTATCTTGTCCCCTTATTGGTCCTTTGGGTCAGGTGTCAGCCAGGTTACCTGAGCTTCTTAACCCTTTACAGGTAAAAGGATTTTGGAGTCTCTGGCCAGGAGGGATTTTATAGTACTGTACACAGGAGATCTGTTACCCTTCCCTTTATAGTTATGACAGTAGCTGAAGTCGAAGTATCTTAGTTCGAACTACAAGGTACTTACCTCGGGTCCACACGCGGCAGGCAGGCTCCCCCGTCGACTCTGCGTACTCCTCTCGCGGAGCAGGAGTACCAGTGTCGACGGCTAGCACTTCCGGGATCGATTTATCGCGTCTAGACAAGACGCGGTAAATCGATCCCAGAAGATCGATTGCTTACCGCTGAACCCGGAGGTAAGTATAGACGTACCCTTGGAAACCCAGCACCACAGTGGGTTTCTGATCTAGAGGGCATTCTTAGAGCTATGAAGTTGGCATTGCACTCTCTAATGTCTATATCATGTTTGTGTTTTATAGAAACTGACTGATTCCCAGTACCGATTCCCATATCTTCCACCCTCTCCTCTATATGGTTTCCTGAGTAGTTAAGCAGCGGCATCTAAATATATTAATGATGTCTGATATTAGTACCAAAACTCTAAAAGTTAAGGGTTGGCTTGTGATTATAAGAGTATCCAATGGAGATGCTGTAGCTAGGCATCTCTTAGTATAGTTACACTTCAGTTACAACTGCCCGGTTTTAGCAAATTAGAGGTGGAATTTTCAAAAACTACAATACTACATCTACACTTGTGACTGTACATGGTAACGTGTATTGTGCCATAACCTACTAGTGTCCACATCTGAAGCCCTGAAGTACTTTCTTGAAGGACAGTGTCACGGGGTAAATACACCCCATCATGGGGTATCGGGTTGCGTGTGGCAAATAAGGGGTTACAGCTCAAGTGGCTAGAGTAAGTACTGAAGTCCCAGCCTATAAAGCAGGGTAGTGTGCCCTAGCAGCCAGAGTCCTTGGGCAGTGCCTGCACCCTGTGGTAGATGTGAGGCAGGGTAGGGGACCCGGGCCCACCTTACCACACTGGGTTCCGACCCAGGGCCCTGTGAAATCAGTAGTCTGCAGCTCTGGCTCAGTTTCCTATTTTAACAGTCACATTCACTGGGTCGCTTCCTACCCTTGGTTCCTGCTCTGATAGTTCTCCTGGGGGTTTTGGCCTTCTGGATCACTCTTGTCCTCTGGGGTCAGCTGTGGATCCCACCAGTTCAGCCTTCCAGCCTGTAGCTCCAGCAACTCCCTGGCAGGAGCCTGTAGCTTACATCTGCTCTCCTCCTCAGCCAGCCAAGACTGAGCTGGTCCCCTCCCTTTTATATCTCGTCTCCAGGTTGAGTATGCCCAGCAGAGGTGAAGGGCCATGGCCTCTTTGGCCCACAGTTGGATCAGTGTGGGGTAGATATACCCCGTCATGGATAGCCTTGTATGCGAAAGCTAGAACTCATGAAGAGTGTAAGTATGGCAGACCAGGTGCCAGCTCATGCCAAGGCCCCTAGTCCTCAAGTGAACACTGACTAATGCATAGCTGGAAACCAGTCTGGCTCACCTGTGTATTAGTATTGGTAAAATAGGTATTAGATTTATAAAAATGTGTTTAGTGTTTAGACTTTATGAAATGCTTGTAAGTTGCTGCATGCATTAATCTCACTTATAATATCTGTATCCCATGTTATAAGATAATATTTAAGTGTTTGCTCCATAACTGTAAAAGTATTTCCTCTGCAACTGTAATGCCCACAGTCAGGAGAGAAGCATTATCAAGTGTGAAATACTAATTTGCCAAGGAGGTGTTATTTCCTGCCCAACAACAAGGGCCCATAGACACCAGACAAACCATTGTGGAACATCAGAGGACAAAAGACTTGGTTGATTGCTCTTCCCCCCCCATACACACCCATGAAGAGGAGACATGCATGGGCACTTGTCCCATCAGCTTGAACCAGGGGAAAGGGAGTAAAAATCCCTGACAGGAAGAAACTGCATCTCTATGCTGCTTGTTTGAGAGGGCAAGATTTCTAAGTATAAGCAAGGGACTCCCAGCTGCTTAGCCTGGGCTAGGCCTAGAGGATATAGAGAGCTTGCATATTATTGCAGCCTCTATTTCCTTTTGAAACCTAAGACTGTAACTCATTTGTGTGTGTATGTTTACCTGCTTTAACCTTGTAAATAACTCTCATTTCTTTTTCGTAGTTAATAAATCTGTAGATAGTTTATTATAGTCTCTTATTAGCCACAAATTTTGTCTTTGGTGTGAGATCTAAGGTGCAATTGACCTGGCATAAGTGGCCACTCCTTTGGGACTGGGAGTAACCTGACTATTGTTGTGATGTTTGGTGTAAGGGGCCATCTATCATAAAGGCAAGCTTATCTAGGTGGCAATATGGATCGGAGTACCCAAGGGAACTGTCATGTTGAGGCTGTTGTAGTCCTCAGAAGTTCATACTTGATACTTGGTTGCTGAAATCTAAGTGTAGAACTCAGAACCAATTTGTCATGTGAGCCCTGCTTCTTAACAGTCTGCCCTGAGATTGCTAATCATGCTCCTGATCCACTCCAGATGGCTTGACAGTATGTACATGCATCCGCTGTGGCACGACCCTGTATCCATTTTACAGTGTAGTGTGAATGGGGCAAGGGGCATATACCGGATAACTAGTATCAATAGTCCTCCAAGCCATTCCCACAATACGTTGATCTCTTTGCCCCCTAGCCTTTACCCAAAGGTCTGAAAGTCCCTGATTCCCCCCTTGCCAGCACAGTAGAAACTTGCTCTGAACTTGCACAAACACAGTTCCATTCCCCTTAGCAGTGGAGAGGCAACTGGCTTGAGATGTTAATACAAAAGTTCAGGGAAGAAGATACACTTCTGGAGTCACTCTCTGATTCCCTGATTGTCCCTCTCAGTGCTGTTCACTAAACACAAAGGGCCCACCTTCTGGCAATGCACGGGGATTACGGAGTGGATGGATGTTTTCAGTGGTTCTCTGTTCCAATTCCATGTGATCTCCATCTGCTTGCTTAGAATTCAGTTAATTTCCTCTTGAATTGCCACACCCTCTTGAATTGCCACCCAGTCCTGTGAGTATAATTCAGCAAACTTTTGTTATAGCAGAAATTCAAACTGGTTCTTCAGATTTTGTGCAGGGCAAATGTGCTTGGTCCACCTTAAGTTCACCAAACCCCTTCACTCAGCAATATGTGTTTAGATCACCATTAGCAGAAACATCTCTCTGGCATAGATAGCTCAGTGTACTCTACAGCCCTGGAAAGCCAACACTTTCAAAATTGCTATGCTCTCCAAGTGATGGCTAGCCTTTAAAGAAGAAAAAGATGACTGGCAATGTTACCTCTGATGGACCTGAACACCATTCCAACTGGCCCCTTGATGTACTGTACACATTACATTTTAATAAAAATAACACGGGTCTCTTCCCATTTTCACCCTCAGCTCTTTCCTCGTGGCCAGCAAAAGTAATCTGAGGAAACAAGTCTGTAACAGTAGCATTCCTGGGATGCTAAAAAGTATGCCTTTAGCAGCACAGTTATGTTGAGGGGGGGAAAGGGGGGAGGTTCTTAAGCTCCTTCAAAGGAGAAATGAAATATAAAGCTAGCCTTGTCTTTGATGTTCCAGGACATTCTGATGCTGACAGGGAACCCATTCCGCTGGGAGGGCAGGAGCAGAACCACAGAGATGGAGGAGCTGGCATAGACAGAAGGAGTCAGGAGCAGTTTGAGTTTCTTAGGGCAAGGAAGGGTCAGACTCTTAGGCAGGAGAAGGCACTCATTAACTGCTTCATGGAGCAGGAATGTGCCCAGTGGGAATGGGACCAGGCATTCATGCAGTCCCTGGTCCGACTGGTGGTGGAATGCTTGCAGGGCCCATTTGCCACCGTTGCCTCTGCTGCTTTCCTGGAACCTCAGGAGGCACCTCCTCCTCCTCCAGCTGCCACCCAGGTGCTGCTGAGGCAGTGAATCCCACCCCCTCTGTTGGTGAGGAGCATGCTGGACACCTGGCACAACATACTCTGCCAACACCTAAAACCCCTCACAAGGAAACTCCCTCGCCCCCCGCAGCGCATGGAGGAGTGGAATGATGATCCCCATCCTGTCCCTGTAGCCCAGCCCATGCTCTGCCCCCAAAACCCATGCAGGATTTGTCCACAGTCATTCCCACCAACTCACACTTGTCATGGGGAGGGGAAGGTGGAGACATGTGTACAGACATTAATATTTGCCCATTTCTTTGGGAATGTCTTTTTTTTTCTCTTTAGTTTCATTTGTTCCTCTTAAAAAAACATTATAGCTCTATGTTCAATGAATGTATGTAAACAAAAGTTACTATTCACTACGCTTGTGTGCGCAACTTGTTTTCAGAATATGGGATATTTCCCAGAGATTTGAGATGGGGTCACAGAATTCATAGCTCATAATGGCATTTCTTAAAAGTGTGGTGCCATGGAAACAAACAATTTCATCCCTCCCCCTGCCCATGAATTTACTAATTTTTTTTAGAAAAGGATTCATGACAATGAAGTAAGCAATAAAATATCCATTGCTGTCCAAAGCATCAGAATGAAAAACAGAAGATATATTAACTGAAACTTCCTAGCTGTAATAACAGTAGGAGAGTGGTACAGACTGCCTCGGGAAGTTGTAGAAGCTCCTTCACTGGAGGTTTTCAAAAGGAGGGTGGATAGCTGTCTGTCTTGGATGGTTTAGACACAACAAATCCTGCATTTTGGCAGAACGTTAGACTAGATGACCCTTGTGGTCCCTTCTAACCATATGATTCTATTAAATGTTGTTACGGCTTTGTTCCCGATTTAAGTGATAATACTGACAAGGGAATCAAAACAAAATTAACACTGAAGATATCTGACAATGAGTCATGCTTTTCTTACCTCTGATTTCCCAAACAGTCACCACCAGAAGCCATGGGAATAGCCATGCATAGTACTTGGTAAGTGCTGTGATCAATGGTCTCAGAAAACATTGTGAGGACGGAATGTGTGAAGTCCCCTCCCTAAACCTCACAGAACTTTTTTTTTAATTACTTTAACAATGCTTAAGCGCTCCCCATAAAACAGCCCAAAACAGAGCAGTTAACATATAACAAAAACATTGCTCAATGATGTCCTTAATGGGCATTGAAACTCTCCTCACCACAAAACCATGGCCAAAGGTGTTAACCTTGAGGGCCCTCCCTCAATTATCTGCTTTCAGTAAGTGCATTAAAGTTGGCTGCAGGCGATCGAAACCCACTGAGGTATCTCACAACAGAAGTATGTGGCGATGCTCTACTGAGCTTTTCCAGCAACACCATAGTGTCACAATAATGTCCTCAGCACACTCCCATGTCACCTTCTAGCTCCCTGCTGTTTTATGATGTACAAGTGCCCAACATCACGAATTTCCCTGGCCTGCCAGGAACCAATTGCTATGTGTACATGGGTGGGATCTGGCTGCCTGCACCCATTTGCTGCAGAAGTATTCTGCTTTCGCCTCACATATGGTGTGTAAGGCACAGCAGGCCACAATCCAAACCGTATTGGTCACATTCACATCCAGATGGATCCAGAGGCATCCCAACCACCATTATGCAGCTACTCAATCTAGTATAGATTAATTCCTTTTTTCTCAGATCAGCAATGTTGGGGCACGGCATCATGAGCCACAATAGAAGCATGTATGCAGAGTCCCCCAAAATGAAAGTCAGCCCAGATACACGATACATAATCACGTAATTTCAGGAGGATAAAGTCCCATCTTCCCCTGCTGTGTTACAGCCCTCACCTCCTGAGCACGCTGGCATCATGGACTTTTCCCAGGTGTCTAACTTTCATGTTCATGAACTAACGCCTGTCGTCCACTAAGCCTTGGCAAATCAGTGAATAGTAACCTTTTTGGGTTGTGCACTCACTGGCTCCTTTCAGTGGGCAAAGTATAGGGATCTGTGTTCTGTCGATGGCACTGCATATACTGTTCAGAACCCCATCCTCTGAAATCCCACAATAATTTCAGAGACTGGGGTTATGGCAACCATCCTTCAGTAGATCACAGTATTGATAGCCTGGAAAACCTGTACAATCACTCTTCCAACAGTTGACTTCCCAACCCCAAACTGTTTGCAACTGACCAATAGTTGTCAGGTGTTTCCAGCTTCCAAAGGGCAATAGCCACCTGCTTCTGCACTAGTACAGGTTTCTGAAACCAAGTGGTCTGGTTCTAGAGTGGTCTGGTGCAATTCCATGAAGGTCTGCTTCCTCATTCTGAAGTTCTACAGCCCCTGGTCATCATCCCAGGTTTCTAAAATGATGTGGTCCCAGCACACCATATGGTTCTCTAGAACTAGAAGCAGCAGTCCATCCATAGGAATACTCTTGCAATCCCAGCATTGAACACACCTGTTCCTTGGCACCACAGTGGATTCCCCCTCTGGGTCAGCAGTCTTTGCCATTTCAAATTTTTCTGCACTGATTTAATCCAGTATCCGATACTGCACTGTATGAAGATTTCTCCAGCAAGCAGGAGAAGAACTATATCACCAATACACTTGCTCTATGTCTCCAACACAGTGTGGCAGAAGGGAGAGATGACTTGGAAATGCCATCAACAAATGAGTGAAGTACCAGCAACATGCAGCAAAGTGGTTACCAGAATGTCTTCTGTGATGCACAAGACTCTGAATTACTGCCCCACAAATGGTAACATTACTATTGTATGCCAAGAAGGTATAGTGTGGGTATATCACTGTGCACAGTATGCACCAGTGCCCAGCTCAACATATGTGGACACTTGGCACAGGTACAGGGTACACATGCTTGCAGTATACGGAGAAGTACCTAGGGATGCACACGAGTGCAGACACAGCCTAAAAGAAAATCCTGTCTGAAGTTAGCACACTTTGTCTCACCCAAAGGGATTATTTAAAAAAAAAGTTTTAAAATGTTCTTGCCATTTTTAATTAGTTTTATTATATTATTTGTTTATATCAAGGTGGCACCCAGTGGCCCCAACCGTGATTTTGGCCCCATTGTATTAGGCATTGTACAAACTTACAGTGAGATTCAGTCCCTGCCCAGATAAGTTTACAATTGAAAGAGACAGGGCAGACAAAGGGTGAGAGGGAAAACAGGCACAAATAGGTGAAGTGACTCACCCAAGGTCATGCAGCAAGTCAGTGGCAGAACTGAGAACAGCCCACAGGCCTCCTGACTCCCAGTCCAGTGTGCTATGTGCTAAACATGCCAATTTCTCCCTTTTAAGTGAGGTGAAGGAAGAAATAAAAGCATTGTGTATGCTAAAAATATGAGAGTCTTTCTTACACTCCTAGAAATCAACTATTTAATTTGAAACTTTTAATTTTACACAGCCATTCTTTCTTAATCTGATCCCATTGCCATTGGAAGTTTTTTTAAAAAAATAATATCAAAAACAGAATTAAATCTAAGGCACCCAAGATTTCTATGAAGTCTTGGAAATACTTTTGCTATTATATATCTTTCATACATAGTCAAAAATACATATCTGTGCTTCTGAATAAGCTATTCCTGACCATCGGGTAGATAGTATATATTCATAGACTCATAGAGGTCATCTAGTCCAGTTCCCTGCACTCAAGGTAGGATTAAGTATTCTCTAGACCATCCCTGATAGGTGTTTGTCTAACCTGCTCTTAAAAATCTCCAATGACGGAGATTCCATAACCTCCCTAGATAATTTATTCCAGTGCTTAACTACCCTGAGAGTTAGGAAGTTTTTCCTAATATCCAACCTAAACCACCCTTGCTGTAATTTAAGCCCTTTGCTTCTTGTCCTATCTTCAGAGGCTAAAGAGAACAAATTTTCTCCCTCCTTCTTGTAACAACCTTTTATATACTTGAAAATGGTTATCGTGTCCCCCCCTCAGTCTTCTTTTTTCCAGACTAAACAAACCCACTTTTTTTCAGTCTTCCCTCATAGGCACAGGCGCCAGCTTCCTTTGGGGGCCGGGCGTGCTCAAATGCCCACTCCACTCAGGCCCCGATCCCTTCCCCCAAGCTCCCACCTCGCCTCTTCCTGCCCCTGCTTTGCCCCAGGCCCCGCTCCCACTCTCACCCCCTCCCCACCCCTTCTCCCAAGCCTCCACCCCGTCCCATCTCTTCCCACCCTTGCTCCAACCCCACCCCGCCTCTTCCCACCCAATTTCACCCCCTCCCCTGAGCACAGCTCATTCCTGCTCCTCCCTCCTCCCCTCCAGAGCCTCCTGCACACCACAGAACAGCTGTTTGCGGCGGGTGGGAGGCGATGGGAGGGAGAGGGAGGAATTGATCGGCAGGGCCGCCGGCGGACAGGAGGTGTTGGGGGGAAGGGGGAGAGGGACACCTGGCATTAATTTTTTTCCATTGGTGCTCCAGCCCTGGATGACAACTGGTTCCTAGCCAATGGGAGCTGTGGAGCTAGGGTGACCAGACGTCCCGATTTTATCGGGACTGTCCCGATATTTGCTTGTTTGTCCCACGTCCCGATCGATGTGTGGACGGGACACTGGACAAACAAGCAATTTTGCCCTCCCGGAAGGGCTCTCGCCCCCACCCCACCCCGACTCTGCCTCCTCCTTCCCCCATTGGCTCCCTCCCCAAATCCCCGCCCTGGCCCCGCCTCTTCCCCATGCATGTGGCATTCCTCCTCCCTCCCAGGCTTGCTGCTGTAATGGCGGCGCAAGCCTGGGAGGGAGGGGGTGGTGGCCGGCTTCCAGATCCTGGATCTGGTGGGTAGGGGCACCGGGTGGGCAAGGGGGCTGCTCCCCCAGGTGGGCGACGGGGGGGCTCCGGACCCCGGCAGCGGTGGGGGAGAGCGGCTTGAGGCTGCACGAGTGGCAATGTAAAGTTTATTGGCTTGGGGGGGACCCCAGCCGGCTCCTCGCCCCTGTAGGGGGGTAGCATCCCCGCCCCGCGTCAGCATGTTGCGCCGGCCGCCACAGGTCAGGTAAGGAGCCGAGTCCCCCACTTGTCCTGGCTCCTCAGCTGAGCCCCCCCGTCGCCCTCCTGGGGGAGCAGCCCCCTTGTCAGCCCCCCTTGCCCGCCTGGTGCCCCTACTCACCAGCTCCAGGAACTGGAAGCCAGCCACCACCCCCTCCCTCCAGGCTTGCGCCGGCATTCCAGCTGGAAGCCTGGGAGGGAGGAGGAATGCCGCTCAGCTGAGGAGCCAGGGGGAGGGGGGACTCGGCTCCTTACCTGGCCTGCGGTGGCCAGCGGGACATGCTGGCGCGGGGTGGGGACGCTACCCCCCTACAGGGCAGGGCAAGGAACCGGCCGGGGTCCCCCCCAGCCGATAAACTTTACGTGCCCACTCGCGCGGCCCTGAGCCGCTCTCCCCCACCACTGCTGGGGTCCGGAGCCCCGCGCCTCTTGCTCCAGCGGCTCCTTCCCCGCGGGGCGGCGGGACGTGCCGCATGTGCCCGGGGTCCTGCGGTGGGGCAGCAGCCACGGTGTGGCCAGGGCCAGCTAATTCCCCTGGCACCTACAAAACAGCTTTTTTTTTTTTTGGTTCCCCCCCCCCCCCCGCATCCCGATATTTCCTATCAGTGATCTGGTCACCCTATGTGGAGCCAGCACTTAGGGTGGCGCCTGCTGACCAGGGCAATGTGCGAAGCCTCCCTGGCCACCCCTCCACCTAGGAGCTGGACATGCCGGCCGCTTCCCGGGAGCCACATGGAGCTGGGTAGGGAGCCTGCCCGTCCCGCTGCACTGCCAACCAGACTTTTAACCTGGCAACCTTATGCATATGTGCAACTGATTGTTTCTTCCTAAGTGGAGTACTTTGCACTTGCATGTCCAGGTTGAGACGAAAACATAATATTGAATAGCTGCTCGTTACGTGAGCATTGTCCATCCTGTATACTGAATGAGGCAGGGTTCCAAGGGGAAGAATGTGGTCATATAATTAAACATTGTATCATAATCCATATGTTTAAGGGGGCAACCTTAATTCTGGCATTTCCTAACTGGATAGTGCTTGACTTTGCAATCTTAATCATGTTATTTTAATATAGTATTTGTGTGGGTGTAATATCTATTCTGTGATTATTCTGAAAGATATTTCACATACTGTGGCTACACAGACTTTGCAATTGTCAGCAGATATCCCACTCTGACCATCAGCTCAAAAACAGTGACCTGTACCAGCTGATCTAAAGGAGTTTCTATTAGATGCCCTAGTATCAAGATTTCATGTTCTCTTCTAGCTACTAGAATGAGGCATAATGAAGTTGGATATTCCATACACTAGAGCGCTGTTGTACATGCATTCATTAACTCAGTATTTCCCATCCAGGGGACAGGGAGGAGGGGCAGGGGAGAAGAGAAGAAGTGTGGAGGTGGAGAAAGTTGTGTGATTCTTGATCTCTCCCCCCCTTCCCCACTCTGTGCTCCTGTGCTCTGGGTAAAGTAGCAGATGGCTCCTTGGAGTCCACCTCACTTTCATCTCTTTTCCCATGCTGACCTCTAATACAGGCAGACACAGGAATATCTCATATTAACAGGCCTGCAGATTCAAGAAACAGCCCACGGGCCTATACTTCTCTCCCCTGCTCCCACAGCATTCAGCTAAACTATAAGAGCTTTTGTGACCCAGGCCCGCCCCATGGAGCCACCAGGGGATGCCCTGTTGAATGCAGAACAGAGATGGAGACCCACAAAATAAGATAACAAAAACAAAAGAACAAAAATTAGAAAGCACAAAAATTTACAGTGATATAGTGACAAGAACAAAGATGTGAGAGGAAATCCCCACCACAGAGAACAGAAGCAATATAAGGCAAGACATCGACAGAAGAAAAAAAGATTGCAGATCATGCAACAAGGATAGATAGGAAGGGATCACACATCCAGTAATCAGCCAAAGGAAGTCTACCCCAGAGAAGGGTGGAGAACCACTGCATTAGCCAAAACAGTACAGAAAAAAGCCTAATATATCCTCCCACCACCAAAATACTGAACAGTCTTCTTTACTGAATTGTTACTAAATGTTTATCTAATCATATGGTCTAGATAAAAATATTCTTGTTTGAAAAACAGAGCTGTCTAAGGGACCTTCAATGAAATTCCATTTCAGGTAAATGATTTGGGGCCTGATTTTTTCATCCTTACATTAAGTAGTTCCTTATACCATGAATAACCGCACAGATTCCACTGGACTAGGGCTGGCCCAAAACCAGGAATTCTGTTTTGTGAAATTAAAGGATCACTTTCTGGTTCTGTTCTGATGCAGAACAAAACCAGGACCTTTTGAATTTTTTCACTAAAAGAGCCAGAGAGAGAATTCTCACCCCATAGTAACCCATAGGATGGGGAACTCACCTTAATTCCCAATCAGACAGAGCAGGGATTTGAGCTGGGATCTCCAAATGTTAGTTTATCTTTTGGGCTTAACTTTGCCTGTTGGAGCTGTTCTACCTTGCATAACATTAACATTTGCTGAGCCTGAGAAAACCAGACCAACCCTGTAGGCTGGTGATTAGGTCATTCACATGGGATACAGGAGACAAAAATTCAAGGCTCTGATTTGGAGTCCAGGTAAGTTCCCTAGTCACTGGGTTATTAGCTATTCAGGGTAGGGCGAGTTTCTCTCTTCGATTTTGAACAGAAATTCTATCCTGGATCTTAGAAACCTTTCTCAAAGTCTCCATGAAATATTTCAGCTTCTGTGTTCTGACCAGCTCCATTTTTGAGTTTTAGCTCATAGACTTCTGGCCTTGTCCAGACTGCCAGCCAAATGAAAGTTTAGAAGAAAGTACTGTATAAAAGTCTGTAGTCTCTAAGGAGTTGAAGAAACTATCCATAGTGGCTTCTTTTAATAAATAAAAGGCAAAAAGATTTTTTTTTTTTAAAGAGAGACTTATCAACCCAACAAAAGTCAGCCAATTCAATGTAAGGCTGATATTGTCCTTACCTCTTCCACTGCTTTGCCTGCCTTGTTTTATTTTGAACACAATGACTTTAAGGACACATTTTCAGCTATTGCAATTGCCTAGACTTTGTTAATTTGTGTCATAACCTTAATATTATTTAAATATAGTTTTTTGTACTTACTGTTGATGGAAGGCAGCGTGAGCTGTCTAAATGGTGCTTTAGGGAGAAGGGCTGATGGATTACAGATCTTCACATTTTCAACCAACAAAAGTGAATTTGAATCCATCGATTTCATTCCCTTATGCACAATTTAGAAGCTTCAGTTTGTGCAGATCGGTCAAAAAATAATTGCATTAAACACCTAGATGAACAAGCTACATTAATTTATTTTTTGCAGTTTATAGCCCTATTTGCTGGGTTAGTTTTATTCCAGGGCTGCCCGGGGGTCGGGGGGGGGCAAGTGGGGCAATTTGCCCCAGGCCCCGGGCACCGCAGGGGCCCCCACGAGAATATAGTATTCTATAGCATTGCAACTTTTTTGTATGGAAGGGGCCCCTGAAATTGCTTTGCCCGAGGCCCCCTGAATCCTCTGGGAGGCCCTGTTTTATTCAAACAGAAAGCTCTAAGGAAAATCATTTTTCTGACAGCCATCTTATTTGAGTGGTGCTAGTGGAGGGATGCATACAAAAAGTACAAACATTCTGATGTCCTCTATCTATATAGTGGTGTGGGGGTTGTAAGAAGGAACCAGGGATTTTCTCACAAAGCACAGGGCCTTGTTAAAAGGCAGTCACTAAAAGCTGTGATCATTTCGGCAAAAGTAAGTTTAAGCTGCAGAGTTACTTGGATGGCGCCCCCAAGGAAAAAAGTAGATGCCACACCAGAAAGTCCTACCAATGAGTACAGTACAGAATCCTGAGGTGCAGTGCCTTCTATCATGGTTCATTGTCAGTAATTGCCTCTTAAAGGGCACTGAAGGGTGCAGTTGGAATAGACTTGAGTTTGAAGGCCTCCCCAAGCTCTTCAATAGCATATTCAGCGTCTGAAAGATGGGCTGACTCTGAATCATCATATTAAAATAGTTCAAGACTACAGGCACCTGTTCCCTGCCACTGTTTTTTTGGGTGAACAGAATTCTGTGACTATATCCATCCCCTATCACCAACCTGATAACGACACCCAATCGCCAGCCTGGTGCCCTTTAGTATTATTCCACTCCCATCCCCAGTCTGGAAGAAGGGACTCCATCATGTGACTAAATGTGGGTGTGTAAGATGATATAACTGGTTATTAAGGTTAGATTCTGATACATTTACTTTGTAAATAGCCCAAATGAAGTCAATGGGACTGCCTGTGAGGTAAGGCGCTACCCCAGGGGTCAGCAACCTTTGGCACGCAATGGGGGCTGCGGGAAGCAGCGGCCAGCACATCCCTCGGCCCGCGCTGTTTCCCGCAGCCCCCATTGGCCTGGAGCGGCAAACTGCGGCCAGTGGGAGCCGTGATCGGCCGAACCTGCGGATGCGGCAGGTAAACAAACCGGATCGGCCCACCAGGGTGCTTATCCTGGCAGGCTGCATGCCAAAGGTTGCTGATCCCTGTGCTACCCAATGTCAGAAAGGGTGTCAGAATCTAGCTCTAAATGAGGAAAGCCCTGTTTACTTATGGATTTAAGAATGGTCATGCAGGTAGGATGACCAGATAGTAAGTGTGAAAAATCGGAACAGGGGGTGCAGGGTAATAGGAGCCCATATTAAAAGAAGGATCAAATATCGGGACTGTCCCTACAAAATCGGGCCATCTGGTCACCCTACATGCAGGGTCTGACCAATGGTCCATATAGCCCAGGGTCCCATCTCTGATAATGGCAAGTGCCAGACACTTCAGAGGGAATTAACAGAACAGGGCAATTTTCAGTGATCCATCCCCTGTGGCCCAGTCCCAGCTGCTGGTAGTTGGAGGTTTAGGGACACCTGAAGTATGGCGTTGCAGCCCTAACCATCTTTGCTAATAGCCATTGATGGACCTATCCTCCATGAACCTAATTCTTTTTTTAACCCAGTTATAATTTTAGCCTTCACAACATCCCTGGGCAGTGAGTTCCACAGGTTGACTATGCATTGCATGAAGAAGTACTTCCTTATGTTTGTTTTAAACCTGCTGCCTCTTAATTTCATTGAGTAATCCCCAGTTCTTTTGTTATGTGAAGGATTATGTGAAGGATTTAGAGTCTTCTAGTTTAAGAACTCATGTCCACATGGCAATTCCATTGCTTTACATGAACTGGAAGAATTACAGAAGAACCTAAATGTAAGAATAATGTGGGGTTATTATCCCTCAATAGCTTTCATTGGAAATGGAAAACATAGTAGTAGCATTTTGACCATTCAACAGAAATCAGCAGAAGTATAGAGCAAACAAACAAACAAAATCTTGAGAAGCAACGGAAAACAAAACACTAAAAGAAATAAGGGGAGGAAATACAAAATACTACAAGTAGTAGAAATAAAACAGAAAAAGGAATGAAAAGGAAGAGAAAGTGTGTCATGAAAAAAAGATTAAAGTGAAAAGCCAATACAAAATAGACAAAGAGGTAAAAAGAGAAGTGAAGGATGGGAAATCATTAAGTCAAAGAAAAACATATATTACATATACTAGGTAATAAACCAACCAATAGGGTTTGGTGAGTGGACCAGGTGGAGATCATTTTAGCAATGCTGCCTCTGGATAAAACAATGTAATAATAACCTGTTTGGGTGAAGAAGCAAAAACAGAGTGTAAATTGAATCTGATCTTCATGACATTCTGCACATACTTACAGCTGGATGCAAATGGGGAAGTAGAGCTGGTCAAATTTCACCCTATGGAGTGTTTGTGAACTGTCCACTTTGGCTAGTCATTATTCATGGTACTGTATGTGACTGTTCCCCTGAGACATTTGGGATTCCTTCTTTTCCCTGACTGGACGACTAAACCTTTCTAAATAGGCAAATAAGGAGTAACAAATAGTGAATAATGAACACATATACAAAATAATACAATAATTTTCTAATAATTAAGAGGACAATAGCAATGAATCTGCCGATTGTGACAGACAAATGGGCTGCCATGCCTGAAGGAATGTATGCGTGTCTATTTCATGGGGACTAGGTTACCAAAACAGCATCCTATAAAATATACCAGAAGTGAAAAAAAGAGGAGTTTGTGGGAGCAATGGTATCTCTGCAGAATTCAGAAACTGGGAAATAAATGCCACATGGCGCAGCTTGATCTTTTCATATTGTTGTGTCTGTTCCCATAGATGATTTTGACTATAAGCCACATCTTTAAGGTTTCCTGATGGGAGTTTCCCAAGTTCCACTTCCACAAATAGTCTTTCCATCTGTAAAAAAACACATTACAAATAAAATAAAACACATCAGTTCTGCAGCCGTGCACTAAATAACAGACTAAATGGCTTTAATTTAAGTGACAAATTGGTACAATAATGCAATGTACACCCTCAGAGACTGCCTCTACCAACTGCTGACCCCTCGGAAAGGACAAGTTATAATAACTTTTTTCTTTAGAAATCTCTCAAAACTTACATTGAACTTTGTTTTCCTTTTTTCTTTGCCATTAGCTTGTTGGTATAGTGACTAGAGGCCTGATATCACACCATGGATATCAATGAGGTTTGGCCATTACATTCACTGGATGCAGGATCAAGCGCTGCATCTTTGGTCACCTGTGGCTCATAAAGATTAAATATTCTCAAATGGGAATAGCAAACGTGATTTCTGGTATTTAATTCACCCATCATGCCAGCTACCACCTCAATTTGTATTTTCCTTGTGGACATATACTGTCTAGCAGTTGTCCTGTTTTTTTTTGTTTGTTTTTTAATTAGTGAGTGGAAAGTGGAATAAGGAGTAGTTTTAAGAGAATGAAATGCCTGAATCTTTCATGCAAATGACAGCTGACTTTAGTGAGACAATCATCTCAAGAAAATTGGGCTGAGTAGATTGAAACTCCCTTTGTGAAATCTTTAGCAAGCTGCTCTTTGCCTTTGCCCAAGCTAGCCCATGTATACTGTACTTGAAGAATACTATATGAAAAATTGCAGTGGAATTCCAATTCTAATTATTAAATGACACATTATTAAAATGACTGATGTTTCCCTGCGAAAAGATTTTTTAATGTCTTGTTCCTAATTTTAAAGGTGTTGCTACTATTTTTTTTCAGGGAGTGAAATTTAGACTGTAATTGTGAATGTAGTGATTTAAAAGCATTCATAGTATTAATTCACATTCCTCCAGATGAAACTTAATTTCATTATATCCCAGACCTATTTCTGAATGATTTCTGAATGAGAAAAGCTCTGAAATGACATTCTTGGTCTCCTTCCCTTTGTGGAGCTGAGCTTTGTGGACATACATGGTCAGAGAGAGAGCAGAGCCAGAAATAAGTTGGCCTATGCAGTATTTCTTCTGGCATATCCATGGGGAAATATCTTTCAGAGTTGAATTCTGACCTTGCCAGCATTAATCCTCATGGAATCCTGATGTTCACCTTCCAACCTACCTTGTGACCAGAGGGTTGTGATCCTGGTGTGCAGACGGACACACTCCTGAAGGATTTGGGCTGCCGTGGAACTTTGGTATGATCGTTGAAAGTTTGAGTCAGTGTGTGCATGATGCCCCAGCCATCCCCAGAAACCCAGCAATCCATGAGCATTCTTCAATGACCTTGGAACATCCACAGGGTCACCCCTTCCAAATAGCACCCCTGCAAAGAATAATGTGGCAGAGTTTTCTGGTTAACTTTGACTATCTGGGGTGGCATTTTGCATAGGAGGACATGGTCTGACCTATTAACTCTCAATGAACTTTTAAGGGTAAATCCCAATGAATTGTGCTTCAAAATATAATACAGACTAATAGGAGCTCAAATGAGACCACTCACCTGTAATTTAAATTGGAGTTTCAACTCAGGTCCAGAGAGGTGAAATGCACATAAGCACAATCTTACAAGATGTAAGCACATGTTCTTTGCAGACTTTCAGAAGCTGTACTCCTTGCATATAATATGTTCCATATCGAGGGTTGGTTTGTTTTTTTTTAATTTTCTCTCCCCTATCTGCTTTTGACTTTGAACCAGGAGAAAATTCTTCCAACTAAAAGGTAAGAAAAATTGCTTAAGGCTACTTTTCTTTTTTAAAAAATATAACCTTTTTTTTTTTTTACAGCTTTATTAGGTGTCTTCCTTGTGAACTGTGTGTACGTGCCCACTTTCATAGTATAACATCTTTATTCTGGCTAAACAACTAGTTTTGATGGAGAAAAAAATACGGATTAGTCTACCTTTAATGTCAGCACTAGAAAAAAAACGTGGTGAGTAAAGATCACTACATTTAATATGTTTTCCCTTTGGTGTCAATTATTTCAAATCCAGGTTTCAGTTATTTCTATAAAAGTGTGGTAGTTATTTAGACCATGAATACCCTTAAAGAGATCAAAGCCTTCTTGAAGGTTGATGCATGCTACAGAAATACATTCTTTTATTTTCCTTTATCCTTCCCAGCTCCTTAAAGTATAAGTCAGAGCCCACTATTGGTATAAAAAGTAAAACTTTTTTTCCCCTCCAACCACTTAGACTTTGCATTAGAGCTAAACCTTTGCAAGATAAAATAAGCTACCTAAAAGTAAGGAGGCTATGTACATAAATATCTCCTGTTTATAGACAAGCAATCTAAACCTCGTGATATACTGAAATGACATTTGGGTTGCCAGCTGGGATAAAAGCAGTTGTTTAAGTTCTAGGCTCCATTAGAGTTCTGACCTTGAGTTCTGTGTTCCAGAAATGTTACGAGTTGTTAAAGATTTTGTTTTCCCTTTTACAAAAATTAGTTGTATCACAGAGCAGAACAAAACCGTAATTGTCCAAACTGTTGTATACTGTCAACAAATATTATTATTATTCACTAACATTTTTAGTAGAGCTGGGGTAGCAACTGGGGAAACAATCTGTGCCAGCCTGATGCCTAGTGCAAAATGTGCATCCTCTGTGCACACTAAAAAGCCCTGGGAAAAACTGTGCTTGCCGGAGACATACAGTAATTGTCTCAGTGCTGTTCCCAGGGCAATAGCATAAATACCATGATCTAGCCTTGAATGTTTACTGATACACCTAGGTGTGCAGCTCAGGAGATATCAATGGCTCTCCTCAATGCAAATGGATTTTTCTCTTTTTCATTTGAAATTGCTTTTCAGTTAGCTCTATATAATAAATCGTAGGGAGAATGAATTAGGTAGGAGTTAAACCAGTTGAACACAGACATATTTATGTAACATAATGTGGACAAAAGGCTGACTCCAAAAAATCTTTGGGTTTATACTTGACATATCTCCTCTGCTGCCACTACCCATGCTACCACGGCTACACTGCTGTTTATACTCACTTGAGCTCCATGAGTAGGGTGACCAGACATCCTGTTTTTAAAGGGACAGTCCCGTATTTAAGCCCGCAGGTAGCGTGGGCCTGCTTCATCCCCTAGGCACCCTTCCCTACTCAGCCATCTCTCTGGCCGGGTTCGCTGAAGACCCTGCAGTCAGGTTCCTTGGTGCACAATGCATCCTTTGGGCTTAACCCCTTCCTGCCCAATCTGTAGCTGGGGGACACGAAGCAGCTGGGTTATGTGGGTGGCCAGCAGCAGCCTGGAGGTGTTAGCTGCCTTTCAACACTGTGCAGACAGGAAGGGACAAGCTGCTTCCAGCCACAGGGGAGCAGGGGTTAGGGGGGAAGAGATGAGCTCTTCAAAGACATGGGCCAGGTTATTCCCCCCCTCCCCTGTGGCTGGAAGCAACTCCCGACCCTTCCCTCCCACACAGGGCCGAAAAGCTGCTGCTGGCCACATTCTGGTGTGAACCCTGGTAGAAATCTGGGGACGGGGGGGGGCATATGATACTGCGTGCCCCGCCACGTGTTGCCTCAGGGACACACGGCGCCAGGTACCAGGAGAGGCGGGTCCGTCCTGGGGGCGCAGCCAGGCATGGAGGGCAGAAAGTACCAGGCAGGGAGGATTGGGTCGGTCGGTCACACACACCCTGCTGTGAGAGAGGTGTACAGGAGTGTGAATGTGTCACCTCTCCCCGTTTGTGTATGTGGGGAGTGGGGGGTGGTGTCACCCCTCCCCATGTGAACCCTAAAGCCTTAAAGATAAGGTAAATAAAAAGAATCCACCTACACAGTATTTCTTTTTAACAGGGGCTCAGTCAACTTGATGTTAATTTGAATGTTTGTACTGCATAGTTCTGATTGATTGCCGTTTAACTCACTTGAATACCAATAATTTTATCAGGTGTCCCGTATTCAGCGTAGGAAAATATGGTCACTCTATCCATGAGAGTAGTGCAAGAATGTGTACACAAGCAGGGGAATCATCACACACCTAGCTCATAGTATAGACATAGCCGTAGAAACTTTTTGAAAAAGTCTATACATAGGAAAGCTCTTAAATATCTCTAGAGTGGCACACAGTGTCAGGAGATGAATGCCAGTGAAAAACATGGCCAAAGAGAGAGAGAGAGAAAGCCCATGTGATTATTAGGGACTTAGGAGATGCGGATCTTTTTTGTATGACCACATCACTATATATTTTTTTTCTGATTGTTTCCATTGTGTCAATATTGTAGAGAGTTCATTTAAACCTGACCCTGCTAAACATCTCCTGTGAGACCTCAATGAGAAGTGCTGAGCACCCTCCATAACCACTAAAGAAAATGGAGGTTGCACTTCTAAATCACCTAGGTGCTGTTGAAAATCTCACCCAATGGGAACTGAGGACACTCAGGAGTCACCCAGCACTGCAGCATTAGTTATTTAACCAGTCTGTGTAGGGGAGTCACTGATTTCCATCTCCTCAATATGCCTCTTTTAGCTACCAATGTAGATAGAGATATTCATTTCTTAATATTGTTTGGAAATATTAATTTATCCACTATTCCTAACACACAAGCTAAGCGATGGTTGCATGCAAATGATTAGCACTGAGGTAAGAGCTCTAAATAGGCTGTTTCAATCATTGCACAGCTTATGGCGGTAGTGAAAAATATGTGACAAATTGGTCTGCTGCTGTCTCCATCTCCAGCATTTTCTGTGATTAGCTAAACCAGCTTTAAATAAGCACTTTGGTGTCCAGGATACTCTGTTTAATTTCTTATTTTAAAAAAAAATGCCCTTCGGATATAAAGAACTTAGGGTATTTTTACCATTTTACTATATGGTTTCACAGGCATCAGCAAAGACAGGTAGGATCATTTCTTTTGCCATTTATTTTAGGGTCCAAATTAAGTAGAGAATATAGAAAGTTCTGCCATTTGTAAGTGTTTCTGACAAAATGATTTTTGTTGTTATATTTTTTATATTTGTCTGTCTGGTTATATATATATATAGTGTCTGTCAATGTGGAATCTTAGGACCATATTTTAGGATCACTAATCTGTTTTTCTATTTGTCAGGAGTCAGGGTGCATATCTGCTTGGAGACTGCAAGCACTAGTAAACATTGGAAGTAAACATGTTGCTGCTGCTGAGAGCAGTAAGCAGGGCCAGACCAACATCTGTCATACTCTGACAGAATGTATTGTTACCCCCTTTTGATCTGAATGGTTAGCCAAATGTGGGGTATTGCGGGTTGTTCCAGTTAAGAGGAGAAATTGATGATAGAGGCTGGTATTTCTTTGATGCAGTCTTGTTTATTTACAAAGAATATACAAATTCCTCTTTCCTTGAAAACAGGAGGAACTAATCAGCCAGAGAGAGAGTTTCTCTGTTTACATCCCCAAGCCTCTTTAGTCAGACCCAGAAGCCCGCTTTCTTGGCTTCTTTCTTGATTTATACACCATGATTGTCCAGGATGCATCTCTCTCTCTCACACACACACACACACACACTGGTTAAACAATACACATGCACACTGGTTAAATAATAACCAATGAAACCCTCTGTCTAGATTGTTCAAATTTCTGGGCAGCCTTGTATTTGCCTTAGTGCCCAAATCACTTAGTGGTACCTGATTTGTGTGTTTTCAAAGAAATTAAAATCTATAAATAAATCCATACAAGAACAATGACATTCACATAAAATAAAATGCAGCCAATTAGCCCTGGCATACTTTTGATGTTTAGACATTTCATCAATTACATACACAGCATACACTAAAAGAAGCCTCACATTCCAATTTTATTATTTTTTTCTTTTCTTAGCCCTTTTTTGTAGTATGTTATCAGGACATGTTAACATTTTCCTCTTCTAAATCTTTACTTGAAAAAGCAACTGAAAAAAGTCAGTTGGAAGGATTTCCCCCCCACTGATCCTTCTACAGCATCCTGAATACTCTTAAGGCCTGGGCTACACTAGCGGGGTGGTTCATACTAAGATACGCAACTTCAACTACGCTATTCACGTAGCTGAAGTCGAAGTATCTTAGTTTGACTTACCTGGCCGTCCTCACGGAGGCGAGTCGACTGCCTCGGCTCCCCCGTCGACGCTGCTTACTCCTCCTGCTGAGGTGGAGTACGGGCATTGATTCGCGGATCGATTTATCGCGTCCAGACGAGACATGATAAATCGATCCCCATTACATCGAACTCTATCCGCCGATCTGGCGGGTAGTATAGACTTACCCTATGGCCAGTTTAGCACCACAAACATTCAGTCTGAGCAACATGCCCTTAGTTTGGATATTATGGGAAGTGAGCTTCATTCAAGCCTCTTGCGAAGCAGCACACAGCCAGGAGAAGAAGTATTTGGCGAATCTATAGTGTTAGAGGTTGTGGAGCCTTCTCCAACCATTATATTGAAGCATATGATCCCTGAACATCTACCCAGTCCTCCTGATTAGACAGTTTTATAGGGAATTTAATACTCATGAACAGTGCCTGATTGATAGTCCTGGAGAATGAAGTCCTGTATAGATCCACAGAAGAGTTACATCAAGGACTGCACCAATACAGACTGCCCCCATGTGATCATGTGACTGACCTGGAGTGAATCCAAGTGCTTCACACAGACACAATTATTATATAAATTAGTCATTCCATTAGGGAGCCAGGACTGGAAACATAGTCCTTCAACTCCCAAAACACTGGTCTCTCCGAACTGATCTCAAGGTGAGCTTGTTTAGCCTGTGATAGCAGCACACCCTTTATTCTCTCTTTGAGCCAGCTGCTAGAGGGCAATATTGTATAAACACAAAGCCAGGACCTAAAACAACCTCAAAGAGGGAGAGAGTGGTTCAGTGTTGATGATCATTCAATCTTTGGCATTTCTATTGAGACTGTCAATATGGGTGCAGATGTAATGGGGTTTCTCCCCGTGCTACCCAAAGCAAGTTAAAATGAGGCTAAGAATTTGTTTCACATAGCCACCAAATAATTTTCAGATTTAGTATCTGGTGAGAGGCAGAGCAGACACTATCCAAACCAGTGATCAAGGGATGAAAGGTTCCAAATACCATTATTACCAGTCACAGGGGCCACCAGTCTCCCAGTTCGATTTTACAAATACTAATAATTTAGGACCTAGCCTTGCTGGCACTGAAGACAATGGAAAAACTCTTACTTACTTCAATGGGAGAAGCAGCAGGCCCATAAGCAAAATAGATTGTCCTTTCTTTTGTATTTTTGGTATCTAACTGCTGTATTTCTTTCTCCTGATGAAGAGTCAGTGAACTTTGCTCCCACATTAGAAACCTGGAAAAATACCGTAGCCTGGTAATTCATTTCTCAGTCCCCAGGCCATACTATCTGATCCTAAAGCAGCTTAAAATTGTTTGCCTGAGATGAGAGCCATGGTGGTAGTGATGATCCTTTCCTCTGAAAGCTTTTTGAGATAACAGTCAAGTTCGACTTCTGCTAAGCCTGTCAGTGAACTTTGGGTATAATCTCTTTAAGGCGAAAACTAATCTTACCAATCTTTGTTGTGTTCTCCTTCTGACAACAATATTTTACATTTTAAAAGCTTCTGGAGCCTATCAAGAAGGTTGTAATGAATTCTTAGTTCTTGTAAACTCTCCTCAAACTGATGTACAGCACCATATACCCAAAGCACCCTTGGAATGTTTTCCCATTACAAGTCTCCTCTGTGCCACCTTATCAAAATTACAATTTTAAAGTCCCCCGCTTGCTCAGCTTGTCCCTTGTGAAGTATTTCCTGATAAGTAGGGCATCCGGGCTGATTGCTGGCATTATGCCATTACCAACTCACTTAAAAACAAAGAAACAAAAAACAATGTTCAAAATTATCTCTGACATCTACTTCTTTTGGTGTCTGGTCTTTGTCTTTTCAATTGTAAGCTCCTTGATACAGGGACTCTGGGGTAGGCTCGGGAGAAAAAGGGAGCTTGGTTGCTTGTCTCAAGCTAAGAATCGGACCCACCACTCTTTTTTCTTTTGGTTTAGGCCTCATCTACTCTACACATTTTTGCTGGTAGAATAATGTTGGGTAGGGGTGTGTGATTCTTTTACATTTCTATACCGGCAACAGCACTAATGTGGACAAAGCTATGTCAACAGTAAAGTGGTTTTGCCAGCATAGCTTATTTTGTTCAGAGAACTGGTATAAGTTATACCAGCAAAAGCATTCTTTTTCTGGTATAACTGCACATACACTAGAATGGTATGCTGGTATCGCTATACTGTCATACTTGTTCTAGTATAGACTAGGCCATAGACTAGACCAAAAATAGCATCAGATATACTGTAAAGACAACAAACATTGATAATAATATTGCCTTTTTGTTATGAGTGGTTAGACAATGCTCAGGGCCTTGAAGGATTGTTTCTGTTAAGAGGAGAAATTAATTATTTGAATCAGGTATTTCATTGATGCAATCCCTTTTATTTACAAAGCATGTCCGCAAAGTCCTGTTTCTCTGAACACAGTAGGAAAAAAACAACAGCAAGCAGTTTCCTTGCTCACAATATCCAAGTCTGCCCCTCCAATCAGTCTTGTGCCCCAAGTAGCTCTTTTTCCTTGCTCCTGCTCAGGGCCACACTCAGGACTGCTTCTGTCCCTATCTGCTGGCTTCCTTTCGAACATGCACACAGTTTGCTAAACAGTCCCCAATCCAGCCCCTGTATTTGCAACCAGTCCCATGGAAGACCCTCAGACCACATGGCTTAGACCTCCCAGGCATTACCATGAGACTTAGGCTATGTATACATGGATGCAGCTGTGCCACTGTAGCTCTGCTAGTGCGGATGCTCTAAGCCGACAGGAGAGAGCTCTCGCATCGACCTAATTTCTCCAGCCCCCGCGAGCAGCGGTAGCTATGTCAGCAGGAAAAGCTATCCTGCCTACATAGCACTGTCCACACTGGCACTTAGGTCAGTGTAACTTATGTCACTAGGGGGGTGGGTTATTTACACCTCTGAGCAATGTAAGTTATACTGATGTAAGTGGTAGTGTAGACATAGCCTTAGCCCTGGTCTACACTATGAGTTTAGGTCGAATTTAGCAGCCTTAGATGGATTTAACCCTGCACCCGTCCACACGATGAAGCCATCTTTGTCGACTTAAAGGGCACTTAAAATCGATTTCTGTACTCCTCCCCGACAAGGGGATTAGTGCTGAAATCGACATTGCCGGGTCAAATTTGGGGTAGTGTGGATGCAATTTGATGGTATTGGCCTCCGGGAGCTATCCCAGAGTACTCCATTGTGACCTCTCTGGACACCACTTTCAATTCAGATGCACTGACCAGGTACACAGGAAAAGCCCCAGGAACTTTTGAATTTAATTTCCTGTTTGGTCAGCATGGCGCGCTGATCAGCACAGGTGACCATGCAGATCTCATCAGCAGAGGTGACCATGGACTCCCAGAATCACAAAAGAACTCCTGCATGGACCGAAGGGGAGGTACTGGATCTGATTGCTGTATGGGGAGACGAATCCGTGCTATCCAAACTCCGTTCCAAAAGACGAAATGCCAAATTATTTGAAAAAATCTCCAAGGGCATGAAGGACAGAGTCTATAACAGGGACCTGCAGCAGTGCCGCATGAAACTTAAGGAGCTGAGGCAAGCCTACCAAAAAACGGCCGCTCCAGGTCAGACCCACCAGACATGCCGCTTCTATGATGAGCTGCATGCAATTCTAGGGGGTGCCCCCACCACTACCCCACCCCTGTTTGGGGATTCCTGCAAGGGATGAGGATTTTGGGGATGATGATGATGAGGAGGAGGAGGAGGAGGTTGAAGATATCGCACAGCAAGCAAGCGGAGAAACGGTTCTCCCCGACAGCCAGGAACTGTTTATCACACTGGAGCCAATACCCTCTCAACCCTCCCAAGGCAGGCTCCTGGATCTTGAATGCAGAGATGGGACCTCTGGTGAGTGTAGCTTTGTAAATATAGTACATGGTTTAAAAGCAAGCGTGTTTAATGATTAATTTGCCCTGAAGACTTAAAGAAGCCAAAAGACTGTGGCTTACCATGGCTGCCTGCAAGCCGAATTCTGTTGCCAGGCCCTGTGTGTGTGATCTCTTACACCAAACCGGCAGGCCCTCAATATAAGAGGCAAAATGCGACCTTGTACTTTAAAATGTGTCTTTTTAAAACTACTCTCCCTTTTTTTTCCTACCGCAGCTGCAAATGTTTCAATGCTGCCCCTATCATCTCCGTCCCAGAGGCTAGCGTAGATAAGAAGGCAAAAAACCACACCTGCAATGAAATGTTCTCTGAGCTCATTCAGTCCTCCCGCACTGAAAGTGTTCAGCAAAATGCATGGAGGCAGACAATGTCAGAGTCCAGGAAAGCACAAAATGAACGCCAGGACAGGAGTGACACGTGAGAGGATAGATGGCTGGAGCAAGAGGAGAGGTGGTGGCAGCATGATGAGAGGAGGCAGGAGGCAATGCTGAGGCTACTGAAGGATCAAACTGATATGCTCCGGCATATGGTTTTTGAGCTGCAGGAAAGGCAGCAGGAGCACAGACCGCTGCTTCAGCCCCTGTGTAACCAACCGCCTTCCTCCCCAAGTTCCATAGCCTCCTCACCCAGATGCCCAAGAACGCGGGGAGGGGGGCTCCTGGCACCCAACCACTCCACCCCAGAGGACTGCCCAAGCAACAGAAGGCTGGCATTCAATAAGTTGTGAAGTGCAGTGTGGCCTTGTCCTTCCCTCCTCCCCTCCTTCCTCATCCCACCCGGTGCTTCCCTTCTCCCCCACCCCTCCCAGGCTACCTTGGCAGTTATCCCCCTATTTGTGTGATGAATTAATAAAGAATGCATGAATTTGAAACAACAATGACTTTATTGCCTCTGCAAGCGCTGATCGAAGTGGGGAGGGGAGGGCGGTTGTTTTACAGGGAAGTAGAGTGAACCAAGGGGGCAGGTTTTCATCAAGGAAAAAGAAACCGAACTTTCACACCATAGCCTGGCCAGTCGTGAAACTGTTTTCAAAGCTTCTCTGATGTGCAGCGCACCCTGCTGTGCTCTTCTAATCGCCCTGGTGTCTGGCTGCATGTAATCAGCGGCCAGGCAATTTGCCTCAACCTCCTACCTCTTACTCTCACAGTAATAACTATGGGAATATTGGTTTCGCTGAGGTCTATCCGAGTCAGTAAATTGTGCCAGCGCACTTTTAAACGTCCAAAGGCACATTCTACCACCATTCTGCACTTGCTCAGCCTATAGTTGAACAGCTTCTGACTACTGTCCAGGGTGCCTGTGTATGGCTTCATGAGCCATGGCATTAAGGGGTAGGCTGGATCCCCAAGGATAACTATAGGCGTTTCAACATCCCCAGTGGTTATTTTCTGGTCTGGAAAGTAAGTCCCTTGCTGCAGTCGTTCAGACAGACCAGAATTCCTGAAGATGCGAGCATCATGTACCTTTCCCGTTGATGTTGGTGAAATGTCCCTTGTGATCCACCAGTGCTTGCAGCACCATTGAAAAGTACCCCTTTCGGTTTATGTACTGGCTGCCTTGGTGCTCCTGTCCCAAGATAGGGATATGCATTCTGTCTATCGCCCCACCACAGTCAGGGAAGCCCATTGCAGCAAAGCCATCCACTATGGCCTGCACATTTCCCAGAGTCACTACCCTTGATAGCAGCAGCTCAGTGATTGCGTTGGCTACTTGGATCACAGCAGCCCCCACAGTAGATTTGCCCACTCCAAATTGATTCCCGACTGAACGGTAGCTGTCTGATGTTGCAAGCTTCTAGAGGGCTATTGCCACTCGCTTGTGAACTGTGAGGGCTGCTCTCATCTTGGTATTCTTGCGCTTCAGGGCAGAGGAAAGCAAGTCACAAAGTTCCATGAAAGTGCCCTTACGCATGCGAAAGTTTTGCAGCCACTGAGATTCATCCCAGATCTGCAACACTATGCGGTCCCACCAGTCTGTGCTTGTTTCCTGGGCCCAGAATCGGCATTCCACGGCATGAACCTGCCCCATTACCACCATGATGTCCACACTGTCAGGGCCCATGCTTTGAGAGATGTCTGTGTCCATGTCCTCATCATTCTCGTCACTGCGCTGCCGTCACCTCCTCGCCTGCTTTTGCAGGTTCTGGTTCTGCACATACTGCAGGATAATGCGTGAGGTGTTTACGACGGTGATAACTGCCGCGGTGATCTGAGCAAGCTCCATGCTTGCCGTGGTATGGCATCTGCAGGAGACCAGAGTTGCAGCAGAAGTGGTGAATGATGGAATAGAGATTTATAGAGAGATGCCACAAGAATAGATATTTATAGAGAACGACGAGAGGACCTATGAGGTGGATTCAGGAGAGCAGGAGAGCAGAGTTGCAGCAGAAGTGGGAGCCCATGACAGCCAACATGGAGAAATTCGCTATCGATCGAGACAGGAGAGCAGAGTGGCAGCGGAAGCGGTGGTTGGAATGCCAGTTTTTCCGACTTATTGCTCCGTCTGCGGGCAAAGCAGGAGAGCAGAGTGGCAGCGGAAGCGGTCGTTCAATGACAACAGTTAGCAGTCCTACTGCACTGTCTGCTGAAAGCAATATGGCGCCCGCACGAAAAAAAGGCGCGAAACGATTGTCTGCCATTGCTTTCACGGAGGGAGGAGCAACTGACGACATGTACCCAAAACCACCCGCCTCAATGTTTTTGCCCCATCAGGCATTGCGAGCTCAACCCAGAATTCCAATGGGCGGCAGAGACTGCGGGAACTGTGGGATAGCTACTCACTTCTGTGCAACGCTCCGGAAGTCGACGCTAGCCACGGTACTATGGATGCACTCCGCCGACTTAATGCGCTTAGTGGGGACACACACAATCGACTGTATAAAATCGCTTCCTAAAAATCAACTTCTATAAATTCAACCTAATTTCATAGCGTAGACATATCCTTAGTGACTTGCACGGTAGCCTCCTATTGTTACCGGCTATCACTACTTAAAGAGACATTCAATTATTCCTTCCATTTAGCCTGAAAAAAGAGTGCTTAGCACATCCATCAGTTGTAACCAGGTCTGTAACTATCTATAGATCAAAGACAGGTTTGGTGGCAGCCATTATCATATTCCAGCATAACAATAATATAATAAATAAGTAAACGACAGGACTAAATTTTCAATCAACCAATTTAATTTTGCCTACAGCACTTCTGGGTATATCTGTCTACCTGTGCACAAAATGTGCATTTGTGTGATACAATACTAACATACTATGTGCCTGAGGAACTGGTTGGTGTGATTAAGGGGGTTCATGTAAAATCGAAGTTTCAGGACAGTGAAGCATATGGAACAACAAACAGATCTTGAAGTTGGTTCTGTGTCAAAGTCAAATAGTTTATTTTGATTGTACTCCAATACCATAAATATTATTTCTATAATATGTAAAAAGGAGAGAAATCAAATTTAAAAAGAGGCTATACTCTTTACTAGTTACAGAAGGGGATTGGGGAAAAGGGCTCCTAACTTCTACTCCTGATTATGCCAGTGGCTTACTGCATGTCTTTGGGAAAGTCATTTACACTTTCTGTATCTCAATTTACCCATCTCTGAAAGGTATATCCTCATAGCGACACCGTTATCCATCACCATGTTGAGATTTAATTCATGTTTGTAAAGCACTTTGCAATACACAGCTGAAAGATAGGGGTATGCCTCCCATAGGTAATATGGTATTGCGGATGGTTATTGGCCTTGGCTTCCTATTTACCTAGAATACTGTGCTTTAGTTGGAAGAGTGAATATATTTGGTTTAGAATTAAATCCGTTTTGTGTGGGTTTATAAAACTAATACTGCCGGGGTAATTTTAAACTTTGTGTGTGTGTGTGTGTGTGTGTGTGTGTGTGTGTCTGTCTGTCTGTCTTTTGGCATGATTTTATACCAGTGTTCATGATCAACTGATGGGAAATGTATGAGTGTATTTGGGGACTCGAGTATAGACCATTTTTATTGCATATAATGTAAATCACCAATAGCAAATTATTCCAGACGTGAAATCTTAGACATACTCTGCATATCCCAAGGGGTCCTCAGAAAACAAGTTGAAATCCCCTGTTCTAGTACATACAATATTAGTTACGAAATATCTCAGACACTGAGAAAATGCAGGAATTGTATCTCCTTTTTCAAAATTTTCTGGGAGAGAATCTCAGAACACTCCTTTAATTCTCATCCTTTAGTTCCCCACAGTTTTTTTTAATTGATCTCATCTTGATGAAACAGAATTCAGCAGAGCCAGAGAAAACCAAAAGCAACATGCCTTTATATCCATAAAGAACACTTGAGCAAAAGTACACTACATGCAAACACATACACTCACTCACTCACTGTTAGCAGCACCCAGTGATGTGTTAAACTAGCCTTAATGGATTCCAAGCCAGCCTATGCAATAGTCTTTGATGCAGCTATTCGTGATAGATAACGTTCATTTCACTAGGCTCAAATGATCTATGGAGAAATGGCATTTGTCCTGATCATGACACTTCATTATTTCTGTGTATGATACTAATTGCTTACAAATCTTATAGATATTTCCTCAGAGAGTGTTCAAACATTTATAGCCTGTTTAAGTCATAAAGAAGTTATGCTCTGAATACAAGTTTTTCTGCAGAGTTTACAAATAATATGACCTAAACTCTCCACCTCATTCTCATGCAGTATGTAAGAAAAAAAGTAATTCCCTGAAAGATACATATTCTGATCTATACTGTAAGCTACATGATTTTAAAACTCCAGCTAAAGAATTAATTTATCTAAAACTATATCGTAAGTGCTCAGCTTCTTCCTATACATAACATACTGTAGAGCTGCATGAAAATATTTCACTGGATTTTTAATACAGAGCATTATTACCATGTCATCATGCTGTTCAGTTCATACAATTGTGCTTCTGTGCTGATTCTGCTGAACTTTCCTAAAGGATACACCCCAATGTGTAATGAGAAATGTCTATGTCTATTTAACCACTCTTTCAACAGGAAAAACATATTCCATTAAAATGACTATTTACCAAGTTTGTAATGTTCATTTGTATGTCTTTCTCCACAGGCTGAGTTTGATGATTAGGGAAAAGATCAGGAGAAGAGCTGAGGTAGGAAATGTTGTTGGGAGTTGAAGTGTTAAGCAGAATTACTCCTGCTCCCCTTCTCTCCCCTCCATCATATTACTGTGACAGGCTATAGCAGCCAGGAAAGGGTTAAGGGCTATCTGTCTGTCACATGACTTAGCAGGGATTTAAAACAAAGTTGAATTCAACCTCCTTCCAGCCAAAGAGAGGCAAGGGGAAAGCCTCTGGGGTTAGCAACTCAAGCTGGGCAGGGGAATTGCTTTGTTTTGGTGTTACTCGTAAGTTTTCTTTTTAACCAATCAATTGTGCCATGAGGCAAGGACCTGAAACAGACTTGGTTATGGCACTGGTTCCTTCCTGGGCTGGTGAGATAGCTGGCCAGTTTACAGGTCATATACACTATGAGAGCAATCATGTGTGAGTTGAGGAAGAAGGAGAGGTGACTAGATCGCTCATTTGTAGTCTTCTAACACAACAATTTGTATTTTAGGCCTTCTCTACACTAGAAGGGGTTTGTCGGTCTAGATATACTGGTGTAGCAATATTGGCAAACCCTCCCAGGATAGTACAGCTTACATCAGCAAAAGAGTCCTTTGACTGGTATAGATTATAGCAGTTACATGAATGTAATAAGCCATACCAGCAAGTGACTTTTTTGTCAGTATAACTGTGTCTGTACTCAGGCTTTTGCTAGTACAAAAAATATAGTTAATAATAATAACATCACACCACTACGTGTCATTGCTATACTGGTGAAGAGTCTAATGTAGATACCAGACGTTATTTTCTTTTTCCTTTGTATAGTACTCAGAGCACTGGATGGTATCTTTATGAATATAAATAAATATTTCTTTTATAACAATATTTTTCTTTCCTTTTCAAAAGTTAGTACTAAAAAACAAAAGAAGAAAAAAGAAATAAAACAAAAAATAGAGGTTAGGTTAGGGGAAGAAAGAGAAGAAAGGGATAGGAAGAGGTTGGAATGTGTCAGGAGGGTGATCCAATAGTTAGGGCATGAGCCTAGAACTTGGGACACTGAGGCCTGGTCTACACTGGGGTGGGGATCGATCTAAGATATGCAACTTCAGCTACGAGAATAGCGTAGCTGAAGTTGACGTATAGTAGATCGACTTAGAATCACTTACTTCGCGTCCTCGCGGCCTGGGATCGATGGCCGCCACTCCCCTGTCGACTTTGCTTCTACCTCTCACTGAGCTGGAGTTTCGCAGTCGACGGGAGAGTGATCGGGGATCAATTTATCACGTCTACACTACATGCGATAAATCAATCCCCGATAGATCAATCGGCGGGTAGTGTAGACCTACCCTGAGATTCAATTCCCTGTTTTGCCACAAACTTTCTGTATTAGTTCTCCATCTGTTAAATGGGGATAATAGCACTTCCCTACCTCATAGAGGTGTTGTGAGGACAAATACACTGAAGATTGTGAAGCACTTTGAGATCCACTGATGAAAAGTGATTTATAAGATCAGCTTGCTCCCAAACATCTGTTTCTGGCCACTGTCAGAGACGGGACACTAGAGTAGATGGACCATGGGTCTGATCCAGTTAAGTAAACTCTCTGTGTAAGGGAACCACCTGCAAGAAAATTATTAACAGTGCTGGCAAAGATAGAGAGAGACACTACAAGAGAATGTTGTCCAAAAAAAGAAAAAGATCCTACATGAACTTTTGCAAAGATTCAATTGTAATAGAGTTATGGAACAGATAAGAAATTCAACCAGAATAACTGTAGATTGTGGTGTGGGGTTGGGAAGTGCTAGGTCAGGGAGCTGACTTTGGGCTGGTGATGGAGTTATTGGTAAAGGTGATTTTGTTGTGGAAGAAGTCTGCAAAATTATATTTCTTTGATAGCAAAGCTTTGAAGTCCTCCCAGTTGCTGATTTCCAGCCTAACAGCCAAGAAGTTGGACATCTTCTTTTCAAGGCTCATCCTTGCTGCTGATTTAGGTGTTCGCTTTGGGAAGAATGCAACATTCATGTTGTCTTGATGGACATAAATTGATCTAGATACCTTTCTGATGTATACCAGAACTACCCGATATTACATTGCTGGTGTAAAACACTTCAATGAAAGAAAAATGAACTGTATGTCAGAATAGATTAGTGTAGTATGGAAACTAAGGGAAAGGCTACAAATTCCAACTGGGCCACATCTAGTTCTGACCAGTCACAAAATCAACATAGAAGCAGCAGGACCATGCACATGGGGGAAAGTCAATATATGAAACATTTCAAGTATGCTGGATTAAAACACTAAGGCAAACTAAATAAAATAATGACCAACCGCAGCTCAAAAAAAAAAAAAATCATGTAAGCCTATCAGTGGCAAATTTTCCAAAACAGTGTAAAACAGCACAAATGCATTCATTTTTAGAGCCAAAGGAAGGACTAATACATAATTAAACTTTGCAAAAATTAAGATAGCTTAGTAATATACAAAAAATGTGTAGCCTGAACAGCCTTAGCAAAAGCACACAAGGTCAAAGCAAGAAAGACTTATGGTTCTATTAACACAACAAAAGAGTAGATATCAGAGCAATCTCTGGATCATTTACAGCAAGGGAGATGCTGCACACCAAAAATGAACAGTCCACGCAATGCAATGAGGAAAAAAAAGGGAAATTATGCAGTGAAAAAACCCAAATTTCCCAATCGAACTGCAGATCAACAATGTAACTCATAAATGCTCAACAACTGAATGGAATTATTACTGAAAGTAACTTGCCTATTAATGCTGAATACATGATGTAGCAAAATCCTTCAAAAGTGAAAGACATTCCATGGACCAAAAATATATGATACTGTTGAACTCCAAATGGAAACGTTCTGATTTTATATGCTACTGCTGGTATTAGTTCTGCTAGCAACACCATGTCATCCTCTAACACTGAATGGTTTACAGCACAATCCAGCTGCCACGCAAATTAATAGAGGGCTTTCCTTTGACTTCTTTGGGGGTCATCCACTGCCATAAGCTGGGAGTGGATGACACTGGATGGATCACTCAATGATTGCCTGTTCTGTTCATTCCCTCTGAAGCACCTGGCATTGGCCACTGTCAGAAGACAAAAACAATGAAGAGTCCTTGTGGCATCTTAGAGACTAACAAATTTATATGGGCATAAACTTTTGCGGGTTATAACACACTTCATCAGATGCATGAAGTGAAAAATACAGTAGGCAGGTATAAATATACAGCATATGAAACAATGGGAGTTGCCTTACCAAGTGGTGGGGTCAGTGCTAACGAGGCCAATTCAATCAGGGTGGATGTGGCCTATTCCCAACAGTTGACAAGAAGGGATGAGTATCAACAGATGGAAAATTACTTTTTGTAGTGACCCAGAAACTCCCAGTCTTTATTTAGGCCTAATTTGATGGTGTCAAATTTGCAAATTAATTCCAGTTCTGCAGTTTCTCCTTGAAGTCTGTTTTTGAAGTTTTTTTGTTGAGGAAATGGCCACTTTTAAGTCTGTTATTGAGTGTCCAGGGAGATTGAAGTGCTCTCCTACTGGTTTTTGAATGTTACAATTCTTGATGTCTGATTTGTGTCCATTTATTCTTTTGCATAGAGACTGTCCGGTTTGGCCAATGTACATTGACCAATGTACATGGCAGAGGGGCATTGCTGGCACATGATGGCATATATCATATTGGTAGATATGCAGGTGAACGATCCCCTGATGGTGTGGCTGATGTGGTTAGGTCCTATGATGGTGTCCCTTGAATAGATATGCGGACAGAGTTGGCAACAGGGTTTGTTGCAGGGATTGGTTCCTGGGTTAGTGTTTCTGTTGTGTGGTGTGTAGTTGCTGGTAAGTATTTGCTTCAGGTTCGGGGGCTGTCTGTAAGCAAGGACTGGCCTGTCTGCCAAGGTCTGTGAGAGTGAGGGATCGTCCTTCAGTATAGGTTGTAGATCCTTGATGATGCACTGGAGAGGTTTTATTTGGGGGCTGTAGGTGATGGCAAGTGGTGCTCTGTTACTTTCTGTGTTGGGCCTGTCCTGTAGTAGATGACTTCTGGGTACCCATCTGGCTCCGTCAGTCTGTTTCTTCACTTCCCCAGATAGGTATTGTAATTTTAAGAACGCTTGATAGATATCCTGTAGGTGTGTGTCTCTGTCTGAGGGATTGGAGCAAATGTGGTTGTATCTTAGGGCTTGACTGTAGACAATGGATCATGTGATGTGGTCTGGATGAAAGCTGGAGGCATGTAGGTAAGCATAGCGGTCAGTAAGTTTCCAGTATAGGGTGGTGTTTATGTGACCATCGCTTATTTGCCCTGTAGTGTCCAGGAAATGGATCTCTTGTGTGGACTGGTCCAGGCTGAGGTTGATGGTGGGGTGGAGATTATTGAAATCCTGGTGGAATTCCTCAAGGGTCTCCTTCCCATGGATCCAGATGATGAAGATGTCATCAATGTAGCGCAAGTAGAGGAGTGGCGCTAGGGGACGAGAGCTGAGGAAGCATTGTTCTAAGTCAGCCATAAAAATATTGGCATACTGTGGGGCCATGTGGGTACCCAGAGCAGTGCCACTGACTTGAAGGTGTAAATCGTCCCCAAATCTGAAATAGTTGTAGGTGAGAACAAAGCTCAGCCACCAGGTCTGCCGTGACATTATCGGGGATACTGTTCCTGACGGCTTGTAGTCCATCATTGTGTGGAATGTTGATGTAGACGGCTTCTACATCCATAGTGGCTAGGATGGTGTTTTCTGGAAGATCACCAATGGATTATAGTTTCCTCAGGAAGTCAGTGGTGTCTCGAAGATAGCTGGGAGTGCTGGGAGTGTAGGGCCTGAGGAGAGAGTCCACATAGCCAGACTATTCTGCTGTCAGGGTGCCAATGCCTGAGATGATAGGGCATCCAGCATTCCCAGGTTTATGGATCTTGGGTAGCAGATAGAATACCCCTGGTCAGGGCTCTGGGAGTGTGTCTGTGTTGATTTGTTCCTGTGCTTCTTCAGGGAGTTTCTTGAGCAGATGGTGTAGTTTCTTTTGGTACCCCTCAGTGGGATCAGAGGGTAATGGCCTGTAGAATGTGGTGTCAGAGAGTTGCCTAGCAGCCTCTCATTCATACTTAGACCTATTCATGATGACTACAGCACCTCCTTTGTAAGCCTTTTTGATTATAATGTCAGAGTTGTTTCTGAGGCTGTGGATGGCATTGTGTTCTGCACGGCTCAGGTTATGGGGCAAGTGATGCTGCTTTTCCACAATTTCAGCACGGAAGCACTCTATGTAGAAGTCCAGTCTGTTGTTCGACCATCGGGAGGAGTCCATCCAGAATCCTTCTTCTTGTAGCATTGGTAGGAAGGTTTCTGTTTGTTAGTGTGCTGTTCAGTGGTGGAAATATTCCTTGAGTCTGAGATGGCTAAAGTAGGATTCCAGGTCACTGCAGAATTGTATCTTTTTCGTGGGGGTTGTGGGGCAGAAGGAGAGGCCCTGAGATAGGACAGACTATTCTGCTGGGCTAAGACTTACAGACAGCCCCCGAACCTGAAGCAAATACTCACCAGCAACTGCACACCACACAACAGAAACACCCAGGAACCAATCCCTGCAACAAACCCCGTTGCCAACTCTGTCTGCATATCTATTCAAGGGACACCATCATAGGACCTAACCACATCAGCCACACCATCAGGGGCTCGTTCACCTGCATATCTACCAATGCGATATATGCCATCATGTGCCAGCAATGCCCCTCTGCCATGTACATTGGCCAATGTACATTGGCCAAACCGGACAGTCTCTATGCAAAAGAATAAATGGACACAAATCAGAAATCAAGAATTGTAACATTCAAAAACCAGTAGGAGAGCACTTCAATCTCCCTGGACACTCAATAACAGATTTAAAGTGGCCATTCCTCAACAAAAAAACTTCAAAAACAGACTTCAAGGAGAAACTGCAGAACTGGAATTAATTTGCAAACTTGAGACCATCAAATTAGGCCTAAATAAAGACTGGGAGTTTCTGGGTCACTACAAAAAGTAATTTTCCATCTGTTGATACTCACACCTTCTTGTCAACTGTTGAGAATGGGCCACATCCACCCTGATTGAATTAACCTCATTAGCACTGACCCCTCACTTGGTAAAGCAACTCCCATCTTTTCATGTGCTTATATTTATGCCTGCCTACTGTATTTTTCACTCCATGCATCTGATGAAGCGTGTTATAGCCCACGAAAGCTTATGCCCAAATAAATTTGTTAGTCTCTAAGGTGCCTCCTCATTGTTTTTGCTGATACAGACTAACACAGCTACCCCTCTGAAACCTGTCGGGAGACAGGATATGGGCTAGATGGACCATTGGTCTGACCCAGTATGGCCATTCTTATGAAATATGGGAGGGGAGGGTGTAAAACCAATTGTCTACTAAATATTTAGGGGAAGATCATTGTTTCCAATCTAGCTGAGTATAAGAAGCAGTATATTGTTGTATTGTCCCTGCAGCAGCCTGGGAAGAAGATTGTGACTTGAGGAATCACAGCCAGCCTCCCTCCCAGCTACCAGCTGCTCCAGGGAGGGCGTAAACGGTGACGGTGTATACCCAGTGCAGTGCACACTCCTTGGTGTGCCAGTTTAAATATCCTGTAAGAAATGTTGAGAAGGGTAGAGTCAAGGCTCCGCCCAACCCCACTCATTCTTGGACTGTCTTACCCACCTGCATGACGTAGGGACATGACTCTGTGGAGTCTGCTTCCCCCCACATACAGGAAGTGGTGGTATGACCCACCAACAAAGGGAGGCAGGGGATGACTTATGCATGCTCTGCTCCCTTGCACTGGTGTGGCCACACGGTCTGGCCCATAGGAGCCTATTCTCTTCCCAGTATACATGCATAAACATTCATTAATGTCAATAGGGAAAATAGTCTCCTCATACCCCTATAGCAGGTAAAAAATAACGACAGTGCCTATATATTAAAGTGACATGACACAGATAGTTCTGTTTAAATGACAATGTCCTAAAGCAGCGGTGTGTTCTTCATTTTTCTGTGCCATTCTCAGCTGGTTTGCCAAGAGCACTCCACTCTTACAGAAAAGAAATGAGCACAAGAAATTGTTGTCCTTTCCTCTTCACAGAAAAATAAAGTTTTGTTTAATTAAAATACCTAAGAAACAAATACTTCAATATTTCCATTTTTATAAAATGTCTGAAATACTAAGCCTGACTAAAAACAGATTTTTAACATATGAAAAGTCATTTTTAGTGGAGCCATTGATCTCCCTTCCAATTACCCAGGACAGAGGGGATATAAAAACGTAAGTTTATTATATTTAACTGACATCTGGTGTTTTGGTATCACAATTTAAAGCAATACACACAACTATGAAAAGTGGAGCATCTACTGTACACAAGGGGGTGTCACAGCTCAAAGCATTTCAATTAGTTTGCTAAAAGACAATGCTACTGTATCTGGGACCAGGTTGAACTAAAGAAGTGATTACTTAATGCTGGTAATGTTGCACTGCATTATACTTTGAGGATACCTTGGGATGGTCATTTAGGACTGATGATCACTTAATAAAGATAGTTTTTATTTAACAAAGGGCTCTCTGTAATTTTTTTCCCTTTAATTTTAATAAATTGTATTAAAAATAGATTGGGATGAATAATCGGACTTTCTGTGGGCAGTCCTTTGCTGGCAGCACCAATCTGTAGACTATTAATAGCACAGGAAATGTTATTAGAATAATTTACTATTCATCATGAATAATAAATGAACAGAATTATTTGCTATTCACACATCTCTAGTTAAAGTGTACAGGCAGTTGCTTGTTTTAGTATAATGCTTAACACATTCATATGATGCTTTTAGGGTTTTTTTTTCTTTCCACATCAACTGCGCTATTGACAGCATTGTTTAATACACAAGTACTTGGAATTTGATCCTTCTCAGCTGTTTCACAATCTCCTAGTCATTTGAAACTGTGCTTGCTCCATGTCTGCCTAGGCTCTAGGAGATTTTTTTGGCCAACTTTTCTCCAATACTTTCAGCAGTAATTAGTTTAATGTAAGATGCCTCATAGTGAAGGGATATTTTATTTTCTTCTTCACTCCACAGAGCACAATGGGACTGATTAAGCAAGGTGCTTAAACACATGTTTAACCTAAAGAGCTTATACCTAACTTGAAGTACTCATTTCTCTAAAGTGAGGCATGTGCTTAAGATATTGCTGTATGGGGGCTTTGGTGGGTACATTGGTCTCCAGCTGCAGTGTGTGATCAGGCTGCATGAAACCAGCTCCTCTGTTAGTAGTTCATCAACATTATTCTCAAATGCCTAGAAGGCTGGTTCCACACTATCCCCTGTTCCACTCTGAGAACCAAAACCATTCTGAGACCAGCCTCTTGTCTGTGCATTGGTCTTGTGACAGGCATGGCAGTTACTGGAGTAAAGTAAGCCCTTTCTGCGGGGAATTATATTGGGTGGGGATCAGAAGAATTTCCTCACCATTCTTCAGACTACCTTTTCAGCAGGCATCTGCTTGGACAGGATGGTGGGAAGTCTTAAGGCCCTTTCATGGAGAGCTCCCTACTTGTTTTATTGATGGTGTTAAGTTGCTCCCCATTTCCCTCCCAGAGTTGCTTCTCCCATCCACTTATTTTATAATTCTTTCTCTTTTCATTCTGTCTGGCCACAGGAAATGAGAAAAACAAAATGCTTTCATGCACACTTTGCACATCTATCTGGAAAGGACCGTAGAAGTTAAAAAGTCAGATCACTCATTAATTTCCTTTGCAAGCCTAAGAAGGGCCAATCTGCCTCTAAGGGTTCAATATCTCACAGTTGAAAAGTTTCTTGTAATGTCCATCCCAACCCTCCTTTGCTTCAATTTAAGCCCATTGCTTCTTGTCCTACCCTCAGAGGTTAATGAAAACTATTTTTCTCTCTCCTTCTTGTAACAATCTTTTATGTACTTGAAAACTGTTATCATGTCCCTCCTCAGTCTGCTCTTTTACAGACTAAACAAACCAATTTTTTTCAATCTTCCCTCATAGTTCATGTTTTTTAGACATTTAGGCTAGGTCTACTCTACGGGAGGGGGGTCGACCTAAGATATGCAACTTCAGCTACGTGAATAGCGTAGCTGAAGTTGTGTATTTTAGGTCGACTTACCTGGCTGTGAGGACGGCGGCAGAGCGATCAGGGATCGATTTTATTGCGTCTTCACTAAACGCGATAAGTCGATCCCCAATAGATTGATTGCTAAACGCCGATCCGGCGGGTAGTGAAGATGTGCCCTTAGTCATTTTTGTTGCTCTCTGGACTTTCTCCAATTTGTCCACAATGTGGTGCCCAGAACCAGACACAATACTCCAGTTGAGGCCTAATCAGCACAGAGTACAGCAGAATTACTTCTTGTGTCTTGCTTACAACACTCCTGCTAATACATGCCAGAATATGTTTGCTTTTTTTGCAACAATGTTACACTGTTGGCTCATATTTAGCTTTTGATCCACTGTGACCCCCAGGTCCCTTTCCGCAGGACTCCTTCCTAGGCAGTCATTTCCCATTTTGTTTGTGTGCAACCGATTGTTCCTTCCTAAGTGGAGTACTTTGCGTTTGTCCTTATTGAATTTAATCCTATTTACTTCAGAGCCTTTCTCCGGATTGTCCAATTCATTTTGAATTTTAATCCTATAATTCCCCAGGTTGTCTTTATTCCCCTTTTGATAGTTTGGCACTATATTTGCCCTTTTCCAGTCCTCTAGAATCTCACCTGTCTTCCATGACTTTTCAAAGATAATCACTAATGGCTCAGATATCTCCTCAGTCAGTTCCTTGAGTATTCTAGGATGTATTTCATCAGGCCCCTGTGACTTGAAAATCTCTAACTTGTCTAAACAATTTTTAACTTGTTCTTTCCCTATTTAACCTCATTTTCACTGGCATTCATTAAGTTACAAGTCAATTGCTACTAAACTTTTTGGTGAAAACTGAAACAAAAAAGTCATTTAGCACCTCTGCCATTTCCACATTTTCTGTTATTGTCCTGCCATCTCCACCCCCTATTGAGTAATGGGCCTATGCTGTCCTTGGCCTTCCTCTTGCTTCTAATGTATTTGTGGAATGTTTTCTTGTTACCCTTTATATCTCTAGCTAGTTTAATCTCATTTTGTGCCTTGGCCTTTCCAATTTTGTCCCTATTTACTTGCGTTATTTGTTTATATTCATCCTTTGTAATTTGACCTAGTTTCCACTTTTTGTAGGATTCTTTTTTGAGTTTCAGATCATTGAAGATCTCCTGCTTAAGCCAGGGTGGTCTCTTACCATAATTCCTATCTTTCCCAAGTAGTGGGATAGTTTGCCCTTGTGCCCTTAATAATGTCTCTGAAAAAATGCCAACTCTCTTGAACTGTTTTTCCCCTTAGACTTGCTTCCCAAGGGATCTTACTTACCAACTTCCCGAGTTTGCTAAAGTCTGGCTTCTTGAAATCCATTTTCTTTATTGTGCTGTCTTCCCTCCTACCATTCCTTAGAATCATGAACTCTGTTATTTCATGATCACTTTCACCCAAGCTGCCTTCCATTTTCAAATTCTCAACCAGTTCTTCCCTATTTGTTAAAAGCACATCTAGAATAGCCTCTCCCCTACTGGCTTTCTCTGCTTTCTGAAATAAAAAATGGTATCCAATACATTCCAAGAATTTGTTGGATAATCTGAGCCCTGTGTTATTTTCCCAACAGATGTCTGGGTAGTTGAATGCCCCCATCACCACCAAGTCCTGTGCTTTGGATGATTTTGTTAGTTGTTTATAAAAAGCCTCATTCACCTCTTCTTCCTGGTTAGGTGGTCTGTAGTAGACCCCTACTATGACACCATCTTTGTTTTTTACCCCTTTTATCCTTACCCAAGTTTTTTACCCTTTTATCCTTACCTTTCAACAAGTCTTTCTCCTATTTCCATCTCAGCCCCTGTCCAAGCGTATACATTGTTGATATATAAGGCAACACCTCCTTCCTTTTCTCCCAGCCTATCGTTCCTGCGAGCTGTACCATTCTATATTAATATTCCAGTCATGTGTATTATCCCATCAAGTCCAACTATGTCATAGTTGTGTTTATTAACTAGCATTTCTCATTCTTTCTGCTTATTTCCCATACTTCTTGCATTAGTATACAGACATCTAAGATACTGATTTGATTTCCCCCCTATGTTCTCTCTTGTCTCTTCCTTATCCCACGCTGCCCCTCAGATTCCGACCCTTCTCTCTCTTTTTTACTTATTTGTGGGCTTTTGTCTCCTGCATCCATCAAATATAGTGTAAAGCCCTCCTCACTAGGTTAGCCAGTCTGAATCCAAATATGCTCTTCCCCTTCCTTGATAGGTGGACCCCATCTCTGCTTAGAAGTCCTTCTTCCTGAAACAGCATCCCATGGTCAAGGAAGCTGAAGCCTTCCTGGGCGACACCATCCTGGTGATGCATCTGTCTCTGCCTGGACTCCTACCCTTGACTGGAAGGATCAAAGAGAACACCACCTGCACCTATTTTGGTTTCTCCAAGTCCCTTTATCCAGTCCAGACATCGCACCATATTTTTGTGGTGTTCTCAGAGTTAAGGCTGCTTCTATTTTTTTCTCATGCCAGTTTTGGGTTTATTATTAATGTGTATTGTTCAAAGTCTCTAGCTGGCAATAAGAGACTTGGAAATACCCAATTAACAACAACAACAACAACAAATCATTTGTATCAATGTAGGAATAATGTCTTTAAATATAATTCTCTCAGACTTCCTTTCTACCAATTTCTTGGCCCATCTTGCAGAGCATTCTGCAGTTAAATTTTAAGTTTTCCAGAAAAGGATTTACATACTATTTGCAAAAGGAGTGATTCTATTGGGTTGGGGGACAAAGAGGATCAGACAAATAAAATGGTCTGAACCCAGTCAAGCTCATTTAAAAAATATCTTTTCTAATAAGTTAGGGCTGCTTTCAGTTTAATACATATGAATGTGTCTGTTCAATTAGATAATTGCAAACTGTTAGTAAAAAGTCCACATACAGACCGAATTCCTAAATATAAATATACAGTTTTGACCGCCAAAGTAAGCTTTTAGAGGTTCATTATCCATTAGATGTCCAGGGCTTTGGCCATCCACCTCCATTAGTATTAATGAGAGTTGCATGAAACCCCTGTGCATCAAATTGAGAATTATTAGTCTGCTATTTTCCATTCTATAATAGTTGGTCTCTCTCTCTCTCTCTCTCTCTCTTTCTCATGCCTTGGCCTATCTCTGCACAGAGCTTTCCCCTCCCCCCTTTTTTTAACAAGTCACTTCCATGGCTTGGTCTATATTAAAATAAGAACAAATTTATTAATGACAATGAATACATTCAGGTAGAATTACACCTCTGGAATTTTTCCTTTCCTCAAGTCCGTCAGATCATTCATTGTCTCATCTTTGTTTCCATTTCAGGGGTTTCTCCCTAGGTTCTTCTTTTCTCAGTTCCTTCGTTTATTAACGAATAGAGGAGGAGGCCCTAAGTGCAATACAAATTTGGTGGAAAATGATTTAAACTCAGGGATTTGGGGTGGGAACAGCTGAGATAAAATCAGATGACTGGAAAACAGGTAACCCCTTGCATTACTCCTTAACATTTCTGGGATTGGCTGTTAAAGATATATGGGCCTGAATGATTAATAACCAGGGATCCTAGAAATCTGTTTGCCATGGAAAAATGTGGAAAAACATGAAATTTGTGTTTTTACAGAGAAGCTTTAGTTTTTACATTTTGTGGGGAAAAAACCCACATATTAACTATTACCTACATTTTACTGAAAGTTAGGGTGCCCATATTTCCCAAAGTGAAAATGGGAAACCATACGGGCTGGCCTTAGCCTCTACCCCCATGTGGGGTTGGCCCAAACCGACTGGCCTCGTCGCTCACCCGAGACCCACCGCCAAGTGCCTGGTGTTGCTGCTCACCCACCCCCAAATGTTCCTCCATGCCCCTCTTGGTGAGCGCACTCCACTTTTTTGGCAAAACTGGGCATTTGTCCCATTTGTTCTTGCCAACTAATGATCAGTTGGCAAGAGCAAACAGGACAAATTCTCAGTTTTGCCAAAAAAAGTCAGGACAGCTGGAGCAGGGCTTAAAAAGGAGACTGTCCCAGCCAGAATGGGACGTAGGGTCACCCTAGTTCATTTGATAACTATATATTTTGTGGATAGGGAAACTGAACTTCATGGAAAAAAGCAAATTTTTATCGTTCTTTTCCAGAGAATTTTCGGGTTTTTTTATCACAGAAAACTAAGATCCCAATTAATAACTAATGATTTCTTCTGGCCCTCAAAAATTAGAAAAGCTATCCCACCTCTGTTTATTTTTTCCCAAAATAGAATCCACCTATGAAGACAATAAGAAAATGGTTCAATATCATGTGAGACACTTTGGGCTTGTCTGCACTTAAAATATTACAGTGGCACAGCTGTGCTGCTGCAGCACCGCTGCTGTAGCACTTCAGTGTAGACACTACCGAGAAGAGAACCCTCCCATCGGCATAAGTAATCCACTTCCCTGAGAGGTGGTAACTAGGTCCATGGAAGGAGGGGGTATTAGGTGGGCTTAACAACACTGCTCAGTGGTGTGCATTTTTCACACCCCTGAGCGATGTAGTTAAACCTGCTACTAATATAGTCCAGGCCTTTATCTAAGGACCCACAGATCAGCCAAGGTTGGTCACTCCCCTCCCCAACTATAGAAACTAAAATAACTAAATTAGGGTATTGTTAATGACCCAGCGGCTGTAAGATTGAGGCTCACACTAGGCAAACTGTCACTCCAAGAAATCCACGCCACATATTTTCACCCCAAAATATAAATTATACATTGTTTTCTTATAAATCAACTATACTGTGAATAATCTGCTTTCACCCCAAATTAGAATCTACAAATTTGTTTGTCTTGTGAGTCAGATCTGTATCCTTCTATATGTGGAATATGTCTCTTGTTCTATTACAGAGAGAAAGTGGGTGAAGTAATATCTTTTATTGGACCAACTTCTGTTGCTGAGAGAGACACGCTTGTGAGCTTACACAGAGCTCTTCTTCAGGTCTTCTTGTTCTATTGTAAGTCTGAATAATGTTAAATGCTTAGTATAATCAAAGAATGTACAGTGTATGTCCTCCAAATTAGGAAAATTATAAGGATTTTGTTGGGTTTCATTGTAAGTAATTGTTGCACTCTAGAAGTAGTAGGAATTGTCTGGCACAAGTATGTAGAAATGTTGAAAGATATAAACCAGGGTATAATTTTGGGATAGTAAAAGAAAATTGCTTAAAAAGGAAGATTCCAATTGATAGTAGGGGAAAATAATGAAATATAATCCTTGAAATGAAGCAAATTTAAAAAGCCTCCAATAAGAAAAGGATTAAAGAAATTTGTTATACTTCAGCACCCTCTACTGGAGACTGATGGAAACAGCAGATAAAGCAGGGCTTGTCTATGGGCTGGTCTACACTGGGGGGGGGGGGCTCGATCCAAGATACGCAACTTCAGCTACGCGAATATCGTAGCTGAAGTCTAAGTATCTTGGATTGAATTACCTGGGGTCCAGACGGTGCAGGATCGACGGCCACGGCTCCCCCATTGACTGCGCTACTGCCGCTCGCTCTGGTGGAGTTCCGGAGTCGACGGTGAGCACGTTCAGGGATCGATATATCGTATCTTAACGAGACGCGATATATCAATCCCGAATAAATCGATTGCTACCTGCCGATATGGCGGGTAGTGAAGACGTACCCTATGCTTAAAACACAGCCGCAACATAGCTGCACCAATGCAGCTGTGGCACAGTAGCAAGGCAGTGTAGACACTACCTACGCCAACAGGAGGGGATCTCCCATTGGCATAGGTAATCCACCTCCCAACAGAAGAATTCTTCTGTCAACTTAGTGCTGTCTACATGGAGATTTAGGTCAGTTTAACTATGCTGGTAAAGGGTGTGGATTTTTTCACACCCCTGACCAACATAGTTAAACCAACCTAATTTTCTAGTGTAGACCAGGCCTAAGAGAGCTAAAGTCTGAGGACCTACTTAGCACATGTCCAACAGGAATCAGAGGGTGCTCCCCTCCAATGATCAGTGAAACTAGAGTATATAAACTGAAGTCCCCATGTGCTAAAGAGACTTGACTGAACCCAATACAAGAAGCTGCAGAATCCTAAGTGCAACTGACACCCAGACCAGTCATGTGGAAAGGACTCTCCCCCATCCTGTGGTTAAGAGGCTAAGAAGAAGCAGTGAAATTTCATCTCAAAGACTGTATTTCTCCTTTTATTCTTTAATATAAATAACTGTAGGTTATCTTGCTGAGTCTACACTCTCAAATGAGACCTCAAATAACCAATTTTAGATTTTTAACTCTTATAAATCCAAGCAAACTGGCTTGAGAGAGATTGAAAATAATAGTTGTAATCAATTGCTTTTAATATTCTAAATTTGTCCCTTTTGACCAATCAAGTCAACGAGAAGTAACCACACTCTGCAAAGTACCTTAAAGATAAGTGCACCTTTGGAAGTGTGAATAATATCATAGATACTAAAGAATTGAGAATTGCTGATCATAAGTAACTGTATTAAGAAATCTTGGTCATTTGCATCGTTCTTTGATATAACTGTGATGCAGGCAGGCCAGGTGCTAGCTCTTGCCCAGGTAGTAGGCATCAGCTAAGAACTGACACCCTCATAGATGGAGGACAGACCAGTCACCTATGTGTTAGTTTTGCTCAAAATAGGTGCTAGTTTTATAAGAATGTATTTAGTGTTTCGACTCTATGAAACACTTGTAAGTTGCTGCCTGCATTAATCTCACTTGTAATGTCTATATTCCGTGCCATAAGAAAATATGTAATTTTTGCTTTATAAGTTTGAAAATGTTTGCTCAAAACTTATGAACCCAGGTGCAGGAATCATTCCCCACCCACCTCTCTCCAGAAGAACTATCGAAATCAGATGGGCCATCAAGAATCACTGCAATACAAAGGACTATGTATGGGGCTTGGGAAATGCTACATGCAAGGAAACTCTTCTGATGGGCTTGAAATCTGAATGAAGGAAATAAAATGAAGCCAGGGGAAAATTTTCCATCTTTTTTGGCTGTTTTAACTCTGAAGGGCCAGAGATCTTCAGGGGCTGCCACCTGGGGCTGCCGTGAGAGACACTTTGAATTGACAGATCACTACAACTCGGTCACTCTTAGGATTTAGATGGTAATTCATTTGTGTGTATATGTTTGCTTGTTTTAACCTGTCAATAACTCTTATTCCTTTTTCCTAGTTAAACTATCTAAAGTTTTATTATTACACGATTTGTGACAGGCGTCTTCTTTGGTGTAGGATCTAAAGTACCTATTGATCTGGGGTAAATGACTGGTCTCTTGGGACTGGAAGCAATCTAAATGTGGTGTGATTTTTGGTGTAAGTGACCATTATCACCAAGTCCAGTTTGTCCAAGCATCAAGATAGCCTAAGGGGACTGTCCATGGTAAGACTAATATAGTGACCCAGCAGTTCACATTTGTTACTGGTTTGGTGAAATCTAATTATAGAATACACCACTAATTTGACAGTCTGCCCTGAGGTAGGCTGTCACAATCATGAGCTATTCCAGACAGTGTGACTATAATTACCGTATATACGTGTTCATTAGCCTGTTCATTTATAAGCCGACCCCCACAAATGGATAGGTAAAAATAGCAAAAACTGCATGACCCTTTCATAAGCCGACCCTATATTTCAGGGGTTGGAAAACTTTGGCTCCCGGCCCGTCAGGGTAAGCCGTTGGAGGGTCAGGATGTTTTGTTTACTTGAAGCATCTGCAGGCATGAAGCCCCTCAGCTCCCTGTGGCTGTGGTTCACCGTTCCCAGCCCATTGTCTGGGAACGGCGAACTGTGGCCACAGGGAGCGGAGGGGTTCCATGCCTGCAGATGCTTCAAGTAAACAAAACGACAAGGTATTAGATATTCAATTCAATGATTCCATAGAGTTTAAAATCATCAAATTTTGGCTTAGACCCATTTATAAACTGACCCCTGCCCTTTGATGCGTCACTTTTTTACCAAAAATATTCAGCGTATGAACGAGTATATACAGTACTGAGCCTCAACTCCAGTCTGTGCTAATTGCTTGCAACATAGGTGCTGACTCCGTGGGTGCTCAGGGCTGGAGCACCCATGGGGAAAAGTTAGTGGGTGCTCTGCACCCACCGGCAGCCAAGCTCTCCTCACCCCCTGCCCCAACTCCTCCTCCTCTCCTGAGCGCACCACATCCCCGCTCCTCCACCTACCTCCCAGCGTTTCCCGCCCAGCCATTGCCAAACAGCTGTTTGGCAGCATTAGCGTGCTCTGGGGGTGGCGGGGAGGAGCGGGAACGTGGCACGCTCAGGGGAGGAGGCGGGGAAGAGGCAGGGCCGGGGCGGGGACTTCGGGGTAGGGGTTGGAAGGGGGCCAGGGAAAGGGTGGGAAGAGGCGGGGCAGGGGCTGGGGTGCATGGAAGGGGTGGAGTGGGGGCAGGGCCGGGGGAAGAGTGGGAGTCGAACACCCACTGGAAAGAGGGAAGTCAGCATCTATTGCTTGCAGGACTGTATTGTGTTTGTACTACGCATCGTTGGTTGCGTCTACAGTTGAGTGGTGAACTGTTGATTATATACTAATGTGGTTCTGGGTGCATTAATAGATGGTTGGTTGGTTGGTTAAGAATAAGCAAGCATCCTGATTTGGGAAATACTCTTTAAGATAAAAGTTGACCTGAAAAGAAGCGAGCATTGAACTAGTAAGCTAACACTTCCTGGATTCAATAAAAGGGGTTAACCTGGTGGATTCTAATATATTGGCAGACTTAGCTTGTTGTATTTCAGCTTTAAAATCTAACTGGCATCCTGGCAAATTCAGAAATTGATCCCCTTTCATGCTGACGTGGCTCTGTAGATGTTCAACTTTTTCATACTAAATGACAGCTTTGCTCCTATAAAATTGCCTTGTGTTTTTACAAACAATTTGAAGTGAGAACAAATATTGTTTCACTTTTTCACAGACCTTCCGACGTAAGATTTTTGACAACTTTGTTAGAAGTGGTTTTTTTTCCCCATCTCTGAACTAGATTTGAATGATCAACTAGGTTTGTTCATAGTGTGAAATTGTGATGACTTGTTTAAAATGTGCCACTGCAGATGTTATTCCGGTTTTGAACTGCTTTCCACAAATGCTGCAAACCAGCTGGCTCCAGCCAAGTCTTCTTCAATTAGTATCAGGATTAACCTTTTTTTCTTTCCATCACTTGATAATACAGCTCACTAGTAGACAGAGAGGGCATTTTTTTTCATGTTCTATGGTGGGGAATTTGGATCACACAAAGCTTGATCCTGTTTCCATTTAAGTCAATATGAGTTTTGTCATTGACTTCAATGGCTTTTTTAGTAAGGATTTTTTTTTCTAAGAATACCATATTGTATTTTGCCACAGCAACATGTAAACCACACTAGCAAGAACAGTAGTTTTCATAGTATATATAGTAGGAGAGTGTAAAAATGCACATTTTTTCTTATTGTAAACAACTCACCACTGTATCTGAGAGCTACTAATCCACTCTTCTCAATATACTCACCTAAGGTTCGGTCCTGTGAAGGACTGAGCACCCTCAACTCCTATGGACTTCAAAGAAGAGTTAAATAATAAATTTACACAGTCCTCAGGTTTGTACTAGATCAGCCTCATTTCAACATGCAACATTATTCTCCACTGCAATTATCACTGTATGGGGATCCTCAAGGTACTCGTATCAAGCTTTCTCCATGCTTGTTTGATGAGTTTGAACAATAGAAACAATGTGTTACCCATCAGATTCTCTACTAGAGAGAGAGAAATCAAACACATTCAGATACTATTTCTGCTGATATTCTTCAAAACCAAAGAAAAAGAAAAGCGGATGATCTGAGTTGACTGAATAGTACTATGAGTTTCATGCATATTTAAACTCAAACCCAAATGTTGCTTTTACTTGAATAGGAATGCTATTCACTGCTGTTTCCACTTAGACAGGTATTCATTGCTCACATCTTGGCCAATATTTCACAGCTTTCTTTCTTCTCTCATCAACTCTTTTTGTTTCATTTGTCTTGTTCCTGTAGGTAGCAAACATTTTACCTACTTCGTTTTTTAACAGGCAATTAAAAGGTCATTTAACCCCTCAGGGGCCTGATCATGCATTCCTTGTATACGCCATAGTCCCACTTTTCTCAAACTCCTTTCAGTTCCAATGGAGGTCTGAGATGAGTTAAAAAATGCAGGATTATGCACCAAAAGTAGCTAAAATGCTCTCTGATTTCCATGGGTTGCTCCCATTGATTTCAAAGGGAGTCACAGGAGCACGTCGCCAGACAGAATTTGGTCCTTAGGATTATGCTTCCATCTGCCTACTGCAATTGTAGAGCATGAATTGTATGGGATGTCTTCTAATATTTGCTTTACCATATTAAGATGAATTCATCCGTGTCAAGATGGACACAGACTTAGCAGGGAGAAAACAGTGGAATGGAAAATGGAATGTTGGTGAGAGACAATGATGGTCTGTTTTGTGACACCTTTGCTTACAGTTTCATCTGTACCTCAAGGCTCAGTGTTGAGAGTTGCTGAGAAACCTCAACTCCCACTGACTTCACAGGACATTAAAGTTACTCAGCACTTCACAGGCCTTAGACCAGGTGTAACCCCTGAATATTTTTAAACCCCATCTATTCATTTTAATAACATTTCCTTTTATCCTCTTCCATTTCACTATCCCCTTCTCCCCTTTCAGATCTGATTTATTAAAGTATTAAATACAACCAGTGCTTTCCCTCTTTCCCTCTTCCTGCACCAATTATAGCTGGTGGAATCAGGACCAAATGGTTCAGAGGATTTCTTTACCACATGGGTGGTCTCCAGGCTGCAGAGCTGAAGCTTATAACTGAATTCAGCACTAGGAAGCTGAAGGCACAGCAGGAGAGGCAAAAGGAAGGATGATTTATTCTTTTCCATATTTTTCTAATTTAGGCCTAGAAACCAAATTATTACCTTATAAAAAGCAGCATCTGACTCATTATCCCTCAAATAGTGGAGTTTTAACTTATACTAGTAGCTTAATTCTAGCCTAACCAAGCATGGTATGATAAAAGTAATACAACACAGGGCACAATATTACCTTTTTCACAGTGGCCAGTTATGGATCATTGGCTATATACTACAGAAGATTTTTATTCAATAGAAAAGTGAGATCTGCATGAACCAGAGAAGATTAGTGATAAGGGGTGAACCATACAAGAATCAGAGCTTGGTTTCAGTATGGATAATCACCCACAGGTTTGGATGTTTATTCAAAGCTCAACTGAACCACCTGAGTCTCTAACATTTGGCAGAAATATTACAAGAGCAGTGTATCTTTTAAGATCTCTGGTACTCCCTGATTTTGATTGTCTCCAAAATACAACAGGAACAGTCTTTGTGAACTTTCGTATTAGGTCTCCTGAAGATAAATAAACAAACAAAACAAATATTTCAGAACCTATTTTTCTCTTTTACTATATTTTGTTTGAAAATGTTTCATATAACATGACAAGACAAAACGCTAAAGCATTCATTTCTATTGCCATGGGGCCAATCCTGGCTCACTTCACATTAAAATCAGTGAGATTACTTGGATGACTAAGGGGAACAGGATTCACAAGAAATAAATATGCCTTTCATTTTAGAGGTCAGTGTAAATCGCAAGTGGGAGATTAAAAGGGCAGGAAAGAGCTAGACATGAGCAAAGGTTCACAGAGAGGTGTTTTTGTTTTGTTTTTTTGAACTAGTTGTGCCCTGTTGAGGGTACCTGGAGTATATGTTAATAGAAAATTCTATCTGAGAGTATGTGAATACAGTAGACAGAACCAGATTAAGGGCCTTATTACGGCCAATCCCTGACCCTTCCCTCCTTTGTGTTTATATTCACAGCCTGGGCGCAAATTAGAAGACCAAGTACAGGACCAAGTGTATCTACAAGCTGTCCAAAAGCAGTGGGAAGGACAATGGCCCTGCCCCCATGCACATTGCTAGCAGAGTGGGCCAACCATGGAAGGGAGCACACGTTGCACCCTCCTGAGGGGTGGCCCCATGGCTGCGCTCTCAAGGATCTCCAGGGTGGCTTGTTATAATACGGTCACTGCTCTGCCTCCCTGATGTTCAGTGCCTCAAAGAATTCCCTAAGTTGCTGTGGTTCCACATTATCCATTACTAAAGACACCATGGTGAGTAGATCTAAGTACGTCAACTTCAGTTACATTATTCACGTAGCTGAAGTTGCGTAACTTAGATCAATCCCCCACCCCAGTGTAGACCAGGGAGTTGTGCATTAATGGTACAATCTGCCCAAAATGATGTTCTCCCTCATGCACAAAGCATATTCTAGTACAGAAAATGGTATTTTCTGATGTGTGAAAGCAGGGATGCCATAATCAGATGTAACACAATCATATGCTTATAAGACAACATGTACCTTGAGAAGAAAGGTAATACCATGGTTAAGGCACTGACTAGGACTACGAAGATTTGCATTCCATCCCCAGATCTGCCACAGATTTCCTCTGTGAGCTTGAGCAAGTAATTTAATCTTTCTGTGCCTCAATTGTAAACTGGGGATGAGAATGTTTCCCTACTTCCACTCTTTTCTCTGGCTTGTCTATTTAGATTTTAAGCTCTTTGGGTCATGAATTGTCTCTTTCTATGGGTTTGCGCAGAGCCTAGGACAATGAGTTCTGAGGGTACAATGATACTACAAATTGATAAATAAACATAATTCATAGTTTTGTAAAGTTAAGGCCAGAAGGGATCTTTAGATCATCTAGTCTGACCTCTTGTATATCACAGTCCCTTAAATAGTCACCCCATTACTCCTATACTGAGCCCATTAATTTGTGTTTGACGTAATTTGTGTACCTAGGATGGAGAAAAAAATTGTAAGGAAATAGTTTTCAGTTTCAAGCTTCAAAGATGTTTTCTAAGAGGAAAAGAATTTATTTAAATAAAGATGACAACCAATTTGACACCATCCATTTTTAATAACTATGTACTACAAGGTACAGCCTTCCAAATAAAAGCTGTGGCTGTATTAGGGTTAGAGATAATTGAAGAGGCTGAGTTGATGAAGAAAAGAGAATGAACTTTTTATAGAAATAGATCCCCAGCACATCATTTGTGCATTAGCAATAGGGATTCCAGTTGCTTGCAAGAGGCTGGGAACAGTCACAACATTCCCACTGCCACCATATGTTATTAGTATTCTTTGTCTTGCTGTCTGGCAACTGGAAAACTAGAGACCTTATGTCAATTAGAATAGTGATGATGAGGCAGCCTAAAATAGGCCAGTGAACAGGGTAAGTGCCCCTGTGGTTTGCCAATTACCTAAATTATTTTCAGTCGTTTTAGTGAACATCTACAATGAATACAAATAGAAAGCACATGCTGTCTGGAATGCAACATGTTTAAGATCAGCTTTGGTGTCAACAAAGGAGGGAAAATAAGTGACATGGCTCAACCCAAATATTTCAGAAGAGTAGCTCTCATTCACATCCTTCCTTCCTTCCTCCCACTGCCTCAAATGAAATACAGTCTTCTGTGTTTGGCACTTTTGTTAGGGTAGAATCCTGATACACTGAGGAGCAGCCCTGCCGATTCTGTATTCAGTGACATTGGTCAATTTCACAGATCCTTCTTAATAATTCCACAGACTGATCGTTGAAATTGACCGACAGCACTGAATGCAGAGGTAGCACCATGGGAGTTCACCTCAGTAAGGCTTTCTTTATGAAGAAAATTCTATAGTAGACATGAGAGGGTGAGCGAAAGAAAAATGGAGAGAGTTAGGGAGCTCAATGCTCTTGAATTCACCCAAATTATAGAAAATGGCCAAGAAAGAAGTGATTGTTGTTTTGTTGTGTGTTCCTTAAAAGTTTCCAGAATGTCTTTTGGAACAATTTAGTAAGAAACCTTTGCATTGCCTCAAAAAGCCTCTATATTTGTAACAATGACCGAACACCATTGGGAGGGAAAACAGTTTGACTTCCATTTGTTTGAATAATACTCAGACTGATCTCTGTTTCTCGCTGGTTTCCCTTTTTAGCTTCTTCCCCCCCCCCCCCCCCCCCCCCTTTCTTTTTCTTTTTTTATTTCATAGAAACCTGTATAATTTGGGTGTCTTCTCACTCCCATTTCCTGACTCAAACCATGTTATAAAGGAAAAGCAACTTTCTTTTTTACTCTGGTAAGTGGTTAGATATTGACACATAATTCATTTGTTTTGTGTTCCTAAGTAAGCGGAATAAACTTTTATATGAACTGAGAATCATCCATGTTTTAAGGGACATGTCAGGTAGACCAGCTCTGGGCCAGATTATACAACATAATGTTTAATTCCACATGTACAGGCATTTTCTAGATTAGGGAAAATATTTTTTTTCAAACAAATGAAATCATTTGTGTTAGTTTAGTGAGTAAAGCTAGCTGGATTGAGCTAACTGGATTAGGGGGAAAACACCTTTTTTCCTAATCTATACAAGGTCACAGTCAGATGTTATGGGAGTGTGTCTTCTGCCTACTATTAATAGTAGGTGTTCTTCATATCAATGAAAGAACAAAATATATTACAATTTAGCACCTAGCAAGATTTTTAGAGTTCATTCACTTCATAATGAGATTAGTGTGTACAAAAACAATTCAAAAGAAAAAATGTATGCTAAACCACTTACAATTTTTTTGTTAAATAGTTCAAATAACAATCAGTTGAATCACATATTGGGATACTGCAGATAGGTAGCAATAGAATTTTAAGCATTTTACTGCTTGCTACATATGCTGTTGTCATACAAATGAATATAAAAATTATAAAATAGCCAGTATAGTTACTAAATTCTATACTGACTGTTTTATTATGCTAATTGATAATCTAGTGTGCTCCAAAGATTAAAGAAAAATGAAATTAAAGCTGCAAAATCAAAGGGTAACAACTTTATAATGCCTCTTTAATTTAGCAAAATACAATTAAAGTCACACAGTGATAGAATTGACTGTGAATACCAAGATGAATGTAATTGGCAAAGTAAATGTTACAGAGCATGGCTGCATAAGAGCAAAGGAAAATATCAATAAACTTCAGTGCCACTGAGTTGTCTGAGCAGGCACATTGAACATGAGAAGTCTACAAGTCCTTAGGGAGACCCAATAGCATAGAAGACTGTGATGAATGTTTGTCAAATGACTTGTAGATAACACTGGAATGGTCTGAGTTTATAGGCACACAAAAAAAGCACTAGAAACACAGTGTGGACTGTAATTATAGGAGAAGCTTGACAGTGCATAAGAAAAATGTTTCATTGATTGGAATAAGTTGAGCTGAACATACTGTAATTTGTAAAAACTTTGACATTGGCAACATGCACTTGAAAAACTGGAAATGGCTTCTTACTGTCTGTCATCTATACAGATGTTTCCTTGATTATTGTGCTGAGCTTCCTGAGATAAAAGGAGACACTTTAGTCTATTCTTTCCTGTTCCTGGTAAGGGGACTGGTGGGGAAGGTAATCATCTCTTTTACTCTGTGGACTACATATTTGAAATATCATCTCACGCACTAACTCCTCTTCCAAACTTCAAACTCCCCACTGTTTATTTCCCACTAGGAGCATAAGAACCGCCATACTGGCGGTCCATCTAGCCCAGTATCCTGTCTTCCAATAGTGGCCAATGCCAGTTGCCCCCGAGGTAATGAACAGAACACGTAATCATCAAGCCATCCATGCCTTGTCGCCCATTCCCAGCTTCTGGTAAACAGGGGCTAGGGACACCATCCCTGCCCATCCTGACTAATAGCCATTGAGGGACATATCCTCTATTAACTTATCTAATTCTTTTTTGAACCCTATTGTAGTCTTGGCCTTCACAACATTCTCTGGCAAAGAGTTCCACATGTTGACTGTGCGCTGTATGAAGAAGATCAATTGTGGTCCACAGACCATGTGTTGAAAACTACTATTTACTACTCCAGACTGCTGGGACTGATATAAAACCTTTCAACTGTAGATTGCCTGTTCAAATCCACCCCAGGTTGGTGGTAATCGAAAGATGTTACCTTCTAATGGCTGTTTGGTGAGTGATCACCATTGCTACATGAATTGGTTCAGCCCCCAGCATTGTATTTGGTTCAGCTCCCAGCACTGTATTTGTCACAAATGCCATTAGCATAATTGGAACTAAATGCCCTTCTATCCCTGTTTACAAGCCCATCTGAGAAACTCTGGATACTGATTTACCTTCTCATCCCTAAAAGTGGAATGTTCATGTCTCAGTTGAATCACACTAGGGAAGCTTGTGCTGATGATCCTGCCTTTACCAAGCCTCTTCTGTGAATAAACAGAGGAGTTCAGTCCCCATGGATGTCAAACTGGCATATTTCTATTGCAGTAAATTCCAAGTTAAATAAAAAAGAACAAAAAATGAATTCATGGTTTACCTTTGTTCAGTTTACTCTACTCAATGGATTACAGATTAAACAGAAATATGAGTTACTATGCCCATGACCTGGTTATTTTTAAATTAATTAGTGAACGCTGATGAGCACTATGAAAGCGGAGAGTCTAGTGGTTGTAACTGATATAAGTACAATGAACTAAAGTTAATACAATATAACTAATGGAGACAAGGTCCAAACACAATGAAGCTCTGGACTGGAGTAGAGCACTTTCCTAAACCCAGAATTATATTGGTCTCTTTACTGAAATACTTCCTACCAAGTATGCAATTTTCAGAACTCAGCTTGTCATGTCTGTGACATTCTTATATGTGGAAGCTTTCAATATCCAGCTGTGTGCTACTGTTAGTCTAAAGGAAAAGAAAGACAGATAGTTATTTACCAAGTTTAACTTGACATCCAAGGCCTTTGGAAGAAGCTGCCTAAACAGGTAATGGGATATGGTACCTCTATTGAATCCCAGCATTTGCAAAGAATATTAATACTTGCAATATGTCCAAGAATCTCAGACTTAAAGAAGGTAAAATGCATTGATGGATTACTGGATCCACTCCCTTCCTGTTACTGCAGAAGATATTAACAGAAAGGAAACGAAAGACCATTGGGAATGATTCTTTCTGATTGGCCATCAAGTCTATGGTTCAACTCAATCCTAAGATTCCTAATAAACTTCTAGTACTAGTTCTACTAGTATGTCATACCAGTTCTAACACATGTGGGTATCAGGATCCAGATACAAAGGGCATAGAGGGACAAATGTGCAGTGAATGATTCTCTGGTGCCTACATTTCTGATGTCAGGGAATTCCGAAGGGATTTAAGAAGCAACCAAACTTCAGATTGGAAAAATGCCACCTGTAGGTCACACAACAAAGCTTACAGGGACTTTGATTTGTGGGCAATATCAAAGCCAGGAAATAAAAATTCCCTTTAAAAAAAAAATTAAGACTCTAATCCTTGATGGCTTGGCCAGAAAGGTGACAAACAATAAATTTACAGCCACTACTAAGTCTTAAAATTTTTCACTGGCTTTTGTTTTCTCTCGGATAACTAGAACCAAAGAGTTTGTCATGCTAATCACAGTTTCCTCAGTAGCCAATATATGACAGTAAAGCCCACACATAACTCCTTTGGGAATACTGATGTTTTCTACATTGTGTTGGCTTAGTTGACAAATACACTTGCAGTATCAGGGATTTAGCTACTAAATTGGTTTCTGGTTTAGTCCATCAGGATGATGGAACTGTCCTTTAAAAACACATGCACATGGGATGAAGACAATGCTAGAAGGATTTGAATTCCTTCTATCTGGGGAGGACTAAAACTCAAACTCTTGTATCTTTGAATTATCTTGATAAATGAGCCAAGATCCAGGGTCCCCACCTCCCTCTGTGTCTTATAAATATATTAAAAAGATCTATTGATATGGTTCATTTAGACACTCACTGTGGGACAGCTGCAACTTCTTGTAAGACTTTACCTTCGGATACAATTTGGCCATGTTGTAAATCCCATCTGAGTAACACAGTCCTAGAATTGTCCAAGTCTGAGTTCCACTTCATCAGATGAAGCATTTCATCTGCAGCAGTCAGTAAGGAATGTGTCAGCTCGCAGTGCTGACACTAGCACATTGGTCTAAGATAGGACCTTTGTAAAGCATTACTGGAAACCTTTAGGTGAGGTCAATTACAAGTTGGTAACGTTAAATCTCAAATACTAGAAGGTGATGTTTCCCAACAGTAAAAAAATGATAGGCATTCCATAAGTTATAAAAACATATAACTTTTTATTCCATATTTTGAGGAGTTATAATGATACATTATTACCCCTGCCATAACATAATGCCTAGAGAAAGAGATAGTGAGATCTGGAATATTTACTAATTCCTCTTGCTTTGATAGTTGAAGGTAAACTTGCACCTTTTTCTTTTCTTCACAGACAGAAAGCGGATGTAGTAGAATAACCTGAATCTTAGTGTAAAATCTGTGGACATAGAATCCCTCTTATTGCACTTTTTTAAGGTCAATTGGGATTTCATCTGTTGTGTACTTGGTTTTATATATGAATTTTAGTTTCAGATATGTTTAATTTCTCTTCTACATAGAATATTACTGCATTTTGGGAAGTACATTGTATCTATATGGGAAGCAAAATAGCAGATGAAATTCAATGTTGATAAGTGCAAAGTAATGCACATTGGAAAATATAATCCCAACTACACATAGATACTGACCAATTCTAATTGAGCTGTTACCACTCAAGAAAGAGATCTTGGAGTCACTGTAGATAGTTCTCTGAAAACATCTGCTCAGTGTGCAGCTAGAGTCAAAAATGTAACAGAACATTAGGACCCATTAGGAAAGGGATAGATAATAAGACAGAAAATACCATAATGCCACTATATAAATCATGGTATGCCTATACCTTAAATACTGCATACAGTTCTGGTTGCTTCATCTCAAAAAAGATATATGAGAATTGGAAAAAGTACAGAGAAGGACAACAAGAATGATAAGGAATATGGAACAGCTTCCATATGAGGAGAGATTAAAAAGACAGGTTACGGGGCTAGATGGACGTGGTCTGACCCAATATAGCCATTCTTATGTTTTTATGCACATTTTTTAATGTATGGAGGAGAAACAACTTCTCTTGTTGATATTTTTTAATCTATTTATAACACAGTTTTCATTTCTTTCTTTCTACTATGTTGATGGTGTTTCTCTACACTTGAGGAAATGTGTTGGACCAAGTTTTGGAGTTAGTTACACCAGAGTAAATCCAGAGTGATTCTATTGACTAGCGTAACTGAGATCAGAATTTAGGCTAGTGTATTTTACAGATGATGTAGTCTAATTTCCACATACATGCCTGATTCAGAAATGGCCTTGACTAGAAGGTAAACTCTTACATAATGGAACGGATTTCAACATTTGATTATGAGATGTCGTTTTAAAGTGCAGGTGAGTGTCTAATAGCAGAAAAATAACATTTAATTAATTCCCCTTGAACAATCAGAATTATTTGTTCTTATAAATCAAGAGTAATCTATATTTAAAAGGAGTATAATAGCGATTCCACAGAATGAAGTTGTGAAGATTCCTGGGAGCCTGTTTGGATTGCATAAGTATAAATGCATAAGTAGAGGATACACACATTCCCACAAACTCAGCACACTGAAAATCTCCAGACAAGACATTATGTGGAGGACTACAGCTTTATTTGCAGCTTATTTTTTCACTCTTATGCATACACCTGGCTCTCTCTGACTGGAAGCTGGTTATGCATCTAAAAGTAAAATTTTGCCTATGGTCTATAATCAGTTTTCTTTAATTAACAATTAAGATGCTTAGCTGAAATGAACCAGGCCCTGATCCTTTAAAGTTTGTCCATTGCCATACTCTGGAGATTTTCAAGGACAAAAAGTGGAGTTTGTAAACTAGTTCAGAGTTGGCACACAAATTTACCTCTATTATTTTTTCCCCACACTACAATCCATTGTACAGCTAGATATATTGGTCAAGTAAAATAATCTCATCCAGCTGGCTACTATGGAGAAGTGTCTTTTAATGCAAATTGAGTATTTCCAGGGTTTGAAGACAATTGGTCACCATTTCTGGGAATGGAAGACTGAAAGTGGACAGATGATTTATGCTACTGTGAAAGTCTTTCTATGACTAATCAGTCCTTGTAGAATCATGATTTAACCCAGATGCCTTGCTCACATTAGATAATTCCTTTTTTCCACAATCTTTATCAAAATCTATCCTATTCTTCCTTTCTCTCATCTTTTTTTGTTAATATTTTATTTGTTATTCTGTTTCAATCCTAGTTAAAATGCTAGACTGAACATATTTTTATCTGTCTCAAATTCACATAAAATTATTTAATGTGTAAGTCTATCATAACAGTGACTTTTAAAACTCATTTGTACAGTAGTACAAGTGTTGATTTAACTGACACTGTAAATATAACATTTATTAACAGGATACAAATCTTACAGGATATATGCCATATACAGAATCACAGACATTTCCGATGAAAATAATATTGGCTCATCAAGATATTTCCCCTGCCTGTGTTAATTCATATATTACACAGTTTAATTGAATACTAAGAAGTGAAAGGGATGCCATTTTGCAGCATCAAGCTTTCCTCCCGCAACAACAGTGTTAAAATATACTGTTAAAACTAGCACTTTGTTAACCTAAGATATTTTGCAAGATGGGAGTCCGAAAAACTGCAAAATGGAATTCCTATCATGTAATAAAAAATACAAAAAATGTTTTACTTATAACTGTAAGTTTTGAGGTCCAGATCTCATTCTCATTCTCTCTCTCTCTTATCTACACACAGTTTTTCACCAGTCTATTTAACTATATTGGCTTAGAAACTGATATAGTTATATTGGTGTAATTTCCAGTGTGGACACTCTTATATTGCTATCTATGTGTTTATACTGGTATAGCTTTTTTTCCGCAAATGTACTGATTTGTTTAAGTTTATGTAGTTAAATTGGTGCATAAAATATGTAGACTAGCCCTCCACAAACATACACAGTCACATATAAAAACAATGATCTAACACAATTCATACAAATACATTCATTGATCTATTGAGCACTCAGGTACATATCTGAATCTTACCACAGTGGGATAGAATTAAAACAACAATAACAAATAATGCATATCAGCAGCATAGAAACAATTGAAGAAAATAAAGAAGTGTTAGTCCTATTACATTTCACTTCTTTATTATTAGTTGCCTTCAGATCACACCACCTATTTGCCTCACCACTGGTACATAAAATGATTTCTTTGACTCGTCTATTAGGACTTTATAATCATCTTAGTTAATAAAATGAGATAGTACAATTATTTATTCATTTATTCTTTAGAGCTAAGCACTCCACACCAAAGAACACCCATCTAGAGCTCTGAGCGCCCTTAACCTAAATGTAGAAGCACAATAAGTCAAAGTTTTATGATCAATTAAAGTAGTCGCAGCAGCTCTTCTCCTTCCCTGACTACATCTCTGACCAATTAGCAGTTGGCAGACCCAATATGGATCACAACTCCATTCCATGTCATATCTTCCCCCCAAAGAGAAATTCTGATTTAACTATCTCAACCTTTGCCTAGTGCCCATTCCAACTGATTGGCTTTGCAGTATGCCCAGAAAATCAACTTGTTTGTGCTATTTTGGACCAGATTGGGGGGAAAGAGTTTTCCAAATAAAAAGGCCCTAATTGAGACTGTTCTGCTCAACAAACATTGTCCTGTATCATGTCCCTCCTTCTCTAAAAGCCTGGGCAAATAGATTTCATGCAGCATGCACAGAACTCCAATAAAAGTGGGCTATTTCGTAATGAAGGGAGAAGCTGTATGCTGCTGCTATTTGTGCTGATCTATGGGAGTCTATTAAAGGGATGTACACCGCAGCTGGAAACCTGGCCTTTGGAATTGCAGTGAAACAGTCACTTACAGCCCTAACTCTACTACTTGTGCTGGTGCAGTAGGGGTGGATGACATCCATTTAAGTTGACTCATCACTCTGGATGGAGTCCTGAGTAGTGAATAGATGGGCTGGGCTGGAATCCCAGTGGACCCCATGAAGGGAGAGATTCACACCCCTATATGAAGTCTCAGGCCATGAGAGCTATGGTGGACTGAAGGCACTATGGAGCAGGGGCTTTCAGCCCCAGTTCTGTCACAGCTGATGGCAGTTCCGGGATGGGGAGATGGTGTCAGATGGACTGTGGGAGATGGGCTTCACTGGAGCAGCAATACAGTGGTGACTCCTACCGACTATTGCTGCCAGGATACCCTTTATGGGGGCTGTCACCCCTGGATCAGTCCCACTGGTAGGGGGGTGGCGGGATGACTAGCCAAACTAGAACCACATTCATGCAGCATCCCTTGGAACTGGCTCCATGCTGCTTGGTGGTTGCCAGAGAGAGGCCTCTTTAACCCTTGAATTTCTGATAGTTAGGGGAACTAAATCTGTGAGATCTGGAGTCACACTCTAATATCTAGCAGAGGTATAATGCTTTTTCAGGGTGTCCAGGACTGTGAGTCACCTTGTTACCCCCTGCCTCTAGCATGAGGGAGTCTTTCTTATGGTAGCTAGACATCAGTTCCCTGACACTCCTAGTCCTTCAGCCACTCAAGCACTCTTCTCAGGCCTCTGCCAGCCACTACTTTACCTTACAAGTGAACACTTGGTGCATCCCAGTCCCCAAACTCCTCAGAAGTAATTGCCAGATTCACTATTCCCTAGGGAACAGTATACACGATGTAACCCTTAAGCCAGATGGAGTCAGCAGCAACAAGGACTGGATTCAATATCCAATGGTCCATCTTAACAATACAATACAGAACTGGCTCGAGCCCCCACCCAGTAATCTGGAAAAATTACACACTGCCCTTTGGGCACCTCTAAGAGGTAATACTTCCCCTCTCACAAGCACAGAGTCTGAGTGTAGAAAATAAACTTTTAATAGAAGGAAAGAAGTAACCCGGCATTAATTTGGGAAAACTCCACAAACAGGATTCATAAATGTAAAACCATGAGCAAAACACCCACCCCATAGTACGTAGGACAATGTCTTTTGTCTCAGGTTCTTGAGTCCAACAACCCAAAATTCCTTTAACGTGCCCCTCCATTCTCCCACCACGCCCCACTCACAGTTGTTGTCCTTGGTCAGTGAAGACCCAGAGTTCAGAGGTGCATCTGCATGAGTTCATCTCCCACCCTGTGAGAAGGGGGGAAAGGCACATTTCTTCCTCCGCCATCTCAGCGCGTGCTGTGGCACCAGTTGCCCTGCTGACCGGCTAGCCACCTTCCGCTTCGCTCCGCCACCTGCTTGCCACTCTGCTAGCCACCCCGCTCCACCAGCCACCCTGCTGGAGGCTCACCGCTCTGCTCCGCCAGCCGCTCCGTTCCACTGGCTGCTTATCGCTCCACTGGCCACCCTGCTGGCCATCACCAATGCACCCCGTCACCTCCTGCTGACACCTGCCTCTCTACTGTGACCTCTGCGCATTGGTCGCTTGAGGTTCGACTGAGATCTCAGTGATTTTCAGCTCTTAAAGGGGGAAGCTCATTGCTGAAGCAAGCTGGGCAGAAACCCTGTCCCACAACAGATGATTTCAGCTCTAGCGATCACTTAACCAAGCAAAAAGACTCCTAATGCAGCCTTAATTAGCTCTATCTTTAAATAGTGAGGGGACAGGTTAAACAGGGCAAAGCCCACACCTCCAGGAAGCAACATCTGTCCCCAGCCCCTCTTACCCTTCACAGTAGTCTGGCATCTAAGCCCCCTGCTTAGCAAATTCAGTTCAATTGAGGGTGACCCTCTCAATCAAGACAGGCTAAGTACAGTTCTGCTGCCCTTCATTCATACAATAAGGATAAAAATATTTCATTACCCCTCATTCGAATTAATTTTTTTTATTAAAGCTAATGTTAAAATTATCTAATACACAGCTTAAGGAAAGAGTTCTATACACCTGGGTATAATGCTTAAATTGTCAAAAAGGACAAAGTTTGGTTTAAAAGTCATAAAATACATATGGTACTAAAGTGATTTGTAACCCAACAGCAACCAAAATTAATCACTTTGGCAACACAGTTCTGTCTGCTGTATACTTCGGAAGAGTAGGTGTGTTCATGTAAATACAGTCTGGTCCTGAAGTTTTTTCTCCTCTGCAGCTCATCACTAGCTGTCAAGGGAGAGCTCATTCAGACCTTGCTTACACCCACTAGCTTGTCTGATTCAACGGAGGATTCACACTTTGCTTAATACCAGAGCACTGAGATGTATTTATAATAAAAACAAGAATAAGTTTATTAACAAAGAACAAAGATTCAAATGAGTAGTAAGAATACTGGAAGCAGAACCGGTTACCCATATAAAACAAAACATTAAACACAATCCTAGGTCTATCCTTATTAATGTTTACCTTTGCTATTTAATAGAGAAGAGTGTCTCCCAAGGAGTGAGTGCTGGCCAGAGGTGCTGGTTGTCAGTAATAATCAGAATCCAGGTTTTCATGAATACCCCCACACTCTTCCAAGGGTTCCTCAGTAAATGGATGTTAAAATATCGTTTCTTCTCCTTATATTTCCCCAAACTCCTTGTGTTGTCACCAAAAGCCAGGTTGACCCCTGTGATTCCCTTCCTGGGGTGCTGGCTTCCCACACTCCTGTTTGTTTCACATCCCCCATCAAGCAGTGATCATTGAGTTTCATATGTAAATGGCGCTTCCATTGTGTTGGCTTTACAATGCTTAATTTACACCAGAGACAGAGATATGTGATTAAAGATACGTTGTCAGAAAACCTATTTGTCAATCCTGCCTGGTTACATATTTTAAAACATATTTTTAGTAGACACATAAATCCTTACACACCATTATACGTATATATTACAATGCTTATGATAACCATGATGATATAAGCTTTCACTTGATACCTCACATGACACTCTTTATAGATAAATATTATGGCAGCCATGTGTTAGGTGTAGTGAGTTTGTCAGGCCTGATAGACGTTGCTATTACAGAACAGTGAATCCTTTGCCATTTGGCATTGATGGGTTCTTAGAGTCACAACAGGACTGAAAAATAAGGTTAACAAGTTCTAGTAAATAATCCTGCTCCCATTTAGGTCAACAGCAAAAGTTCCATTGATCCCAGTCCAAGCAAGGTATATCACTATGGGCCTGGTCCAAAACCTGTCAATGGAAAGTACCATTAACTTTAAGCTTTGGATCACCGTTTAAGGCCCTCATTCAAGAAAGTGAATAATTACAAGCTGAAGTTTAAACATGTGCTTAATCCCCATTGACTTCCATAGGACTTAAGCACATGATTAAGTAATTTCCTGATTAGGGGGCACTTGAATGAGAGGGAAATACCAGTCCTGAGTACAGTATACGAATCTATACTGGCAACTATACAAACACAATTTCAAAGTTTTCACTGGGTCACCATAGAACAATAAATCAACACATTTTACATCAGCGTAGCTTGAAGTTTATTCTTGGAAAGGTAAAATAAACTACATTCCTAATATTTCTATATATAAAAAAGCTGACTAAGAAAATCTTGTGGTGCTTACACCCAACAAAATGTGATAGCACAAACAATTTTATTGTTCAGTAAATTCACACAATAGTGTTTTTTTCATACATAACTACTCAGAAACATTATAAACCCTTTCCCCCTGAGTTCTAGAATGACAGTTGTTATTTGTCATTGTGTGCTAAAGTGGCTACCTGTGAAAACAGGTAGAGTATAATTGAAGCTTACATTTGAAGTTCCAGACCTTTGGTGGATATGAAACATCACAAGTTTAACAATACACACATGCTATTGCAAGGGCTAGAATTCATGTCCTCAATAAACATTCTGAGATAAGGGCTTAGGATGTTTTTTGTGTTGTGCACTAAACTAGCGAACTTTTAAAACCATAAAGGGTCATGTTTATTCATATACCTATATAAATAAATGTATAAACAATGTGGTTTTATATATAATTTTTAGTATCCCCAAGTTATCTTTTAGAAAGAAAAAAAATCAACAGGTTTCCTCCACATATTTTAAAGGACATAAAATCCATTGAATGCTGCACATTCACTAATATAGTCAATGTTTCTGCTTTAGATCTTTGATGGGTGAGAAATGGTCAAAGTCACCTTCAGACTTTCTGACCTCAGGGATTGACGCATCCTGCAACTGCCTCCCTATTTAACTCATCTCCCTCATCCATCCCATCAGATTCTGTCCTGATGTCCTGTGATCTCTGCTCTCTCCCCATCATATCACCCTGAATTTGTCAACCATTGAACTGCACTAAAAAATTGTGAGTGGGAGGAGATGTTAGTAAACCTCTTGCTCCTGGCTGGGGCAGGGCTAAGGAAGGGCTCTTTCTGTCTCTAGATTCCCCTCTGTGCCTTCTCTCAAGACTAATGTCCTCCCCATGTCCTCTTCTCTCACTTTAATTCTGTTTTCAGCCTGAAAAGAGCCAGCTCTCTACAGACCCCAATGCCCCACACTGATGTTTCCTGGGTTTGTTGACACATTCTAGTCAGGTAGCTACAGCATCTGCCTGTCAGTTTCAGGAAGCGTCAAACAGAGGCACTACAGTTGTACGGGAGATGGCTAATAGTAGAAGTGGGGTAGTAGGCCCCACAGAGATTTGCTTCATTACATGAAGAAGGTCCATGAGTGAGAGCAGGAATGGACAAAAAGAGAGCAAGAGAGACAGACCAGGACCCAGACCTATTTTGTTTTTGTCTATCCCCTTTCTAGTGGATGGACTCTGTATCATTCACTCAAATGTGCGGAACCCAACAGCAGAATGGGTGTTGTGCTATCACACTGCTTAGTTCTCCCTTGCAGAAATCATGCTTTTCCTCTCCCATGCAGGTAACTGAAAGTGGTAGGGGAAAGAGAGAGGTCAAAATTCCCCAAAATGTGCCACTTGCAGCAAAAATGCAAGATTGGCAAATTTAGGACCCACTTCTACACAGAGAGAATCTAAGAAGTGGACCTGGTGTAAGTGCATGGCTCTTGTAATGAAAGCCACAAAAACAGCAATTCTAAAGGCCAGTCCTAATATCCCAAAAATTCTCCTGAAGAAATCATCTGTCTTATTGATAGCATCTGTAGGATGGGGAGCACTATATGAGAGGCCTCATTTGTGCAGTATCATTGGAGAACAGATAGATGATAATATGGGACAATTATGATTTCATGAAATGGACCACATTCTTGAGATACAATATCCCGCAAAGATTTGTGGGAAGTGAAGGCCAAAGTGCCATGGTCAGGGGTTCTCACAAAACTATCCATTTCACATCCTGACTGTGGAAACTCAACCCTAAAGGCAGGCATCCTAGAGATTTCAAATACAATACTGGATCAGTTAGAGTTCTCCCTCAGAGAAATTATCCTTGTCCTCTGTATGAAGCTTTCTTACTGTAGGATCAGAGCTGCATGATCATTCTTCTGAACAATGTGGGCCAGGATTTTCAAACGGTTAGGCTCCTATATCATAATAAGAACCTATCTGTTTTTACAAAAGAGCTGAGCATCCAACTCTGAGTTCATTTAAGAATGAAAGAAAAAGGCCAGTGGAAGCTATTAGGTGTAGAGCACTTTTGAAAATCAAACAGGTGCCTTATTATGACCTTATATTTATCTGTCTGTTTTTGAAAATCTTGGCCCAGGAGTAGGGTTGGTTTTCTGTGTGGGGAAAGGGGAAGGGATGAGAAGAGGATGTGCAATTACTGGATCAGTATTATCCCTTTGTAAAAATAAACGAAAAAGGTCTCTTCACTCCTAGGAGTATCTGACTATCCACTTCAACATGCATCTCATCGCTGGTTGGGATGTAAATGAGCATTCATAATAAATAATAAAATATACTGATGCTGAGATCTGTTATGCAAAATAATACATTAAATGACTGCATTCTCTGCGCAGCATAATTTGTTCCAATAAATGTGTTGAAAACATTGTTTTGCTGTTGACAAAGGCAATAGGCCAAATCCAAACCTAGTATGAGTGGGCACAGCTCTATTGGCTTCAATAGCATTGTGCCCATTCACACTAGATCTTTAATTGGTCTATTATGTTTAAAAGGTTTTCATTATCCAAGATGTTTCAAAGTGCAGATAAACAAACTCTTCAGTTTAGAAGAGCTTTTTTCAGGGTCAACGCTAATTTTCAGCTCACTTAACAAGCATAAACTCCTTCTCGTTGCACTAGGTTCTGTTACTGTACCAACTAACTAATGTACATCATAAAAATCCTTTTGCTCAGGAGTGCTGGCAGCTCCCTTTCACCTGCAGCACTGCTGGAAGAACCATCTCTTTTGGAAATGATATCTCAGTTAAGGATGGGAAAACTGGACTCGTTAAATAAGAGTTGACCAGAACCTTCATGCAGATTTAAACTCAACCCCAAACAAAATCTTTGATATACAAAAATGTTTTAATTTTTTTCCATTATTTTATTTTTTCTCTCCTCTGCCCTACCAAAGTGAACAGAAGTGCCAGATACCATGACAAAGACTGCTCTTACACTATTTCTGGCTAGACCAAAAGAAGAAACACAACAGAAATCTGATGAGGTTCAACAAGGACAAGTGCAGAGTCCTGCACTTAGGACAGAATAATCCCATGCACCTCTACAGACTGGGGACTGGCTGGCTGAGCAGCAGCTCTGCAGAAAAGGACCTGGGGATTACAGTGGACTAGAAGCTGGATATGAGTCAGCAGTGTGCCCTTGTTGCCAAGAAGGCTAGCAGCATATTGGGCTGAATTAGTAGGAACACTGCCAGCAGATTGAGGGAAGTGATTATTCCCCTCTATTCGGCACTGGTGAGGCCACATCTGGAGTATTGCCTCCAGTTTTGGGCCCCCCACTACAGAAAGGATGTGGACAAATTGGAGAGAGTCCAGCGGAGGGCAACAAAAATGATTGGGGGCTGTGGCACATGACTTATGAGGAGAGGCTGAGGGAACTGGGGTTATTTAGTCTGCAGAAGAGAAGTGTGAGGGGGGATTTGATAGCAGCCTTCAACTACCTGAAGGGAGGTTCCAAAGAGGATGGAGCTCGGCTCTTTTCAGTGGCGGCAGATGACAGAACAAGGAGCAATGGTCTCAAGTTGCAGTGGGGGAGGTCTAGGCTGGATATTAGGAAACACTATTTCACTAGTAGGGTGGTGAAGCACTGGAATAGGTTACCTAGGGAGGTGGTGGAATCTCCATCCTTACAGGTTTTTAAGGCCTGGCTTGACAAAGCCCTGGCTGGGATGATTTAGTTGGTGTTGGTCCTGCTTTGAGCAGGGGGTTGGACTAGATGACCTCCTGAGGTCTCTTCCAACCCTAATCGTCTATGATTCTATGAAAACTTACACAAAGACCTTTTTTGTGAGATTTCCAGCCTATTTTTACAGTCCTAAGATGTACAGCTAAGCATTGAAATTTGTGGTGCTTCAACAGACCAAACCTCATAGCCCTTTGAACTGGAGATTAAACATTTCTAGCCTCAAAATCTCATCTACCTTGGAGGTATTAAAGCAGTGATGGCCAATTCTATTCTATTCTAGTCTAGTCTAGTGTATTCTATTCTGGTTCTTTTTACCACACCTTCATCATGGTATTCATTGCAATGAAAAGCCTCACACATGGCAGGTAATTGGTGGGGTAGCTGGCAACATATCTGCCCCTCTAACGGTGTAGGAACACTGTCACTTTCAGAGGCACTTAAACTGATAGAGAAGTACAAATATCTCTAAGGATAAGAAAGTGGTTAATATAATATCCAGATTCCATGGAGAAGGAGAGAGAGATGATATCAAAGATTAATGTGAAACCTGTGAGGATGAACAGATTTGCATGACATGTAAGAAACAGTAAATGTGAAATGATGCCATTTTTTATTTAAGCAGACTTCTTTAGCTTTTTTAGAATGTAAACATGAAGATCAGGTGACCTATTGCCTGGGGAAAGCAGCCTGAATTTCATTACCTTGTTGATCTCTAGTGGTATACCTCCTGATCTTTGCTCTTCAAGAGGTTGAAAATCCTGGTCTCATTTATTTTGTCTCATGTGCTGATTTCTGACTTTCATAACATTTTAATGAAAATTGTAGTTTGTCTTTCCAGCTCACCTACTCTTTCACATCAAAATGTGCAGCCTTTACATACAATATCGGGTTCTATTTCATGCAACTGAAAAAGCAGGTTTCTTCCTATACAGGTACCGCATAACAGCAAATAGTAATCAAACCTGAGGTAAGCTGCAGTTCTACTGACAGGTATCTGCACATAACTTCAATGTGACTCATATGCAAAGGTAATGAATTCTTTAATGCAAATTTACACATGGGGGTCAAATAAGGAAGTTCTTTGTATTTGACAGTACATTGGGTATTAAGTATTTGTCACAAAATAAATAATTCATCTTGCACAGCCACTTGCTATGTAAATGATAGTCTATGTATATTGAAACATTTAGCACTTAGAATAAAATGGACAGCTGGGTCAAATGAATATCTCATAGGACACATTACCATTACAGTTCCCCTGTGAGTTTTTGACTCTTTTCATTTATGAGGGTTGCAATGAGGACATTAATTGAATATGGCACAGGGTCATTTTGATGCATCCAGAGCCACACAAAAAAAGAAAATAATTTAAAGCAGGATATTCATTTCAGATTCTATTTTCCCCCTATCAATAATGTTTATGAGGTCTCTGGAGTAATTTGGATCCAGTTCAATTTAGGAAAAAATAAAGGTTAACGATTTTCAAAATATCAAGTAGATGGCAATCAACATTAAAAAGAAAAAGTTAACATTAATTCATACTATTGATGAAATTTTGGGTCCAATCATACCCCAAGATGCATGCACTGAAGGACTTTCCTTGTTCATATCTTTCTCTCCCTGCTCCCTGACAGCATCCCTTCCATGTTCCCCTGGACCCCACAGAGGCCTGTCCCCACCAGTAGGGAATGGCAGGGCAGGTGGGCAGGCTCAGTGGGAGTGATAGGCCAGTATGGGTGGAGCTAGTGGAAATGGAAATACACATTCTCCCCCAACCAGATCTGCAGAATTTTCCCTGGAAAAATAACTGGGCCTTAGGCTGTTTTATCTTTCTGTACCTTGTCCCTGTGGTTGGGAACCCCTCACCCCATTTAAAAGGGATCTCAAATGCATTGCAATCAGAATCACAGCAGTTAATCCAGAGCAACGTCACTAAAGTCAATGGAATTATTCTGATTTATATTCAGGAGGCCAGTTCTTCAGCATATCTCCAGTTACTTCCATGGTATTACACTGATAAAAATGCTGTTTATCCCAAAATCTGTAGGCATTTTTGAGCATGGAATGATCTAGACTAGGTTTGTCTGGTCTAGTTTTTATAAACATTTGTAATTAATTTTCCTTGCTGGTTTCAGGATGTTTGTATGCTATTGATGCCAACAACCCAGGCTTCTCTTTGGCTAGTTTAACAGCCATGGGTCAGATTATATAAAATGTATTATATAATATACAAAGAACTCTTAAAATAAAGGGTTAGCTTGCTCCAAAATTAAACTTTTTTTAAAGCCCAAACTAGTTTAGTTAAATTTGATTTTGGTATTACACACTAATACTTAACTGAACATCGATGTGTATTGGAATGATGCATGCTAAATCCCCTGCGAACTTGTTCTCACCATGAACCACATCCAGTTTTGGCTTAAGCCAATGAAATTACAGGAGTTGTGCCTGCTTATGTCAGGCTTGAGTTTGGCCCATATTTCTGGTCCAACTGGAAACCAATAACATCAGCAATATCTGTTCTCCTGGGATTTGTAGGCCAGTTCTGCAGAACAAAACAATGGGGATAATTAGTGTTAGATTTGCAGAAGCACCCAAACCTATGTACATTTTTCTCAGAACTTTCTTGAGGTTCACTACAAAAAAAGGCTACTCACTCCCTAGCCTTTCTAAGTCTCAGTTCTTGGAGCTTCTAAATGTGGATTTAAGGGGACAGCTCCTCTTCTTGGTTCAGCAATTCACAATAGCTGAAGATTTACCCCAAAAACTCTAACATGTTTCACCATATAATTTCATACAATATATATTTTGAACACATCTTACAAGATCCTTCTAGAAAAAAAGAAAAAAAAAAGTTAGGGGTGGGGACAATTCTGATTTAGAACAGAGTCTCTTTCCTCCTACCTCCCCTGCCTTTTCGAACTATAAGCTAAAACAAAAGAAGTTGAACTGTGATGCCTAACAAGGATGTTTGGAATGATTGGAACCATACAGAGGATCTAAGTGTCCCTCCATGCAAGCTCAGAGCTCTTGTTAATGCATGTAATCTCATGAGAGATGGACATGTTCATTGAGAAGAGGATCAACCTGAAAGAAATATCAGTCTGAAATTAGAAAACAGTAGGTCCACTCCAAAAAAAGCAGTCTACTAAAACTTCACTTGACCACCAATTTCTCTAAGGCTGAAAGTTGTATAACAGGGATCGGCAACCTTTGGCCCGTGGCGAGGGTAAGCACCCTGGCAGGCCGGGCCGGTTTGTTTACCTGCCGCGTCTGCAGGTTTGGCCGATCGCGGCTTCCACTGGCCGCGGTTCACCGCTACAGGCCAATGGGGGCTGCGGGAAGCGTCACAGACCGAGGGATGTGCTGGCCGCCCTTCCCACAGCCCCCATTGGCCTGGAGCGGTGAACCGCGGCCAGTGGGAGCCGCGATCTGCCAAACCTGCGGACGCAGCAGGTAATCACACTGGCCCCGCCCGCCAGGGTACTTATCCTGGCGTGCCGCGTGCCAAAGGTTGCCTATCCCTGTTGTACAACTTCAAGCCTCTTGTCCTTTCCTGTGTGATCAGAGGATTAGCTTTCTTTGGTTTTCTAAACATGTCTGCCCATCATCCAAAGGTGGCTGACTAGTTAACAGTGTAGAAAGAGAACCCTGAAGGTTATCTAATCCCTTTTTGTAGCAACTGCAGTCCTAGTAGTCATAGTTCAGGGTGACAGCACTCGTATTCCCCCTCTGTGGTCCACCAAGCTCACCCATTCTAGGCTCCCAGCTCCCAGATGTCACCTCTCTTGGGCAGTGACCCACTTTTCCCTGACCAGGGATTTGAAGGCTGCACAGTTCCCTGCCTAACACTGTAATATTCCTCGGAAGCCAGACTGCCTAAAAGACCAGTATCTGTGCTTTGCTTTTTCTCCAAAGGCTATAACAATAAGGTCTTTCAAGTATATTTTGGGAAATTGGCGGATCTGTCACACTTCTAAATTTTAGTGGTCTGGCTCCCATACAGTGAATATGTTCGTTGCATCCGAAGAAGTGAGGTTTTTACTCATGAAAGCTTATGCCCAAATAAATCTGTTAGTCTTTAAGGTGCCACCAGACTCCTTGTTGTTTATGTTAACACTGCAATTACAGAGTGATATGCAGCTTGTTTAGACATATCTGAACTAGCTTTAATCTATCTTGCTCCAATAGCAGAGAAGTGAAGCCATCACAGTATGGACTTCAACATGAGCTAGGTACCTGAGTAACTACCCAGGGCTCCAGGAAGGCTTGTACAACTCGCGCTGAAGTCTATACTGTAGCTGCTTCACTGATCTGGTATCTGAGCTAGCTAGATCAAAGTTAGCTTGGGTATGCCTACACAAGCTGCATAAAACCCCATGATTGCAATATAGACATACCCTCTTTTTTTTAAGATGGTGACAGCTGGTACTGCCACTGTTGTCTGACTCTAAAATCCATGGCTTACAAAAAGAGGGTTTTGTAGCTAAGGCAGAGGTTTTATTTAAGTACACAGAGACAATTCCTGGGAAGTGGCTCACAACCTGAGTTAAAGGTTTTCACTCTGTGAGTCAATGGCCTGGAGCCAAAAGTCATAAGAACATAAGAACGGCCATACTGGGTCAGACCAAAGGTCCATCTATCCCAGTATCCTGTCTTCCGACCGTGGTCAATGTCAGGTGCTTCAGAGGGAATGAACGGAATGGTAATCATCAAGTGGCAAACAGAGGCTAGGGAAACCATCCCTGCCCATCTTGGCTAATAGCCATTGAGGGACCTATCCTCCATGAACTTATCTAGTTCTTTTTTGACCCTGTTATAGTATTGGCCTTCACAACATTCTCTGGCAAGGAGTTCCACAGGTTGACAGTGTGTTGTGTGAAGAAATACTTCCTTTTGTTTGTTTTAAACTTGCTGCCTATTAAAATTGTTTCCTTAGTCAAAATCTTCAGTGCCATTCTGCCTGTGTGTGTCAGCAAAGGTGAGGACAATAATCTGGAGTATGGCTGTGGCTTGCTATTCTTGGCTATATGGGGTTTTGAACCAGCTGATATACAAGTCACAGGCTCCACCAAATTCCTCCTGCAGCATGAACAGTGGAGAGCGCCTGCTTAGCATTACACTATATCTCTCAGGTGGTAGCAGAGTTACACTGTTGGACTCTTCACTGCCTTTCCCCCTCTCAAGTGGAAACACACTTTTGTCATTTCATTTGTGCATCTATGTGAGAGCCCCTGGGTTTTGCCCATGGCAGAATGCTTTAGAGGGCTAATGCAGTACAGTGTGGCAGCAACATTATCTTTTTTGTGATGCTCTACCTAAATGCTCATTCTCAATCACTACAGTCTGAGGGTATATCCAGGGGTGGGTTTCAGAGACCAAGCAGGAACATCGACATGGCTATTTTTAGTGCTGTAGCACAAGCCCCAGTCAGTAGACCCAGGCTCTGAGATTTGCTGCTGAATTTTTGTTTGTAGATATACCCTTAAAATACCATACAGTACTAGAAGTAGAGCTGTGTGGAGAATGGAAATTTCATTTTGTGAAAGATTCTGAGATTTCAAAATTTTGTTTCATTCTGAATCAGAACAAAACCCCTAAATTTTGAAATTATGTGAGAAAGAAAATTCTGAAATAAATTCATTTCAGATGGATCAAAACATTTTGTTTTGATAAAAACAGAAATGTATCATTTCTACTTCACCTTTATGTATCTATATCTATATATTATAACTCAACATCAAATCAAAATGTTCCATTCTGAAAACGTCAGAACTGTTCTATTTTGACATTGCCAGAACTTTTTTCTTTTATTACCAAAACAAAATTTCATCAGCATTGACACAATTTCATGAAGCATTTTGATTTAGACAGCTCTGCATTCTCTGATGGAAAATCATTCTATATCAAGGTTTTGCCAACCTGCTATAACTGAAAGTCTCTTCCTACGTCTATCTTGCATAGCAGGAAATAGTTACTTACACAAAAGAAAACACATGGTTTGTATTTGTTCAGTCATACAGTCTCTCTCTCTCTCTCTCTCTTTCATATCTAGGTCCCAATCCAAAGCCCATTGATGACAATTGAAGTCAATGAAAAGACTCCCATGAATTTTGGATAAGGCCCTTAATTTGTGAGTGAATTTAGTTTTTATGAGACAAGCATAGTAGCATGGGCTGGCACTTCACATGCTTCCCTGTGTAGCTCGGTTCATGAATCTCTATCCTAACCAGCAAATCACTCCAGAATTTAAAGCCCTGGGCCTCTCTTGAGTAAAGACTACCATGTGTGGTAAACTGTGAGGTGATTTTCTTGTGATGTGGAAAATTGAGGATGAAAATTAGACAATTTAACTCATTTTCACCTATGAGAGTGACTTGAATTTTTATCTCAGAAGGCCAGGGCACTAATCTACTCAAGCAATGAGACACTCTTTCCCCTTCTATCTTTTTGATTACTTTTGAAGTCTAGTTTGTTGTTGTTCATTATTTGTTATTAATTTATTATTTGCTATTCATTTCTTGGTTTGCTCACACTATTTGTCTTTCTTCTTTGTAATTCCTTTATTTGTTTGCATTCTCTGTTTCTACATTTTTTCCCTTTTGCCATTATTTTTCTTCATTAGTTTCAGTGACATTTTATCTCTGCATATCGTGTATCTTGTTTTTATTTCATTATTTCTAGTGTTTGTGTTCCACAACCATCATAGCTAAGTCTTGCAATGACTTCTTAAAGGCAGGTCTTATCAGTACAGCTCCACTGAACTTTGCTGATAGTGCTTTATTAAATGTTACATTGAAGCTGAAATCTCACACAGCAGGTAGCATAAAAATCATTACTAGCTTGAATATTTTCAAGACCAAAATGATAATGATAAGCACAAAATCCCAACAGGGGACTTGCCACTTATTACTTACTGTACAAACCCCCTATAGGTGTGTTTTGGTGTCTTTGAATGCCCACCCAAGAGTTATATAAAAGTCTGAAGCTAAGATATATAAATAGTTCTATAAAGGTCTTATAACACAGCATAAACTCTCTGGTTTTTAGAGGCTTTATGTTATTAATAAAAAGTTAATAAGAAGTAAAAATATTGTGTGGGAAACTCATACACAAAATCCTTGTTTTCTTTATGGGATTTTGTGCATGGATCTCTCCCTCAGAAGTGCTTGGGAAATGGCATCCTAAACTATTTTTCTTGCTTAAAACCACACACAAAAAGAGCACTCGTATCTTTTTATATTGAAGGAATATTTAGATATGGAATATAAAAGGGCTTTGCAAAACAAATAATGTCTCCACGCATTCTGAGCCCTTCCAACCATTCAAAGTGCAATGTTATTCTTTCATAATCTGGACAATACTTCAGGCACAACATGCCAAAGAGATTTAATATTTCCCTGAACCAAACTATCAAGCGGACAAACATTAAAAAAAAGGCTGTACAGTTTTTCCTCTCCCTTTCTCTCCTTTTGTATCATGTAAGTATAGAACTAGATTCTAGATCCAACATTCTGAACATACAGTTATATGAGATCTGTAGTTCTCCAAGGCAACACGACAATTCTCTATCATAACAATGGGCATGCAAAGTCTTCCCCCAAAGCTAGCATGTATTTCAGCCCCAAGGAACTAATCAGGTCTATGTCTGTGTCTAATATTATTAAAATTATTTTTCTGGAGACCTGAGGGTACAGTGAGCTGAATTGCACATCTGTATTTCCCCTGAAGTCCTTTTAGAAAGGCCATTGGCAGGATGTCTCTTGGTTCACTTTTCTATGGTAAAAAAAATACAGTATTTTTCTTTCTTTTACCTCTAGATACATAGAAACATGGAGTTTTTATGTTATACTAAGAAGTTGTTACAGGTAAATAAATTGTATGCTGCATAATTGTAGTTTTGTCGGTTCTCAGGATGTTAGAAAGATAAGGTGGGTGAGGTAATGTCTTTTATGGAACCAACTTCTGTGGGTGAGAGCTTGTCCAATAAAAATTTGGTCCAAAAAAAGATATTTCCTCCCCCACCTTGTCTTTCTAGGTAAGTTATCAGTGCCAGGAGTCTATGTATTGAGCCTAATTTGCATAAAGTAGCAGGTTGCTGCATCATCCCTCATTTTCAATATGGAAATGCTAGCTATGAAGACTTTGGATCCAGCATACAATACATCACCAGAATATGTGTGAATTCCTGGCCCCATTGAAATCAATGGCAAAACTTCTATTGGCTTAAATGGTGCTCGGATTTGACCCATACCGTACAGACAGAGCATTGCATACTAGGGCTTGAAATTCTCCACAGGATGCTCAGTGTTAAATGGTTGTATTGTAGCATTCTGTAGATCATATCTGCCCTGAAGGCTGCCGTTTAGCCACCATGAATTTCTGTGTATTATAAGAGCTAGTATTTAAGTGAGAGAGACTTTTACTCTCCCTCAGCCAAGACTCAAAGAGGACCCTCATGGTTTCTGGCCAGCAGCTCTACTAAGCCAGCTTCCCAATGGAAGCTTCCCTCTAGCCAAGTCACGAACTGTGTTATAGTTTTCTCTGTGGGAGGTGACGCTTAAAAACATCAAATGCATATTACAAAGGGCAAGTCTATAATAGACTTCAATGAGGCTGGGACCCAGAGTACGGCACCAATACCTACAGTAACGAGGTTTCCTAACAGAGCTTTATGGAGAGAGCATTGTGGTTTAGATTGCATTTCTGTGATTATACCTCTATGTAATGGCCTCTGTTTCTAATTCTCTTTCATGCTAAATTTTGCATTTCCTTGAAGTGATCAGTTCCTAACCATTCAAATCAATGTAACACCAATTCAAAAAGGATTATGTTTCTTTCAACTAAATAATTTACTTTATAAAATTGACATGTGGTAGGTGCCTTGGAAAGGGGAAATTCTGGATATACAAAACCTGCTCTTTGCTTCCAATAGCATGGAGTAATTGCACAATAAATCAATTTTTATGGATGCTGTTGACTTGCAACATTTGCTGCTTTTAAAAATTAATAGCTGAAATAATGAACATTCCCAAAAACTCTCTGAACAGTCAACTTGATTAATTGCTTGAAATGAAATGTACTTTGACAGATGCAATATTCTCAACTGAAATTTTCTGTAGCCAGATCGGACTACAATCTAGACTTATCCCACTATTACATTACTATTACATTGATTGTTTTGTTTTTATTTTGTGCAAGAAAACTCCCATCCTATACTGCATTTTGCTCAGATATATTCCTTCCAATAAAATTAAACAACGTTTTATTTTTGTGTAAATATTATTATAAAGGCATAATAGCACTTCCACGACGCAAGTGACATTGTTTCATATTAATATTGCATTGTAGTCAAACTGATAAGAAAGTCCTGCACTGAAGAAAATGTGCACAGCATTTTTAATATTCCTCAAACAATGAGTCAGATCCCCAGATAGTGTAAATAGGAATAGCTTCATTGGATTAAATGGTTCCCCACCAATTTATACCAGCTAAGGATCTGGCCCATTGGTTCTAAGTATTTATCTCTATATATAGGTTCTTATATAGTGCACATACCATGGTATCTGAATGCCTCCCAATAATTTAAAAAGAAATAACATTAGCCATTTCTCTCTCTATCTTCCTACCCAGAGGTGGGATTAAGTTACCTGATTAGCTTGTTAGGATTTTTGGGGGGGTCTGTTTTTTTTTTCTTAGCTGTGTCAATGTCTGTGAGAAGAATGTACAGAGTAAAAGGTAAGCAGAAGAAATGAGTTTTTCTTTTATTCTTAATTCAGTGAAGTTAGTGATCTTTTTTTAAATCTTTATGAGAGTGAATTTCATAGTCTTGGTTCATTTCCTATAAAAGGTCTTCCTCCTGCACTCATAAGCTTTCACTTCTGGTCAAGAGTTTCATCCTTCAGTGAAAGAAATCCCCAGTGGCAGGTCATGGTTGCAGTAGGTGAGTCTACCTCTCAGGTAACCCATGGAAGGCTTCTCATAGCAAGGCAGATAGAGAAGCACTGGGATGATGCACTCAAGGCAATTTGTGCTGGAGCAAACTTCTTACACTTGGAGGAGAAAATGGTCTGACCAAGACAGGGGACAGTTTTGTATTTCTTAAGTCCATATCCAGCTCAAATATAGGCACACACATTCACAGCCAGTCAGCTAGCAGCTTTTAGAAGGAATTGGTGTCTGGCGGTTTATTGGTTAACAAGATACGAAGGCTAGTCTTGCCTCTGGACTTAGGGAGTTCAAGAGATTTTGTTTAGGATGAATTCATTAAGCGTCTCAATTATGCAATGAAAAAAAATAAAGTTAATTAAAATCCATCACTGCAATCTGTAACAGATATGTCACAAAGAAACATATACAAGAGGTTAGCACTTTTTACACCAGCCTGCAAGCCATTACTAGAATAAGCCTTCCAAACACATGTCCACACTAATTAGATTCAGATGCATTTAATTACAAGAAAACATGGAATGACAAGACACAAAGATACACAACAGGGCAGCAATGGCCATAGAAATATTACCGGGAAGCAGGAAAACAGAAGATGCTGGAGACTTGGTGAGGTATGTAAGAAAGATTGGTAAGTAGTCGTAAGAGACTCGAGAAGCATGCAGGTTCATATCTAGTTCAGCTGTAATCACTGCATGCCTCTTTGTTCAACTATAGTTACATATATGCCTGAGTGATTGGCACATGTCTCTAGAAAAAGAACAGTAAAAAAGTCTTTATCACCTGACAAGTACACTCTGTCAGATGCTATGGCTACATTCTGGCTTTGCTTGTGCACGGGATGAGGGATGAGGGAATGGAGATGAAGGTTCCCTAGCAATGGCTCACGAGAGTGGGGACCAGCATGCCCCTTAATCATACTGCAGCGTGGAACAGTTTGTGCTCCTGATGGCTGTAGAGTATATAAACATGAAAGTGTGCATTCTAATTAGATCTAAACTACACTGACGGTGCCTCTTAATTATCCCCACTCAGTTTTCCAGATTGTTCTGTAGATTTGCAGAGGCCTCTAGAAATATCAGATGTCAAGGTCCTAACAAAAAAGAAACCAGGTGGACCCAATGATGTACATGCTTTCGCCTGACATAACACCTATACAAAAAACTAAATCAGCACCAGAGCTAAAATAAATGCCACTGAGTGATATAAAAACAAATAATAACATCAATAAACAAAAACATCATTAGGGCAGAAAGGAAGCCAGAGCCAGATAAAAAGAGAGAAATATATTCACAGTTCAGTCTTAAAATTCTGTTCCCCTACTAATAACCCACATGTCTCTACAGAATGTTATTGCTAGATATATACTAAAACTAAGGATGGATGGCAAGTATGTTTAAAATTAACTCTGGATAGTACCTAGCAAGACAAACCTGCTCCAATCAGCCTCTTTGGCCATGAAAAAAGAAGGCAAACACCAGCAATACCAACCTATCACATTAGTCCCTTGCTGTAACTTATGCCAGGGGACCAATCTGACACAGAGCAGGCTGAGGATTGGGGGAGGGGGAGCACAAAGAAGGCTGAAAGTTTGACTGTTTCTCATCTTAATTGCTTGGGCTATTATACAAATATATCCAGTGTTGAGGTCTCTTGAATACTGTACTTTT
>NW_020664393.1:17941126-17942561 GCF_002925995.2 Terrapene triunguis
TCTTTGTGCACTCTCCCTTTTCTTGCACACCCATGATGTGCCAGGAACAATATGGCTTTTAATGTTTGCTTTGAAGATACACTGATACTGAGTTTTTTTTTTTTGCATTAGTGATACAGTTTAAGTTATTACTAGAGTGGGTGGGAAACAGTTCTGTCCAATGATTATTTCTGAGAGTTTCAACATTTTTCCTGTTATTAATTGGGACAGTCAAAAACTTGAAAAATATTGCAAACCAAACAAAAAAAAAAGTCGGTTAGGGCCAATGAAAGCATTTCATTTTGATAATTTTGTAATGTTTAATTTCAATTTTGACCTTCTTTCTTTTTCTTAACCTTTTTTAGTCTAATTAGCTTACATTTCTATACAAAAAGCCGGAAAACCAGAATTTTTTCATTTTGAAAATCTCAAAATAAAGCGTCTCAACAATTTCAAACCTTGTTAAAAAAAAATGTTGCATCAGGAGATTAGTCAAAACCAACCCTGTTTCACAAACTATTTCAGATATGGTGAAAAAAAAATGTTTAATTGAAAAATTCCCAACCAGCTTTATTTGTTACCTACATTTCTTGATATCAACCGGCATTTCCTTTTCTGATCAGTGTGCCACAATTATTTGTTACAAACAGTTTATTGGATTACTTTAGCTTTTTACTGTTTACAAAATAGCTGTAAAGAAAGAGGATTTTAATACATTTATTTAGTTCTTAAAATTGTTTTGCAATTTTTCCCCCAAACATTTGAACTATGGATTGTTCACTACAGTATTGGGAGTTCACAGCTGGAACATTCAAAATAGTACTCTACATTTCAGAATATTGTTTCTTTTCCCTGACGGAATGATCTAGACATTATAAATTACTTCCACTGCCACCCAAACTTTGTTTCCTGGTTAAATAGATCGCAGTTAGTTAGTAATGATAAAAATTACTTTTCATGGACATTCACAGAGACGAAATTCCATCATACAAATGTTCTCAAGCAGAACTTAATAAAGTGATACAAAGATGCAGAATTGACAGCCAGGTTCTTACTTCATGGATTGTTTGTAGACAGGCTTTTAGAATATTTGGCTACCTCCTTCCATAATGCATCCAAAGATTGTGGGTAATTAGTGTAGCTGCACTTCTTGATTAGAGAGAGAAGATTCATCAGCACTTTAAATAGATGGGTTAAAGATAATTTCCAAAACTGCGGAGCTCACATATGGTACCCTACAAATAAAATGGTCTTTCAATGTGACTTATTGCGTAAACCCTTTCCAGGATCAAACTTTTTAAAAATGTATGCATATGAAAATCCTGGGATTAGCAGCAGAATTTTGATTTTCCTTAAAGAAGTTCCCACTTTAATAAACTCAGTTTATCTGATGCTTGTTTTGAGTATTATTTACAACAACAAATGTGGTATTCAGTTTGGAAGACATTTTCCTGTA
>NW_020664393.1:17942571-17957234 GCF_002925995.2 Terrapene triunguis
TTTACAACAACAAATGTGGTATTCAGTTTGGAAGACATTTTCCTGTAACTTTTGTGTCAGTTTCAATGAATGTGAGTTGAATAAGTCATGCTGAGTTGAAGAACTATGCTGAGGTTAAAACAGCATATGTCGTCTCAGAAATAAACAGTACCCCTTATAATCTTCCTTCACACATCTACGGGTCAGTAGTAGTCAAGGTAAAGTCAATGTTTCTGAACTTAAGAACAGTCAACCACCTACAAAGCATTCCTTAACTTTTGATACCAAAAATACTAGGGCTAATGAACTGGGATTTGGAACTCATACTTTGTACTAATAATCACTTGTTGAAAGAGAGTAAATGAAGGAGGGAGGACAAAATTGGCTATGTGACCAAAAAAATAAAATGGGATGAAGAAAGAGAAATGACTAAATGGAAAATTCTGGACCTTATGTCTTTACTAATTTAGGAGAGACAGATAATATTTAACCTGTCAGGGATTGCAGCAGAGGGGTAACAATATGGGATGGAGAACCATTTAATTCAAATTACATACACAGATAACAGAACACATGGGAGTTATTACCGGTACATAATATTTTATCTAAAACAATTAGTAATGAATATATGAGAAACACAAAATGTATATATAACATGGTTTCATAGGTATATATTGTAATGGGAACTGATTGAATAAAAAGCAACAAAACAGTTGAAGCATGATCAGCTCATACTATATGAATATTACAGTAATATACTATAATAGTTATTAGCAATATACTAGTAGCTTACTGTAGGATGTTAAATTCTTAATGGGGCTAGTATATATGCTGGGCACAAAGGATAGATACAATTTGTTAAAAAAAATAAGTTAATTTAATGTTTGAAAGGTGTCAGATTGAAAGCTATGAAGACTGAAGTCCTATGTTTATCTACGGGTCAATCATAATGTGGATAATGAGAGTGGAAGCTTCTCCACACTGCCCCATCAGTTCCTCAGTCCTGAGATGGGAGGACCAGGTGAAGAGGTGAGAGGGTCATTCAGTCTCAGTGTTTTTTTTAATCTTTGGCCTCTCTGGTGCCAACAGTGATGCAGGTTTTTACAATGTGGATGTTTGACCATGAGGCACTAGATTGAAATCTGTAACTTATTTTGCATAGACCACTAAACAGCCAACAAATAATAATAGTAACTACCAGTATGGGCAGCATTTAAAGTGGTAATCTAGAGTTGAAATACCTTTCCAGTCCCATGAGCCATGCGACAGAATCTTAAAAAATGACTCTTCTCTATCATATCATTGAGGGACCCAAATACAAATTTGGCCATGTTGCTTCTCCATCTTTTTCTTTACAGTTGTTCACATGATTATAGCTCTCAGCAACTTAGTACCATATAGCTTAAGGTGCCAGAGAGAGCCAAAATCATTTGAGAAACCAGGAACTGGTCAGTTGCTAACCAGGAATTATTCTGCCTTTTAATTTAGTCATTTGTGTAGAGAACATTTTAAATTATTAGAATAAGAGACCTGCTTATGTAATAAACTCCTTAAACTACAAGTGAAACTGAACAGCAAAGTCCTAGCACTGACAGAGAGCTATAGGTCTGATACAGAGTCTATTGGTTTCATTCAATGGGTTTTAGATCAGGCCCCATAAGCGCATTCAGTGGTTGCCATTAAAAAGTTAACATTTACCAATAGCTACATTACAATCATATCTGAGGTACAGTTATTTCTCATTCTGAGACACTTTGGAGTGGAAGTCAGCCAACTGCAGCAGAGATGGATATCTCAGGACAGGAAACAAGAAAAATACAGTTACTTTTTAGGTAATAATGCTCTGAATGCACCTCGTAGCCTGCCTATAGCATTGAGGGCATTGGTAAAGTTAATGGAATTTGATACTTTGCAGGTCACCTTTAATTTATCACTACTGAATCAAATTTGTTAGGTAGGAGCATCATCATTAACCTCCACTAGGTTAAGTGCATCCATCAACTCCTCAATGCATTTATCATTATTATCAGTGAAATCATCACCCCTAAGATCACTGTGACTATTAATTTCCTACATATTAGGATATTCAACCCATATTATCCATAAAACTGGAAAGTGCTGCAACACCTAGAGGTCTACATGGATTATAAAAATAAATAACCTGTGACTTTGGCTTGTTTAGAAATATCTTCAGTGGCATTGCATTCATTATGGTCAGATGGAAATGAGGCATTAGATCAAATGTCAACCTTCCTTTTAATAAAAAATACCAATGCTCCTGATGTGTTCTTAACACAGAAATTTAAGAGCCTTTTCATTAAGTGTTATGCTCTTCTAAGACATCAAGAGTAACCAACTCAGCAACTACATAATCTATTCTCCACTCAGTGAGTGTTAGTAACTCCTTTTAATGTTAATGAAAATTATGTGCATGAATCTATAATAGACTATACTCCCACATCATAGATTAAAGGATTTAATAAAAAACTGCAGCTATGTGTACTTATTTATGACAATTAATATACCCAAGGAGAGAGAAGGAAAGTATTCAAACCCAATAGTCTAGAAACCAACTAATATCTGAGAGTAGATTAGGTTCAGTCACTAGACAGAACATCAGCTTTCTGTTAAACTGCCGAACTGATTCTAATGTGCCCATCAATTTATTTCTGAATAATGTACATATACAGTGGTTGCCATTTAAAGGTCAACATTTGCTAACAGTTACCACATCACTGTATCTTTAGACCATATTAATTTACTATTTTAAACATAAGGAAGATATTTCATTAGACACATATATTGGTTCTAAATGACAGAGGTGCACAAACCAACATCTGAAATGTGAACATTTATGAAATCTAAGAGATTTGGAATCTGAACTTAGAACTTGAACCCAACTTTTTGTCTTCTCTATTTCCCTTTAATGGGCTGAACCAAATCTCTGAATCTGTGAATCCCTTAATTTTGAGGGACATGAAATGTAGATCCACATTTTGTATCTTGGGTGCATCTCTCCTTTAATTGGATACACATCACAATATACTAGTTTAGTATGGAATAATTTTCTTCATTTTCTACTCAGTGTGTATTTTTTGTGTTTATTTTTAAGTTTTTAAATTTTTGTGTGTGAATTTAAGTTCATGTGAAAGATACCAGATTGACAGCCTTAAAAATCCCTGATTTATCCACAAAGCAGATACAATGCAACATAGGCAGCAGCAGTGCAAGCTCCCTACTAATACGCTTCAATCTTGATGTCGGGGATGGAAGGTTAATTATGTTGCCCTGCCCACTAATATTTGGCTTCTCTGCTTAGACTACCAACAAGGGTGCCATTGTGGAACAAAGGAATTGCCATACTGGATCAAACCATGGGTCCACCTAGTTGAGTATACTGTCCCTGACAGTGAGTGGTACCAGATGCTTCAGAGGAAGGTGGTAGAAACCCCGTAACGGAAAATTATACAATAAGCCATCCACAGGGGGAAATTCTTCTCAATTCTAATCAGTTTGTGGGTGGCTTATGCCTTGAAGGATGATAGGTACCCTTTATTTTATTCCCATCAAATGTAACTGTGAATGTTCTCATTATCCATGTTATTATTAATTATTATTATCCATTTAAGGCCCAGATTCTCTTCTGCACTGATTATCCAGGTTGGGGTTTACAAGAAGAATCTGTCAGGGATCTGGTTATAGCTCCTAGATTCTCAGGACAGATCTCATAGATTCATAGGGTCATAGAGTTTAAGGCCAGAAGGGACCATAGTCTAACCTCCTGTATATCACAGGCCACCAACCCCACTCCCTGCGCCTGCACACTAAACCGAACAATAGAAATGAGACTCAGGGCTTGGCTACACTTGCAATTTAGAGCGCATTAAATCAGCCCCGGGTGCCCTAACTCCTGAGGTGTTGACACTGGCAAGGCACTTAGAGCACCTGGACTCCGTGGCTGGAGCGTTCCTGGTAATCCACCTCCATGAGAAGCATAGAGCTTGCTGCGCCCTGGCTGAAACACCTGGGTGTCAGTATAGACAACGTGTTGCATTACTGCATTGTGATTGGCCTCCGGAAACATCCCCTAATCCCTTGAAATCAAGTGGCCACTCTGGGCATTGTTTTGAACTCGGCTGCAGGCATGTGGATATCCCCTTTCAAAGCTCTGTTTCTGACAGCCGGCATGCTTATCTGCTCCAGGACACAAAGCAAACCAGTACTGTGGAATGCTGCTGCTGCAGAGGCAGGCGTGTGTGCATGTGTGAGAGAGGCAGGGGTGGGGGCTGATGTTGGGGTTTCCCCCTGCTGCTGTCTGAACTTACAAGACAGCATGCTGACACACTCTCTGCCCCCCAAAACACACTGTCTCTCCCCCACATACACACAACACACTCCCTATCACACTCCACCCCCGCCCTCATTTAAAAAGCACTCTGCAGCCACTTGCACAGTGGGATAGCTACCACAATGCACAACTCTCTGTGGTGTTGCAAGAGCTGCTAATGTGGCCATGCCACTGTCCTTGCAGCTGACAGTGTAAACACACTTCAGCGCTTTCCCTGCTGCTGTTTCTGAGGGCTGGTTTAACTCCCAGCGCTCTACATCTGCAAGTGTAGCCTTAGCCTAAAGTCCTACAGCTCACAGGAGATTAGACTATTAAGTGTCACAGGGAGACAGCGTAGGAGGGACCAAGGCACACCAGTGCCTGAGGCCCCTGCAGTGCCAGGGAAATGATTAAATGAGATATACTCCAATAATCCTGGCAAGTGACCCACGCCCACATACTGCAGAGGAAGGTGGGGGGAGGGAGGGGAAACACCCAAGGTAACTGCCAATCTGAGCTGGTGGAAAATTCCTTCCCACCCTCATCTATGGTGATTAGTTAGACCCTGAGCATCTGAGCAAGAACTAGCCCACCAAGCACCTGAGTGAGAGAATGCTGGGTGGCACCACATAGCTCTGGCCCTCCCCATCCAATGTCCCCTCTCCAGCTATGTCCATTCTTGATGCTTCAAAGGAAGGAGACAAAAAATAACCAGAATGCACTGGGAATAACCAGAATCCCTTCCTGATCCCTGCAGGTGGCCAGCTGAAACCCTGAAGCATGAGTTTTTAGGAACATAAGATATAAATTGGAAGGTGAGCCCCAGAACTGCTGCGTCCAGTCCCCTAAGATCACAAGCAACCCCGTTATACAATCACAGTCATAAATTTGTGGCCCTGTTTATTAAAACTGATTAAGTTGTTCCTCTTCACAACTCCTAATGGGAGGCTGTTCTAGAACCTTATTCCTCTGATTCTTAGAAACCTTCTTCTAATTGCCATCCAGAATTTGTTCACGGCCATTTTATACCCACGCATTCTTGTGCTGACATTATCCTTTAGCTTAAATAGCTCTTCACTGTCCCTGGTGTTTACCCCTTGATGTATTTATGGAGAAATAAATACAAAGCCCTGGCTTGGATGATTTAGTTGGTGCTGGTTCTGCTTTGAGCAGGGGATTGGCCTAGATAACCTCCTGAGGTCTCTTCCAACCCTAATATTCTATGATTCTAAGAACAGTCAGATCCACTCTCAACCTGTTTTTATTAGCTTAAACAAGCAAACCTCTTCCAGTTGCCTCGCATAAGACAGGCTCTCCATTCACTGATCATCCTAGTAGCTCTTCTTTGAACCTGTTCCAGTTTGAATTAATCTTTTTTTAACATGGGTGACTAGAATTGTACACAGTATTCCAAACGAGGTCTTACCAAGGTCTTGTTCAATGACATTAATACTTCTCTGTCTCCACTAGAAATGCCTCACCTGATCCATCCTAGGATCACATTTGCCTTTTTCACAGCTGCATCAGTCATCCTGTGATTGATCCACTCCCTCCTTCCCTGTTGCTTCCAGTCATTGAGCCCTCCTGCTTGTATCCGAAATTCTTATTATCAGACCCTAAGTGCATGACTTTGCATTTTGTACTATTGAATTTCATTCCATTTCTGTCACTCCCATCTTCAGGGTCATCCCAACCTTCCTGTATAATGTTCTGATCCTCCTCTGTATAGATAATGTCTCCCAACTTTGTATCATCAGCAAATTTCATTAGCACACTCCTACCTTTTGTGCCAAGGTCATTAATAAAAATATTGAATAAGCCTGATCCCAAAACCGATCCTTGAGAAACTCCACTAGTAACTTGCCTCCAGTCCTATAATTCACTTTTCAGCACAACCTGTTGTCGTCTCCCCTTTAGTCAGTTTCTTATGCATTGTACACTTATTGAACTAATCCCCATCTTCTCTAATTTAACTAACAATTTCCCATATGGTACCATGTCAGATTATTTACTGAACTCCAAGTACATCAGATCTACTGCATTCCCCTTATCCAAAAAATCAGTTATTTTCTTAAAGAAGGAAATCAGGTTAGTCTGGCATGATCTACCTTTGGTAAATCCATGTTGCACTTTACTGTTTCCCTCCATGAATTTAATTATTCTTTCCTTCACAATTTGTTCTAAAGTATTGCATATTACTGAGGGTCTGTAATTGCCTGGATCGCTATTTTCCACCTTCTTAAATATAGGTACGACATTAGCTATTTTCCAGTCATATGGTACTAACCCTGAATAGACAGATTTATTACAAATCTTTGCTACAGACCAGCAATCTCATGTGCCAGTTCTTTCAATATTCTGGGATGGAAATTATCTGGTCCCTCCAGTTTGAGCACATTAATCTCTTTACATTTTGCTTCCATCTCAGATGTGGTAATTTCCATTTCTATACATTCATTTCCTTCCTGCCTTCATGCACAAGTTCCAAATTATCATTCTTACTGAAAATGGAACCAAAGTATTCATTTAGTTTTGGGACCATATTAGGTTATCTTTAATCTCCTTCCCATCCACACTGCTTAGTGATCCAACCTCATCCTTCCTTATTCTCTTTTTATTAATAAAAGAAAAACACCTTTTTTTATTTATTTTAATTTCCTTGACAAGAACTAATTCAGTTTGATTTTTAGCGATTCTCCCTTTACTCCTATATTTTCTATCCTGCAAGATGTAGCTTTCTTTGTTGATCAAACCATTTTTCCATTTCATATAGGCTCTCTGCTTGCTCCTAATAACCATTTTTGAGGTGGCTATCTATCGAGCAGGGTTTGGAGCCTTTCCCTATAAGTTTTTTTTTGCTTGGGATACAAATTTCAGATAGCTTTTAATATAGTTGACTTGAAGAAATGCCAAGTTTCCTCCAGATTTAAGTCCTTGAGCGAAGTCCAGTCGATCTGTTTAACTAATTCTCTTAATTGTCCAAAGTCTCCCCTTTTAAAATAAAAAGCACAGTTGACAACCTGGTTTTGATTATTCTTCCATTTAATTTAAACTGAATCAGCTCACAATCACTTGGTCTAAGGTTATTTCCTATTATCAGCTCTTCTGTGATGTCCTCACTACTTACCAAGAGCAAGTCTTAAATTATATCACCTCTTGTTGGTTCAATGACAATTTGATGAAGACAACTGTCATCTATTACATCCAGGAATAACTGGTCCCTACCAGGATTAGGAGCATTTATACTCTAATCTATATCTGGGAAGTTAAACATCTCCCATTATGACACATTTCCCAATAGTATTTATCTTTCTAATAGTATTAAAGAGATCTCCATGCATATACAAGTCTGACCCTAGGGTCTATAGCGGATCTCTAATACGATCCAAATAGAACCTCTTTTACAACCTCACATACAGATTCAGTTTTGTCCATACTATCACTTCATATTTCTTTACAGTTTACCGCTTTGTTAATGTACAATGCTACCCCACCACATTTACCTTTATTCCTATTTCTCCTATCTCCCTTCAATTCCCGTATTCAAATCATAAATACTATTCCACTATTTCCGTAATCTCTATGATATCCAGTTTGACCTTGTGCACCAGTAGTTCCAATTCCTCCATTTTATTGCCCAGATTCATTGCATTCATGTACAAGCATTTCAGTTGTTTCCCTTGGACCTCAACCAGTTTTCTAGACAGATTAGGTATAGCCCTTTCACTAAATGTAATGCCTACCTGACTGCTACTACGATCAATATTTGTATGTCATATCTCTTTGCTGTCCGTACTTTTACCTAGCGGTATTCCTTTATCCCAAGGATCGGCAACCTTTGGCATGTGGCTCGCCAGCTTAAGCACCCTGGTGGGCCGGGCCAGTTTGTTTACCTGCTGCGTCTGCAGGTTCTGCCGATCGTGGCTCCCACTGGCCACGGTTCGCCATCCCAGGCCAATGGACGCTGTGGGAAGCGGCAGCCAGCACATCCCTTGGCCCGCGCCATTTCCCGTAGCCCCCATTGGCCTGCTTTATCCCTTACTGTATCTCCATTTAGCTGATTTTCCTTCTCCTGTGTATTGAAGCCAGACATGGAGATTTTACGAGTCGCTCCCAACCCTCAACTCCTGTACCATCCTGAGCCTCTGCATTGGTTACAGCAACCTGGAGTCTGCTCTAAATTACACCAGCTCTTCACAATCTGTAAGAGAACACATGCAAACTAAACATAGCCATACTCAATCCACACTCTGTGCCTGCTGAGAGATTCTCCACTCTTGGAGAATTCCGAGCAGGCCAGATCAGCTGTTTTCTAACCCATGGCACCACTGTGGAAGCAAAAAGAGATCAGAACACAGCTGGAAATCTTGCCCTCAAGATCAAATCCTTTTCTGAATCCAACTAAGCTCTTGGCCTCAGTGATGTCTTGTGGTAGTTGAGTTCCATGGGTCAATTGTGCACTATACAAAAATGTATTCCCTTGTATCATTTTAAAATGTATTAACTTTCAAATTCATCAGCTGACCTCTTGTTCATGTATCATGAGACTTTGTATTAGGACCATGTGAGCTACCTTCTCCATGACTTTTAAAAAAAAAATCTTTTGTGAAGTAGACAATTGAGCTGGGATATTTAAAAGACCCTAAGGAAATTAGATGCACTACTCCTACTGAAATCCAATAAAATTCAGCCACCTAACTCCCATAGGCTCCATTGAAAATCCCAGCCTTGATTCCCTAGAAACTGGGCAAACATCACCAAACAGACATCATGTTAACATCTTTTGACCACAACTGACTTGTACTGGATTCAAGCCTGTAACTTAGAGTTGCCAATTCACCAAACCATTCAAGGCTCCCAGAAAATGGACAACATTTTATTTAAAAATGATTCCAATATTCTTATATTAAATAAGGCTGTTTAATAAAAACCTGACAGAAATAATAGAGCAGATCCTGCAATCATTAAGCAGGCCCATTGATCTGGTCCAATACGAGGTTTCCACTTGAGTGCATGCTCATAATAAAAAAAACTGGACTTGCCTAGGAAGGAGGAGATGCTGACATTTTGATTCTAGGAGGACTCTAATTTTTCATAAACTTCACAGATGGGGAAAAAAGATATGAAAAATGCAACCTAGGCAGATAGGGCAACATCCGTAACACAGAGACCATTATCAGCACTTGGATAAGATTTCCACCTTGAATAAAAGTAAAAAGGCTAGATCAGTCAAATGCACAATATTGTGAACTAGCAGGGGCACTGTAATAATTTCCGTTCATTGCTTCTTTCTCCTTTATGGACATGAATGAAACAACCTAAGGCAAGATGAAGAAGCTGTGTGTGATAACCCCCCCCCCAAATTCCCTAACCTTTTCAGATTCAGTAAAGTACTTTTTGATAAGAGCTCTCCAGTTAGATATATACAAATACACAGTGAATATTGCCTCCAGCACTACATAATTGGTCTGACTAGCTGTACGATTACTCATACCTCACAACTCAGGGGCCTTCTTTTATATGTGAAACCTAATACAATAACTGCTGCTACCTGTTAAATTCTTCAAAAGTCAAGTAGCAAACATTCCTAATCAAGGAGTTATCTATCCAAACAGAGCAAAAGTGCCTGTGACCAGCATGGAAATGAAGAAAGTTGTACTGATGTCAAAAATAGCATGGACTCACTGGTGGTGTCTGGATGTGGATATGATCAAAGTTAGAATTCAGGGTTTGGGTTTTTGGCTGAACCCAACAGCCCTTTGATTCCATATCACATCTGCCATATGAAGCAAAGGGGAAGAAATCTTGTGAGAACAACTAGTCTCATACATTTTTGCACATTCTGCGTGATCCCTCAACTACATCAATTTTCCATCAACATTCTCAATTTGAAGCTTTCATCCATTGTTCATAAGCAGAAATCCACAGGTAGCTACATCCCTCCTAGCCTTTTCAAGAGTCACTGCTTGCCACACCCCACAGTCACTCTTAAGGGGAGGGTCACTCAGGAAGCCATTCTTCCTAATCCAGCAGGAGGTTTCAGGGGGCCAATAGCCAGCCCCAAACATACACAGTTCAACCCGAGTGGCTGTAATGTACCCATACATACTGGAACTGAACAGAAACCGTAGAAGTGGAAAATGTCCTTTTATGGTTTTGATCCAACCTGGAAGTTGGTTCTTGGGTTCTGATATGGGCCCATATAAAACTATCATGAAAATGTAGAAGTTCAGGGGGAAAAAATCTAGTTGACTGTTCTTTGTCTTGAGGAGAATCTGGGATATTTGACTCACCCATGAAAAGATTACTCATTCTGGGTAAGTGGGTGAATGGAATTTTTCAATGTTGATTTATTTGATTTATTTTTTCTTTTCTTCTTTGCCTGTCAGAAGCAGAGAAAAGACCTAATTATACTAATTTGATCACTTTAATCAGCAGTGTGAGATTAATAGTTTAAAGGATAATGACTTTTAACAAATGACCAGTGTAGTGCTATTGTAGTGGTACAATTTGTACCCTTACTCTTAAGGTTGTATGTGGCTTTTCATTCTAATCCTATGTAATTTCAGGATTTTTTCTTTTCATTCATAAGAAGAATTCTAAGTAAGTTTTCATCTTGGAAGCAATTTAATAAAAATTGAATGGGAAAAAATAGCTTGGTTATTTTTAATGTACACAGCAGAAATCTATAAAAATAAAAATTCAGATGTTCCCAGTGTTCACGAGACCCAAAAAACAGCTTTCTTTTTGTGGGGTTTTTAAATGAAATATTTCTAGTCATTAGTCAATAATGTGCACTACTGTCTTGAGAGAGTTGGGCTAGTATTAAACCAACTGAGTTATTTCATCTAGAAAAGCACCTGCTGTGCAAAAATAATTTTCATCAAAAATTTAATAATACAGTGTGTATGCATGGCAGCCTTATTGGCATGATACACCATAATTGTTCCAAAGGGTTGCACATTTGTTACATTCTATCTATCAAATCAAAAAATTGTTGAGATTGCCTCTGAGACCTTTTCTTCTTGTCTTAACCAGAACACCTTGTCCAATTTTGGGAGAACACTTTATGTGGTTCTCTGGGATCCAAAAAAACTCAGTTTGACTCCAGATTTCATCACTCAAGTGCCTTTTTTTTGGCATACAGCAAAGCTACGCTGAGCTGATCAGACTCAAGCATAGGGATGGGTATAGGGCATACCCTGCATCCAAAGTTACACAGAAAACCTCTTCCTTAATATACATTTACACATTACATTGCTTTTACTATACATTGCATCTCATATTTTGAGACTGGCTTGTTTACTTTGCAGGAACCAATCCCTGTACAGCGTGCTCTGTCCATATGCTGTTCATGTAGAACCTGATCTTTACATCCCCTCTACATTCTTAACTTATTTTCTCCATTGTTAGTAAATGGTTCCATGGGTGTTCTCCATCTTATCTTAGCTGGCTCAGATATGCTGTGTTTTTCAACCTAATGATCTGTTTACCTCCCTAATTCTATCCTCCAAGAAATGAGGCCTCCCTCCAGGTGTTAATTGTTCATGTCAGGCCAGGAGTCTTCTACAAAATTGTCATGCTAAGAAATAACCAAGGAGGTCTTGACATGAAAGACAGAGGAGCTGTGAAAGACCAGATGGATTAGGTGACTGTTATTGGACTGTGCTTCTTACCTCCAAGATGCAATTTTAAAACCAGCCCAAGTTGATAGCAATGGAAAGGTGCCACCATCTCCTGGCTTTTCAGTGGCCTACATGAAATGAGTTTGGGACTTGCAGTCCAGTTCCAAATGCAAATCCTGTCACTGTACTGATACAAACAACACTGGCATCTTTGTTGTGTCAGGCTCATTAGAAAGGCCAACATTGAATTGGCTATGAAGGCTGAACTAGTCTTTCACCATTACTTGTAGTCACTAGAGGCTGGCATTGTGGTGGGAGACTGTGAGTGTTGGGAAGTCAGTGCAACCAGCCACGTGTGCTGTACCTCTGCTGTGGGCACCTCTGCTGTGGGTACTAAGAAGACTGACATTTCCAGCTTTCAATCTGATGACATTCACTAGCATTAAAGTCACATTAAAGAAAAAATCAGCTGCCTTTGTGACATTGTCTATCTCTGTCTGTGGAACATGTGTGTGGGAAAGGCCAAGATGTGTTATTCGTAACATGGACCAGATTCACAAGCTGGGTTTGAGCTACTCTGGTAGTGCAACAGGGCCACAACCCATTTGTAAATGTCCAGCAGAGAATTCCATTCTTAAAGAAAAACTTCCCAATAGTGCATCTTTACCCACTTCTTTGCACTGAGTGTATGCTGAGGGAGGATAGGGGCATTCCATGGATAGGGGCTCCACCACAACATTCCTCCTCTAGCTTAGGGTCCCTCCGGAGCTGACTAGCAAGAGCTTAAAACTTCATTGGGTCCCTCCTGAGAATCATGGAGCTAGATGTTGGTGCAGGTGAGAATCTAGCCTCATACTACAAAGAAAGCAGTTAGGATCTGCCTGAAAATGAATACATCCTGAGTCTGTTAACTTTGCAGGGAGGCTCTCTGTACTGTTGAAATCCCCTTGAGATTTCTCTGTGAGTATTTCCAGGAGGCCTGTGACAGGCTGTACAATCCACACAGAAGATAGGAAGAGGATAAAGAGCAGCACCCCTTCCCCCTCCCCCCCCAACACACACACACCTGTGAAGCATGCCAGACTAGGAGGAGGACCCTTAAAAGACAGAAGCCCAGATCTGGGGGCCCCGGCCCTGGCAGGTGGACAGGCCTCTCATTCTCAGCTTCCAGAAAGCAGAGAGCCAAGCTGCCTTAGGTTTCCTATGAACATGGCCTAAAGACATTTCTGAGATAGGAGCGCTGGTGCTGGTATTTATTTCTGTTTAGTTTTCTTTCCTTTGTCACCCTTGGAACTGGGACCAGGGGACTGGCCTCAGAGCAGGCCGCTACTGGCAGTGTGATCCCCCTGACAAGAAGGCAGACTGATGTAGAAAGTAATTCAGAGATGAAGCAAGAAGTCCTATGAAATCGACCTTAACTGCTTTCTACAGGGTCCCTGGGCTGGAACCCAGATTAGAGGGAGGGAGCAGGCTCCCCTGCAGCCTCACTGAGGAGTCTAGTTTTACAACCCCAGATGCAAGGGCTGGAAGGGCTACTACTGAGCCAGAACCCATGCTGATTACTTGACTTGAGATTGTGGAACTATTGTTGAATTGAGCCATGGTTTACCCCAAATGGGGTGATACCAAATGTGACCTGGCTGGAGGTCACAAGACAAGACAAGTCACAAGACAAGCTGTGGGAAGGCCCAAAGAGTGACCAGAAGACCCGAAGGTCATAGGAGCTGAAGTGAAAAAAAACCTACTAAGCTGCACCTGGCCAGAAGGCATCATACCACCAGATGAGCCATTTTGTTGCAAGGTCTCTTTGGAAAGGTCCCTCTTTGCATTATTTGCTAATGCCAGGACCAGTGGAATGGGAGAATTTAGCTTGAATACTAGTAGCATTTGAATATTAGTGAAGTAAAAAAAGAAAAAAGATTAACATTGTACTCAATTCCTCTCATCATTGAACTTGTCCACAAAGGTTCCATGTATGTAGAATGTTAGGGAGAAGTGCAGACAATGGGCACAATTTTTAAAAGTACCTAAGTGACTTGAGAGACTAAAGTACATTTTCAAAAGTGACTTGGGACCAGATTTTCAAAGGCATTTAGGCACCTAAAGATGCAGATAAGCATGTTGTGAGATATTCAAAATGACTTAGCAGGTTAGCTGCCCAACATCAGTTTCAGTGGGAGTTAGGCACTTTTGAAAATTGCTTTAGGTACCAATCTGCAACTTTCAAATGCCTAAATACTGTTGAAAATCTGACCCTTGGGTGCTTTTAAAAACTTTACCCAATGTGTCAGTTAAACCAATATAATTCTCTGATTTTTTTTTTCAGAAGCTTATTTGCGGGCGGGAAGGGCGGTTATTTATCCTTTTAAAATGGCAGATTTTAGGTGGTGACTAGTGTTCATCTGTACACTCACTGATGCAAACTCCCTTGCCCTGACACTTTCATGGAAAGTTCTGGGTACTTTACATTGATTTAGATTTGAGATTGTTTTGTAATCCAGGGGGCACTTTCTTATATAGTTCATATGGGAGAGGATGATTATTTTTAATTGAAGACAGATTAAAAAAAATCCAGCTTCTGCTTAGCTTCAGTTGGCTTTCAGGTGATCAGAGAGATGCAAAAATAAAATTGCTAAGGGCTACATTCTACTATCCTTACATTTGATTTGTACCTTTTTCTGGAATTAGCCCCATTGAAATCAGTGAGTCTACTCACAAAATAAGGTGCTGTT
>NW_020664393.1:17957334-18019748 GCF_002925995.2 Terrapene triunguis
AAAAAAAAAAAAAAAAAAGGTCAGGTGGCAACTTTATAGTCCAATGGCAAATCATACAGTTCTTTGTCTGGAATTACACTTTGGTGCTTCCTGTGTCAAGCTCTCAAGCACGTTAACTACACTGATCTCAGGACCTGTTAAAGTTTTGAGTTCAGATCTTTAATAACGGATTTGACAGGAGCTGGAATTGCACTATTTCATGTTCAAAGACCTGAGAGAATTGACATGGAGGAGGAACATCTGCTATTGTGCTTGCAAAAAAGATAGTTACAATTTCTTTGTTTTCGCATAGCTATTTTCCATACTGTTAGGCATTTTGCCCTTGGGGTCCACGATTATGCACAGAATGAATTGTTTAGCTTTATTTCCATTAGTCTGAAAGACAAGAGAGTGACACTGAGCAGAAAAGCAAGTGAAGACTGAAGTGGGTATTCAAAACAAATCCAGTTTCAAAAGCCTGTGCTGCTCAAATAGTAAAGAAATACAGACATTATTTCTGAGTGTGGTGTGAATGTTTCATTGCAGTAGGTGGTAAGACATTTCCCCGAATGACAATGAAGTATTGGAAAGCAATGACATTCTAATCATTGCTTCAAATGTCAGCACAAGGAGCCGGTGGGTTGTGGGTCCCCAGTGCACAAGTTAACAGCTTTACAGTAAAATCACCAGGGAGCAATTAAAGGGAAACTGTTGCTAAGCTTCATGCATTCTATTGCTGAAATGTCTAGAGAAAAAGATCTAATTATAGTCCTAACCTTTCCCAATGGGCCATGAATGATTCTCCAAACGCAGCATGTTGTATTTGGAGGAGGGAAAAAAACCAACCTTATACTGGTGTTACAGTATTTGCACATAACTGGGATCACGAATAGGATGCACCCAGTAATATCATATTTTGATAGTTTGTGCCCATGCCTGGTATACTTCTCATTAACCAGATATATAATAATGACAAATAATGAACTGGAAAAAAACAGGTTGTAGACTCTTCAACAAGTCTCAGGGGCTTTAAGAAAGGGAGCTGGCAGGTATGTCTTCTCTAAAGGGTATGAGGGACTCCAGCAGAGGAAGTAAGGCTCCTCTAATTTGCTGCTGCTGTTCATGAACCCAGAGAACCATTCTTGCAGCCAGGGATCACAGGAGCTTAGGGGCAGTTTGTGCATGTCTCCTGTACTCTGACCATACCTCCTATGCCAGTGGTGGCAATGTAGGGATCTCTGTGCCCATCTTGTGTTGCTCAGAGATTCTTCCATGTGATGGGACATGCTCCCTCCCCACTAGTGGAAAGGCTAATGAGCATTCCTTCAGTCGGGCAGCACCAATTATGTGCACCTGCAGAACATGCTCCACCTGGAGAAGTGGAACTTAAAGGAATGACTGGCCACAGAGAGGAGGGTAGTTTTTCCAGGAACAGGGAAGGTGCCAGGGACTGCTAGTTAGCACAACTAACAAGGGGAGTACAGCCTGAGGCCATTGCTAACCTTTCCTTCAACCCTGCTACCCTTTGAGGTAGATGGACACTTGCTTAGTATGAGTGAAGGCCTTGGACGGCTGCTTCCAGTCACAGTTGTATGGGGGTTATGGGAAGTGCCATCAAGGGCTAGAGACAAGGGGATTGTAAATTGGGCGCTAGAAAAATCCTGAAAGTGATCTCTCTTACTGGAACCAGCAAGATTGCCCTGGCGTGGAGGACACTCAGGGTTGGCCAACTAGATTGCACACCAGAGAAACTTTCACCAGCTGGATAAGCTGGCTTTACAGCTGCTAAACACCACTGGACTGTGCAAAGTGGCCACAGCAGGGGCCAGGATATGGTCCATAAACTGGTGTAATACAATTCTGGTGTAATACAAGACCTGCTTCAACCTGCAGTATCTCTCAGTACATCCCCTCTTTCTCCCTTGCTCCATAGAGTGTCCATTGAAGTCTTGTAACTCCCACTGCCAGGGAGAGGGGAGATAATAGGGAATGTAAAGATGGTGGATAGCCTAATTGGCTAGGCGAGGCATGTAGAGGGGAGAATGAGAAAGAGGGAACCTCCATCCAGGGGCATTTTCTACAGAAGGGTTATGGCTCCTAGTGCTGTTCAGGGGGGAAAAGCAAGGTTCATATGCTCTTGAGATCCCAAAGACTTTCTCCTCAGGTGCTGGCACATTGGCTTGAGCATATTCTTATAAAATACTGACAGGAAACAGCAGATGGCCAAATTGCTTGCAAATGCTTTTTTATTACAGTTTACATTCACCAAGACACTTCCACACTGACATGAGCAATGTCATTTTCTGGTAATGTTTGAAATTAGTCCCTTGGGTCACCAATTCCCAGGCATTATCAGATGATAACTCTGAAACTGTGATTACTTAAATATTTTTCAAATTCTGAAGTACTCTTAAAAGGATACAATTTGCACCCATGGGAGCCTTATTATAGTGTTACCATCCATACAGCTACAGCTAAAGTTGTGTTTGAGTCTCCATCATAAACCGTTAGGTAAAAGGTTTTATAGCTGGGTAGTAAGAATTTTACTTTGTGCTGAAGCATGTTTTACAAGATCTCAGTCAAGTGCATTTTATCTTTTTCCTTTAAAAAAAAAGCAACAAAAACTTTTTTTTCCTGACAGCTTTTAAATTAAAATAGAGTAGAAGCTGAAATATTTGTTAGTTATTTCAGGCACTTTGAGCTTCAACAACTACAAATCTATTTAAAGATGGAGTGGAGTTTGGACAGGTGCCCAATGAAATTAGGTGCTCAAATCTCATGGATGTTCAATTGCTTCCTACTCCCCCATAAAGATGGATTATGGTTAATTAAACAGATTATTTGGATTAATTTTTGAATATTAAACATTAACCCCAACTCCAGAATTATTCCCTGACCTCCTCCCTAGAATGCCAAACCTAATCCAAATATTATACAATTCACACTTTGCTAATAAATATAGTAACATTAAGGCCCTGATCCTACAAACACTTACACAGGTGAATAAAGTAACTCATGCACATACTTGTTGTCAAATCCAGTTCTCTAATTGTCCCATGTGAATTTTGATATGTTACTGAAGGAAAACAAATCAGACCCCAACTAGCTTTGCTTTTATTCCATCAAAAAAGTAGAAAAGGAATAAACAAACTAAAAAGAGGCTTTACATTTACTTGTAATCTTAGGCATTGATTTGGGAGGGAAAAACACACACATAAGTCCCATTGGTTTCAATGAGACATGAATACATTCTTAAAGGTAAAGTAAGTGCATAAGTGGTTTTCTGAATCGGAGCCCAAGTCAAGATGTTTTGAGTAAAAGGGGAGAAGGAAGAAAGAGAAAAAGGGCTGTGATGTCAAAAAGAGGTGCACCTTAAACAAGTTGGCTTTTATTAATAATAAATATTAACAACTGTAATAGAATATATAACACGGTGCTCAGAGTACCAAAGGAACAAAGCAATAAGAACAATATATATAAATAATAGTTAAACTATAATTAAATTTACTATACGTATTTTTAAAACAACAAACAAAATACTAAGACAGACAGAATGGTATCAGTGTAAGTGGTTTTTTACGTGGTTCCGAAATCCCTGCCATAACATTCTAAGTGTATTGCCAACAGCTATATAAAATAAACAAGTAATAATGTATTAAATAATATCTTGACATTAACTCAAAATAGTTACTAGCACCCTCTGTCAAAAACCTAGTGCTGATACAGATGAAAAGGTTCTGGAATTCAAATGTTAATAACTTTCTTATTAAAGTTGGTCAGAACATTTCTAACAAAATGCAATTTACTCACAATATGCCCTTTCGTCAAAGCCAAAACATTTTGTGGAGACATATTAGTTTCAACCAAGATGTCATCAGGAAGGATTTTTGTAGTGAAGCTCTCCCTGATCACTTCTAACTATAGAGACCTGAATAAAAAAAACGTAGGTTTTTGATAAAAAAAACAAATGTTTTGACAAAATTCTGTTTCATGAAAATGTGAAGGTTTTGTTTTTGTTACAAGGCAAATGAAAACAAAATTCAGAACCTCAAAAGTTACTATGAAATGGAATTGTCCTCCTCCAGACAGCTTGAACTCTTATTTTCAGACCAATTCTTGTCAATTTATAATGAATTCTGAGCTGATCCAAAGCTGGTTGAAGTCAAGGGAGATCCATCTATAGACTTCAGTGGACTTTCTATCAGACTCTAACTGAACTAATAAAGGTAAAGTGGAGAGCTGAATATTTAAAGCTGTCTTTGTACTCTTTGATCCTGGAGCAGCTTGAGGGCTGCTCTATCTTGTGCCTGCTTCATGAAGCCCAAAGGGTAGATACCACATAAGCCCCGGCCTGGGAAATCCCATGTGTCCTTTTCCTTTGCCATGCCTCCCACACCAATAGTTAGAAGAGGGATACCATTCGTGTAGGAGCCATACCACTGGAGGATCCTCCTACATAGATATGACCCTCCCAAGGCCTACTATGCCATCTTTAGAGTCTGATTGAAACTATGGTGTAGTATAAAGAAGCATTGCACAATGGAGAATCTGGCCAAGAATTGTTCAATCTAAAGGAAATGTAGACATAAGCCCTCCTGTTACAGAATGTTATTGACTTTGTTTATCTGTTCTGGGTATGAGCAGTAAAGAAATAGTTCATAAAAAAGTGATAAACTGTATTACCATTCAGTACCTGATAAAAGCAATGACTCCCAACTGATTGCAACATAGCAATAATGGAGCATAGAGGTGTGGGCTTTGAGTTTCTTTGGGGGGTTATATAGTACCTGTAGCCACTGTATTTACTCCTCCTCCCTCCCCCCAAAAAAAAAGCATAAGTTGTATAAGTAGCCTTGCTACATGTTGGCTAGCCTTTTAAGGGAGTTGGACTCAGCCATGCCCAATGGATCAGATGACTTCCCACCTGAACCTGATCAGCCAGGGATTAGATGGTTGGGATCGTGGGAGGGCAAGTAATCAGTAGGCTCAGATGGGAAGAAGCTGGGTAACTTCCCTAAGTGCTAAGAAAGAGTTGCAGGAGGGGACTTAGTTGAGAGGGAAGCTGGTAGAGGTTGTGTCCTCTCTGTTTGACCTTGAAGGGAGAGGGTAGCTGGAGAGAAGGAAGCCAGGGAAAAGTCTAAACCCCAGACAGACATATGAGATAAGGATCTCTCATGGGAAGAGGTAGGCAAAGGGAAATGATTACATGGAAGAAGACCTGAGAATCAGTTATTTGGGAGGAGCTGGGCCTCTAGAGAGAAATCCCTGGGAGTCAGTGCTCTGTAAAAAGAGTGGGGAAGTCTACAGAACCTAAGATGGGGTTGAATAGTCTAAGTTGTACTGAATTCAAGAAGGGTGGTAGAGTTTATGTTCTGTTATGCTTACTTTGGAGAGTGGAACTGAAGATGGACCCTGGTAGGGTGGGATATCTTGGGTTTATTGCTTTTGATTTGTGGGACACTAATTTGTTTGGGCATTGGCTACCTGGAAGGGGTCAGAAGTAAAGAGTGAGGTTACTGGGACACTGAGTCACCACACTAGATCAGCAGCACTTCCTGAGCTATCATAGCACATCAGGCATGCTAACAACACCCCCATTCCTCTTGAATAAGGGGGTGTTTAATTCTTGATAAAGAAAGGAGCAGGTGAAATGTGGGGAGGAGACTAAATAAATAGAGCAGTGAAAGGGAGAAAGAGATGTGGAGAGTTGTGGGGGGGGGGAGAGATGGGGAACAGAGAAGTAGTGAAATGGGAGATGTATGAAGTGGTGTAACAATGGGAGAGACAAACAAGGAAGGCAGTGGTGAAAAAAGAAGAGAGATTAGGGCAGTAGTAAAACATAGAATGAGAGACCAGGTGGAGAGGAATGCAGTGGAGGGCAAAAGAGGAGGAGGAGAAGAGTAGAATGGTGAGACACCATGCTGAAGAAGTGAAACAAGGTGGTGGTGGAGAAACATGCACAGGGTGGGAGAAATAAAGTGAGGAACAAGAAGAGGGGGGAATTGTCTCATAAAGTATGTTACTCCATTTTACACTGGAGTAACCCCATTGATTTCAGTGGAGATACAGCTGCATAACAGTGGAGTAATGAAGTGGCAAATGAGACCTCAGTGAATAATGCTTGTTCTGTAGATTGTTCACAAGCAGTTCTAAGTATTCTATAAGGAAACTTGAGTTGTTTCTATTTGGTTTGCTGTTGTGTTGAAATTATTCTGCAAATAATAACAAATATATTTGAAAAAAATGCAGTTTTCTCCTGGACAATGAACAAACAGAGAAATAGATTAATTACTTTGACTAAAGTATCAGAGGGATAGCCATGTTAGTCTGGATCTGTAAAAAGCGAAACAGGTGTCTGACGAAGTGGGTATTCACCCACGAAAGCTTATGCTCCAATAGGTCTGTTAGTCTATAAGGTGCCACAGGACTATTTGTCGCCTTTGACAGTGTTAGGAATCATTCACTAGTGCTGGCAGATAACAAATTCCTTCTCCTGAAAAACTTCATGGGTTTGATATTTGGTTTCATTTTTGATCAGAACAAATATCAGAACAAAACAGACTTTTTTTTTTTTAAATTAAAAACTTCAAAAGACCCACCTGAGACTAACCAAATCATGCTGAGCAGGTCCTTGAACTTAGGTCTCCACCATGCTAGCTGAATATTTTGATCACTTGGCTATTGTGGGGCAGGTGTAGCCCTCTGCTTTTGAACAGAAATTTCAGCCTGGATCAGAGAAATGTTCCTAACAAAAGCTTTTACTGAAATGTCTTGGTTTCAATAGAAGTTTTGGTGTTCATGAATTAGCATTTCTTGACAAGTCTACTAGTCACCCTTTTCTGTCTTAGACTGAGAACTCTCAGATTTTGACTTGTATCTGTGGGAGTTAGAGTACCTTTCATAAGATTTGCATATGAGTTACAAAAATAGTATTGGTAAGGAGTCATGCTTTTAAATTCACTTCACAGGATGCTACCTCTTTGCCTCATCACAGTTCTCAATATCTACCAAAAGCCTCCAGTATTAAGACTTAGTTATGTGGGTCCAATGCAAATAAGTAAGAAGAGATGGAGATTGCTGATTTGTGCATGGGTCTATCTCCTGACATGGTTCTCTCTATCAGACATATCACTGCTAACTCACAGAAGAGCTATTACTGGTGCCAAAACAAAAATGAAGTGACATTTCAAGGACAATTCATCTCTTACATAACAAAATCCACTTAGCTATGGTGACACAACTAGCTAATGCTAGTAAAAAGGAGTTATGACTTAATTTTTACACACAAAAGTACTACATTTAAAGAACATATTAAGGTTGCAAAGAGAAGCACTCAGAGCATAGGAAATGACAGAATTAAGGTTGCTTGTGGAGGGACTTACCACCTCCTCCCACTTGTGAGTCCTTTGGGCTGTACTGAACCCAGTCAGCCACACTGCTAAACCACTGCAGAGAAGAGCTTGTGGTCATAGGTCATCAAGGGCCCCAACAAAGTATGCGTACCAACGGGACACTAATCTTACATTTGCTACATCAGGTCCTGTGACTGGGGAAAGTCACAGATATTATCAGCATGGGCACCAGTGACCCTAAGTATAGTGTTTTACCCTGTTATGTTATATTTGTCTCCTGTTTAATATAATTACTGTGTTGAATACATTATATGTATTTGTGTTATTTCTTGGGAGTCTCCAACTATCTGGCAAGTAAGTGGGGGTTACCAGTGGTTAGAATTTTCCTCCCAAGCTGCCCTGGTGACCCTGCCAGGAAGGAGCGAGGGAGGTGGAGGAACCACCAAATAAATTCATAGGGAAAAATAAAGAAGATACACCCTGCTAAGTGGGTGGCGGGATCCCAAAAAACCCAGACCTGTCCATCAAAACCTATAAGCAGATTGGCATTAAAGAAGGTAACCGGGTGGAGAGGGGCCACTACATATCAATGGTAGCTGGGCCAGGCTCATCAAGGGCAAAACTACTAAAAGCCAGTCCCCACCCATTTTCTATGGATTAGATGCTCTTAGTGGCGCCTAAGAATCAACAGGCCAAATCACACTCATGCTGGTGCACTTGTTTCTGTCACTGTCTAAAATGGAATAAAGTTTTTTCTTGTAAAGAGACAATGTCAGTTTAAAGGTATTGTATTTTATCACTGTCATTAGTGACGTGGTACAAGAAATAATGTAATAATTCAACAGGAAATCAAATCTAAATACCTAAAGGGGTTGAATAAAAATGTCAATAACATTATGAGATTTAAAGCTCTCCAGAAATGACCAGGATCAGTTTAAGAGGAAGTTCTGTTGACAGGAAACTGTAACCACAATGTCTTGTATGTGTAAATAAAAAATGATGATTAATGAACACAATTAATAGATAATGAACAAAGGCACAAAAGGCATTATATCAAAGAACAGGCAAAACATTTATGTGTTGTAAAGCTTACATGAAGTGAAAAGTCTTCAAGGTAAATTCAGCCAAAGTTTGTCAGTAGGAGCCACAGAGGGTATTTAATTGCACAAATAATTCCAGCACTTGAGTCAAATAAGAATGCAGAAAGAATAAACAGATGCTAATGCAGAAGTTATAGTGGTTACATCCTGCTGTGTTCGGACCAAGTTTAGCACTTTGTATGAAACAAGGATTGGGCTTTGATTGTTCCACACCATCTTTTCAAAAAGGTTACCTGTCAATGAACCACCTATCACTATGGGGGCAGCGGGGGGGAAAGAAGCTTAGTGCCTTCAAGAAATTGCTTAGCAGAAGCTGAAAAACACTGAGATTGGAAACTCAGTCATTTGGCTGTCTACCAAGTATCCTTGCTACTGGTAACAACAAAGATACAGTTACCTTATGTATGCTTTCCTTTCCCTACTTTTTTGAAACATTTTGACCTTGATTGATCCTTCCCTGCTATCGGAAAAATGTGCTCTAGTTTGATCATGAATTTTGTAATGTAAGTTGTCAAGCAGCACTGAAGTAATTTATTAATTTGCATAATGTTTTTACTACACTGTTGAAGGAAGATAAACTGCACATTCTTAAATTAATACTTATGTCTCCCCTCAAGCTGACACCAAATGTATGAACTTACAAAATAATAAAGGAGAAGTTGTCCCGTCCACATTTGTCAAACTTCCCTTTATCGGTCTTGATTATTTTTTTCTCAATGACACAATAGCATAAAATTATTAAGAATAGGCAAATAGGTTGGAATAAATTATAAGCCTACCTAATACTTGTGCTTTTTAAATGTTTTCCATGAAGCTGAACATGATCATAAACATATAGCAGCACATTGAAAAAAAGGACTGTTTGATTCCATTGTGAACACTGTATTTTTCTGGTAGGTCCAACTGGACCCTGTATGGACCTGATCCTATGATGGGCTGATGAGCACATCCCATGACTTATGTTCACATCAGTGGTAGCTAAGGGTGTGCAACATGAACATCAAAGTCTATAGGGCTCCAGCTCATCAGTATATGGGTCATTTACCTATATACTCGCATGTCCTTTAATAGAACAGCTGTGATAAATTAAGGGGGGGTGAGGTAGCTCCCTTTTATGGACCCAGCCAACCAGTTAGCTATAAAATCCCTCTTAGTAGGTGTTCTCTACTTGCTTTACCTGTAAAGGGTTAAAAAGTTTGACTGTAGACATAGGTAAAAGAAAGTGAGTGGGCACCTGACCAAAAGAGCCAATGGGAAGGCTAGAACTTTTTAAAATTGAAACAAGACTCCTCTCCAGGAGAACAACACAGACAGACAAAAGGGAAGGGACAGAGCAGCGATGCTATAAGAAGCTTTGGGCCAGGTATGAAAAATCATCAGATCATTCCTAGAAACTATTCATTTAAAACCCCAGATATTTAAGTAAATCAGGAAATGTCTAGGAAGACGCAAATAGGGTTATTTCTTTATGGCTTGTGGATTCCTCTGTGCTAACTCCAGGTGCTTTTGTTTTGCTTGTAACCTTTAAACTGGACCTCAAGAAAGCTATTCTTGATTCTTAATTTTTGTATTTGTTTTTTTTTAATCTAGCAATAGCCTAAGTTTCCAGATGTATTTTCTTTCTTTTTGTTCTTAATAAAATTTACTTTTTTTAAGAACAGGATTAAATTTTTGTGTCCTAAAAGGTTTCTGCACATGTTGTTTAATTAACTAGTGGCACCAGCTGATTTCCTTTGTTTTCTTTCTCAGCTTTTCCCCGGGGGATGTGGGTGAAAGGGCTTGAGGGTACCCCAATGGAAGGAATTCCCAAATGCACCTTCCTGGGTTCTCAAGGGGTTTTTGCACTTGGGTGGTGGCAGCATCTACCCATCCAAGGTCAGAAAAAAGCTGTAACCTTGGGAATTTAATACAAACCTGGAGTGGCCAGTATTAATTTTTAGAATCCTTGTGGGCCCCCACCTTCTGCACTTAAAGTGCCAGAGTGGGGAATCAGCCTTGACAACAACAAATAACGTAGAATAGGACAATTACCCATCTAGATAGATATTAAACATCATAGTATATTGAAGTATAGTCTGGAGGAATGGCCACAGTGATGGGACACAGGCACTCCTGAATTCTAATCCTGTCTCTGCTACTGATACTCTCTGTGGTCTTGAGCAACTCACTTCACTTTGCTGCCTTAGATTCACCTAGCTGTGAAATAGACAAGGGCCATTATACCTATCTTCCTCTCTAGGATTGGACAACAAAGATGATGTGGTGACTTGAGGAAGCTGTCTATGTACAACTTAAAAATACCAATTGATTTTATGAAATTGCTGTAACATTGAGTGCCTCAGTGGATATGGAATCAGTCATCTGCTACCAAGACTGATGTCACATTTCTCCCAGACCACAGTCAATGGAGTCATTAATCTAAATAGTCTCCCATTCAAATGGGAGCACCTTAGAAAAGTGGGATGACTTTATCCTAGGGGAAGCCATTTATCCCCAACTTGTCTGCTTGGAGCAGTGGAAATTCCCCATCAGGACAGGAGAACAAAGGCAGAGGTGTTCACCGCTGGCTTCTAAAAATCAGAGGCTGGGATGTTCAGGAACACAAAGGTCTTGCATGCTGAGCTAGGGGAACCATTTGACTGCCAGACAAACCCAAGCTGAAGGAAGCTTGCTGCAAGATCAGAGAGGAAACTCCATGATAAAGAAGAGAAGAATGAGGTCCAAGAGAGGGGACCCTGGGACCGTGAAAAGACCCTGAGCAAATCCTAAAGAATGCTCAAGGGTGGTGAGAACTCCGAGGGAGGGAACTGCATGCAGGTGTGTAATTTTGCCAGATCTCTGTATCTCTTGTGATTTGTCTATGAGCAAAATGTGTGTGTTTAAAAGTTACTTTGCAAAGCATTTAAGGTCCTGGCTTCAACTGTCATGTATTCCAAAGGATTAAGATGTAAACCAGAGTACCCATGAGGGTGGAGCTCTGGACAGGGTGTGCTTAAACTATTGGGGAGAGTGGGGATGGGGGGCAGGGAAACAGGTCATACCTAGTCTTGGACAGCTGGACTACATGGTACCGCAGCTGAGAAGGGATACCAAACAGGGATTCTGCATCAATGGAGTGGGCCTTGAGGCCAGAGCCAGTGTCGAGCTTGTGCAGGCTCAGGGGAGCTCAGAAGTACATGGATCCATCATGTGGGTCTAAACCCCACAGCCTAGTAAGAGTTCAGCAGGGGAGCTCAACCAAGACTGTGACAGAAGCCCTTACATAACCTGAGGATTACCCTACCCACGTGGAATACTTCTGGGGTAACAGTTTGACCAGATTTTGGGATGCTTTGCATCAGCAGAGCTACACCAAGCAGCTCTAACATACAGGCATAATGTCTTACTGGTGTAATACCTTGTAGACATGCCCTGAGTGACTACACTGGAGCTGCAGGTGTCATTTCCAGCTTGGGTAGAAATATCTCTGCACTCTAAAAACAGCAGTGTAGCCACAGCAACCTGAGTGGTGGGATGGGCTAGCTGGCCCCAGTACAATCCTGTTTGAAACCCTAGATATGTACTCGGGGCAGCTTGTGCATCCCACCACCCATGGGGTAACATGGGGTAACACTGTTACTTTTAGCATGCAGGTTCGATGACAGCTAGCGCAGGTATGCCTACCCCAGCTGAAAATTGTAAACTTAGATTAGATGAGACAGATGAAAGTCCACTCTCCTCACCACAATGTATTTCTTTAGTTGTCTCAGGGGAGATCTTCAAACGACACTTATGCACCCAACTCCAACTGGCAGTCAAGAAGAGCTGGGTGCCTAACTACCATTTGTGCCTTTGAAAATCTTCCCTTCATCTTTTCCTCCCTCCGCTTTCTACCCCCGTTTCCCCCACCTTTCAGAGGGAGCAGGATGGAATCTTAAAGGAGTGACCTCTCTATTGGGAATCGGGCAGGGGTCTGGAAGGGAGCTCCCGCTGTATAACTCTTTTGCCCAGTGAACTGTTAGCAGGTATGCAGTTTTATCTAGTGAAGTGGAAATTTTAAATGTCAAGCAAGCCAGTGGAAGGAGCCCCTGGAGGCAAAAAGAAGATGAATGATGCCTCCCTGTCTACATTTCCTTGCTTCACAGTAACTAATAGAGTAAGCATTAGTTTTCTTTAGGGGCATTGCTCCAAACCTCACTTCAATATCCTGCTTAAGTGTTCCAGTAAAATCCTCAGTCTTTTCACAGCTCTGTCTCATGATACCATATTCTGATGAGTGTTGGCAGTGACAAATGACAGCATGGCTATCTATGTAGCAGTACTCATTTGCATTCTTTCCACTTCCCCTCCATCATCTCTTTGGAATAAAAAAATTTAATTTAAAGACAGCACTTCTGAGAATGACATTACAGCACCAAACACTGTGGCAGTTTTAGCAAGGTATTACTCTGGGGTACCTGGCATTGGCCACTGTCGGAAGACACGATACTGGGCTAGATGGACCTTTGGTCTGACCCACTATGGCCACTCTTATGTTTTTATTACTATGGTATAAAATACCTTCTGATTGCTGTGGATTTGCAGGTGTCTGACTTTAGAGATATCTGAAAAATGGGAACCGTTCTTGCTTGAAACATTCCTCCATTTTCAGTGGAAAAAACATTTTCAAGACAAATTTGCTGCTCAGAAAATGTGAAAATTTTCCCCATTTTCCTGAAAAAAATGTTTTGAGGGAAATTTGGACTTGATAGTGTCATAACTATAAAGGGAAGGGTAACAGCTCTCCTATGTACAGTACTATAAAATCCCTCCTGGCCAGAGACTCCAAAATCCTTTTACCTGTAAAGGGTTAAGAAGCTCAGGTAACCTGGCTGACACCTGACCCAAAGGACCAATAAGGGGACAAGATACTTTCAAATCTTGGGGGGGGAGGCTTTTGTTTGTGCTCTTTGTTTTGGGGGTTGTTCGCTCTTGGGACTAAGAGGGACCAGACATCAATCCAGGCTCTCCACATCTTTCTGAACAAATCTCTCATATTTCAAACTTGTAAGTAAACAGCCAGGCAAGGCGTGTTAGTTTACCTTTGTTTTCTCAACTTGTAAATGTACCTTTTACTAGGGTGTTTACCTCTGTTTGCTGTAACTTTGAACCTAAGGCTAGAGGGGGGTCCTCTGGGCTCTTTAAGTTTGATTACCCTGTAAAGTTATTTTCCATCCTGATTTTACAGAGATGATTTTTACCTTTTTCTTTAATTAAAAGACTTCTTTTTAAGAACCTGATTGATTTTCCTTGTTTTTAGATCCAAGGGGGTTGGATCTTGATCCACCAGGAGTTGGTGGAAGGGAGGAGAGGGGATGGTTAATTTCTCCTTGTTTTAAGATCCAAGGGGTTTGGATCTGTATTCACCAGGGAATTGGTGAAGAGTCTCTCAAGGCTACCCAGGGAAGGGAATTAGCATCGAGAGTGGTGGCAGCGGACCAGATCTAAGCTGGTAGTTAAGCTTAGAAGTTTTCATGCAGTCCCCACATCTGTACCCTAAAGTTCAGAGTGGGGAAGCAGCCTTGACAGATAGTATTTTACATGCACTAGTCGTGGGAGCCATGATTCAGCACATGCTTAACAACCTTCTGCTTGGTTTGCTGAATCGGGGCCTAACTTTGCACAGATTAATTCCTATACAAGGGGCAAGGCAGTGGAGAATCAGGCCCCTTATGAATTGGAGCAAAAATATATATCTATATTAGGGTTGTCAAGTGATTAAAAAATTGCACGATTAATTGCATAATTAAAAAAAATAATTGTGATTAATCACTCTGTTAATAATAGAATACCATATCTTTAAATATTTGTGGATATTTTCTTCATTTTCAAATATATTGATTTCAATTACAACACAGAATAAAAATTGTACAGTGCTCACTTTATCTTTATTTTTTATTACAAATATTTACACTGTAAAAAAACAAAAGAAATAGTATTTTTCAATTCACCTAATACAAGTACTGTAGCGCAAGCTCTTTATCATGAAAGTTGAACTTAAATACGTAGAATTATGTACAAAAGAGAGCTGCATTCAAAAATAAAACAGGGGATGGATCAAATAATGATTACCTGTTTTGTCCATTCCTTCTGGGGAACCTGGCATTGGCCACTGTCAGAAGACAGGATACTGAGTTAAATGGACCTTTGCTCTGACCCAGTATGGCGGTTCTTATGTAAAACTTTAAAGCTTACAAGTCCACTCAGTCCTAGTTCTTGTTCAGCCAATCGCTCAGACAAACAAGTTTGCTTACATTTGAAGGAGATAATGCTGTCCGCTTCTTGTTTACAATGTCACCTGAAAGTGAGAACATGTGTTCTCATTGCACTGTTGTAGCTGGCATCGCTAGATATTTATGTGCCAGATGCATTAAAGATTCATATGTTCCTTCATGCTTCAACCATCATACCAGAGGACATGCGTCCATGCTGTTGAAGGGGTCTGCTCAGTAACGATGAAAAAAGAGTCTGGCCTGATGCATATTCATTTTCATCATCTGAGTCAGATGCCACCAGAAGAAAGTTGATTTTCTTTTTTGGTGGTTTGGGTTCTGTAGTTTCCACATCAGAGTGTTGCGCTTTTAAGACTTCTGAAAGCAAGCTCCACACCTTGTCCCTCGCAGATTTTGGAAGGCACTTCAGATTCTTAAACCTTGGGTTGTGTGCTGCAGCTATCTTTAGAAATCTCACATTGGTACCTTCTTTACATTTTGTCAAATCTGCTGTGAAAGTGTTCTTAAAATGAACAACATGTGCTGAGTCATCATCTGAGACTGCTATAACATGAAATATATGGCAGAATGCGGGTAAAACAGAGCAGGGATATAGAATTCACCCTCAAGAAGTTCAGTCACAAATTTAATTAACAAGCATCATCAGCATGGAAGCATGTCCTCTGGAATGGTGCATGAAGCATGAAGGGGCATACGAATGTTTAGCATATCTGGCACATAAATGCCTTGGAATGCCAGCTACAAAAGTGCCAGGCGAACGTCTGTCCTCACTTTCAGGTGACGTAAATAAGAAGCGGGCAGCATTATTTCCCGTAAATGTAAACAAACTTGTTTCTCTTAGCAATTGGCTGAACAAGAAGTAGGACTGAGTGGACTTGTAGACTCTAAAGTTTTACATTGTTTTGTTTTTGAATTCAGTTATGTAACAAAAAAAATTATATTTTCAAGTTGCACTTTCACAATAAAGAGATCGCACTACAGTACTTGTTTGCGGTGAATTGAAAAATACTATTTCTTTTATCATTTTTACAGTAAAAATATTTGTAATAAAAAAAGTGAGCACTACACTTTGTATTCTGTGTTGTAACTGAAATCAATATATTTGAATGTAGAAAAACATCAAAAATATTTAATAAATTTCAATTGGTATTCTATTGTTTAACAGTGCAATTAAAACTACGATTAATCATGATTAATTTTTTTTAGGTTAATTGCATGAGTTAACTGTGATTAATCAACAGTCCTTTATCTATCTATCTATCTATCTGTCTAAAACTGCTGGCATAATCTTTATACCTGTAATTGCATGCAAAATACTGGACGTCTGAGATGCTTGCAGCAATAGCTGTGTAGCTCCTGTAAATTTTGACTAATCTAGTTAGTTTTGTTTCCACATGAAAGAAAACCGAATGGGCATCATTTTCCTTTTTACTTCATAAAAATATTTGTTTAGCTCAAGGCTACAATACTGTATACCTCCCATTTGCCTGGCTGTTTCCTTCAGTCCTTTCCTAGGTTCTTTCTTCCATCCTTCCTGCTGATTTTATATCCTGAGGAAGAGCCCACTGCTATAATTGTGTCGGATGACCATTGTTCTGACTGGGTGGAAAATGGCTCCAATTATTGTCATGACACTGGATGGCTGGCAAACAAAACTGGTTGGAAAATACTGAGGAAAACAAAATTTAAATAAGAAAGGGAAACAAATGTGTGTGGGGTTTTTTTCCCAGCTAATTCTAGTGGCAAATGAGCATGGGAGGAAAAGGAGGAGGAGGAGCAATTGTTTCTCTCAGACAGAAGTTGGTCTAATAAAAGATAATACCTCACCCACTTCGTCTCTCTTATATAATCAATGGAAGAGATACCATGGTCCATTATTTATTGATGTTGGGTACCAAACCTAAAGTGAAAGGATGAAATCTTTAAAGTGTGCAAACTGTGAGGAGGCAGAAGAATTGCTGTCAAGTGGTTCAAGAGGAAGCTCCATCCCTTGAGAATTTTACAATTAGAATGAATATAACATGGAACATAATCCTACTATGGAGTAGGGAACAGATTTATAACTGATCTTTTTCATCTCTAATTCCTCTGTTTCAAAAACTGTATATTGGGTGTCTTGCTGCCTCAGCCCACTGTGGGAATGGAATGAGTGGTCAGCAAGAAAACAGAAAAAAGAGATAAAGAAAGCAAGGGGCGGGGAAGCCTCCCACTATAGATGTATCTGGCAATGCTAACAAATATGTCAGGAAGACTGAGTTCTCATGTGACCATTTTGGACATCTAGACCTAGGCAGCCAAACTGAAATGGATGGCAATAATAATTAGATTCTGACAAGTGAAAGACCCACAAGAGGGCAATTTTTTTCCCAAGAGGAGTTAATGAAAGGAGAAGGACACATCTGAATTTTGCAAAGAATCTAAAATGTAAGCATATCATCAAAGAGCCTTCTAAGTAACTGGACCCTTCCCCCTAACCTAACAGTGTATATAGAAATGCCTAGTACATTGCAAATTGATCACAACTGGGGAATGTTAATCTGTGTTCACTTCCTGTACAATAACATTCAGGGTGACCCACAGCTATTATTCAGACAGTATCGGACCATTTAATTTTCTGCTTCAGTTCCTTTCCTGCTCCTCTCCCCCAACCTCAGCCATAGGCATTCACCATCTTCCCTTTTGCTGTTCTTCCTCCTTCTTAACCTCTGTGTATGCTCTAGAATGTGTTTTATGAGAGATTGAAGCCCCCAAGTGCAGTATCCATCTTCCTTTATCAAATTACACCTGCAGAGAGTGCTAATAGCTCCATAAGCATTTTATAGCCAATGTATGTAAACAAAACTTGTGCCATTGGAGGTGAATATATTTGCTACTCAACCCACTGAATTCTTAGCAAGATGAATGCTAGCATTGCTGGTACAGCTTTGTTTCTGGCTGACTTTCATATTGTTTGGCTTCTCTACTTTAATTCTTAAAGAAATACCCAGAACCCATTTCAGGTGGATAAATACATCAAATCTGATATTAAATTTGTGAAGTGAGGGAAAAGTTATCTTCATAAGACTGCACTTGAATCAGATGACATCTAATAGAGTATGCCAGTCAATTGTTTTACTTGAAATGCAAAGTTCCAGTAGATATTGCTTCTCGTATTATTCAGCTTTTCCTCATCAGTAACATGTGAATTGCACTCTGTTTACACATCAGTTGCAAGCACCAATTCCCCTACTTCAGTGTGAACCTGTCTCTGGGCTATTACTGAATGCAGGTGACATAATAATCAATAGCTGATTCAGTAACACTATCCAGCTAATCCTTCCATTATCCAAGCCTGGCTGCTCCCTGTTCTGTTCATCGTGGAAGCAAAAGTCAAGGAGTTTGAGAGGAAAAAAGGACTGAGCATTTTTTTTTAAAGCTGCTGTTGTTGCTCAACAGCTTGAGCAACTCTTGAGAGTTTATTAGCAGAGAATGATTCAGAATCACAGTATTTGCCAGATGAGCAGATTACCTACAAAAAGGCCTAGATTCTCAAAATTGGCCATACAGTTATTACAACTTCATGTGCAGCTTCAGTAACTTAGTGGATAAATACGTTATTGCACACACAATTGTTGCAGCCACCCACTCACAGTTTTGAAAAACTGGGCCACACATGGATATTTGGTGGGGCAGTGATAAGATCCTCCCCTTTATTAGTAGTGACAGATTATTACTAATGTAGAGAGAGCTAGGTGTTGTAACGTGATAGTGCACTAACCTCGGAATTCTAAACCAAAATCTGGCCTTTATCACAAGCGTATACCACCAGGGCTTTAACAATCTACCCAACACCTACTCTAACCCAAAGACAACACCTACTTGACAGTCTAAAATACACCAGTGATCCAAGCTACACTGCCTCCCAAGCCAGGTCCCCTTTTACCCAGTCTCCCACTTCTGGGGTTCCTCTTGCTGTTTGGGCCCAAAGACTCCAGTCTTCTGCTGGCGGACCTCATGTCATCAATTAGTGCCACTCGCCCACACCAAAACACATACAAATTAATGCTTCCCCTGCTCCCCTACTCTAGAGTCCACTCCCATTTGTTGGTTAATGCTGAACTCCTTCCCACACCCAAACAATTAATGCTGGCCCCTCAATAACTTGATGCTGGGCAACTCCCCAAATAAATACATTTGTACTAGATCCCTGTTCCCTAAATTAGTGCTGGGCAGCTTCTGTCCCCAATAAATCACTTTAAGCTGCCTTCCAATGCATATTACAATTAATGCTGGGCGAGTCCCCCACCAATAAATCAGTAGAGGGACTGTGATACTTTTAAATATGAACTGTACAAATGCCTTGTACTGTTAAGCATCAGGAGCTGGACTTAGGAATCTGATCGCACAGTACAGTTATTTTAAATAAAGCTGTTATTAAATAAATGTAACAAAATGTCAGGTATCATCAACCCCACCCCTAGAATAAAACATTGTTTATAGCATTATACAACCTTCTACTAAAAGCCATAGAACTTAAGGCACATTAACAATGCCACAGAGGCCATATTTGTTCATCATATGTAATCATTGTCACTTCTTTGGCTTCCAGGTTTGTGGAAGTATTTATTGCATATTCTCAAGTTCAGCTTTGTAGAGTGTATGGATAAGCTCTACAGATCCATCACTCCTCCCCATCTGTTCCCTGCAGTGGGGCATGTTGGGGCTGCTACTGACACTAGGCTCTCAGATTTGATCCTTAGACTCAGTTACTTTCCTTTATGCTCACTAATATGTGTCTTAAACCAAGTAACACAGCATCTCTGCATTTGGCCTATAGAATTACAAGACATGAAAGACAGCAAAGCTCTATTAAAATATAGATTTGTAGATGCTAAGGCCAAAATGGAGTGTGATCATCTAGCCTGACCTCCTACATTGCACAGGCCATAGAACATCCCAGAAATAATTCCTGTTTGAACAAGGATATAAATCTTTTAGAAAAATATCCATTCTTTCTTTGAAAATCTCCAGTGATGGAGAATCCACCATGAGCCTTGGTAAACTGTGCCAATGGTTAATTACCCTCACTGATAAAATGTTTTGTTACTCTGAATTTGTCTATCTTCTACTTCCAGCTATAGGATCTTGTTATATCTATGTCTGCTAGACTGCAGAGTCCACTATCAAATGGTCGTTCCCCATGTAGGCACTGCTCCAGTCCCCCTTAACCTTCTCTTTGTTAAACTAAAGAGCTTGACAGGTTTCAGAGTAGCAGCCGTGTTAGTCTGTATCCGCAAAAAGAACAGGAGTACTTGTGGCACCTTAGAGACTAACAAATTTAAAGAGCTTGAGTTCCTTGAGTCTATCACTATAAGGCATGTTTTCTAATCCTTTATTCATTCTCATGGGTCTTCTCTGAACCCTCTCCAATTTATCAACATCCTTTTGAATTGTGGACACCAGAACTGGACACAGGATTCCATCAGTGCCAACTATAGAGATAATATAATCTCTCTGCTTCAACTTGAGATTCTGCTCTTTATGCATCCAAGGATCACACTAGCCCTTCTGGCCACAGCATTGCACTGGGCGTTCGTGTTCAGCTGATTATTTACCATCACCCCAAGTCTTTTTCAGAATCGCTGCTTCTCATGACAGAGCCCACATCCTGTAAATATGGCCTACATACTTTTTTACTATGTGTATAACTCTACATTTGGCCATAGTACAATGTGTATTGTTTACTTGTGCACAGTTTACCTAGCTATCCTTATAGCTCACCTGCCTTTCAGTGCAGGATTGTTCACTACTTTATATTTTCACCTGGTTTGTCCATTCATTTCAGCTTACAAAGTTTCATGAGATCAGGATTACAACTCATTCCATGAGTGTCTAAGACAGGGCCATAGTTAGGTTGGAAATTTGGTGGGCCCCAATTTATGGTGGACAAAAATGACCAAAGGTCTGATGACATGGAAAGTAATTTATACTATATATTATATAGCATTGCATATTATATTTGAATGCCAAAGGCAGGATTGTAAGAGGGGGAGCTGGGTGCAGAGAAGAGATCTGAGTTCAGAGAACCTAGCAGCTGGGCTGGCCAGGGTAGAGGGCCAATCTCTGCAGCCCCACAGGCAGGCACAAGTTAAACCAGGCTGAGGGAGGGCTGTCAGCACCTGCATGGGGCTTGGAAATGAAGTTTCTAAATGACACTCGATGAAGTTGTCTGGGTCCAGGGGAAGTTTGCAGTGCTGAGCAGAAGCAATTGCATTGCTGGCCCAACTGCGCTGCTCCGCTCTGCTCCCAGCTGGCCATGGCATTCCTCAGACAAGCCAAGAGCCACCCACTCTTCAGCCAGGGGTTCCTGACCCACAATCATGAAGATATCAGCTTCTGCATTCACACAGACTCAGATTTGGGTAGCTTTGGGTACTAATTAGGTAGGCAGTGGCCCACTAAGGTCCACCTGTGGCTATGTCCTTGGTCTAAGAAGTTTCATTATTAGCAAATTTCCTCTGATATCCATACTAAATTTTCCTTCATTTAACTTAATCTCTTTATTCAAAGCCTCTCAACAATAGTGGTAAGCACTGTAAATCGGATTTACACATATCCTGCTCAGCAGAGTTATACCTGTCAATCTGTCAGTGCCTAAATGTGTGACACATTATGGGACAAAGACTTGAAATGAGTTACTGAAGGAAAGTAATACAGGTCACGAAGCACAAACCATGAGTCAGAATGTGTCCCTCTCACCATACACAACTATGGCAGTCAGTGGGGGAAAGGATGAGCTTTCGCCACCAGCACGACCCATGAATAGGTCAGCCAGAATCACAGCACCTGCACTTGTGGAGTACAGAGGCTTCCACCAAGTTGCTCTCCCAAAAGAAGACAGTGAGGAGCAGCTAGAGCCATGACTGTCCCCTCTGTCCCCTGCTCACACACACACATCAGTGAATATGCTGCACTTGTTAAAGGAGAGTTGCAGCTTGCTATCTCCACAGCAAACTCGGTGAGTTCTGGGAGCTATTGTGCCTCTCTAAGTCAGAATGCCTCCCAGACAGGTGCTTGCCCTGTGGTGATAAAGCTGTGTACCACCCCCAGCAAAGGACTAGGACTAAATGACATGGCCTAGCCATATGGAGTAAATGTCTTTAGCATTTCACTAACCTAAGTTCCATGATTCAGCTGGTCTTCTATGAACTCATTGCAATAGTAAAAAAGTAGCAATAGGAAACCGTTAGCAAGTGAGAGAGAGAGGTGTGAATTTTGGTGTACAATATGAGCTGTCCCTGGTAATGAGGAACAGTTGTGGGTAGGAACAAATCAATGGGCAATGAACTTCAATCTTGATAGGTCCACAGGGTGATGCACAATGAGACCAGAGCATTAGACCTACCAGGGTTTTTACTGTAACAATATATGTATAAGCTCTAAAATTATCCAGTTTTGCCTCTACAAGGCAAGTGGGAGAAGAGTTACAGGTGGTGAGGATGTTATAAATGAATACTCAACTGGAAATATCACAATTAATTCAATAATTGTTTTTATGAAGTGCTTTCTGAAGCAACTGCTAAATTAAATGGGCCCCAGAAGTGCAGTAGAGTTAGCAATGTCATTTATAGCAGAGAAGAGGAATGTAAATCTTGTAGCAGTTTACAGATGTTTTTATTTAATATCTTTAATCCAAAAGATCTGACAAGATGAGGCCACCCTGGAGTCCTTCAATGCCAGGGCCTCAAGGGCTTCAACACGTTGCAACTAGTAGCAAATCCTTATAAATCCCTTTAGCATTTGTTGTAATAACATTAATCAGGATGAACTCTCTTGGTATTAATGTAGATGTCACACATAATTCCAAAGGAATCCCACTGCAATTTAAAAAAAGCAAACCCCGTATAATTGGAGTAGGAATCATAAAATAACGTAGTGTTTCAATTTTACTGAAAAAATATCACAACACTTTCCTTTAAATGTTTAGTCATCTTAAATTAATTTGTTCATCATTGGTAGAGCATTGATTATATTCAATTCATTTGTGGGTGTCATACTTATGAAGGGCATACTTTGGCATGCCATTGCAATCCAGCATCAGTCAATGGACTTAAAGAACTAAAGCAACTGAGCAGTTAATCACAACTTAAACCGCTTGTTATTTTATACTTAATTTTGTGTCATTATGGCATGTATAATCTGCCAGATGAAAGATCAGAAATGATGCAACAAAAACTGTTTGTACTCAGGGTCTCCCTGTTTAGAGCTAGACTTCAATGGTTTCTTTTCTCCAGGTTGAAATTACTGGTCAAAACAAGAGCAAATAGACACGCAGAAAGCCAATAGTCTAGTGTTAGGGGATGCACATGGGATTGGAGACCCAGGTTCAAGTCCCTTCTCTGCCATACTTGGAATAGGAACTGGAAGCTGGGTCTCCCACATGCCCGCTGACTGGCCTGGCAACTGGGCTATACAGTCAATCTCTCCTATTGAAGCTGATCCACTTTGTATAAATGAAATATTCAGCTGGGCCAGCAAGTACAGAACTGACTGTATAGCTTAGTGCTTAAGGCATTCACATGAGAGATGGAAAACCGAGGTGCAAGTCCCTGGTCCAAATCAGGCAGATCAGGGACCTGTACCTGGGTTATACACATCCTAGGTAAGTGCCCTCACCACTTGGCTATTTGCTATTATGGGGTGGGCGCTTTTCTCTCTCTTGTGGTTTTTTGTGAAAAAAATTCAAAAGGTCTCATTTTCAGTCTAAATGAAGAATAAAAACAAGCTTTGAAACTTGAAAAACAAAATTTGCTAAATGGAATTGTTATTTTCCAGCCAGCTCTAGCATGTCGTCCTCGGTAGCCATGCATATCTTCTATTGTAATCATTGTGAGTTCCATCATGTATCAATGGGGAATATGAGTATTAATTTGTAACTTGCTGACTCCTTATTGATTCTCAAGAAGGTCCCATTCAGAAATGACACATGTAATACATTATTCCACAAACAAAATGCTCCATTTAAAAAAAAAAGGTTGCTATGTGACAAAGGGAAGTTGCCTGTCGCATCATTTACAAATTGATTTTATATCAGAGATAAGGTGTCTGTGTTCAGGGAAGGGGATCAGTATACATCTTAGTATAGAATCAGAGAGACTGTCACCTGTCCATAGAACCTATTTATATATATATATATATATATACACAAGCAGCCTTTGGCTTTTATTACTTAAGCTAAAGAAAGAGTTTTTATTATTTATGAGATGGACTCATAATCTTTTCAAAGCTGCTACCAGCTAGCATGATCACTCAGATATATAGTACTTGGTCTTCTTCCCACTGAAGTCAATGACAACAAATCAGATTGGCCACAACAACAAAAGGTTGCAGGGAAGTATTGCTCAAATACAATCTATTTTCTTCAAATATGGTTGGCACTGGGTGAATAACAGACCAATTTTTGAGCAAGATGGAGACAAACAAATGTTAGACAAATGGCAATTATTTCCAATCAAAGTAATATTTAATGAGCTGTGTCTTAAACCAGTGATTGTCAACCTTTTTTATTTGCAGACCCTAAACATTTTCAAATGGAGGTGCAGACCTGTTTGAAAGCCTTGGACATAGTCTGTGGACCCCCAGGAGTCTGCAGACCGTAGGTTGAAAACCACTGACTTAAACAGTTTGACCAATTTTCTTTAAACCTGGCAGAAATACTCTTTTGTGCAGTATAAGTAAATATGGCAATCTTCAAGCCCAGCCAGTATTCCAAGCCAAAGTTTTTGGGGGTTAAACTGGACTTTGTAATGGAAACTAGTTGCAACCTTTACTATGGAATGTCTCAGTTTGAACACTGTGAGGCTGCAAGTTTACAAATCCTTTGATTAGAAAGAAAGAAATAGAAAGAAAAAATAACCTAACTCTTCATAGCATAAAAGAAAAGAGATGGAAAAGATTAAAACTGACAAGTATAAAATCTTTAAATACCACAAAGAATGCTAACACGGAATTTTCTAACATACTTTACAGAATGATGGATATCAATGGAAACTGAAGAAAAACAAATCAGAACAAACCATTTTTTCATGCAGAAAATGTACCTGGCAAGATTGCTGCTACAAGCATACTAAGGTTACTGAAGAAACAGATTCCATTCTAAGGCAGCAACAGTGGTATGTCATGTATAATTTTGGTATGTCATGTACTTAAATAGCAGGATGAGCATCTACATCTCTTGAAAAAATTATATCTGGCTAACAAATCTGGGCAGTTATCATATTCCAGAAAACCTAAAAACCTTTTTAAAAAGCTATACTGACTGCAAGTTCTTACACTTCATAAAAGCTTTACAGCTCCTTTTTCTGAGACGGAGATTCCATAGAGTTATTTTCCACTCTGCTGATTACAGACAGCTCAACAGACAAAAATAAAAGGATTTTTAAAAGGCAGCAGCTACTAATGTGTGCTTTGTCGATGCTATTCATTATAAATAATCCTGCATGTTATTTTGCTAATTTCTATTTAACAGTGTCATAAAAGCAATCATGGAAACTCTTGCACTAAATGCATCATACCAAGGACCAGTGGAAAGTGGCTTCTGTGATTCTACTTCACAGGTATCTCCTTTATAGTCATTCCTATCATTTCCTGCAAGGCAAGATCTAACTGCTGCACTTTTCACTGGTTATCATTGTATCAGTTTATGATTTGGCACTATACTGACAGGCAATACTAGTCTAACCCAAGATACTTTCAAAGTACTGGACCATATCCTGTGGATTTCATATTGCAATACAGTACTTTAAGCCCATCGCCTTTTGCCAATTTCTTGGAAGATTTAAAAAAACAAACAAAAATTAAAGGAACTGAGTGAGTCATAGGTGACTTAAATGTTTACAGAATATATAAGCTTTATACAGCAGCACCCACAGTTAGGAACATTTTTTCTTTTCTTTTTTTACATTTTGTTCGGTGTGGTGTTTGATGCATCTCTTCTCACAGTGGAATCCTTTAAATAACACAATCCAGTACATTCTTCATCAAAAGGGACAGCCGAAAATGCCCATTGCAATAGGTTGTTAGCTTATTACCATCTGCAAAAACATTTCTGTAAGACAGAAACCACAGGCAATGGGGCTTAAAACTACATGTTGCAATACCCTGGGCAATTTGCTTCACGTGTGATGTGTCACGTGATGAAATCACAAATTAGGCTTCTAACTGATCCATTTTTTAAGGCTGTGATATGGATTCTTAATATCCTTTCCTTTTACTCTTTTGTGGGATTAACTGGTAGATGCGTATCTAGTATTCACTGGTTTACCCAATTTTGGTGGAACATTAACATTATATTATAAGTGTACTGTGTTCCTGTTACAAACATTGTAATGAAACACTCAGACCTTTTTTAAAAATTATTATTCTTTTTTGGAAGAATCCCCAAACCTTCTTGATCAAGATAGACAGCATAATGGATAAGCGAGCTTTAATTTGTAGGCTACTGGCATTCCAAGTGCTTGATTCACATTGTCATATGGAATTATTTGGTGTTCCGTATGAAAAACAATTACTTGCTTGTTTTTTTTCCAGGCAACCAGCCATTGGGAAATTATTGTCAGAGTCTTAAAATGATTTCTCAATGATTGTTTGTTAGGAAAACGAAATTTCTCTCTTCGTCTCTTTCTCTTTCCTTCTCTTTTGGGGAAGGATGAATCCCTGTACTCTTACAGCGAGGTGTGCAAATACTGTATAGATAGATCTCTCCTTCTTTCAGGAGCAGTAGAAACATCATTCAGCAGGGAATTAGTGAGCTAGTTTCAGAGAGAGGGCGGTGGAATGAGGGTTTAATGTGAAGAATGGGCTCTTGAGAAAACAGATCAGACATCAGAACGAGGGGCTCACCAGTATGACAGCAGGCAAAAAAGGGTATAGTAGCAAGGGTGATGGAAGGTGTGGAAGTGGGCTGGCATAAGTAAAATAAAGGGAGGCAGAAGAGACAAGAGGGTGGGAGGTGCTGGAAACAGAACAGGGATGTCTGAGGTGAGAAAATCATGGCCAAAAAGATTGTTGAAGGAATGAATCGTGGAAAATACTTCCATCTAAGGAGGCTGTGAGTCTGAGCATGTTTTTTTTTTTCCTAAAAGACATGAACTAATCTATTTAATTACTAAAACATCTTGTGTTGTATTCTGTCATTTCCCAAGGAAAATGCTGTTTCTTTTAACTGTACTATAAAATATCCCATGCTATGTCTGACCCCTGGTCTGCACAGTCTATCTCTAAGGCCCTGCCAATATTAGGATTCAAACCAAGTCAAGAAACCATGTTTAAACATGGTCTCTGGATAGAGAAGTTTCTAGTGCAATTCAGCTGATCTATGTGGACAGGTCATCATGTTCTAGCACTGGTAAGAACCACATTATAAAACATAGGAATACTAGACTAACATTATTAAATCTGTTGCCCCAAAGAGAGAGACGTGGGCCAAAATACACCTTGAATTATAGTTCTAACCTGCTTTGTCTTCATCCACATTGATCAGCCAAACTGCATTAGAGGAAGTTTATCTGGAACTGCATTTAAACCAAATTTAAACAGGACTCTCAAACTGAGCTGGAAAGGTAGGATAGACAGGGACTAAGTGAGAAAAAATAATTGTGTTTCTGTGGGCCAGATTTGCAAAGGTATTTAGGTGCCTAAAAAAACATCTAGTGGGATTTTCATAAGTGCCTAGGTGCCTAACTCCCATTGAAATCAATAGGAAAACATTAACTACATTAGAACTACATTGAAATCAATGGGAGTTAGGCACCCAGGCGATACTGAAAATCCCACTAGCCATCAATCTGCATTTTTAGGTAAATACATACCTTTAAAATAAAATAAATGTCTTAAAATACCTTATATTTCTTCTGCCAATGGCCTATATGCTACCAAAAATGTGGGAGCAGGTGGGGGTTATTTGTTTGTTTAGGGTATTTTTTGTTGCCAATTATGATGTGCACACTTCTTCCATCTCATAGACTCATAGACTTAAGGTCAGAAGGGACCATTATGGTCATCTAGTCTGACCTCCTGCACAACGCAGGCCACAGAATCTCACCCACCCACTCCTGTAACAAACCCCTAACCTATGTCTGAGTTATTGAAGTCCTCAAATCATGGTTTAAAGACCTCAAGGTGCAGAGAATCCTCCAGCAAGTGACCCATGCCCCATGCTGCAGAGGAAGGCGAAAAACCTCCAGGGCCTCTGCCAATCTTCCATGGAGGAAAATTCCTTCCCGACCCCAAATATGATGATCAGTTAAACCCTGAGCATGTGGGCAAGACTCACCAGCCAGACACCCAGGAAAGAATTCTCTGTAGCAACTCAGATCCCACCCTATCTAACATCCCATCACAGACCATTGGGCCTATTTACCTGCTTATAATCAAAGATCAATTAATTGCCAAAATTAGGCTATCCCATCATACCATCCCCTCCATAAACTTATCAAGCTTAGTTTTGAAGCCAGATATGTCTTTTGCCCCCACTACTCCACTTGGAAGGCTGTTCCAGAACTTCACTCCTCTAATGGTTAGAAACCTTCGTCTAATTTCAAGTCTAAACTTCCTAGTGTCCAGTTTATATCCATTTGTTCTTATGTCCACATTGGTACTAAGCTTAAATAATTCCTCTCCCTCCCTGATATTTATCCCTCTGATATATTTATAAAGAGCAACCATATCTCCCCTCAGCCTTCTTTTGGTTAGGCTGAACAAGCCAAGCTCTTTCAGTCTCCCTTCATAAGACAGGTTTTCCATTCCTCGGATCATCCTAGTAGCCCTTCTCTGTACCTGTTCCAGTTTGAATTCATCCTTCTTAAACATGGGAGACCAGAACTGCACACAGTATTCCAGATGAGGTCTCACCAGTGCCTTGTATAACGGTACTAACACCTCCTTATCTTTACTGGAAATACTTCGCCTAATGCATCCTAAAACTGTATTAGTTTTTTTAACGGCCATATCACATTGGCAGCTCATAGTCATCCTGTGATCAACCAATACTCCAAGGTCCTTCTCTTCCTCTGTTAATCCCCAAATGCATGACCTTGCACTTTTCACTATTAAATTTCATCCTATTACTATTACTCCAGTTTACAAGGTCATCCAGATCTTCCTGTATGATATCCCGGTCCTTCTCTGTGTTAGCAATACCTCCCGGCTTTGTGTCATCCGCAAACTTTATTAGCACATTCCCACTTTTTGTGCCAAGGTCAGTAACAAAAAGATTAAATAAGATTGGTCCCAAAACCGATCCCTGAGGAACTCCTCTAGTAACCTCCTTCCAGCCTGACAGTTCACCTTTCAGTATGACCCGTTGTAGTCTCCCCTTTAACCAGTTCCTTATCCACCTTTCAATTTTCATATTGATCCCCATCTTTTCCAATTTAACTAATAATTCCCCATGTGGAACCGTATCAAATGCCTTACTGAAATCGAGGTAAATTAGATCCACTGCGTTTCCTTTGTCTAAAAAATCTGTTACCTTCTCAAAGAAGGAGATCAGGTTGGTTTGGCACAAACTACCTTTTGTAAAACCATGTTGTATTTTGTCCCAATTACCATTGACTTCAATGTCCTTAACTACTTTCTCCTTCAAAAAATTTTCCAAGACCTTGCATACTACAGATGTTAAACTAACAGGCCTATAGTTACTCAGATCACTTTTTTTCCCTTTCTTAAAAATAGGAACTATATTAGCAATTCTCCAGTCGTACGGTACAACCCCTGAGTTTACTGATTCATTAAAAATTCTTGCTAATGGGCTTGCAATTTCATGTGCCAGTTCCTTTAATATTCTTGGATGAAGACTATCTGGGCCCTCTGATTTCGTCCCATTAAGCTGTTCGAGTTTGGCTTCTACCTTGGATGTGGTAATATCTACCTCCATATCCTCATTCCCATTTGTCATCCTACCATTATCCCTAAGCTCCTCATTAGCCTCATTAAAGACTGAGGCAAACTATTTGTTTAGATATTGGGCCATGCCTAGATTATCCTTAACCTCCACTCCATCCTCAGTGTTTAGCGGTCCCACTTCTTCTTTCTTTGTTTTCTTCTTATTTATATGGCTATAGAACTTTTTACTATTGGTTTTAATTCTGAACTAGAAGGAGACCACCAATATATTTCAGTGCTGTAGGTCACTGAAAGCCATCAGTGGTAACAACTTTCAGTCACCATTTATCTAGACTGAATGTGGACCAATGATTAGCAGATAAAGGCTCTGTATTCCACTACCACTCTTCTGAGACACGAATTAAGGCAACTCTGCTTCTTTCAAATGCCTTGGGCCAGAGCCTCTGCTGGTAGAAACTGCTTGGTGAATTTATTTACACCCACTGAGGATCTGACTCTTGTGAGTTTAAATCCTGTTATTCACTGACTGTAGTTCACTGTATTCTTTGGGGGGTGATGACATAGAAATATTGTGTTGTGATATGGTTCTATTTCATGAGCTATTAAAATGTACACACAGAAAATTAGTTTCCCTTTTATATATGCATATCAGTCTCAGTTAGTACATTTCTTTGATGGACAGTCCAAGTCCAATAAAAGTTAATCTTGGTTTGCATATATTCATTTTTTAATGAACTGGTGCAGGGCATGAAATCCATCTTGCACCTGGCACTAAGGTCAGCTAAGCTGATCGTAGATATGTGCTTCACAAGCGGGCTAGACCAAACTGAAGTGCTACTGCTACGGTTCTTTTACTTGAGAGTTGCTGATTTCATACCAGACCAACCATGTTCTAAATGTTTGCCACAAGCACTAGCATATGAGCTCACGTAAAAGATTCTTATCCCATGGGCAAGCCACCTTTTACTTTTGCTTTTGGAAATCCTGATAATATTTGCCACTTTATTCACTTCAGTAGCAAATATGTCACCCAGGTTTTCATGGGGAATTAAAAGATTATGCAGCTTGACAATAACAAGTATATTTTTAGCACCTACGATAGGTATCTAGTATTTCTGTGTCTAAACATCCTTAGTCCCAATTCCCTGTGCAGATATCTTGGAAATAACTCATGGTGACAACTCCAGATTTTTCTTCTTGCCTGATGGGTAAACTGTGCTATACAATGTGAGACCTCTTAACTGTCCCTATTATGTTACTGTAGTAGCAATATAGCAAATTGCTAGAGTAAATTATTATAATAACTTACCATACAACAGGCACACTGCAGTAATCTCCTTGGAAAGTAACAAACTCCACTGTTGTGAGTTCTGTGTGTGAAAGAAAAGAATGCAGCTTCCTGACTGGTGATTAAAAAAAAAAAGTCTTCTCAGCCACTGCTGCTAGCTGGATATCCAGAAGCAGCTGATGATCCTACAACAGCCCAAGTTGCAAACCTGAGTAATAAAAGATGAGGAAATACTCACTAAATCTTGGTCCCAGCAAGGCCATCCCTAATCCCAAATGAGACGGGTAACTGTATCAGTAGGTCTAATGACATAGAAGCATAGAACCGTGTCATCCACGTTTTGGAGGCAATGCAACTTCACTATCTCCCTTAACATCTTCACATACCTGTTGAACTGGAGAAGAACAGAGCCAACAAGGACCCCTCAACAGAGAGTCCTAGGCAGATGAACAAACCTGTATCCTCTTAAGAGAAAAGAGAATGAAGCCATTTACGAGTGAATTCTTGTATATCCCTATCAGGGTCTGCAACTGCATCAGCAGCACATCATGGTCAGCAGCATCCAACTCAGCTGATACATTTAAAAGAATTATCATGGGCGTCTGCTTCTTGCCCTTCACCAAAAGTAGATCAGTGGAATTACAGCAGTCCCATATCATACCTAGGTGGGTGAAGAATTAAAGATGTTCAAGGACTTCAGGCATTGGCGGAACTTCATCAATAACTACCTCTCTGTGACCTTCGCGCAGAAGGACTATTTGTAAGTCACATCACCTGAAGATCTCACCTTTTAAAAATGGGCTTTTTTATGCCATTCATCACCATAGGATCTAGCACTTCACATGTATTATTGAATTTAATCTCATAACACTCTTGTCAGGTAGGTAAATATTATAACTCCTTTATCTCCCTGACACCAGCAAGCCTGTTACTGTTAGAGGTGTGTGGCCAGGGAACTCTAGAAAAATTAGAAAGTGTTCCTCAAAGGTAGGGGCTACCATCTTGCTGTCTTTTTATCTACTTCGATGGGGCAGGGATTTCACCCTAAGAACCTAAATTTCATTGACTTTCAATGAGACTTGAGCTTTTACATGCCTACGTTGCTTTTGCAAAGAAGACAAACTCCTAAGTCATGTAGCTGCTTTAGAAAATTCTCTTTTTTCCTAAATTTCTAAAATTCATTTTTAATATACTTTTAATAAAATATTGTATAGGTTATTAGTGACAATCTTTATGAAGGAGGACATCGCTGCAGCAACAGAAAGAACCATCACTTGTGCACGGTTCGGGAAAAACATCTAGTTTGTGACAAGGACACGAAGAAGAAGAAGAGGAAGACTACTATGGGTGGATCCTTGGAGGTGTTCAATACCTTCCACAACACATTGAGGATCATCAGTTTCCATGGTATTTAACAGGAACTGGTATTACTTTATTATTGTTATTGTTAGGCATCCTCTAGATTTTATAAAGCTTCCTAAAATGATCCCATTTGACATTTATGCTAAAGGTATTTCCAGAACTATCTTGAAAAATAGCAATAGGGGTATATTCCTGCAAGATTCTGAGCCATCTGGCCCTGCTCCAGAAAACCACTTAAATGTGATCAAATTTAAGCACATGATCAGTCTTATTTGGCTAAATCCTCAGCTGATATAAATAGCCATAGCTGAAGTTAATGAAACTGTCAGTTTACATCAGCTGAAGATCTGGCCCATTAACCTCAACACAATTATTCACATGCTTAAACACCTGGCTGGATTAGGAATAGAGTGCTTAGCACCTTGCAAGATCTAGCCCTACATGGGCTTCTTTCTCCATCAGGGTGTGAATAACTGTTTCTTAGTCCTTTCTGCCTCTCACAATACCCTGTAGTCTTGGGGCAAGGGAAGTTTTTTGCAAAATTGGTAGATAACCCTTATCAACAGCGGCATCACTTTGCTGTTCCCATATCACTAATCCATGGTCTGCCTCTATCCCATTTTGGCAGGAATCAAAGGTGGTGATGTTAGAATAACATTCTGTCTAAAACTCTTCATCATACTCGCACACTTGATTGAATTTGCTTTTAGTAATGCTTGATTGCTCCATAATTATTAAGGACTGCCAATGTTCTCGCTGTATACTCAGGCAATATTGACATGCAAGCACACAGCCTTGAGTAAACTGTTTACAATGTTTATTGCTTTTTGTAAACACTCAAGCTACATTATTTAGTGTGGAAAAAAACTGAAGTATGGGACATTATATTAGTTTCTTTATATCCCAAAACAAGCAAAATTAATGCAGAATACAGTTTAATCATTTTGAGGCATTTGGAATATTTAAAAAAAAAATGTAGGTGGCAAAAGGCTGCATACATAGTAGCTACTTCTCTGTTTAATAAAAAATCATTATAATTATATTGTGTGAGGACACCATCATACAGTACAACATATGTGCTAATAAGCATGGGCCCATTTTCTAAATTAGGGGTACGCAATTGATTCCAGATATTTGTTCATCCCTAAAGCGTTCTGGCAAACCCCAACCATGCACACACAAAGCAAAACCTTGTGCATGTGTAACCCATACACCTTCTGGGTGTGGTGTTGTAATAAATGAAGGGAGGGGTAGCTCCCTTTTATGGACACCCAGCCAGCCAGTTAGCTATAAAGTCCCTCTTAGTGGCTGTTCTCTGCTTGCTTTACCTGTAAAGGGTTAACAAAGTCCCCCAGGCAAAGGAAAGGAAGTGGGCATGTGACCAAAAGAGCCAATGGGAAGGCTAGAACTTTTTAAGATGGAAAAAAAAAAAAACCCTTCCCCTTTGTCTCTGTTGTTGTTCTCCAGGAAGGAGGGAGCAGGGAGCAGTTATGCTGTGAGACGCTTTAAGCCAGATATGAAAATCATCAGATCATATCTAGAACTACTTTTAACAACCCAAATATGTAAGTAGATCAGGAATGTTTAGAAAGATGCGATTAGGTTTATTTCTGTTTATTTCTTATGGCTAGTGGACTCCTCTGTGCTAACCCCAGATGCTTTTGTTTCCTTGTAACCTTTAAGCTGAACCCCCAAGAAAGTTATTTTGGGTGCTTAATTTTTGGAATTGCTGTTTTAAAATCTAGCAAAATCCTAAGTTCCAGATGTATTTTCTTTCTTTTTGTTTTTAATAAAATTTACCCTTTTTAAGAACAGGATTGGGTCTTTTGTGTCCTAAGAGGTTTGTGTATATGTTGTTTAATTAGATGGTGGCAACAGCTGATTTCCTTTGTTTTTCTTTCTCAGCTCTTCCCCCCCGGGGCGGGGTGTGTGTGTGTGTGTGTGTGTGTGTGTGTGAAAGGGCTTGAGGGTACCCCACCGGAAGGAATTCCCAAGTGTGCCTTCCTGGGTTCCAAGGGGTTTGCATTTGGAAGGTGGCAGCATCTACCCACCCAAGGTCAGAAAAAAGCTGTAAACTTGGGAGTTTAATACAAACCTGGAGTGGCCAGTATTAATTTTTAGAATCCTTGCGGGCCCCCACCTTCTGCACTTGAAGTGCCAGAGTGGGGAATCAGCCTTGACATAGTGGCAGAGCGGTAGGATCATTTTGAACCAGAAGCACAGACCTCAGGATTTTAAAAGGACACATTTTTTCTTTTGGCTGCTTGAAAGCCAGGGAGGTTTTTTTCTTTCTTTCTGTTGTTTTATGCCTGAGGGGGAACAGGCATGCAGAGGGTTCGGCCTGCAAAGCCAGGAGTCCAACAAGCAGGTTTTTTTTCTAGCTTCGTGGCAACGAAATAGTTAGGCTAGAGTAGGGCAGCCTGTGCATGAGGTTGAGATCAGGCACCGAAACCCTAGAGAAACCAGTCTTCCCAAAGCAGCACGCCACGGAGAAGACAGACCCAAGCCCAAACATCCAGCTCCATGACAGAAATGTAGGGAGGGGATGGGGGACCGTGAACTTCCCAGGAGGGAAGGGTCAGCCCTCCCCAACCAGATGCCAGGATGGAGGGGTGCCTTTAACTAAGGCCAAGTTCTAACTGAGGCAGAAAGGAATTTCTTCCTAGAGATGAAGCGCTTGGAAGTGGAGGCAAAGCACTTGGAAGTGGAGGCGAAGTGTTGGCAGGCGGAAGTGGAGGCAAAGCACTTAGAGGCGGAAGCAGAGGAGAAAAGAGGTGAAACGCTTGGAAATGAAGCGCTTGGGGGGGCAGAGGCGGAGGAGAGGAGACAGGAGAAGCACTTGGAGGCAGATATGCAGGTTAAGCATTTGGAGGTAGAGTTGGAGCTGAAGCGCTTAGAGCTGGAAAGGGCTAAGCTGGATCAATCAGGTAGCCCTAACAATCCTTCTCCATGTACCGCTCCCCATTCCGAAAAATTCCCCACATACAAGGTAGGCGATGATACAGAGGCCTTCTTAGAAAATTTTGAAAAGGCCTGCCTTGGGTACAACATCCCTACAGACCAGTATATGGTGGAGCTAAGGCCACAACTCAGTGGACCCTTAGCTGAGGTGGCAGCTGAAATGCCTAAGAACACATGAACGAATACAAACTTTTTAAACACAAGGCCAGAATTAGGATGGGACTAACACACAAGCATGCCCATTGGTGGTTCAGAGCCCCAAGGTGGAAACCAGACGTGGCATTTTCCCAACATGCCTATCACATTGTAAAAAATTGGGATGCCTGGATATCAGGAGCAAATGTTAAATCTCTGGAAGATCTAGCTCTCCTAATATAAATGGAGCAGTTCTTAGGGTTCTAAGCTCTCCCGCCGACAAACAGCAGCAACACTGCGCACCTTTAATGGTATGGCTGTAGCAGCACAGCTGTGTCGCTCAAAGGTGCGTAGTGTAGACATAACGTAAAAAGGTTAATGGTGACCAGATACTCACCACAATTAAGGGGGGAAGGAACACAAGACAAAATAGGAAAAGAACAAGTTTAAGAATACTTAGATAAATTAGATGTTTTAAGTCAGCAGAGCATGACGAAATTCATCCTAGGATACTCAAGCAATCTCAAGCTGAAGCAATCTTGGAACAATTAGCAATTATTTTTGAGAACTCATGAGGACAGATTAGGTTCAAGAGGACTGGAGAAGGGCAAACATAGTACCCATTTTTAAAAAAGGAGAACAAAGAAGACCAGGGAATTATTGACCAGTCATCCTAACTTCAATACCTGCAAAGATGCTTGAACTAATTACTGGAGTATCTAGAGGATAATAGCTTTATAAGGATTAGGCAGCATGGATTTGTCAAAAACAAATCATGCCAAACCAACTTTTTTGACAGGGTTACTAGCCTAGTAGAGAAGTGGGGGAAGCAGTAGATGTGATATCTCTTGATTTTAATAAGGCTTTTGACACAATCCCACATGACATTCTCATAAGTAAACTAGGGAAATATTGTCTAGATAAAATTACTATAAGGTGGGTGCACAACTGGTATAATTATTGTACTCAAAGAATAGTTATAAATGGTTTTCTGTCAAATTGGGAGGATGAATCTAGGAGTCCTGCAGGGGTTAGTCCTGGGTCCAATATTATTCAATATTTTCAACAATAACGTAGATAATGGAGTGGAGAGTATGCTTATAAAATTTGCATGTAATACCACACTAGGAGGGGTTGAGAGAACTTTGGAGGACAGGATTAGAATTCATAATGATCCTGACATATTAGAGAATTGGTCTGAAATCAACAAGATGAAAGTCAGTAAAGACAAATGCAAAGTACTACACTTAAGATGGAAAAATCAAATGCACAACTACAAATAGGAAATAACTGGCCAGTGCTGAAAAGGATCTGGAACTCACAGAAAATCACAAATTGAATATGAGTCAACAATGTGATGCAGTTGCAAAAATAGTTAATATTCTGGGGTGTATTAACAGTAATGCCATATGTAAGATGCAGGAGCTAATTGTCCTGTTCTACTTAGCGCTAGTGAGGCCTCAGCTGGAGTACTGTGGCCAATTCTCCACTTTAGGAAAGATGTGGAGAAATTGGAGAGTCCAGAGGAGAGCAACAAAAATGATAAAAGGTTTAGAAAACCTGACCTGTGAGGAAAGGTTAAAAAAACTGGACACCCTTAGTGTTCAGAAAAGAAGATGAGGGGACCTGATAACTGTCAAATATGTTAAGGGCTGTTATGAAGAGGAATGTGATCAATTGATCTCCATGTCCACGAAGGTAGGACAAGAAGTAACGGGCTTAATCCCAGCAAGGGAAATTTAGATGAAATATTAGGAAACTTTCTAACTGTAAGTAGTTAAGTTCTGGAATAGACTTCCAAGGGAGGTTGTGGAATCCCCATCATTGGAGGTTTTAAAGAACAGGTTGGACAAACACCTGTCAGAGATGGTCTAGATTTATTTGGTCCTCCCTCAGGACAAGGGCTGGACTAGATGACTTCTTGAGGTCAGTTTCAGCACTGCATTTCTGATTCTGTGATCTCTGTTATTCTAAGGCCATGTCTACACTTGCAAGTGGCATAGCTGTACCGATACAGCTGTGCTGCTATAAGAGTGATTGTGTAGATGCGTTATGCCAACGGGAGAGAGCTCTCCCATTGACATAATAAAACCAACTCAACGAGTGGCAGTAGCTATCTTGACTAGAGGGTGTCTCCCGCTGACGTAGCGCTGCACACACAAGCATTTATGCCGGCAAAACTTATGTTGCTCAAGAGGGAATTTTTTTCACACCCCTGAGCGACAAAAGTTTTGCTGACATAAGTACAAATGTAGACATGTCCTAAGTTAGAGCAGTTGCTGGATGATGGACAGGGCTGAAAATATGCAAGACACAGCACCTTTGTTTTTCACACAAACACTCCCATTTCCTATACTTGGTGCAGGAATTTAGGAAGGAGAATCTGTCCCTTTATGTCCATACGTGTTACTTGTTTGCAGCCAGTTTTGTCAAAGTATTTCTGTTCATTTGTCTAAATTACTACATACATTATTAAGATTTTTTTCCTTCAAAGAGAAGACAGTTTACAAATAGAAAGACTTCTATACCGGCACTATTCTTCAGCAAAACTGGCTTAATTTATGAGGACACATTCCCCACTGTGTATAGAGGTATGGTACAGCTGACTTATCATGCGGAGCTCTTCACCTGTTTAATGCTGCTTGTAGCAGAACTATGCATTCACTACACATTAAATCCTTTATTAAATGAAGCCGCTACTTCATTAGCAATCAGATTAAAAAGTCTGTTCATGTAATTAATGAATATGTTTTTCCCTGTAGTGCTGGGAACTGTGTTTGTGTGCCATATTAATCCCATATCCTTGGTCTAATGTTTTGTTCAATAGAAGCAGATTGCAGCGGCAGAGATGGGGACACTTTTTTATGAAATTGCAAAGCTGTGACCTCAAAAATCTGCAGCAGCAAGGGACTGCCTAGGAGACATCACACCAAATCTCACGTTGATAGCCAGAAACAAAAGGTTATTTCAGGACAGAAAAAGTCGAATGCTAACTAAAAATTGCAACGGTTTTGCTAGAAGTACATATAGACATTTCCAGCAGAGTTTTGCTTGAGAATTAATCACTGTCTCTCCTTTCCATAATCATTGAAAAGTTGATTGTATCAAATATTTTAGCATTTTTAATTTAATCTCATCCCACCTCCATAGCCTAGCTCTCTTTATCAGAAACTAAAGGCAGCATAAAGGAATTGCAACAAAGAGCAAATCTCTGGTAATGATGACCTACAATGGAGTGAGTGAGGAAAAAGTTAGCTGGAAGGAAGAAATTGCATTTGACAATAAGGAGTCTGCTGCTGGAAGTACCAGTGCTGCAGTGGGAGACAGTGCAAGGTGAAGCCAAGAAACAGGGAGAGAGAAACACACACAGAAAGCGAGAAAGAGACTGGAGTACAAGAGACTGCTTTACTGTCCTACTGTTTCAGGAAATCCCTTGGGGATAAGGCATAGAATTGGGGTAAATCAGGTAAATCGAGAATTTTGTTTAGCAGAAAGGGATTAATAGTGTGAAGAAGAAATTGTGTCTAGCAAAGATATTCCTAAATAATAAGCTGCTATAACTTGCTAGGTCACTAAGCAGCATGTGAATGTGCTGCAGAGGAAGTTAAACAAGGGACATTCTAATGTTAGAATTATCGATTTGCTAGCTATCATTGTTTCTCATGACCAGACAGCATGCCTCAAATCATGCTGCCCTTCCCTCTTTCTGTGGATAGAGTGACCAGTTGTCCCGATTTTATAGGGACACTCCCAATTTTGGGGTCTTTTTCTTATATAGGCTCCTATTACCTCCCACCCACTGTCCTGATTTTTCACATTTGTTGTCTGGTCACCCTCGTGGGTATATAAGGCTACCCTCTCCTTTAATTCCCTTCTCATAACCCATTTCTTCAAGGAAGCTTTTCAAGTCTTAACAATATATGTGTATCTGTTTTATAATGAAAATGAAAACATCAGCAAAGTAGTTCTCAAGACAGGCAGGCTAGCCTCCGAAATGTCTGTCCCTTGTAGCGGTGCATACCCTGTCCTCTGTTGCCATGGGCAATGACTGTGCTGACACCGTGGTCACAGTCTACCCAACTGTTTCGGCCTCACCACAAAAAGGCACAGTGCTCAGATTCAACACAGCTGCCCTTGGGGTTGAGGCTATGTGGCCTAGTGGCCAGAGTCAGTATCACTGCCCTTGGAGTCAGGCTGGGTGGCCTAATGGCCAGAGTCACTACAGTTGCCCTTGAGGGCAGGGCTATGTGGCCTAGTGACCAGAGTTAAAGAAGGGACTGGCACCAAAGGATAGCAGCAGCAGGGATAGTAGGGGGACCTGGCTCCTCCGTCTCCACCAGGTCCCGGCCCAGGGCTCTGTCAGCAGAGTGTGTGGTCACCACTCACTACGAGGTATCACTCACTACACCCCCCGGGCCACTTTCTACCGTGTGTCCTGAATCCAGGGTCTGTTCGTCATCAGGGTCTCTGACCTCCTTGGCGTGGGTAGCTTGTTGGGACTCTGACTCCAGTTGACTGGCTTTGGGCAACCAGTCTCCAGTCTGTGCCTCCGGCATTCTGGTCTCCATAGTCAGGGGTTGAAGCAGCTCCCAGGCTGGAGCCTCCACCGAGCGTCCTTCTTTCCCGACGGTCAGTGTTCCTTTTTACTAGTGCAGCCTCCGGAGCATGCCCAGTCTCGTCTAAGTGGTGGGATTTCCGCCACCATAGTGTGGGATTAACCTTTTCCTGCCTAGTGCATGGTATGCACACCCCATCACACCCCTTTATATTGTTCTTATCTTTATACCATGCTACCTTCTTCTCCTCTCTGTTGGCATCACCTCCTGTTCTGATCTTAACACTATAACCTCCTTGGGGCAGGGACTCCACCATGAACTGTTTTGTAAAATGCTCTGGTGAGCTATAGACTATAAGAATGATTTGGCCTCAAAGACTTTGGAATGACCCAAGAATCCTCTATGTGGGGAGGCAGAATGAGTCAAGCAAATGCAAGGAGTCTTCCGCTACTGCATGCCGTGGAATTTCTACTCCATAGGGGTCCAATCTGCTGCTACGATACAGAGAATGTTTGGGGGAAAACAGGAGGAGTGTTAAATTGTGGCCACTGGACATAGGGAGATGAAGTGTCACAGTCTTCAGAGCCTCCATTTAAGCCCCAGAGTCCCCTTTAGGGAAGGCCTGTTTACTTGATCTTTAATCAGAAGAGAGGATCTGGGCCATTTAAAAAAAAAGAAAAGGAGAGAACAGGAGAGAAAAAGGCAGGAAGCAGGGAACAACTAGGGTGTTGTTAGTATCAGAGCAGTTTTCATTTCAGGTTCTTTGAGGGTCAAGTAAAACATGCGGATTTCACAGCCTTTCAGCTAATGCTGAGGGTACTTCCTTCCAGCTAGTCTTGAAACCTCAAAGCAAGCCCTACTGAGCAACTGTGGGAATTCCCCTAAGGGAAGGTGTAACAGGCTATCTGATCCTTTAAGTTAAAAAGGAAGAATGGGGTCTAGGATACCCCAAGTAGCCACAGCCACACAAAAGCCCTGGGCACAGCAGGGGCAAACATGGGGAGAGACAAAGTGATTCCAGGGTAAAACTGAGTGTCAATGAGAAGAAACAACTGTTTCTTTAAGGGCTAGAAGCCTTGTAGTGGCAAGGCTCTCATCTCTCCCAATCAGCCCTCCGAGGAATCAAAACAAAGCCTTGAGGGAAGGAGTAGAAGAAGAGACTTCTCTGTCTTGACCTCCTGGAAGGAAAAGGGGTGAGCTGAATGTCCCTTTTGGAACCACTCCCTCCAAAAGGAATGCTGGGAGGAAGGACTTTTGCTATCAATGTTTGAGTTTAAAGTAATTTTTTATTTTGAAAGACTTGGACAGTCAGACCAGGTGTAGCTAGTGCCAGGAAATTTAAAGGATCCACCAAGAAATATCGTAGCTGACGGCTGTAAGCCCACCACAGGAAGATAAGACTTTTTTTCTTCTGAAATCTATTCCCTGCTGTGATAAATGAAGGGGGGAGGGGCATCTCCCTTTTATGGACACCCAGCAGCTATAAAATCCCTCTTAGTAGCTGTTTTCTAATTGCTCTACCTGTAAAGGCTTAAAACGTCGCACTGCTATGCATAGGTAAAAGGAAGTGAGTGGGCTCCTGGCCAAAAGAGCCAATGGGAAGGCTAGAACTTTTTAAAATTGAAAAAAACCCTCCCCTTTTGTCTGTCTGTTGTTGTTCTCCCGAGGAGAGGCAGACAGGGCAGCAAGAAGCTTGGGCCATGTATGAAAAATCATCAATATCATACCTAGAAATTACTCATTTAAAACCCCAGATATGAAAGTAGATCAGGAAATGTCTAGGAAGACGCGATTTGGTTTATCCCTTTTATTTCGTTATGGCTTGTGGATTCCTCTGTGCTAACCTCAGGTGCTTTGGTATTGCTTGTAACCTTTAAGCTGGACCTCAAGAAAGCTATTCTTGGTGCTTAATTCTTGTAGTTGCTCTTTTACTATCTAGCAATAGCCTGAGTTCCCAGATGTATTTTCTTTCTTTTTTTAATTAATAAAATTTACCTTTTTTAAGAACAGAAGTGGATTTTTGTGTCTTAAGAGGTTTGTGCACATGTTGTTTAATTAGCTGGTGGCAACAGCTGATTTTCTTTTTTTTTTCTCAGCTCTTCCCGGGGGTGGGGGTGGGGTTTAAAGGGCTTGAGGGTACCCCACAGGAAGAAATTCCCAAGTCATAGAATCATAGAATCATATAATATTAGGGTTGGAAGAGACTTCAGGAGGTCATCTAGTCCAATCCCCTGCTCAAAGCAGGACCAGCACCAACTAAATCATCCCAGCCAAGGCTTTGATAAGCTGGGCCTTAAAAACCTTTAAAGATGGAGAGTCCACCACCTCCCTAGGTAACCCATTCCATTGCTTCACCACCCTCCTAGTGAAATAGTGTTTCATAATATCCAACCTAGACCTCCCCCACTGCAACTTGATACCATTGCTTCTTGTTCTGTCAACTGCCACCACTGAGAACATCGCATCTTTATCCTCTATGAAACCCCTCTTCAAGTAGTTGAAGGCTGCTATCAAATCCCCCCTCACTCTTCTCTTCTGCAGATTAAATAACCCCAGTTCCCTCAGCCTCTCCTCGTAAGTCATGAGTCCCAGCCCCCTGGGCTCTCAAAGGGGTTCTGCACTTGGCAGCATCTACCAATCCAAGGTCAGAGAAAAGCTGTAACCTTGGGAGTTTAATATGAGCCTGGAGTGGACAGTATTAATTTTTATAATCTTTGCAGGCCCCTTCTGCACTCAAAGTGCCAGAGTGGAGAATTAGCTTTGACACCTGCTATGAAATATTTTAGGATGTCCAACCAATCAGAATCCTAGAATTCTGGCCTTTGTACACTGCAAAAGAAGGTGCCTCATCTTGCTGATTTGGACCTTTTGGGTTGTCCTGGCTCAGTGGTAGTCTACTGCACAGTAAGAGAAAAGGATGTTTATGGTAAGAATTTTATTTTTGGTATAATGTTATTTCTTTTCCTTTATCCTTGTGCGTTATAATATACATTGTTCTGAGGTCTCCTGAGCCCTGATCCTGCAAACATCCATGCATGTATTTAACTTTATGCATGTAAGTAGTCCCACTGAACACAGTAAAGTCAAGTGCAAGCATGTTTGCAGGAATGAACCCTAATGTGTATTACTGAGGATACCTAATTTCCACATTGAGAACTGTAATAGAGCTGTTCAATTTCACTTTTTGGTCTTCTGTCATCCCACACCCAGAGTGTTAAGAGTCAACCTCTCTAGCCACCATGAAACCTAGAACATAGCAACTCCGAAAACAGGTTCCTTTGGTTATACGGTGCAGTGATACATTCTGTACCTTTGCCTCCTTTTTCCCTCAGCAACCTTAGAAATCTTACTCTTTACTCCACTCATTTCCTAGATCTGTCTATTTAGGGGTGAGTTACAGTGTCAGAATGGAAAAGGACACAGAAAGAGCCAAAAAGAGCTGTGGGTTCATCCTACTTACAGAAAAATCATTGGGTTCATGATTTTGAGATTTCTCTAAAGGTGAGCATTTGCTATGAGTCTGCAAGGCAATTCACATGAGCACGCTTTAGCAAACAAAAGCAGGCTAAACGTTGTAAAAATGAGCTATAATTCATCTGGCTGGGAATCAGCCACAGAAATAGATAGTACATGGTCAGTGCATCCCAGTGCATTTCCATGTGGGCAACCAGCCAAGTCTCTTGTTCATAACTAAAACTTATCTTTTTAATGTGCTGATATGTTAATTTAATGATTTGTCAGAAATGGATCAAAAATACATCTGTTTTTTATTTATTTCCTTGGAGACCATGTTCAGAGTGCCTCTCCCTCTAGTGGTAACCTCCTCTGTCTAATAGTTTAGTTTTAGTATCTTTCTTTGTTTGGAAGAGCACCATGATGTCCACTGACTAGCTGGACAAAAATGTACTTGAATCTTTCTCCTTCATCAATATATCTGCTATCCAACATTACTGGGCTTTTTTCAACTCATCCTGGTGGCAGTTCAGGACAGGTCAATCCTGGATTCTAGAGGGGGGAATCCAATGATTATACACACGGAAGACAGACTCATTCATTCACACACAATCATAAATAAGCAAACAATTATATATGATTCAAGTTATTTCTTCTACAGTCTGGGAAGGAAGAAACACTCAGCCAGTTTTATTTATAAATACTTTGGGAGCTACTCAGATACTGCAGTGATGAGAACCATGCAAGCTGCAAGTACCTAGATAGATAGATAATCCCATTTACATCTAGATGTTGTGCCTCTTCAGTAGTTCAACCCTCTCCCACTTTCACAAATAATATCTTCAGTTAAGTACAGAATGGAAAAAAACCTAGATACTGTATAGTCTTTAAATTCATTCCCTCCTTTCCTTTCTCTGTTTGTGGTTAAAATTGTTGGACACATTTTTTCACACCCCAAACCACTTGTAGTACCTCTTGAGCTGCCATCTGCATCTCTGAGGCAATTATGCAATGGCTCTAACTCTATAACTCTAAATCCTGGTGGAACCTTCCATGCAAAGTCACCATCCGGCTTTGCACGAAGGTGGGTATGCTTAGCTTGCAGACAGAAGGTCTGAAGTGAATAAGAAACTCTGAGTCTGAACAGGAGAAATAGGTCCTCACATCAAAGCTGTGTATGGCTTTGGCTTCCCTTCTGTTGCCTAGGTAGCACCTCTGCTACATCTCAAGGCCAGATATCCTTGACCACTTCAGGGACTTCCTTCCTCTGTGAGAGGTTTAGCCAAATGGAGAAAGGGCTGTGGGCAAGTTCTTTATACGATTTCTAAATGCAAGATTCCTTTGATAGTAAATAAATGGTTCCGAGCCACAGCAATGTTGGAAAAGAGTAAGGTACCAACTATATGGACTCTAACAGGCAGTATAACATTTTGAATAAGTACAACCACATTTCCAAGGAACAGTCTGATGTTTTCTTGATGTGGTGAAAGCTGAGGATGCTTTAAGGAAGAAGTAATATTCTAAATCCTTTTAAAAGACAGCCTTAAAAGAATTCAACTTCTTTAAGTATATAGATATAGATAGATATATCGTTTGGGACCAAGTCTAAAAAGAAGCATTCATCCAACATGGAAATAGGACAGCAGAACATCTATAGAAGAAGCAGAATTAATGGCTCAGAACCTGCAACCTCTGACCTGAATAAACAGAAAAGATTGTTCCTGATGGAATTTTTGACAAAATATTCAAGCAATTAATAAACACGCACAACGTTCAGGAAAACAAGGCAGATATAGCAAAGAAATCAAAACAGAAATTCCTTTACAATAAACAGATTCTGAAGACTATTTTTTCTTTATACTCTTCATTCAGTGACTGATCATTCTAGGAGAATTGGAGCATCTGGATGAGGGCAGATGGCTAAACTGTCAGATAATGACATTTTACAAAATTTCAACAATCTAAGTGCAATATGGTTCCAATCCCAAAGGTAAACAATGATGCTGAAGTTACATCCCTAGCAAAAGATTATTGATTCTAATTATTCTGAGAGAAGATTTCTTCCCTAAAGACTAAGTTGACATGAAGATTGAGAGCCCCCTTAGAAGGTATTTTGTGGCTGGTACTGTTCTGACATCTCTTTCCACCACATGCTTCAACAGTGGCATTTGCTTGCTGTGGTGAGCAAAAGAAATGAGAATCTCCAAGAATAAGATATTCACATTCTTCATTAAGAAAATATCTCTTCTATGAATCTTTCAGAGATCTGCCACAGGGAAGACACTATTGCTAGGATAAACATCTGTCTCTGTCCTTGGAATGTGAAGAGACTTGGAATCTAAACAAATTTTATCATCTGCCAAGTTCAAAAGAGGAAAATTGTTTGAAAAGATATTAGAAAGTGGTAGCTGAGCCCGTGGACAGAAACCAAGAAATCCTTGCCTTTAGTGAAGTCCCAGGGAAACAAAAGTAAGAGTGCTGGATGGACACTTTTATAAATCTAAATAATTAAATTAAGCTTTTACAAAGGACAAAAGAGAAGTTTTTGTGGGAACAAGGATTCAAGTCAGGACAGGATAGCTTTTTCTCTTCAAACAGTAATTCCCATTCTACTGTACTATATGCCAGAGTATAGTATGGAGAATGAGCTGTAATCTATGGTTTATAATTTCACTCTTGTGAAGGACACAGTTAAAGAAACCCAGCTGATTTTGTTAGACCTGTCAATACCCATTGATACCATGTAGTTTTGTTGATGGTCTGGGGCGTCTTGAAGAAGTTATTGAGAAAGCACTTCCATAGATTGTCCTTTCCTCTCAGTGGTAAGGTGCACTTGATCTTCATCCCTGAAGGTACTCATGTGTGAGCTCTGCAGACTGCCAATTTGCCACCTGCCTTGTTTTTAATTTGTGACTATGTAGGTCCATATAAGTACCTACACTGATAATAGACAGAGGCAGTAAACAAATAGATGGCCTCTGGAGAAAACAATGAGATATTTTATATTTAGTGTTATCAATATACAAATAACACTCAAGCCTACATCTGCTTTTTATTAAACTCACATGCAGCAATTTCCATGCTTTGCAGTGCTTGACAGATGTGGGAAAATAAACTGAATGGAAGTGAATTAGCTCAGGCTCAATCAGAAAAAACCATCGTGATGCTGATAGGTAAAGGAAAGAACCTAAAGGAATGAGCAAGGGTAATAAGTAAACCTTGTGTTGGAAGTGTATATCTGTCCTTTCCAATATGATTCAGTTTGCCTGTCATATTGGATGCATCACTGTTCCTGGATGCTTCAATGGAAACAGTGACTCAGACGCTGTAAATACTTCTCTCTGAGGTAGATCCTACCATAGCAATCGAGGTCTTTGTAATCTTCAGGGTAATTTAATACAACACACTGCACCTAGGTCTGCCCAAGGAAATATCCAGAACCTTCGGCTATGGCAGAATACAAAAATCCACCTCTAGTGTGGGTGAACTATCATAAACAAATAACACTAGTGATCTTCACTCTTGATTGGCTACCTATTTGTATTTGTGTAGCAATAAATCATCTGGGACCCATTTAGCTGAGAGATTGCTTCTTTCCTTTTTTCATGTCCTGAGACAAACCACTGGGATACATTCACTGTTGGTACTTGGAATTAAACTTTTCATGCCACGGACAGAGCATTCTCAACAAGGGCCTATGCCTCTGGAATTTGTTTCCTCCAGTTGGCTCAGCAAGTGCCCAAGGTTAATGAGCATCATGGCATAAAATAAGACTAATCTGTTTGGTAAAATATTTGTATAAAATATCTTTGTAGCACCAGCTGAAGATGTGGCTCTAGGTTGTTTCTCTTATGGAGCAGAGAGTTCATTACTGATTTTCAAGAACTGGTAGGCTGGTATCTTGCTGTTTGAAACGGATCAGTTTTTTAAAAGTAAATTGTTTGGGTTCTTCGCAAGGGGAGCCAATATAAATTTTCCGGGGCTAGATTCTGCCAGTCTTATGAATGTTGATTAATACCTTACTCCATGAGTAGCCACATTGATTTCAGTGGCACTATTTGTAGAGTAAGGTAGCTCTCGTGAGTAATGGTGGCAGAATCTGTTACCATAGAATCATAGCATATCGGGTTTAGAAGGGACCTCAGGAGGTCATCTAGTCCAACCCCCTGCTCAAAGCAGGACCTAATCCCCAACTAATGGGTGATGGTGTTTTGCAGTAATGACAACTGGTGGCAAGGTGACTCAATAATTGTGTTTTGGACATGTTGGCAGTGTTCTTGTTCTTATAGAGTATTTTTGTAATTGATTACAGTGTTCTGCTCTGCCATTTGTGCTCAATACTAGAATTGGAAAACTATCACCCCAGGGCACAAGGTCAGGTGTATAACTGAGCATGATTTAAATGTCATGAACACAGTCTGACCTGCAAGGGCAACAGTACTGGTTTATTCAAGGACTTTTTTTTATTCACATTCCATGCCTGGAGGATCTGCACCTTATTCCTTATTTCTAAACTTTACATGTAATGCCCTCTTGCGATCTGTAAATAGAGTTTCCTCCACCTATGGATCTTCCACTCTAGTTAGAAGGGGACATCAGCCACGTCCAAGGCACTGTCCCTGTAAGACTAAATACCCAGTTGCTAGTGTATGAGTGATTGTGCAAATAAGTTGATGTTAAGTTTTGTATGAAACTCTAGATGGGCTCAAACACACTGAGCAAGATAAGGGAAGTGAAAAAGAGAATGAATAAATGTAAGTTAATGCACATTGACAGACGTAGTCTAAGCAACCCGTATGTGCTGATGGGCTCTGAATGTACAAGTCCTCTGAGAAACAAAATGATTCATAGGATAGCTCAGTGGGGCTATTTGTCCAGAGTGCAGCATTAAATGAAATAGTTAATTGGAGGGTACATTATAAAAGGGGTACAATAGAGAAAGTATTTGTGTCACACGGTATTGAATAATGGTATGCCCTCATTTGGATAACTCCAGTTTTGTCCCCTTTATCTTTAAAAAGATACATGGCCAGACTCTTCAGTGAGATCCTCCCCTTTATATCGCTCAGTAAGTGTAAAGAAACCATAACCGGGCTGCAAATTCCTAGCAAGAATTCCTCCTCATAGAGGAAATCTTTGCTGGACATAACTGTTGGATTGCATGTGTGCCACTAGTTTCCCATGTATAGGATAGGGGGTTGTAACCGTGCCTTAGTGGGTCACAACTGAGGATGCCAAATTCAGGATGAACAGCTGAGAAATGGGGCAAACACAACCCAAAACTGGTGTTTATTCTTTTATAAGATTTACCAAACCAGCCACAAAAGTAAACTGCTGTTTCACCACACTGGCTAACAAGAAAACATAAAGGCAGTTTCCTCAGGCATTCCAGTTCTTATATCACCACCAAAAACACTGGATTCAGAGGTGAGCGGTTCTTTACAATCAGTCTAATCAAATAATAGATTCTTCTGATCCCAAAGGACCAGCCTCACACCCAGGTCAATATTTAACTTAGATCTTACCCAAAAATCACGTGGATGTCAATCCCTTAGTATCTAAAATCTAAAGTTTTATTTATAGAAAGAAAGAAAGAAAGAAAGAGAGAAAGAAAGAAAGAAAGGTGAGAGTTAAAATTGGTTAAAGGAATCAATTACATCCAGTAATGGCAAAATTCTTGGTTCAGGCTTGTGCAGCAATGGAATAAACTTCTGGCTTAAGTCAAGTCTCTGGAGTACATCCACAGCTTGGATGGGTCATTCAGTCCTTCGTTCAGAGCTTCAGTTTGTAGTAGGGTGACTAGATGTCCCAATTTTATAGGGACAGTCCCAATTTTGGGGTCTTTTTCTTATATAGGTTCCTATTACCTCCCACCCCCATCCCAATTTTTCACATTTTCTGTCTGGTCACCCTAGTTTGTAGCAAGGTTCCTTCAGAGGTAAGAAGCAGGGTTGAAGACAAAATGGAGGTGTTTCCAGGGCCTTTTATAGCTTTTGCCATGTAGAGGGCATCCCATTGTTCTTACTGTGGAAAATCACAGCAAAAAGATGGAGTTTGGAGTCACATGGGCAAGTCACAGGTCTATGCATTTCGCCTAGTCACAGCAGGAAATTTCATTAAGTGTAGATAGGCATCTCCCATGGTCCATTGTTAGTTAAATGTTCTTTCGATGGGTCACTCAATTTTAATAGTCCCTCCAAGATGTACTGGCTAATTACTTTGTGGGCATTACCCCAGGAGCAAACATTTGAAATCCAAGTATAGAGCCAATACTTATAACTTCACATAGAAAAATGATACATGCATACAGATAAATCGTAACCTTTTTATAGAAACCTCACTCGACAATACAATATTTGTATTTGTACAATATTTGCTGCAAATATATAACAGTGGTTGCAATAATGATCTATATGGTCATATTTTAATCAGATAACGTCACAGGGGCATATTGCAGGAGGGGACTGGGTGGAGTTCTTCTATGCTACTGTGGAAGCAGAAAAAGAACTGACAGGAAGGGGATGCAATGCATGACAGTTCGTTAGCAAGAGTTAGGCTAACTGTAACCCTAATAACGTGAGATTTGTAGAAGCGAGGAATGTGTGAGGTGAGTGGGAAAGAACTGTGTGAGAAGTTGTTGCGACCTTGTGTAAATAATATGGAATGTAGACTAAGTGTCTACATTAGTGAGCAAAACAAGATATCAGAATGACCTATGTATAAACAAAATGCAGTTGTTGCTCATTATTGTCTGTAACAAAAGGTATAAATGCTTGCTGTAATTGTTTACCTGTTGAGAGATCTGCTTAGCTCTCTCCCTCTATGCAATTGATAGAAAAAAAATAAAGCATCTGACTTGCTGTACCCAAACAAAAAGTGAGAACTGTGTTTTTCTCCAACACTACCCTATTATCCTTCACTGGGATAGGGTTCACTAAGGACCTTTCTACATGGCATAACTTAGAATTGACTAGCTGCATCTCTAAATGGTGGCAGAACTGGAGCTAGTTTTGAGTATCAGAGAGTCATAACCAGCTGTCTGATGCCCATGCCCACCTTTCTGCCATGCAGTCATAAACAAGAATATGACCCAGAACTGGGACTGAAAAGATCCACAGAAAGGCAACAAACATAATTTGAAGCAAGGTGCAACTTTGTGTGTGTATGTATATATATATGTATATATAATAAAAAGAGATTGCAAAAAGCTAGGATAATTTAGCCTGGTAAAAAAGAGGGTATCTGAGATGTTCAAAATGTTGATGGATACAGTGAAAACTGTTCAGCCCTTTCTTTTTACCTTATACTATAATATCAGACTGTGGGGGAGGTCAATAGATTAAACTAATGGCAAGTGAATATACAAGCAATAAAAGAAATGCTACTTCACATAGCTTATAATCAACTACTGGAATTTACTACCACAGAAAGTCATCATCAAAATATTGTGTGACTGGAGTTTAAAAGGTTGGATAATTTTATGACCAGTAATAACATTTGTAGTTATAAAAGCTAAGACAAGAGTACAATTTAATCTCATGCTTCAGGGCATAAACTGATCACCTGCAGTCAGGAAGGATTTTTTTTCTCACAATGTGCAGAATTACACAGTTGGCTAAGTGCATTATGGTGGTTTGGCTCTTCTCTGAAGAATCAGTTAATGAAACTGCCAGAGGCCAGATAGAAAGACAAGGTGGGTGAGGTTAAGGTAATGTCATTTATTGGCCCAACTTCTGTTGGTAAGAGGGATAAGCTTTGGAGCTTACATAGAGCTCTTCTTCAGATCTGGGAAATGTACTCAGAGGGCATGGCTACACTTGCAAGTTAGAGCGCATTAAACCAGCCCCGGGCGCCCTAACTCATGACATGTCCACACTGGCAAGGCACGTAGAGCACCCAGACTCCACGGTTGGAGCGCTCCTGGTAATCCACCTCGACAAGAAGCACAACTCTTGATGCGCCCCGGCTGGAGTGCCGCGGCGCCAGTGTGGGCACCCTGGTCTATTAATGCCTCCAGAAGTGTCCAACAATGCATGTTCTAGTCACTCTGGTCATCACTTTGAACTCTACCGCCCTGCCCTCAGGTGACCAACCGTCAGACCCGCCCTTTAAATTCTCTGAAAATTTTGAAAATCCCCTTCCTGTTTGGTCAGCCAGGTGTGGAGTGCTCTCAGTGAATCTTTCCAGGTGACCATGCCTCCACGTGCCAGGCGATCCCCAGTATGGAGCAATGGCGAGGTGCTGGACCTCATCAGTGTTTGCTGGGAGGAAGCTGTCCAGTCCCAGCTGCTCCAGCCGTAGGAATTACGATACCTTTGGGCAGATATCAAGGGACATGATGGAAAAGGGCCATGACTGGGACGCACTGCAGTGCAGGGTTAAAGTGAAGAAACTGTGGAATGCCTACCGCAAAGCCTGAGACGCAAACACCCACTCCGGTGCTGTCCCAGCGACCTGCTGTTTCTAAAAAGAGCTGGATGCAGTACTTGGGGGCGACCCCACCTCCACTCCAAAGACCACCATGGACTCTTCAGAGCCCAGTTCAACAAGGCAGGAGGAGGAGGAAAGTGGGAGCGAGGGTGCTGAGGAGGAGGGAGACACCCCGGCATCCCTAGATGCACGCAGCCAGAAGCTGTTTTCAAGCCAGGAGGAAGGTAGCCAGTCTCAGCAACCGATGCTTGGGGAAGAACAAACACCAGAGAAGGTGCCCGGTAAGCGGCTTTTATTTTGGGAAGGAAGTTGTTCGGTGCAGGCTCTGGGGACGAGGAGGGTTAGGGCTGCATGCAAGCCTAGATGTGGAATAGGGCGTTGATGTGCTCTCTCACATCACATTAATCGGCCTCAGTGATCTCTTCAAAGGTCTCATGCAGAAGCTGGGCGATCCGCTTGCGCAGGTTCCTTGGCAGAGCTACTGTGCTCCTTGTCCTAGTAAGGCTAACATGTCCGCGCCACTGTGCTGTGAGGGGCGGGGAGACCAATGCTGCACACAGGAAAGCTGCATATGGGCCAGGGCAGAAGCTGCATTGTAGTAGAAGGTCACTCTCAGCAGCAAGATATCTTCCAGGACGAACTCCTGTGGAAAAGTGGGGACAGTGTTCAGTACAGGCTTACTTAACTCCTCACTTAAAGTCTTCCCGGTTAACGTTGTTTTGTTGTTACATTTCTGATCAATCAACATGCTCATTTAAAGTTGTGCAGTGCTCCCTTATAACGTTGTTCGGCAGCTGCCTGCTTTGTCCACTGCTTGCAGGAAGAGCAGCCCGTTTCAGCTAGCTGGTGCGGGCTTGGAACCAAGGTGGACCGTCAGCCGCCTATTAGCTCCCCGCTACCCTAAGTTCCCTGTGCAGCAGCCGCCCAGCAGGCTACCAATTGCCGGCAGTTCAGCTGTCCCTCCCCACACTGCCATGTGCTGCTCCTGCCCTCTGCCTTGGAGCTGCTCCCCAGAGCCACCTGCTTGCTGTGCAGGGGAGGGGGAAAGAGGGAGGCTAATGTCAGGGTATCCCCTTCCCCCCTACTCCTGTCCCCCACTTACCCCTTCTCCATATAGAGCAGGGTGGGGACAGGACAGGGCTCAGGACGGAGAGAGCTTGCTGGCCGCAGCTGCTGTCTCAACTTCCTGATTTTTTTAAAGGCAATGTACTTAGAGTGGGGTCAGCTTACTTAAAGCGGCAATGCACATCTCTTTCTCCCACACACAGGGGGTGTGTCTCTGTCTCTGTCTGCCATGCTGTCTCCCCTCCCTCCATTCATGCTGCCTTGTAGTGTGTGAGGTTACATTAACAACAATGTGTTAACCTTTGAGGGCTCAGCCAAATGCTAGTTCATCATTTAGCAGCAAGGCATTCGCTGGGAAATATCCCACCCTCTTCCACCCTCTGACTTCACCACCTCAACCAAGCTTCACAATCATCATTGCTGTGTATAAACATTTAAACATTATAAACATTTCCCTGGAACCTAACCTCCCCCCCCCCCCCGCATTTACATTAATTCTTATGAGGAAACTGGATTTGCTTAACATCGTTTCGCTTAAAGTTGCATTTGTCAGGAACATAAAACTACAACGTTAAGTGAGGAGTTACTGTATAGGGGCCTCCTGCAGCTGTTGGCTCTCCCCAAGGCACAGAATCCCAGAGATTGTGAAACAATCAGTCTCCCTTGCCCCCGTGCTTAGTGGGGCTCCATGGGTTATGTGCGCTCGCTTTGGGATGGGCAATTTCTGCTATTGTGTAGACTGTGCTTGTCTTTAAGTATGGGCGAATCATTGCTCTGTCTGGTGTGAACGATGCTGCCTCTGTTAAGTGTTGCATTTTGGCTTTACAGATGCAACCTTGAGATCTCAGCCATCCTTGTTATCAACAGCTGAAAGACTCCAAAGAATTAGGAAGCGGCCATGTAGAAGCAAAGAGGACATGCTGCATGAAGTAATGCAGCAGTCCCTTAATGAAAATCAAAAAGTGCAGGAGTGGCAGTAGAGTGAAAGGAGGGTCTGCCAGCAGAATGCAGATCGCCGGCACCAAAAGCACGGAGCGGCTGCTAGGCATTATACTCGATACAGGCGCTTGTAGCAACGCAGGTGGAGCACTTCCACACCCACTCCCTCCCTTCCCCCCCGCAGCCCTTGTCCCAAAACTCTTTCCCTTGTGCCCCCCTGTCACCTCCAACCCACTTTCACCAACGTCTGGGTTCTTATCGCCACCAGCTGCCTCTAACACCTGTAGCTTCACCACCCAGCCCTGCAAACTACGACCCTTATCCACTGCACTCAATCCCCATCACTATGCATTTTAGCCAACCAGAAGTGCAGCACTCATTGCACAGCACTCCAGGCAGGAAGTCTGAGTATGATAACAGGACATACGCAAATCTGTGATTGTTCAGTTCCGCACCCCACCCTCTTGCCCTTTCTGTTTCCCAAGCAGTTGTGTTTCTTTTCAATAAATGAATTTTCTTTTCAATAAATGGATTTTTTGGCTTTGAAAACATTCTTTATTATTGCATTAAGTAAAAGATACCTTAGACCAGGAAAGCAACAGGCACTGCAAGTCAGTGTAGCAAACACAGATTCCTACTATCATTGGAACCACTGCACTTCAGTCCCATGCAGGGCACAAACATTACTGGTGGCTTTCAGCTTCAAATTGCTGCCTCAAGGCATCCCTAATCCTTGCTGAGCCCCTCTAATAGCCCTGCTCTCTGGCTGTTCAAATTCAGCCTCCAGGTGTTGAACCTCCGAGGTCTATGCCTGAGTGAAACTTTCACCCTTCCCTTCACAAATGTTATGGAGGGTACAGCACGCGGATATAACCGCGGGGATGCTGTCATCGGCCAGGTCCAGCTTCCCATACAGACAGTGCCAGCGGCCCTTTAAACAGCCAAAAGCACACTCCACAGTCATTCTGCACTGACTCAGCCTGTTGTTGAACTGCTCCTTGCTGCTGTCAAGGCTCCCTATGTAGGGTTTCATGAGCCACGGCATTAAAGGGTAAGCGGGGTCTCCAAGGATCACAATGGGCATTTCGACTTCCCCTACAGTGATCTTCTGGTCTGGGAAGAAAGTCCCAGCTTGAAGCTTCCTGAACAGGCCAGTGTTCCAAAAGATGCGTGCGTCATGCACCTTTCTGGACCAGCCTGCGTTGTCAATGAAATGCCCACGGTGATCCACAAGCGCCTGGAGAACCACAGAGAAATAGCCCTTCCGATTAACGTACTCGGAGGCTAGGTGGGCTGGTGCCAGAATTGGAATATGTGTCCCATCTATCACCCCTCCGCTGTTAGGGAAACCCATTTGTGCAAAGCCAGCCACAATGTCATGCATGTTACCCAGAGTCACAGTTCTTCTGAGCAGGATGCAATTAATGGCCCTGCAAACTTGCATCAACACAATTCCAACAGTCAACTTTCCCATTCCAAACTGGTTAGCGACCGATCGGTAGCTGTCTGGAGTTGCCAGCTTCCAGGTTGCAATAGCCACCCACTTCTCCACCGGCAGGGCAGCTCTCAATCTCATGGCCTTACGCTGCAGGGTGGGGGCGAGCTCATCAAACAGTCCCATGAAAGTGGCTTTTCTCATCCAAAAGTTCTGCAGCCACTGCTCATCATCCCAGACCTGCATGACGATGTGATCCCACCACTCAATGCTTGTTTCCCAAGCCCCAAAGCAGCATTCCACTGTGCTGAGCATGTCCATGAATGCCACGAGCAATCTCGTGTCATATGCGTTATGCAAGTCGACATCATCATCAGACTCCTCACTGTCAGTTTGTAGCTTAAGGAGTAACTTGACTGCCATTCGTGATGTGCTGGCAAGACCCACCAGCATATTCCTCAGCACTTTGGGATCCATTACTGCAGACCGAAAGGGAAGACAGAGCACACAGTACAAAAAACGTTGAAAGATGGCTCGAAATGTGGATGGAAGCACATGGATTGCTGGGATGCGAAGCGATACATCAAAGGGCATTGGGACAGGACCCAGAATGCCCCGCACCGCCCCCCCTTCCCACAAGCCACAGCACCAGAATGGGAAGAGGTGCTCTGTGGGATAGCTGCCCATAATTCACCGCTCCCAATGCTGCTGCAAGTGCTCCAAATGTGGCCGTGCCAGTGCGCTTGCAGCTGACAGTGTGAACACACGGCAGCGCTTTCCCAACTGCGCTCTCCGAGGGCTGGTTTAACTCACAGCACTTTACATCTGCAAGTGTAGCCATGCCCAGAGTGTCACAGCTAAATAGAAGGTGGAACATATTGTTTAGCATAAGTAGTTAACACGTATTTCAAGGGGCCATTCAAGGTGAAGTGGCTCGTTAACACCTCTCCAGTTACAAGGGGGAAAGGGAGAAACAATCTGGGTGTGCAGAGTTTAAATGGTTTATAGATTGTTCTAATAAACCATAAATCCAGTGACTCTATTCAGTCCAGATACTGTATTTGATCGACCAATGTTCTGTTATAGTATGGCAAATCCTATTGTATGTTCCTATGGAAAATGTTTATTTTTATGAAAGGGTGATTTGATTATGTAGTTAAGTCTTTTGTGGTAAAGCAAATAGAAATTCTGCTAGTGATGAAAAATCTTCAAAAGCAAATAAAATTATGTTCAATAAATAGATAAATACTGCCCCAGTTTTGTTCAACTCAGCGTTGGAGTCCCCTTGGTGTAACAGAGAGTGGGACTGGTGATGGAGTATTCCCCACAAGGGGCCCTGAGTTATGGAATAGGCTGTTGACCTTTGGTGCCCATTTGCAAGGCCTATCCTATTGCCTGGATATCTGAAAAGGGTAGGGCCTCATTACATTAATGTTTATGGGAGAGAATTTTGGCAATGAAAGAAATTCCACCTGTTTCGTTGTGTTGGGGGTGAAGTTTTATTTAGGGGCTTGCTGATGGTTTTGTTTTGGTCACACTGTTATTTTCACTTGGAGAGGGTGCAGAAAAGAGACACCCAAATGATTAGAGGGCTGGAAAAAATGCCTCATCGTGAGAGTTAAATAGCTCAATCTGATTTGTTAATCATAAAGAAGATTGAGAGGTGACTTGATTATAATGTGAAATTATCTTCAAGGGGAGAAAATACTGTGTGCTAAAGAACTATTTAATCTGAGACAGGCAGAACAAGAACCAATGGCTGGATGTTGAAGCCAGACAAATTCAAATGTGAGATTAGGCACACATTTTTAACAGTGAGAGTGGTTAACTATTGGACCAAACTGCCAAGAGAAGTGGCAAGTTCTCCATCTCTTGATGTCTTTAAATCAAGATTGGATGCCTTTCTAGAAGATATGCTTTAGTCAAACACAAGTCATTGGGCTCAGTACAGGTGCAAAAGGCTAAAACTGCATGTTGTGTGATATCAGGAGGCTAGACTACATGATGTAACTGTCCCTTCTGGCCTTAAACTCTATTAATCTGTGAATAATGTTAAGAGTGCCCAGAGAAGCACACTTTTCTGTGTTGGTCTGCGTCAGAAGGAAGAATAATAATATAATATGAAGATGGTTTTATTTTGTCCTAAGGCTGAAATGTGAAAAGATTTCAGATGTTGCACTTCTTTTATAGAAGAGGTTAGGAGAGAGGCTATTGAGATGGCTGTAGGAAATGAAGTTAAATACTAGAAAACACTGTTAATTTCTCATTTATATAGTCACTATGCACAGACACACAGTTTACAATATTTGCAACGATAGGGCCCAATTCTGCACACCTTAATCACACAAGAAGTCCCACTAAAGTCAACACAGCTACTTCACTGACTCAGGTGAGCAGGATTTGGCCCCGAGGCAAACTTTTCAACAGATCCTAGTGCAAAGCATACTAGATGAGTTTGTCACAGGCTACAGCTATACTACATGACTGAACTAAAGTAAGAAATCTAGGAGGGCAAAAGATTATCATAATACCAAACCTTTAGAATAACAATGGAGATTTAGAAGAAGCCCAGTCACTCGACTCCCAATCAATAATAAACCAGTTCTCATTTTTCCAACAGTCAGATTGGTTTTCTGCCTCTGTCATGAACAAAAACAATCTGCTCAGCAGGATACCCTATGAGGCACCATACAGCCAGACCCAGACCTATATGTATCACATTCTTTCTTCAAGCCCAGGAGAGATTTTGTAAACTCATTTTGCTTAGTGAATATACAGCTCAGAGCTAATGAAAAGAATACCTGCTCCATGGAAAAGAAAGCCACTACTAGGTTTCATATTGTATTTGTTTGTCTTCTTTCTCTATCTCCACCCCCTACAATGTTTGGGATTCCTCTGTCTATGACAGCTGGCAAGGCACAGAAAAATGGGGATAATACACCAGTGGTCAACAAGCCAGCCTTTAAAGAAAAACACTGCTGATAAGATAAACAGCTTGTGATGTACTTAATTACAATATTTCATATTCATTTAGCCATCTACACATCACAGCACTAACAAAGTGGATTTCAAACAAGAAATAAGACTCCTTCCCACAAGCCCAGAGGGCTAATTATAAAATAGCATCCAATTTATTTATTTATTTTTTAGCTAGTGTATTTTTTTCCAACAGAATTTATTGAGCTCATTACCAAGCTGCTTATGAAGAGATTTGAAATGAGGCAACATTAAAGCATTCTGAAAATCCCTTGTACTTAGTCATCTTGACACTTTGTTTGAACTCAGAGCATTAATATGAAATAACTGCCACAGCCCCATATTTCTGATTCTATTGTTTGACAGCACATTTAAAAGCTAAAAGATGATATGATCAAGCTTTTTTAATCAGCACAGTCATTTGTAGGAGTGTCTCAAGTATTCATAACGCTGAAAAGACCAAAGGGGCATGACTGTGAGAAACAAGACAGGTACAGTCGATGTCTGCCTAGAGTAACATGGCAGTGTTAATCGAGCACTATAGGCAGTGCTGGCACCATTTTTTTTTTATTTTTATTTTTTTTTAAGCAAGACAGAAAATTGAGAGATACACATCAAAGCTGCTAAAGAACTCCAGATACTGTACCTTATTCACCTGGTTTTACCTTCTGTAATCACATTATACAATATGCATCACCAGATTAACCTACTCAGGGTCAGCAGAGGGGCCACCGTAAATATATTTGAAGTCAAGTCTGTGCAGGTTTCAAAGTAAAAAAAAAAAAAAATCTATAAAGAAGAGTTGTAAAATCCATGGAAACCTACAGTGTATTAAAGTCAACTCAGCACATCGCTTTGCTTTTCATCACCTTTTTTTTCTCTTCAGTTTTGAAACTAATAGAGTTAATGGAAATGCTTCTATTGAAATAAAAGGTTTAACATTGAACTTTGCTCTATCCCAGGAAGAGGAGAATACCTCTAGTTTGTCCATTGTTATGTAACAAATAGGAGACAGATTCCAGCCAGCCCTCGCTCTGGTGCACAGAGGAGTTGTGGAGGGCACAAGAAGTTCCCTCTTCTTTTCATTGCATTCCCATGCAAGAAAGGGTCAGGTTCCCACTGGGGGAGCATAGTCCCTGCTCTATAGCAGTAACTATACAAATGCTAGATGTCTGAAAGGGACTGTGGAGGGGTATGAAAAGGAGGGTGGCTTATCTCCTTACCCTCTCTGCACCAAGCAGCAGAGCTAGATGGGAGACTGAAGGAAGAATTTTGATCAAGTCAAAACTCCATCTACGCTGCAGCCCTTGAGTGTGCCTGTTGGGTTCTAGTGCACAGTCTGGTCCTAAGCTACTTAGATAATTGTTCGCATCACACAAAAAAAAACACAGCACGCACCAGTTGGTCATTAATTTAGCAAGGAGACTGACTGAACTAGCATCTGACTTCTAGAGATCATCATGTCTCTGGATTGGTTGTTGAGGCACATGGGTGGGACAATGTCAGGAGGCCTGCATTGCTGAGAACTGGGTAGTACCTATTCTGTGGATAAGCAAGAGGCTTCAATCTCCAATGCTGTCAGGCCAGCTCCTTTCACAACATTACATCCACCTGGAAAACATTTAAATAAATGGTGGCTTTTTACTTCATCACTCAGGCAAAAATACACAGTGCAGTGCAAGGGCAAAGACCAAATGTAAAAATAAGGAAGATAAGCTATTATATAAATGGGTACTTGTTTGGGGGCAAAAGCAATGTAATATTGCCCAAGGCTAAAGTAGTTCTCAGTTTACACAATACAATGAACTATTTTTATCCTAGGGCAATTTATCTGCTGTTGTCCCTGGAGGAAGTGACCATTTGTTTTATTATCGACTCATCTTGGATGCATTTTGCATACACTGGAGTCACATTCAGGAGGACATCAGGGCTGCCGGTTGGCTACTCTTTTTGGTGGGAGAGTTTAGGACAGCTGTCCATCTCCTCTCGCCCTGGGGGAAGTTGGGGAGGTGTCTGGCTCTGTTTGCAGGAGACTCAAAGGAGCTACCCACCCAGTTGTGCAGGTGTCCCTGTGGAACATCAGTTACATTAGAGAGAATTATTTTTTTAGGAGGCATATAAACCCTCATGCTTATAACTCATGGTGAAAAAGAAGAAACTTTCCCTGTGTGCAGGATATTTCATAACTGTCTGCTGAAGAGCTTCTTGCATCTTCCTCTAAAGCATCTGGTACTGACCACTGTCAGAAATAAGATATTGAACTAGACAGATCTCTGAGTCTGAGCCAGCATGGTCATTCCTGTGTTCTAATGCGTGTTATTGCTTATTTAGGATAGGAAAAAAATAAGTCTCATGTTGGTCATGTCACCAATTTTTAAACAGTGGGATTGGTTAAAAATAAATAAAGGAGTTTATATGGTGTGTAACACTCAGTAACACTATTGCAAAAACAAAAACAAACATCATTTTGGGATATATTAGCAGGAGTGTTGCAAGCAAGACATGAGAAGTAATTCTTCTGCTCTATTCCACACTTATTAGGCCTCAACTGGAGTGTCCAGTTCTGGGCGCCATGTTTCAGGAAAGATGTGGACAAATTGGAGAAAGTCCAAAGGAGAGCAACAAAAATTATTAAATATCTAGAAAACATGTCCTAGGAGGAAAGAGTGAAACAGATGGGTTTGTTTAGTCTGCAGAAGAGAAGACTGAGGGGGCATGAAAACAGTTTTTTCAAGTACATAAAAGGTTTTTACAAGGAGGAGGGAGAAAAATTGTTCTTCTTAACCTCTGAGGATAGGACAAGAAGCAATGGGCTTAAATTATAGCAAGGGCAGTTTAGGATGGACATTAGGAAAAATGTTCACCCTAACTGTCAGGGTGCTTAATCACTGGAATAAATTGCCTAGCGAGGTTGTGGAATCTCCTGCATCATTGGAGATTTTTAAGAGCAGGTTAGACAAACACCTGTCAGGGATGGTCTAAGGTAATACTTAGTCCTGCCATGAGTACAGGAGACTAGACTAGATGACCTCTCAAGGTCCCTTCCAGTCCTATGATTCTATTATTTTATACTGAAATGAAATATCAGTGAGTCAGTAAACTTTATTTTCTGATGCTCAAAATAATAGCAAGAATTATAAACATAAATATATATTGGTTGAAAATATATAGTAGCCCATGCTATAGTTTCAGTTTTCAAATTCTCTTGACCCAGAGGTCTCTTTCTTATGATAAGCTGATTTTTAATTTTTAAAGAGAAAGTAACTAATAGTAATGGCAACTATTACCATAGTATTGTGTGAGCATATCATATCTCGAATTGGGGTGTGAAGCTTCATTGTTTTGGAAGCAGAGCAAAAGAGTTTTGCAGGATCAATGAAAGTTGCTGCTGCCTGGTTCATTTAATGTCAGCTGATCTTTTTCAAGTTAAACATTCTATACAACCTTTTTTCAGCTCAGAGAAATGGATCAGGGAAATAACTCCCCAGATGTTTTTTGCTGATAACTAGAAGCACTAGAAGAACACTATAGCTGTGTCCTCTAGGAGTTCCTAACTATTACCCAAAGCAGCACTTTGTATTAAGAGACCATAACAAGACTCTTCTTAACAATATTGTAATCCCTGCATGAGGGAACATTTCACATTCGTATTCTAGTTATGGGTACTCAAAATGAATTATATCTGTTGTGCAACTATTACAAGATATTCAATATGAATCTGAAGAAGTACATCATTTTAAGTAAAAGATATCTAAAAAGGCAGCTATCCAGAGCTGTTGAAAGACGGTAAAAATTAGATTACGTACTGTACAAACCTACATAATACAACAGACTATATAGATCAGAATATACCTTAAGGGCCCAACTTTTCTCTTAGAGGAGTCTCTGGGGATTCTTATCCACCAGAGTCTTTACCTGAAACTCAAGATGGGCAAATACTGCTATATAGCCCCAGTGGGCTCTCTACCCTTCAAAGTGCCAATTGATTAGAGATTTGGCAAGAAATCTCTCCCCTTGCATACCACTGCCAGCTCTCCTCTCATTGGAAGATGGGCCTGCCACTGAGGAGAAGCCCACGGGCCATAAGTCACAGGCAGGGGAAAGTCACTACTGCTGATGGGACACTGCAAGCCCAAAAGCAGCTTCATCACAGTGCTGGGAGATAGGCACAGGGATTTGCTTGTAGCTCTCTTGCTTTATCCAAGGAACAACACAAATGCATGGCCACTACAACCTTGCACCACATGAA
>NW_020664393.1:18019758-18118957 GCF_002925995.2 Terrapene triunguis
CCTTGGTCATTTAGTTCAATCTAGCTCGCTTGGGTCTGTGAGCACTGACACCATGACAGCACGTTTCAGCATGAGCTAGTCCCACAGGTAACTACTCAGGGTTCCAGGTAGACTTGGACAGCCCATGCTGCAGTATACATTGCTGCAGCTTCACTGCTCTTGGGCCCAAACTAGCTAGATTAAAGATCGCTTGGATTTGTCTGCTCAAGCTGTAATCACACCTTTCGATTACGGTGTGGGACTGTCCATGGTGATAAAAGTGTAGGAGATATCTGTACATTGAAGTCACTTATGGATACATTCCTGCCTCTTCAAAAGTTGTAGATGGGGGGTCTTCACTCCAAGGCAAAGGGGTGGGAATTTGAGCCAATCTATCAAAAAGAAGAAGGTTTTGTAGTGTTTCTTAACAATGGTCAGATTCTGGATTTGCCCAGTGTCTTCTGGAAGTTCATGCCAGAGCTGAATTCCTTTGTCCAAGAATGCTTTGTGCCCAGTTCTTGTGCATTTCATCCTCAGTTTTGTGATCTGCATTGTCACAAAGGAGCACAGCTGCCTCAATACATCATAGATTGAAATTCAGTCTTTATTGTAGCTGCAGCTTGATCCTGTAAGTGTTTTGAAGATTAGGACTAAGGTCTTAAACTAGCATCTGAAACTGAGTGGAAGCCGGTGCTAGGGACTTAAGAAAGAGCCTGATGGGATCAGACATTTGTGCAACTGAGTTTAACTGGCACAAACATACAAAAAAGCCACCTATAGAGTTACATGGCTGAATATTTGAATGGAAGCAAATTTTAGATGTGAACCTGTGAGTATCATACTAGAAGTAATTGTGCCCTTATCTAATCAGGAAACAGAAATAATACCACCACATAACGTACCTAACTAATCAAAATTGGCCAGCACAGAATGCATACTAAACACTCAGAGAAAGCTGTTTGGGATCAATCCATAGAGTTAAAGAAGTCACAAAAGTATCATAAAATAATTCTTAATAAAGACCGCACTTGAGAAAATCACAGATCATGACTTAAGCAGAAAAAGAAGCTAAATTTGTTGGACAAATTATTCATTGTGAATTATTTGCTTGGATCTAATACTTATCTTGATCCCCTGATTTAAAAACACATCCATGTTGTGACAAAAGCCACAATCATTCTACAACTTTAATTTAATTTTTCTGTCTGCTGTGTAGCAACTTAAAACTTTTCAATTTTTTTAATCATTGCAATTAGTAAGACTACACTTGTAGGTCATGAAATGCCTACTTATGCTCAAAGGAAATGTAGCAGAGAGAATTGATTTTGACTTTCTCAACCTTTCTCGTACACTTTACAATTCACCTATTGCATTTCCCCAATATCTTTTTGAACTAGATTCTCTTTCAGAGCCATTTCTCATAGTAGTTAATTGGCTACCAGGTGTAATTAATTAATCAGCCAGTTAGATATCATCCAGCAGGGGAAATAGAAAAGACAAAAACCCTCCACAGTTGCTAAGCTTTCAAAGGAACAAAAGCTGCTTTCCAATGGATCTTTCGAATGCCTCTTCTCTCCTTTTCTTAGAACAGTCTGTTTGAACTGCTAAAGTCAAGGGTCTGCCAGTTTTTCCATTATAAAACCTATTTTGAGCCTCTATACCTTTTTGAGCTTCTATATCTTCTGAGCATCTGTACCAATTCACTTTAAGTTGAAACAATAGCTGACAAGATTTCAGTTCGTGTTTTTTCCCCCAGAGTTATAGTAAACCAAAAAGAATGGCTTTTATGGTTGTGATACTTTTTTTTCAGTCCATAACTCAAAAATGGCCTCACATTTTTTCCAGATAGACATTTTGCTACCCACAATGTAAATAAACTTTCTTGTTTGGAGGTGGTGAGTAAAATAAATTAAAAAAAAAAAAATACAGCAGCCAAGAATCAAATGATGAGCTTTGAAATGCAGTTTTTTTGCATGAGCTTTAAGTGCGCAGTTGCTTTTCATAATATTTTTGTTGCCCATAAGTGGAATAGGAATCTTCTGTGCACTTTTTTTTTGGTTGGCTTTTTATTTTGGGGGGATTTTTTTTTTGTTAAAGGAAGATAGACTGAATATGCCATAGGGTATTGATGAGAGGCTGATTGCCTTGAAGTAATATTTTTCAAGCAAAGCACAAGCTGGATGGAGCCTATGGGGCCCCCAAGTAACTGGACATAGAGTTGGAAGCCTCTGAAAGGGCAATATGGGCTAGGGAGGTGGCTGGACACTATCAAATTTTATTACATACTCATTAATTTGTATATATATATTAAACACTTCTATATTTAAAAAGTTGTACAAGGAATATATGTGATGCTTGAAATATCTAGTAGGACTTCAATCTTACAGTGATCCAAAGAAGCAGGTAACCATATGCTTAACTCTAGCTTCAGTGGCCATTCATATGCTTAAGTTAAGTACATGCTTAAATGATCAACTGGATCAGGGTCTTATAGCCTGATCCAAAGCCCATCAAAGTCTATCTCTAAAATGCCTATTAGTCTATTTGGAACAGACTTATAGGGCTCCAGTTCTTCAAACATGCATAGCTTTACACACATGAGTAGCCCCATCTACTTTAATGGAATTATGCATATGTATAAACTTAAGTACATGCTTAAGTGTTTGATGGATAAGGGCCACAGGGCATATGAAAGGAATCATCCATTTTATATTAATGCAACTAGGGAGTCTATATATTTCAAAAGTCTTGTTATGTATCTACAATTGTAAATTCATTGGGGGCACACTGTGAGAATTCTGAAGTCCATTAGCACACCATTGGGACCTTTTCTGACTCCCTTTGCTTTGTGATACAAAGAATTGTACAACATGAAATAATGTACAGAAATATCTGTTAGCGAGTACCATCTTTAATAATAACTTGCAAGAGCAACATTCTTGAATCCAGGGGGAAAATGTGATTCTGTTACAACAATTCATTCGCAATGTGTTTTATAGAGAGGAGTAGGAAAACCTGGGGCCATGGCCTCTTCTTTTCCCCATTCATATCAATGCCCAACACTGACTTGTGGAGCTGGAGCAGTATGTAGTGAGGGATAAACCACAGAGACTATTAGTGGAACCCAAGTTAACCAAAGGCTTAGTAACTTTGAAAAATTTTAGGAGAAGTCTGAGTTTTCCTAAAGTAAAACCCAAATTAATAAGCATTTGATGGAGCCCAGGATACATGACTCCCAACTCCACCCACCTAGTAAACTAAGGCTAGGTCTACACTACCCGCCTGAATCGGCGGGTAGAAATCGATCTCTCGGGGATCGAATTATCGCGTCTCGTTGGGATGCGACAATCGATCCCCGAATCGACGTGCTTACTCCACCAGGGGAGGTAGGAGTAAGCGCCGTCGACGGGGAGCTGCGGAGGTCGATTTTGCCGCCGTCCTTACAGCGGGGTAAGTCAGCTCCGATACGTCGAATTCAGCTACGCTATTCGCGTAGCTGAATTTGCGTATCTTAAATCGACCCCCCCCCCGTAGTGAAGACCTGCCCTCAGTCCTACTTTGATTATTACCTATTAAGAGCAAATCAGAAAATGAGGTCATACAATACAGTGCAATTTTACAATTTTTACATTGCACTACAAAACCAGCCAAAAGCCAGCTTATACAGCATGATAACTTCAGTTATTGTCAGTTACAGCAATAACAGGCTCAATTTAGGAAAAGCTTTTTTATCACGATACTGAAATAAGGTGTTAAAACACACATTACTTAACAGCAGGGCCAGCTCCAGGGTTTTTGCTGCCCAAAGCGGAAAAAAAAATAAAGCCGCGATCGCGATTGGCTGCAGCTCCACCGCGCCGCTTCACTCTTTGGCGGCAATTCGGCGGCAGGTCCTTCCCTCTGAGAGGGACTGAGGGACCCGCCGCCAAATTGCTGCTGAAGGGCCGGACGTGCCGCCCCTCTTCATTGGCCGCCCCAGGCACCTGCTTGCTGCGCTGGTGCCTAAAGCCGGCCCTGCTTAACGATTGTTATTTTCTCCTGGAAATTGCCAGGACTTTCAGATGACAATTTGTGTAGTTTTAAGAATTTGTATCTGATGGAAGTTGTCTGATTGGAAACTGAGAGTTGATGCTGGATGTGGTAGAGGGTTGGAATTGGGAACACATCACAAATCTGAGAGGAGAATATAGTAATATCCATGTTTGGTCTCTTGAGATTGTGTCAATAATAAATATATTCAGAGACTGCATGCAAATACTCTCATCATTTTAGAGATAACCATATGAAAAAGCGATTCGCACCACAGAAATAAATAGGCAAATAAATACATAGTTCAGAAATAAATAGTTCTTTCAAAGAGATAACAGACAAGAGAAGAAGAATCCCTTTCTTAGTTAAAAGAACAACAAATGAAAAAGTAAGTAGACTGGAAAAACTAAAGAATGGAAAGGAGGGAATATTCTCAGCCTTTCTACTGACATTTTTTTAAGAGATGTGTTGTAACAGATATGTGGGCAAATGAGAAAAGTCCAATTTCTCTTCAGGCACGGGAGAATGATTGTGCTGTAGCTATGAGCAGCATATGTGTTGGTGTCAATGGCATGGCATGTTGGAGCAATCATTTCCTTTTCAGCCTTAGCTAGAGTAGGGAATTTCTTGAGTTCCCTGTTGGTCCGTGGGGGGGCACAGGGGAGGGTGTTTCTAACATTTCATTATTTTAATTTTGCTGAAAAATAGAAACAATTTTCAGGGAAAATGTTTGCTGACTTATTTTTTCATTTTACAACCAGTTCTAAAAGTGATAATCTAGTTTATGCCATGAATTTAACAAACAAACAAATCTTTGCTATATGTAAGGGGACTGTTATCCCCTTACTAACATTCAGTGGGGGTGTTTTGGTTGGCTAGCTCCCAGTACCAAAAGGGAAGGGTCGATGGGAAATGAGGACCCTGAGACTGACAGTCCCCAGGGGCAATGGGGAGAGGCCAAAGCTCCAGGTCAGCCTGATTGACAGGGCAGGCAGGCTAATCAAGGAGTCAGGAGGCCAGGGGGGTCCCATTCTCCGTGTGAGCTGGAATTGCCTGGGTCAGACAGAGTGGGGCCGAGCTAAGGAGCGAGCAGGGGCCCAAGCTAAGCTGCTGGGAGCAGAGCTGCAGCTCCAAAGCCGGAGCACAGCCCAGAGAGAGCAGATCTGCCCTGGGAGGAGAGCTGCAGCAACCAGAGCCAGAGGGGCCAGACAAGCAGCCAGGAAGCAGGTCGGAGCTGGGAGCAGAGTCACAGAAGCAGCCTGCAGAGTAGACCTGTCCTGGGAGCAAAGCTGTAGCAACCAGAGCCAGAGGGGCCAGAGAAGCAGCCCAGGGAGCTGGAGGCAGAGCAGCAGCAGCAGCAGTGCTGAGGCAGAGTGGAGCTGGAGCTGGAGCTGGGGCTGGAGCAGTCCGGAGCTGGGTGCAGTGAGCAGCTGGGGAGAGTGAGGGGGACCCTGGGCAGCGGGCCCAGCACAGGGAGATGCCTGAGCCAAGAGGCTCCTCAGGCCAGACTTGGAGGGGGATCGTAACCCTGACAGGGCGGGGGCGATGCTGGGAAAAAGGGTCCTGCCACCTAGAGCCTGAGAGCGTGTGGCCACCGCCAGAGCAAGTGTCCGACCCACAGCATCCCTGCAGCACAGCCAGGGCCTGAGAAGGAGGCCTGGGACCTACAAGGAACAGACTGTGAACTGCCCTGACGTTCCAGAGACACTGTTTGTGATGTTCCCTGCCACAGAGCAGGGTGATGTGTTTTCCTTTAACCTTTCCCATTTTTCCTTATTCCTTTTTAAACTAATTGTTAATTAAATAAACTGTATTGCTTTAAATCGTATGTAATGATCAGTGGGTCAGGAAAACATCCAGTGCAGAGAGAGTACCCCGGAGTGGGGACAACCTAGCCCCTGACCTGGGTGACCACAGCAAGGTTGGGGGTCGAGCCCCCCCAGGAATCCTGTGCCCAGCCTTGTTGGGGTTACGAGGACTCTGCCAGACAGGAGAATGCAAGGGGAGTCCTCGAGGGCAGGGATGCCTCTGGGTAAAGGAAGTGGGAGCGAGAACTCAGATCCTTCCGCTAGCCCATTTCACCGGGGTAAAGCAGAATCCACAAAAGTTCCCCACAATAGCAGGACCATTCCCCCGCTTACATATACATATTTCTATACTGGTAATACAAAATCTGTTTTTTTAAACTAATAATGTTATAGAACAGGGATCGGCAACCTTTGGCCTGCAGCCCGCCAGGGTAAGCACCCTGGCGGGCCGGGCCGGTTTGTTTACACGTCCACAGGTTCGGCCGATCATGGCTCCCACTGGCCGCAGTTCGCTGCTCCAGGCCAGCACTTGACGGGCTTTGCCAGCTTTTACCAGTGATTCATTCCAGACTATTCAGTACAAATACCCCTATGACCAACCTCCTCCGCAAGACCACCAAATTTGTTTGGACATCCAGAGCTCACCTTGCTTTTGAACAACTCAAGACTGCTTTCACCACTGCCCACATTCAAGCACACCCAGATCTGGCCTAAGAACTCATAGTGGAAGCTGATGCCTCCAATGTTGTCATAGGGGCAATCTTCTCCCAGAGATATGGCCCACAGCAAGCACTGCAGCTGTGCACCTACTTTTCCTGAAATCTCACCCCGACTGAATGTAATTATGAAATATTGAATAAGGAACTACTTGTAATTAAATTGGCCTTCAAAGATTGGCACCATCTTACCATGGCCTGGCTGCAGCTCTTCTGGGCTGCCCCCAGGCCAGGCCAGAAGCCGGAGCTGGGGCAGGGTAAGAGCCACGCAGGCAGCTGTGGGGAGCTGCAGACCCTCCACCTACCATGGGGGCTGCTCTCAGACCCCCTCACTCCGGGCAAGTGGAGGGGCCTGGGATCCAGCTTCTAGCTTGGCCGGGGGGCAGGGACTCGGGGGGACAAGAAGGGACAGGGGCGGGGCCACAGAGAGGGAAGGCCTCAAGGCCCCCTCACTTTTAGGAAGAATCCGTTCCCCCGGGCACATATATGTTCCACCAGAGCATCCCTGGCTAGAAGCACTTCATCTCTGCCATGACACTCCATTGGCAGGCCACTTTGGCTGCCTCAAGACCTTCTGCATGGCTTCCCCTTTCTTCTGGTGGCCTCATATGTGAGCCGAGGTCCAGGTTGACTCTTGCGACTTGTGTGCATGCACTAAGACGCCACATGCTAAGCCCCTCGGCGCCCTAGAGACTCCATCTAAGCCTTGGACTTCAATCACCCTGGACTTCGTAATAGAGCTCCCTGGCAATGTCAGACTTTGCTTTGTCTCCTGGTCTCTGACTCCAGTCTGACTTCGAACCTCATTCCTGCCTCTCAGTTCTAACATGGTACTGCCTCTGATCTCCGGTCTCTGACCTGGTCTGATTCTGTCTCTGACTCTTATTCATGGGCAGTGGGGGAGCCCCCCGTAGGGGAGGCTCCGCCCCGCACACCCCAAGACCCCTTGCCTCTCACCCATGGCTGGAGCCACGTGTTCCCCCCTCAGCCGGAGGAATCCCGGGCTAGCTGAAGCCCCGAGCCCCCCCCCACCTGCCCAGAGGAGCCCTGGGCCAGCCGCAGCCGCATCGCTCCTCCCCTCTCCCGCCCCCAAGCCGCTGTGGTGAAAAGCCTCTCACTCTGGTCCAAAGAAGTTTTTGATATGCCCCATGCAGGTTCTGTGGCAGCTGAGGAGGCAGTATTTCCTACTCAGTTTCCTAGGTTCATCAGTCCAGAGAGATTACTGATGAACCCAGGAAGATGAACAGCACATACCGCCGCCTCAGCTGCCCCAGAACCTGTATGGGGCATAATAAAACAAAAACTTCCCCCCAAAACCACGTAACCAGGGGTGCAGTGGCAGCCTATTATACCCGCCGCTCATGTTCTTATTTACAGAACCTGGCCATGCAATTCCTCTGACTCTGGCCTGGCCACTCCCGCCCCTGGTGGGCAGACGTCAGCCCAACTACAACCACTCCAGTCCCTTAAACAGACAGAGTCCCAGGGCTGGGTCTGCATTTCCTTTCATGGAGAATTTTGAAATGTTGGGGGCTTGTTCTGAACTAGAATGAAACCAGATTATAAAACAACCAAATCCTCCATGAAATGCAATTATCATTCTCTGCCCAGCTCTAGTAGTAAAACATTCGGTTGTTAGTAAATTCCACCTTGAGGCTTGGTTGAATCAATAGAACTAAGGCTTCTCTCATAGTATCTGTAGCCTTTGGGTGAGCCCTTCCTGAGAATTTCTAAGCTTACTGCCTTGCTTCAACTGGGCACTTCACACTGTGCCAACATTATGTCAAACATTTTAATGTAAACTCTGAGTTTTCAGCACAGACTTAATGCCCCAAGCCTTGATTTTTGGCTGACGGCTGTGGCTCCATTTCTTCACACACATAAGGGAAAATATTTGAACTGCGTTCTTTTTCATAAATATATTAATAAGAAAAAATGCTTTTGTTTCCTTCCCGTAAGGATGATGTGTTTTATCCCCTCTGGAGTCACTCCATCTAGGTACAAATATCTTATATTGAAAATTCAGTGTACTGTTAGATGAATGTACCCCATTCCATTCTTATGCCAATCCGGAGGGAGTAGCTGTGGAGCTGTCAGGAGTTAATTTTCATAAATTAATAACATTGATTCTGTTCTATTTTAGCTACCACATTTGCTGCTTAGAACAGAGTAATTACAGGCTGAGACTGTCTCGGTAGGAACAGCTTCAACAAAGAATAAAAGATCTACACCATAGCAGATAAAATAGATGCCCTCTATTTGGCATGAGGTGCCAAAACATTAGGTGTAGAACAAAATACAGAAATGTATTGTCAGTTGATCAACTATTGAATGCTGTAACCTGCTAGGAGATCATAGGAATCAGAGATGGAAAAGATCATTTTCCATTAGTAGAGTCAGTGAGATTGTTTTAAAACTATGCCCTTAGCCATACCCTCCACATTTAAGGACAGATGGGCCCCTATTATAGTGAATCTCTCCTGAGGGAAACAAAAGGTCATGGTTCAGGGAGGAGAAAATCTTCCAAGGAGGGAAATGTGGCAATTGGGTTCCATTCACTTTGAGGGTTAGCATGAGTGTATCCCCTCAAATGGCAGTATATATCCCAGAATACATCTGGATTGAACTTAGGTTCCACACCCTCACAGAAGCGAGAGAAGAGGGCTTTGCACAGGCATGGTCAATGGCAGCACAGCTCCTGTAGGGGAAAAGTGGGCTAAAGAAAGTATATGCAGGTACAACCCACTGCCAGACCAGGGATTCCAGAGATATGGGTTGGGTGGCCATATCCCCTGTCTCCTCTATGGCCTGGCTCAAACACTCCTCTCCCTGGGAGGGACAGTTTACAAATTCCAAAAGATAAATATCACATGGTTTCCTAGATCAGTTGCTATACCACAGTAGGTACTTCTGTGGGAGGGTATGATTTGGCTTATGTTAATGTAAAATTCAAGTTGAAGTTGCAGTAAATGCAAAAGTTAATGTTACTATTATTAGGTAAACCCTTGTCAGCAACCCTAACAAGGATGCTTTGTTAAGTGCTTTGATTTGTTTGGGTTTGTTTGGTTTGGTTTTTGGTCAACTTAACAGGAAGCCTTTTGGAGACTATTTTGCAGCCTTAACAATAGCAGCCAGCAAAAGCTATAATTCAAATCATGCAAAAGGGGGATGCGCAGAGAGGGGAGTCTTAGGTTGCTCAACATAAACACCTCCAGAAGCTCAAATGAATATTGTTGACAGCCTCCAAAAATAATCTCTTGCCATCCAAGGATGGACAGTAGTCACAAGAAGGTGCAAGGATAGGGTGACGAGATTCCCGATTTTATAGGGACAGTCCTGATTTTTGGGTCTTTTTCTTATAGAGGTTCCTATTACCCACCACCCCATCCCGATTTTTCACACTTGCTGCCTGGTCACCCTATGCAAGAAGTTCAATAAGGTGTAATGTTTTTGAACCCATGGAAAGTTTTGTATTTCTGTGGGTACATCTTGCAGAATGCAGCTCAATATCTGAGATATTATTCCAGTCTGAGAAGCACAGGAAGAGAAAAAATTTACTAGAGAACAGTTCAGAAAACGTAATTTCCATCCTACAAAAAATTCCAATATTTCAACGTTTGTTTTCATCTTGAAATGGGACCAAAAAAGTTAAAATGTTGAAAAAAATTGTGCAATGAAAAACTCCAAAAATCTTTAACCTTTTTCAGCAAAATTAAACTTTTTATGTGAAACACTGACATCTTGAAATATCAACATTTTTGTCACTGAGGTTTCATTAGTAAATGTCAATTTAAAAAACGCACAAATTTCACTTTGAACTTTCCTGCTTAAAAATCAACAAAATGCGTTAACTTACATTTGGGAAAACCATCTATTTCAATGAAACCCCATATTTCAGCAAGGAAAACAAATATTGAAAAAATTCTACCAGTTCTATTTTCTGGTGTTATGCTCAGCTTCTAAAAAGCACTGTCTGTACCCGACTACCAATGAACTTATCGATAAACTAGGCAAATACAATTTAGATGGGGCTACTATAAGGTGGGTGCATAACTGGCTGGATTACCGTACTCAGAGAGTTGTTATTAATGGTTTCCAATCCTGCTGGAAAGGCATAACAAGTGGGGTTCCTCAGGGGTCTGTTTTGGGACCGGCTCTGTTCAATATCTTCATTAATGACTTAGATATTGGCATAGAAAGTACGCTTATTAAGTTTGTGGATGATACCAAACTGGGAGGGATTGCAACTGCTTTGGAGGACAGGGTCATAATTCAAAATGATCTGGGCAAATTGGAGAAATGGTCTGAGTTAAACAGGATGAAGTTTAACAAAGACAAATGCAAAGTGCTCCACTTAGGAAGAAAAAAATCAGTTTCACACATACAGAATGGGAAGAGACTGTCTAGGAAGGAGTACGGCAGAAAGGGATCTAGGGGTTATAGTGGACCACAAGCTAAATATGAGTCAACAGTGTGATGCTGTTGCAAAAAAAGCAAACATGATTCTGGGATGTATTAACAGGTGTGTTGTGAGCAAGACACGAGAAGTCATTCTTCCGCTCTACTCTGCTCTGGTTAGGCCTCAGCTGGAGTATTGTGTCCAGTTCTGGGCACCGCATTTCAAGAAGGATGTGGAGAAATTGGAGAGGGTCCAGAGAAGCACAACAAGAATGATTAAAGGTCTTGAGAACATGACCTATGAAGGAAGGCTGAAAGAATTGGGTTTGTTTAGTTTGGAAAAGAGAAGACTGAGAGGGCACATGATAGCAGTTTTCAGGTATCTAAAAGGGTGTCATAAGGAGGAGGGAGAAAACTTGTTCACCTTAGCCTCTAAGGATAGAACAAGAAGCAATGGGCTTAAACTGCAGCAAGGGAGGTCTAGGTTGGACATTAGGAAAAAGTTCCTAACTGTCAGGGTGGTTAAACACTGGAATAAATTGCCTAGGGAGGTTGTGGAATCTCCATCTCTGGAGATATTTAAGAGTAGGTTAGATAAATGTCTATCAGGGATGGTCTAGACAGTATTTGGTCCTGCCATGCGGGCAGGGGACTGGACTCGATGACCTCTCGAGGTCCCTTCCAGTCCTAGAATCTATGAATCTATGAATCTATGAACATTTCTCCAGGATCAAGTGCTTATACATTTAGTTACACAGAATTTATAACAGTAGGAACTGTACAAAAATCATTTAAAATAAACAAAAATCCACCTGTTATTCCTTTCAGAAATTTGGCCCATCTTTCTAGTAGCCTGATTATAGCTTTGAAACTATATATGGGTCCTAGACACAAATTTCATATCCAGATATTTTCTGAAGCCAAAGGTTCAGAGTATTTGGAGCAGGAGTTTTGGTTCGGCTCAGTCTCTCTAAGAGATGCTGACTGATAAGCGTAAATTTGGTCATGTGACTGTATGCAGAGTAGTTGTAGCGGTGTTGGTCCCAGGATATTAGAGAGACAAGGTGGGTGAGGTAATATCTTTTTTTTAGTTGGTCCAATAAAAGATATTACCTCACCCACCTTGTTTCTCTAGAGTTCCCTTATGTCTACAGAATAGAAATGTGTGAGGAATCCAAATATATACACTTATGCTGGTGCATCTTTATCCTGGTGAATTTGTTGCGGATGAATTGAAAATAGCTTGGCATTTAGGGAACATCCACTAACATCATTAACATTACAAAAGAATAAGAATTATAAAGAGAGCCTCTGAGGACTTTAGCATATATAACAAGTGTGTAAGGAAAGAGTTAAGTAGGCACTATCTAGTAAATCCTCAAAATGCTGGAATGACTTAATTTTGAAGTAGTCTAATAATTAAGTGCTAATAGCAGACAGATTGAGAGTAAATTAGAGGGTTTATTTCAAAACCAGCAAAAACTGCATGGAGAAAAGGAGACACACAACGAAGGAATAAGAGTCAGCCTGCAGTGAAAAAAACTGAAAGCTGTAGGGAAGATTTAGAAACAGCAGTGGCTTTAGGGCAAACTTTTAAAGTGTGTCACTATGTTTTAAGTGGGCCCTTAAACAGTGGCTGCAAGTAAGATGTTGAAATTTTACTGTTTGCAAGTAGTTAGCGTTACCATTGCCTGGTAATACAGTTATTCCCTCTACTAAAGTAATATTTGATGCACAAGATCTGAGACCCTCACCATGCATTTCTACCTCCTTAAACGCTTATGTACACAGATTGTGGAAAGTGTGCTGGAAGTCAACAAATTTGGGCTTTGACAGATAAAAAAGGAAACACGTCCCAGAGGTGAGAGGAGAAATGATGATTATTTGGGGGCAGTGAAAGTCACCATTTTAATGGTAATCTGCGCTCTCTTGAAACACACATTCCCATTAGAGAAAGGTTCTTTGGAAATCCCTGCTCTGACACTGCATTGCCACTAGTTACCAGACTTACAAATCTGGGGAATGCTATATCAAACTTTTATTTGAGTAGCTTAAATAGCGTTTACTTCCAGGCATATTTCCAATCCTATCTATGTTGTGGAGCCTCTGAGGAATGAAGGGAATAAACATGGAGGGTATTGTTTTTGTAGGTTAGGCACTTTTCTTGGCATTGCCCCAAATTCATTCCTTGTGGAAGTGGGTGTAACTCCGCATAGCTAACAGTACCCAGGGGGAAGAGCCAGAGATGAGGCAATCGCTATTATGAGCTTTTGCTGTGGAGGTAAGATGGAGCCTATACTTCTCCGTTTGCAGACCTGCTTGGAAGAACCACCTTTTTACACCAACCTTCTTCTGTGACACTCTACACCCCAGGGGTGCGCCCTGTAACCCCCATATTCCTCAGTTGTATATAACTGTGATATTGCATATAAAGCATGCCGTGTGAGGTATCACAGGAAAGGTTATGATCTGCAGAAACTCACTGTTTTATCTAAGTATGGATATCATTAGTGCATATGAAGTTATGAGATTGGGTTGTATGGTTGTCATTAAAATATGCTGTGAGCTGGGGAATTGCCCAGATATTAGATCCCCACAGACAAGGACAAGGGAGCTAACCAACACCTGGGCGGGTGTCAAACAGCCATCAACAGCCATTGTCCTGCAAGGGAGTTACAACTCCAGGACTCACTTGCACAAGGCCACACCAGGGGAATTTCTCAATCTTGCCTGATGACTCAGCAATGCCCACCAGACATGCCTGGATTTATGTTCTCCAAACACATGGACTAAGGGTTTAAAACAGAACACAAGGGCCCCGTGATTTGCCTTTTTTCCTCCCCCCACCTATGCTGCAAGCAACAAGGAACTTCAAAATACTGAAGACTCCAACAGAGGATACTGGCCCAGGTTTCAAGGGTGAATCCTGTGTACTATGAACTGCAAAATCCAGTGGGCTGAGAAAAACTGCTTAATCTAGATGTTACCCAGTCTAATAGGGTTGAGAGTTTAGACTGTGTGCTTATATTTTCTTTTCTTTTGGTAAATAACTCTGACTTTTTGCCTATCACTTATAATCACTTAAAATCTATCTTTTGTAGTCAATAAACTTGTTTTACTGTTTCTCTTTACCAGTGAGTTTGCCTGAAGTGTTTGGTAAATCTGCTCAGATATACAAAGGCTGGTGTATATCCACTTTCCATTGATGAAGTGATGAACCAATTAATAAACTTGCACTGCTCATCTTGAGCAGTGCAAGATGGTGTATTCCTCAGGTACAAGGCTGGGAGCTGGGGGGATTTGACCGGTGCCTTTCTCTTTGTGATTCGTGAGTGGCTCTGGGAGCATTCATGCATTCTAGCTGGGTGTGGGGCGTCACATGGGGTTGTGCTGAATGATAACAGTGCCTGGAGGGGTTTGCAGCTTGTCACTAGCATAGCATTGTGAGAGACAGCCCAGCAGCGCCGTATTATTGCCTAGACCGACAAGGCCTAGGCCTAGGGCAGCAAATTTTCAGGGGCGGAAGCTCCCCTCCGTGCCCCGTCCCCCTGCTCCAGCTCCTCCGCCTCCTCTACAAGCGCGCCGCGGCGTCCTGTTTCTCTCCCCTCCCAGCACAGCTGTTTCGCGGGGCAGGGAGGGAGGGGGAGGAGGGGGAACGCCACGCGCTGGGGGAAGAGGCGGGGCCGGGGGTGGGGATTTGGGGAAGGGATCCAATAGGGAAAGGGAGGGAGCGGAGTTGGGGCGGGGACTTTGGGGAGAGGGTTGGAATGGGGGCGGGGAAAGGGCGGAGTCGGGGCGGGGCCAGGGCGGCAATTATTTCCTGGCCTAGGGGCGGCAAAATTATTAATCCGCCACTGCAGCCCAGGCTGGAGAGTTAAGGGGGCACAGCAGTCCCACGGTTCCAGGCTGCACCCTGGGGATCCCGCCACACCTACCTACAATGAACGAGGAAAAGAAACCATCCATACACAGAAACAACAAACCAGCAAGCAAAGAAATTAGGTGAAAAGAAGGGTTCATTGTGAAGTTCAATATTAATAACTCTGTGCATCTTAATTACTATATTTGGCACCTAGTTATTTTGGTGATGAACACCCAAAAAATTACAACAGCTGTAGATTAACACACAGAAAGAGAGCGAATAATCCACTCTTTCTAGCAACTGGAGGTACTTAAAATGCAAATCAAAAATACCAAGGAGGCAGGCACCTTGAGCAAGAATAGTCCTTCCTTGTTTTTTGTTTTGTTTTTAACCAGAAATATTAGGTCTGTGTATCTGGACACAATGATCTACACTGAGCATTTCTGTTTCTATTACTTATTTTGTATCTGTCTTTTAAATTAACCTGTTAAGAAAAAATTAAAATCAGGCCTCTAAAGAAGTTTAAAAAATATTTTAAATTTCCACATAAAGATGGGGTGACAAACTTAAATCATCATTTTGTTCATATAAGCAAAGGCGGTCTCTTCACCTCTGGAAGACAGTAATGGAATATGAGCTCATAGGTGGCTCGTAGCTAGGGCTAGAAGGGGCTCAGCCATTCTAAATCTGACTCTGAGCCACCCTGCTGCCTGGCCTCCGGTGGCACCAGGACCAGTTGGGGGCTGAGCCGCCTGGCTCCCAAGTATCAGGACAAGCAGAGAGTCCCTGGGGCCTGCTGGAAGGCAGTGAAAGAGTTCACATGGTGCTGCAGGCAAAGTCTGTCCTGAATGTGGTCAGCACCCAGAGAGCCAGACCCGTCCCTAGTCACTGGAGTGAGACTGTTGCTCCCCAGTGCCTGAAAGCAGAACTGGAACCAATGAGGGAGCTAGAATCCTCCACCATAGCCCCCCAACATGCCCCACCCACAGCTCCCACCAACCTCTTCTCAACCTGCCTCCCACACCCCTCATCTAACCCCAAAATAACCCTTCCACCTAGTCCCTGCTTAAATCTATCCAACCACCTGCTACTTCATCTCCAAATAAACACACACTAACCCACTCCCAGCATCCCCCAAATAAACCCAAACCTCACAAAACCTCCTCCTGCCACAGTCCCCATCCATCCCACCTCTCCACCAACCTCCATCACTCCAAATAAACCCATCACCATCGCACGGCTCCCCTAAATAAATACCCCCAAAAAGTTTTAAACATCACCCTGCCAAAACCCTTCCTCCAATCCCCAAAGCCCCATGTCCCCACCCCCAAACCTTCCCCTGCTATTGCTCACCATTCCCCCAAGGAGCTCCATTCCCCAATAAATGCACCTCTTAAAAACTCTTCTAGTCCCCAATCCCCCAATCTCCCTCACCCCCTGCCACTCCACCACCCCTTACCCCACCACCCAGAGCCCTTCTGCTGCCCCCAACACCCAAGTCCATCTACTGTATAGATCAGACCAAATGTCCCTAACTCCTGGCTGCACAAGCCCCCCTCTCCCTTCTTCAATTGCTCCAGTCCCCAGGGCTGACCCAGAAACCCCCTCCAGGGCCCCCTCAGTCCTTTACCCTCATCATCTCATATTCACTTTTGAGTGTGATATACACACTGGAGAGCAGGGCCTCACAGTTTTACTCAGCCCCCTCACCCCCCAAGAATATTTTCACCAGCTGTATTTTGTGGGTTTACACTTAGTGAGCTTACACAGGAAACTAGAACTATTGCCTGGCCCTGCAATCACATGCCCCTAATGGAAAAACTCAACTAAAACAAGGCAATCTATTTTTATTTATTACATTGTCTAATTTGGAGCTTGTAAGCAAGCACCTCGCAAGTCAGGGCTAGGGACGAGTAGGAAAAGACAGTGAACGAATATCCTATTTGCCTCACCCTTAAACTGAACAAATTCAGCCAGTCTAGAAATGCCTTTCTACAGTGAAATTCAATGATTTCACTCCTTTGTCTGTACCCCAGTCAATATCACTCTAAGCAGTTTCCTCAGACTCTGGTATCTCTCAACTTCAATACTTTTCTGTTTCTGAAAACATAGTTCCATCTAACTATGAGCTGATCCTGAAAAGTGCAGAGCATCCGTAACTTCCAGTGAAGACAGAGTTGCATCTGCTTAGCAGATATTCAGCAGCACCTCTCTAGTAGGGTGACCAGATGTCCCGACTTTATAGGGACAGTCCCGATTTTTGGATCTTTTTCTTATATAGGCTCCTATTACCCCCTAACCCCTGTTCCGATTTTTCACATTTGCTGTCTGGTCACCCTACTCTCTAGACCAAGCTTTTCTTCTGTGCTACTCTCATAAAAATTCCATTACATAAGCTGCTTGAACCAGCCAGCCAAAGGCTACCAAAACTGCAACATTGTTACATCAGCCCTCCCACTTTAGTTTTCCCCCTTCAGAATGAAAACCTGCACGCACATGCAATAGAATGAGGCTTCAAATCTCTTTGTGATTTCTGTTATCCTGGATATACCGTGATTCTCACAGTATTTTTGGCTAACAGACAAAACATGATAGATTGCTATCTAGTGATAATGACAAATATGCTCTAAAATAAAATACAGTGAAAGTAACCATTCATTTTGCAACTTTAAAATGCATTTTGTTCTAGAAATGTACAATCTTTAAGGGGAACATTTTAAAAAAGAGATTCACCTGCCTCTTGATTTTAGAAAGGCCTTGACGTTATAAGATCACCTTTTTTATGGTGAACAAGGGATAAAAAAGAACAAAACACATTTTTCTTGGGGTCTTAAAAGTTTTATAAATTACCCATGGAGGCCTCTGAACCAAGGTCATTCTGTCTGTTTTCATTCTCTTAATTATCTGGTTCCAGCCTGCTACATTAACCACGCTAATTGGACATGGAGAAATCCCTTATCAGTAAAGTTAGAGAAGGGCCTGTAAAAGGGTGTTGGAGACCTCCATAAATCAAGGAGGAGAAAGTGAACAGAAGGAAAAAGAGGAAATAAGCCAATCAGCCATGCCCTTCAAAACTGTAAGCTTAGCAGCAGACTAGGGTCAGGTGGGCAGGGTGAATAACTGACTGGCAGGCCTCCAAGGAAAACTCAGCATTGCAGGAAGTGTTGTTGCTGAGCCAGTAGGTGGCAATCTTCCTTCTGGCTCAGTACTGAAACAAAGCCCCAGCATGATGATAATGGGCTCTGTGTTTCTGGTAGTGCTGCTGTGTGTTGATGACGGAGATGTAAACCTGAGATCCTGACCACTTTGGTCATTGACAATTCCGTAAAAAGAACAGGAGTACTTGTGGCACCTTAGAGACTAACAAATTTATTTGAGCATAAGCTTTCATGGGCTACAAAAGCTTATGCTCAAATAAATTAGTTAGTCTCTAAAGTGCCACAAGTACTCCTGTTCTTTTTGCGGATACAGACTAACTCGGCTGCTACTGTGAAACCTGACAATTCCGTGACATTTTATACAAAAGTAGGATCACCACTCCAGTGTCCTGGCCAATTTCTAAATAGGAAAAGACATCTGCTTCTACATTTTCCCCTGAACTTTCAATTAGATAAAGCACTGCTCACTTCTATTGTGTGGTTTTGCTCTTTGATGCTAAACAGTCGCTGTGTTTCTTCTTAGGGGTGAGTGCATTTCAATGGTGGATAAAGTGAGCTGTCTATATATTTAATTTGTAAAGGACATTGGGAAGTAGTGCCTAGCTTCATATAAAAAGATAGAAAGAACCACTGTTTGTGTAGTTACTCTGTGAAGCAACACATGAGCACCATAAAGCTCCAGAAAGACTAGAGTTGGCCCCACTCACCATTTCATCAAGGTTTTTGTGGATATTAGAGCTGGGCAGAAAATAGAATTTTCTAAAATTGACTAAAACTAACATCTCAAATAAGGATGAAAAATCAAAACCTCAATTTTTCACAGAATGGAACCACCACGCATGTTCCCTGGATTCCTGGCTGACCAAGAAGCGAGGGACCTGGAAGCCCTGGAATCTGCTTACTAAAATTAACATCATTCTTGTTAGTTTCACTGCTGTCCACAATTGAATAGCAGCAGTGAAACTGACCAGACTCTTGTCAAATTTACAAGTCTGATCAGTTTCTGGACCCTGATGCTATTCAGTCCTGGGCAGCAGTGAAACTAACAAGAATGATGTTAATTTTAGTAAGCAAATTCCATGGTCTCCCCAGCTCTAAGGCAGCCTACCGGATAGGCTGCTGGCTATCCTGAAAGCCCAGGAAGCTCTGGGTCCTTAACAGCCTGTCTGGAAGGCTGATGGGGAGCCAGGAGCCCGAAAACCCTGCGAGTGCCACTTCTCAGGCTCTGAGGCGCCCAGCTCAGCCAGGGCTTTCAGGCTTGTGGCTCCACTTCAGCCCACCTGTTTTGTTTCTTTTGTTTGTTTGTTTTGTTTTCCCCCCCCAAAATTTACATTTTATTTAGTTAGTTAGTTTTGTGAATGATCAATTCAAAATGAAACGTTTCAACTGTAGTGAAACAAACATATTCAGAATTTCATTTAACAAAATTCAACATGTTGTCTTTTCATCCAAATTTGTAACTAAAAAAATGAAATCTCTACATTTTTGCAGGATGGAAAATCTGTTTTCTTTTTAATATCCAGGTCTGGACCCAAATTAGGTTGAGGCTGGGTTCAATGGCTCTAAGCAAATATTTTGTTTTTGTACATATTTTCTAATTCTTTTTTTCATTAACTGTAACAGGTTCATAATCTGTATTTCTATAAGTAGCTATTTTATCTTTTATGATGTTCTTTTTCACAAGGGATATGTCACTGCTGGGTTTTTTTTGCTTTTTGGTTTTTTTGGGGGGTGGGGGAGCTGTTTGTTTTTTCTGAACTCTGTTGTCTTTACAACAGATGTGGCTGGAAAATGGGACACATTTTTTGTGAAACTTTTCTTGAATAAATTTTCCCATTTTTGTAAAAAATTAAAACTCTCTTCAAAAATCTCTTGGATTCTTCTTATTTTGGAAAGAGCAAACATTCCAAAATGTTCTTTTTACTTTGAGACTAAGAAAACAAGAAAAAATAAATAATAAAGCATCCAAGAGCGATAAAACAAGTCTTCTCTGACAGTCTGCACTGTATTGAAAACAAAATGGTTGCCTGTCTCTACAGATAGTCTTTACGGTTTTAAAATTTCAATACATAAAAAGAAAGACAAAACATTTTACAGTGAAATACACCACCAGGCTGAATCAGGACAAGGTTTTGGTTTGAGAATGAATTCTGATGGTGTTGAAATCTTGCAAGTTTTCTCATGAGATTTTGGTCCCAAATGACAAACTCTTATAAGAGCAACCGTTCTCACAAGATTTTCACCATGTCCAAACTAGGGTTTTGAACCAGCCCAGATGACCTTGCTAGTTAAAATTTGTAATGTGCCAGTGGTGGCGAAGGGGGAGGTTGTTTGTCCTCTCCCTGGCCCCCCATCCTGAGGGTAAAAGGGGAGTAGAGGAAATGCTCAGCAGAGACTTGTCATGGGTCCTGATCCTAAAGAGCTGGGCCTTCCTTGGAAGTCTTGGCTATATTCACCTCCTTCCCAGTATGCTGCAGGGTCAACCAAACTTTCTAGCCACCATCCCAGTAGGAGGAAGGGGGCAAGTGGGGTGGTTATTGTGGGGCCACCTTCCCTGCTGGATGCTTGTGGGTATGGCAGGTCCAGAGCCACCTTCTTCCTCAGCTGGAGAGCACAGTGAGGGGTGGGAAATATAAGAGCAAAGAGGCCTTGAGCCTCCCAGCTCCTCACCCACACCACTTCCTGCATGAGGGTGTCTGAGGCAAGTGAGGCTGCAAGTGGGGGAATGAGGGCTCCTGAGAGGGGAAGAGGAGGGTCAGGATAGAGGGAAAGGGACCGTGGCCTGTTTTTCTGTATCTCAGGTTGCAACCCTAATCCACACTGCAACTCTGAAATAGACCCTGCTCCAGCTCTGTGTCTGGAAAGCATGGGCTCAGGTTCAGATCTGGGGATTCAGATCTCATTTTCCATCTCCCTGTTTATGTGACCTCTTGGTGCCAACTGGCAGAGGACACAAGGGTACATGAAGGTTATAGGGATCTCCTGAGTCTGGTATCTTCATACTAGTTGACCAAAGGGTGTCATGCAAGGTTTCTACTGAAAGCCTGTGTCACACTGGTCATCCTAATCATTGTGAAATGTATGTATAGGTAATATGTTAGATATATACTGAAAATTATGTTCTTGGGGTCTGTGAATTGGGGCTGCTCACCAGAAGGAGATAAACAAGGGGTTTTTTTTCAGGCAAGAGATGTTTATCTATCTATCTGGCTATATATAAACTGAGTATTGTATGATTCACAATGGATACACATTTACAGTCTGAACCCAAGGTTAATGAAAAGATTGTAAAATCTTTATGAGAGGGAATTTACAGGGGAAAGTAAACCAGCAGGAAGGAGTCCTGTTTAAAAGTGAAGAAAATGGATTTATGGTCTGTGACCACAGGTAAAGGGACTCTAAATCTTTTACCTAGGAAGCACCTTTACAGCGTGTGGTTTTTTCCCCCCCATGAAAAAAGGATCATAGCCAGGCTTGGCTGAAGAATTCTGGAAAGACTTTGGAGTGAGCTAAATATTATTAGACAAGGGGTGTCTAGTTAAGTAAGTCTAGATTCTAGACTGCATGTTATAATTTTAATGTATATGTAAGCTTTTGTTTCAAGTACTTCTATTTGCTACCACTTGAATCTCTGCTCTCTGTTAAACAAATTTCTTCTTTTTACTATGAATGTATCTAAGTGGTGTGTGTTAGGTGGAGCTGTGCTCTACAGCGTAACTGGTCATCTAGGGAGTACTGCTCCTTTGAGAGCAGAGCATCTGGGATTCTGTGAGTGTCCAGTGGATCCGGGGCTGGGTACTTCAGGGGGACACTCTGAGCAGGGCCGGATCTAGGTTACTTGCCGCCCCAAGCAAAAAAAATTTTGGCTGCCCCCACCCCAGCCCTGGGCTCTCCCCCCCCCCAACCTGCACCCCCTGCCGCCCCAGCTCTGGGCCTCCCCCCACCCGCACCCCGTGCTGCCCCAGCTCTGGGCTCCCCCCTACCCCCCCACCAGTGCCCCCCCACCCACACACCCCTTGCCACCCCAGCCCTGGGCTCTGCCCCCTCCACCCGCACCCCCTGCCGCCCCAGCCCTGGGCTCTCCCCCACACACACCTGCACCCTCTTCTGCCCCAGCCCTGGGTCACTGGTAACTTGCTCCCAGGGCGGGTCATTCAACAGGAATTTTGGATGTGCACAGAACACAGACAGGATTGGTTCCTATATGGTTACAGAACTGCAGTAAAGTGGAACAATTTTCAGCTTGTGTGATTGGAGGATATCTGGATGCATATTATAAGACTGTCCTACATAAATGAGGAAAAGTTGAGGTGCCTTTATTATTCTTTTGTTCCACTCTTTGTTTCTGTGGGGAATTTGCCAATGCAATATCACTGTCTTCCTTTTAAACAAATAAAACTAAAAAAAAAAAAAAAGGAAAGACTGTTTGAAAAAAGCAATTCCAATTCCAAAAAACCACTGGGAAGCATTTCTTGCTCAATTTTATCCTACTTTTTCTACAGCAAGTTACAGTGGATCAGTATATTTGATTTGGGAGAAATGAAGTAACAGCTGCCCGAATTGAGCTTGAGCACTCCTGAATTTTGAGATGTTCAAATCTGGAGGGCAGGTGCTAGATTCCCTTTCTGAATATTAGCTAGATCTGGAAAGGAAAAGTCAATTTCTGCTTCCATGGCTTAGAAGTGGAAAGCCTCCTACTTGCCTGGTACTGTATCCAGGGCCGGCTCTGGCTTTTTTGCCGCCCCAGGCAAAAAAGCCTCCGGGGGCAGGGCCCGGGGGGTGGGGGAGGGCGGCCGGAGCCCCGGGGGGAGGGCAGCGAGCCCGCTCTTCCCCCGGCGGCCAGAGCGCAGAGGGCAGGGCGGCGAGAGGACGGCTCGCCGCTCTCCCCCCCCGGCGGCTGGGGAGAGGGCGCTGGGGGGGAGGGCGGCGAGCCCGGCCGTGGCCCCGCTCTCCCCAGGGGCGGGAGCGCCGTGCCGCCCCCCTCCAGGTGCCGCCCCAAGCACCAGCTTGGTGGGCTGGTGCCTGGAGCCGGCCCTGACTGTATCTAAAGCTGCCCAGGTCCAGAGCCTCCCCTCCCTTACTTTTCATTTTAAATTCTAGTGGGATCCACATACCTGCCTTGCTAGGCTTCAGATAAAGAGGGGCACTGTCCATTTAGTCCACCCAATTCTTTCTTTGGGGGCTGCAAGGTGAAGTCACACCAGTATCCCTAATCGTGTCTGGGGATGTCTTCTGAAGGGGATATCTGGGCCAAAGCCTTCTACTCCTTGGGCATACTTGTTCCCCATTCACGGTGCCACCCCGCTCTAGCAGTGCTCTCTCCATTCACAGCAAGCTACAGCATGAGGTTTCAGATACCATACTCCCTCCCCCTCCTTTTCCTGTTGATAGCGGCCAAGGGAATGCTGGGAAATGTATTTCTTTCCCTGCTCCAGGGCTGGCTCTATAGGCAGGGAGCTAACCAAGGAACTACAGCTCCCAGAGCCCCCTGTTGGTTCTCAGCTCCCAGGCTGGAGCCCTGCCGGCTGCTGACCCTGCAAATGGGCTGCCCCAAGCACCTGCTTGCTTTGCTGGTGCCTAGAGCCGCCCCTGACTCTGAGGACTCCAGGATTGGTGTGTGCCTATCATTAACCTGTAAAGAGAGAGTGGGGCCTGTGAAGCTTAGAGGGGAGTGCTTGTGTTGCCACAGGCTGGTGGAGTTGCGGAACTGACCTCTGGCAGGCACTTCCTCACACTAAAGGCAGACAGTAGGGAGCAGGGCCGGCTCTGGCTTTTTTGCCGCCCCAGGCAAAAAAGCCTCCCGCCGCCCCCCGGCGGGGAGCGCCGCGGGGAGGGCGGCGAGCCCGGCCGGGGCCCCGCTCTCCCCGACCAGCTGGAGCACCGGGGAGGAGGGCGGCGAGCCCGCCGAGGCTCCGCTCTCCCCGGCGGCCGGAGCACCGGGGGGAGGGCGGCGAGCCCGGCTGGGGCCCCGCTCTCCCCGACCAACCGGAGCGCCGGGGGGAAGGCGGAGAGCCCGGCCGGGGCCCCACTCTCCCCGACCGGCTGGAGTGCCGGGAGGAGGGCAGCGAGCCCGCTGCGGCTCCGCTCTCCCCGGCGGCAGGAGCACCGGGGGGAGGGCGGCAAGCCCGGCTGGGGCCCCACTCTCCCCGACCAGCCGGAGCGCCGCGAGGAGGGCGGAGAGCCCGGCCGCGGCCCCGCTCTCCCCGGCCGGTCGGAGTGCCGCGGGGAGGGCGGCGAGCCCAGTCACGGCCCCGCTCTCGGGCCTGAGCGCCGCCCCCCTCCAGGTACCGCCCCAAGCACATGCTTGGTAGGCTGGTGCCTGGAGCCGGCCTTGGTAGGGAGATGCCTCACAGCCCTGGGTACCCCCAGGATGCCTCAGTCATCCCATCCCCAGCCAAAATTTTAAATAGGTTCAGATTTGAGGCTCCATTTTTTGTCCATCTTTGGAATCAAGTTGCTGGGCTTTGGACATGGAAATGAAATAACAAAATGCACTATACACACTACTATCAGACATTACAGAGCACAGCATGTGCTACCCTGTTACATGAGGAGTGCTGAGAATTAGTGATGGGTGAACCTCAACGAGTTTGTTTTAATTTAGATATGAATGCTAAAATGTAGACACTTACCTGAATGTACTCAGTTCGCTTTGTTCTGGAATCAGACACAACACCTCATGAACAGAGGCTCTCAGGGGATTGCTGGGTCAGTACTTCAGAAGTGTTATGAGAATTGCCTCTCTTGCAGTATTTCAGCGCTTCTAATTCCAGCAAAGGAAGAGAAAAATAGTTTGTAAGTCTCATTTTTACAGTTGAGCAAAGGTTGAGCTCATTTTACCCATTCTCCCTTAAAAACAGAGATTCACACTGAAGAGCAGAACAATGACAGTATATTCCAGGCTGAGGCTTTCAGGTCCCAAGAGGAGACAACATTCCCCCTCTATTACAGTAGCCAGAGAAAATGAACAGAGGCTTCCACTAATAAATATAGATATACAGGCTTCTGGTTCCTTTTTTGCCTCAGAGGCTATAAAGAAAATTTAATCAAGCTTTTCTTTCTAGTCAATCCACAGATTATTTTAAGACTCGCACATTCCATATTGAAATCCTGTCATCCTCGTCATTGCCTTTGCCTGATGGCTGCACGCAGTCATTGGTAAACAATTTGTAAAAGTGTTATATTTTTAGAGATGTCGGCTCACTTGCCATCAAATGGTAATGCCAGTTTGCAGATGTCATGAGGAAAACAACATATTTACGATGAGAGAGATGAAATGAATGGCTGAAAGTCCATGACTATCTACCCATCTTATCATCCCTACTCTTTCTTTTCTCCTGTAAAAAAAGCCATGCACCAGTGAGAGCTTTAGCCTATATAAACCCAGTATGGTGTCTTCTTACCTACACTAAATTATGTAGTGCTTCTAAACAAAGTGTGTACAAGAGCTGAATATAAATTAGAAAGAAAAATATACAAGGAGCTCTAGAATTAAATCAGGCCAGAGTAGTCACTACCATTTACCCAAAGAATACTCTGTGGTATCTGAGCTGCTAATTTCCCACATTTTAAGTACAGAGGAATACTGTGATCTCTCCAATGCCATGGAGTGCTAGCTGTGGGAAAAAGGTAACTTTCTGATGGTGACCATTGTATAAAATAAGTGACAGAGCTATGAGAATATGGCTCATGTGGAAATGAAGAGGTGAATTTCCTCTGCAAGGTGCATCAAATTCAAGAATATGAATGTATCATAAATTCTGGGTTCTTTGTGTGTTTTCTTTTAAATACGAAATGTTGCCACACTGTTATTCCAAACCAGAAAGGAAGAAGCAGCAACACAAGGGAAATATACTGCATAGAGTTTTGATAAACCTGATTAATTCTCTGCTTCATCATGAACTTTCTTTCCTACTGACCTTTCCTCATTGCTCCACAGTTCATCATGGGGCTATTATGAAAACAAACACTTGGTGGGAAAATTACCAGTCAAAAATACGACTACTACAGTGTAAGCATTCTGTAGCCAACCTTCATTATCTTTTAGCTGAAGTAAAGTAGGTGGGTTGCAATCCTGTATACAAAATAAAGCAAGTACATACTAAGATTGCCTTATTCTGAAACATTTCACAACACCCTCCACCATACCCCCCCACAAGCACACACCCTTTGTTTGATCAAATACAAAATAAATATATGCAAATGTTGTTTAGCCACTTGAGGATCTGTGAATGCATAATTTATAACTCTTAAGCAATCCTTCCACCACCCTCTGAACAGATGTTTTCTCTTCTCTATTTCCTATACCATGAAAATAATGGACATGGATGGAGCCCGGAAGGAAAGGGGTTAAAATTAAATCTTATTTGGCAGATCCATCTTTTTGGTCTATGCACACAGATGAGGGCTCACCATTAGAGCATAGGTGAAGAGGAATTTAATGAATAAGAAAAGTATGGCCTCTGCTAATGTTTGAAGCATTTTTCTAGTCTCATGCAAACCCACGTAAGTGCTACATAACTTGATAATGAGCCATTTACTGGTTTTTCAAAAGGCTCATGTGTGCTAATGAAATGGCTACTTTCTGCTGCAATGATTATATGGCTATTGTAAAAATGTGATCCATTTACTTTCTCACTTGCTTACAAAGGAAAGCTGATTGTTTTCTGTGAAATGTAATAGCATCCTTGATGAGACGTTTAGTTAAAATCAACCATCTCTTCTAAACTTAGGCTGGGATTTCTTTTGTGTTCGGCTGGATATGCCATCTTCCTTTCAGATCCAGTGTCTAACAATGTCAGATATTTGTGAGAGGAAATTGCAAAGAAATATTTTAAACAAACTGTTGAAACCACACGAGACTAATGAAGCCTTAATGGGGCCAACTGCATTTCAAATGCCTATAAAATAGAAGCCCATACTCCTAATGATTCTAGTGCATATTATTCACTGAGCATGACTGAAATTTAGGGTAGGCAGTGTTGTTGTAGCCATGTTGGTGTCAGGATATTAGTGAGACAAGGGGGTGAGGTGATAGCTTTTACTGGACCAACTTCTGTTGATGAGAGAGAGAAACTTTTGAGCTCCATGCAAGATGTTCCCTCACCCACCTAGCCTCTGAAATTTAGGGTGGCATCATTCCCAGCTTCACACTAGTCTAATAGTTCAGTGGGTGGTGAAAGAAGAAAGAGAATATATTTGCCTTCAAAATTTTGCACATATTCTCACATTGTTTTGCATATAGTCTCTTCTAATTTACCTGTTCTGGATATTCCAAAGCATTTTGTCACCCTACTATTTAATCAGGTGCTGGAAAATCTCCCAGTCCTGCTCACTGCAGAGATGTGTGTGCATGTGCTTGATATTCTGATATTTCACAGCAGGAGCTATGATCCATATAACTAATTATTCCTGTCTCTTTAATGATATGGTGAAACATTTACCTTTTTTTTCAGAAGATCATTTCATCAGTGTTTTAGTTTGTGCAGTTATTTCTTCACTGTTTCCCTTAACTGCACCTTGTGTGCCATGAATTAATTAATGCCATGTAATGAGGTGGAGATTCCAACTTCTAGAGGAATCTACAGAGAGAATTGCAACTAACTTATACTAGTTTCATCTATTTTATTTAGCACAAAATGTATGCAATCTATTTAAAATAAGCATGGTGGTCAGAGTAATTATCAAATTTTTCATTTTGTCCTAAACGTTCTGATAAATAAGGATGACATTATTTCATTTCAGGCTCAAAAACAAGTAAATTATTGTAAACCAAGTGGCTTTGTGCAAGTGTTTTATCTACTCTACTACTGACTTCATCATTCTGTTTGGTGAATGACACATTCTAAACTAAATGCTTCATTTTGAAAGCTGCGGTCAGCACGATATAAATTAACATATACACAAGCAATAAAAAAGTGTTTCTAAGACGGGTGGGTAATGATTTTCCCAACCTGTGAAACTTTTCAAGATATCACAAAATTTTGTTGTCCCAAATAGGACAAAAAGTCAAAATCTCAACTTTTCATGACCTGAAGATCTGAAAAAGTTTTTGAAACATTTCTTTTTGACTGTTTTTAAAAAAATATTATAATTAGTTTAAATTTCAAAACAAAGTCATTTCAAACTGGAAAACCAGAATTTTTTTCTTTTGAAAAAATGTTAAAAGAAAACATTGACAATTTTGAAACTTTTTTACGTAATGTTTTTGAGTCAAAAAATTTGTCAAAACCAGACCCTTTCTTGCAAAAAGTTTCAGTTTTGACAAATCAAATTTTCCAAGAAAAAAAAGTTTAATCAAAGAATTGTCAAACAGCTCTAGCAGCCATATAACAGTGTTTAGCCCACTGGGCCAGCTTCAGTCCATGCATTATGCTTTTCCAGGAGCTGGATAAACATCATCCCTATAAAAAGAAAAAAAGCAGGGGAATGTAGTGGGAAGAGAGCCTAAGACATAAGCTCTTGTATGAGAGGCCTAGTATGAGTCAAGACCTGCTCACAAAATCTGGCTAGAACAGGGCTGATATTGCAAAAATACACATTCCTAAGAAGTGCTAGTCACAGAGTACTCACGCAAACACATCCCGATACCAAATGGTCCCAAAACATCACAAAATCAAAAATGGTACAAAAACATTCCCCAATAATAAGAGGAATACACTGATCCCTCCTAAAAGGTAAGGTCAGAATAACAGTTCGTAATAGAAATGTTTTAATTGAACCAGCATGTACAAGGTAATGGGTAATAACTGGCCACGTCAGGGGGCAGTACTGACTTGTTTGTATTGGGGTATAAAGATGTATCTCAGAGGGAGTATCTTTGTCTAGCGTAGGTAGGAATGGAAAGTCCTGCCATTCACTGAGCTGGTCCATTGTTATAGGCCAGTGTTTCCTAAACTTGGGATGCCGCTTATGTAGGGAAAGCCGCTGGCGGGCCGGGCCAGTTTGTTTACCTGCTGCATCTGCAGGTCCGGCCGATCGCGGCTCCCACTGGCCGCGGTTCGCTGCTCCGGGCCAATGGGAGCTGCTGGAAGCGGCGCGGGCCGAGGGAAGTTTGGGAAACACTGTTATAGGCATACATATATTAGTGGTCCAGTAGAGTCTGCAGAATACTATAGTACCGTGCTTCGTCAACAATAAACTTGGCTCAGTGCCTTCATCCCTTAACAGGTCTTGTGGTCATTGGGAGGTTCGCTCAAAGACTGCCTTGCCAACTGTCTGCACAGGGCTGGGGCGGCACACAGGGGAAACACACACACACAGCCAAACATCTATCAACATCTAACCACAGGAGGGTAACTTTGGATAAAATGTTCTGGCTTTGGCACATCTCACTTAATGCTTGATCCTGCTCCATTGAAGTAAATGGTAGCTTTGCCCTTGACTTCAGTGGGCTCAGGACCAAGCCTTTAAAGTTTATCACAAGATCTGTTTCCTGAAATTTGAAAATAAAGAAAAGATGAATGGCAAAACTTAATAAGTGATAAGTGATCCCAAGATACGTTTGCATGCTTTGATCCAGCATGCTCCACATTCTAACTTAGTCCAACAATTGTGATGATAAATAGCAAGCCACTGAGAAGCCTCACTATTCCTATTAACCTGCCATTCCATATTCCTTGTTGCCACATTCAGTAAGCATGAAATGTAGCAAAAAATTAACAGGAACAGCAATGGAAAATATCAACTTATCATTGCTTTCCTGATTCTTGTCCTAAATATCAAATGTTCCCTGTGGGGGTCTCTCAAAAAAAAATTGTGTAAGGTTCTGTATACATCTAAATAAATAAACAACCAACCTCTACTTTTACTTTGAAGCCTTTGCATCAGACTCTGGAGGGAAGCAGAGCAGTTTTGCAAAACTTTCTTGGAGGCCAGCACACAGAAGGCAGCCCTTCAGTAACAAACTTCAGCAAAATGAAAACCATATCAGCCAAAAAATGAAAAAAAATAAAAATAATCCACTGAAAATAAAACAGAAGATACGATCATCTTATTCTGTTGCTAAAAAGTATTAAGTAGCAGCAAAGAGTGCTAATTTCCCCTGTAAATGGGAATCTAGACAGAGAAATCTCATTTTTACAGATGAAAATTAATTGTAACTGGGCAACAGAGACCTTCAGTGAAGACAGTGACTTGTCTAATCAGCAATGCATTGTCATAGCAGCAGCATTTTCATATCAAGGCATTAGCAAGGGCGGCATAGGTGCTGGAACCAGGGATGTTAGGGGGTTCTGCCATATCCCCTGGTTTGAAGTGGTTTCCATTATATACATGGTTTACAGTTTGATTCAACGGCTCTCAGAACCCCCACTATAAAAATTGTTCCAGTACCTCTGAGTAGGGCCGGGATTCAAGTGGGATATTCAAGACAAAAATGCTATAGCTTCCAAAATGTTGAGGACTACTTAGTGGATGGGAAAAATGTCTAAGTGACTTAAGTGAGGTCAGTGGGACCTTTAGGGTAAGAAAAGGAACATGAGTGAGGCCTGTCAAATGACATTGCTCTGGAATCATTGAAGAAGCTCATGACACAGGAAGTTTCTTACAAGAACCAGTTCTGCTGTTAAAGAGGAAAGAACAGCTGACACTGATCAACCTATCTTGAACTTTCAGGTTTATCAGGCTTCAGTTAGATGGGGGTTCTCATAGATTATCCCTAGGGAGAGAGAGGTTTACAATCAAGCATCACACCAGAAATGGAACAAAAAAGCAGAATTTCAAGGATCACAGGTTAGTTGTTATAAAAAGGAATGGGGCTTCTCACCAGAATCCATAATTCTAGTTAAATTGTCATTCTTTTCTTCTCATCCCCATTGTTATCTTATGCAAGCACATACAAAATACTAGGAGATAAAATAATATGGACAATCTGCTTACAGGGAGTAGTTTCTCATAGATCAACAAAAGAGATTCTGCTAATTTATAACAGCTATAATTCTATTTTGTCCACTCTAAACTAAAAAAAAGCCCTAGGAAAAGTATTATAAGGAACAATCTTGCACAGGGAAGGAGATGGGTTTAAATTACCTAACGGCTTTTTCATGTTTAATTTATATGATTCTAAGTGGTAGAGCCAGAGTTCTGCCTACATCCTAGCACTCTCCATTCCCAAGGGAGCAGTTTTTGTGCTCCTGAACAATTCTGCAGGCTACACAAAGAAAGAAGGGGCCTCTTGTTCCCTCACTTTATGGCTGCACAACTGTCTAAGGGCACGTCTTCACTACCCGCCGATCCGGCGGGTAGCAATCGGTCTATTGAGGATCGACTTACCGCGTCTAGTGAAGACGCGATAAAATCGATCCCTGATGGCTCTACCGTCAACTCCGGCAATCCACCGCGGCAAGAGGCGGTAGCGGAGTCGACGGTGGCGCGGCAGCGGTCGACTTGCCGCCGTCCTCACAGCCAGGTAAGTCGACCTAAAATACGCCACTTCAGCTACGCTATTCACGTAGCTGAAGTTGCGTATCTTAGGTCGACCCCCCGCTGTAGTGTAGACCTAGCCTCATGCAGTGGTTCTCAAACTAGGGCTGCTGCTTGTTCCAGGAAAGCCCCTGGCGGGCCGGGCTGGTTTGTTTACCGGCCGCGTCCGCAGGTTCGGCCAATCGCGGCTCCCACTGGCCATGGTTCGCCGCTCTAGGCCAATGGGGGCTGTGGGAAGAGCGGCCAGCACATCCCTCGGCCCGCGCCACTTCCTGCAGACCCCATTGGCCTGGAGCGGCGAACCGCAGCCAGTGGGAGCCACGATCCGCTAAACCTGCAGATGCAGCAGGTAAACAAACCGGCCCGGCCCACCAGGGGCTTTCCCGGAACAAGCGGTAGCCCTGGTTTGAGAACCACTGGTCTAAGGCATAAGCAGAATCTAGCCCTAAATAAGCTTATGAGTTGGGTGTGGTCTTTTTCTGGTTGATACTCCTTTTCAGTGTCTTTGTGAAGCACTGAATGCATGAAAGGATCAATACATATAATTTAAACATGTGCTGTAGATGGAAAAAAATCAGGGGAGGGATTTTCAAAAGCACTCAGCAGCATTGATCTAACTTTGCTTTCAATGAAGTCACTGGTAAAGTTCCCAATGATTTCAATGGAAAGAGAGTAAGGTCAATGATGAGCACTTTGGGTAGTCTTAGATTCCTATATTAACAAAACTTGACTATCAAGAAATTTCCATAACATACACTGATGTCAGATCAGTGGGTAACATTATATTAAAAATAGGGCCAGATCTTCAATTGTTAGTTCTACTGAACTATGCTGATTTACACCAACTGAGGAGTAAGTGTGTGGTAAGTGCTCATGTGAAATGGCTGGCCACATTTGTCATAGCACTTGATGGGGACAAGATAAGTACCTAGATTATAAACAGGTGGAAAGGAAGGTATATGCATAGATTCACTATTGTACTAGCTTATGTTGTTTTAAATAATCTACATCGGTTATAAACTTTGTCTTTCATAAGAAAAAAGAAGAATTCTAAGGTATAATTCCACATATTATTGGGAATACTTTTGAAAATCACAGTAGTGCCACAGCCAGAAATCCATAACAGCAGGGAAGGACATTTTTCTTATTCGCATGCATATATTGTAAAATAATAATAATAATACAACTAAGCGACCATGTATAACAATGCTGTCTAATTGAGCTCCAGGTTCTGGTAACATCACATACTCTGTCAGAGAACCCTTTGGTAGAATAATTGTCCTGTTATGCATGGTTGCCTATCTATTTTTGTCTTGGTTTTGTGCTCACAGAAATACAAAGAGGAAAACCATATGTTTTTCCTATTTCTTTATACTTTTTAACCAATAAAAAATGCACAGTTGCTCTTACCCAACACATTTTTCCTTCTCTGTTTTTGTTAAACATCCATTTCTGATGCTGTCTTTTAAGTAATCTCTAATAAAAATTTACAGAGAGGAACCTGTTCATTCTGAATCCAAAGTTATAGATTGGACAAAACATGAATCCTATTTAACATCTTCATTAATTATCTGGAAGAAGACAAACAACATGTTAATAAAATTCAGAGCTGATGCTAAATTGGGGGGTCCTGCAAATATTGGTGAGGACCAATATCCAAGGTCACTCAAGACACTCCTGTAAAAAAACATATGAGAGGCGTGTAAGTTAATGAACAGCACAAAGACCTGACCTATATGAGAATCAGAGTACGGGGGACCACTTTTGCATCTGTATTTTAGCATAGATATAGGAGATGCTTTTGACAGTTTCTACAGTGATGTTGTGAAAGAGGAATGGGGAGGAGATAGGGGGCAGTTTCTTTTGACTATAACCCAGATGGATAAAAAACAAATAAAACCTCTATAAATGTCATGAATCATCCTTTGTCATCTCCTCATTAAAGGGACATTCACTGGAGTGTGTTGGGACCAGCAGCCTGTCCCTGTATGGTAAGGGCTGTTTAGTTAAATTTGTAACTGCTTACTTAGTGGGAAAGGTTTGGATGGATACATTCTCTTGTTACACGGAAGGGTGAGTATCCCATCAGCCTTAGAGGACATCCCTATACAACCCTCCTGTAAGCTCACAAAATTCCCAGTACAGCACATGGGAAGAGTTATCAATGTTTGTTGGATCATTCAAAAGCATGCCCCCCACACCCACAATGGCTCTCTGCAGCAACTTACTGTGGCTGGGTCTACACTACAGCGGGGTTCCGACTTAAGATACGCAACTTCAGCTACGTGAATACCGTAGCTGAAGTTGCGTATTTTAGGTCGGCTTACCTGGCGGTGAGGACGGGGGAAAGTCGACCGCTGCCGCGCTGCCGCCGACTCCGCTGCCGCCTCTTGCCGAGGTGGATTTCCGGAGTCGACGGCAGAGCGATCAGGGATCGATTTTACCGCGTCCTCACGAGACGCAGTAAGTCGATCCCCGATAGACCGATTGCTACCCGCCGGATCGGCGGGTAGTGAAGACATACCCTGTGACACGGAAGTTGTGTGGCTTTGCCAGCTCACCTACTCAACTGTTTGGCCATAGGAAAAATTTGTTTATCTCATCTAATATGATTGAGCCAAGATTAGAGCAAGAATCAACAAACTTTGAGAGGCTAAATGTGACTGTGTCCTCTCCCCCAATGCCAGCACATCATTCCCTTTCCCAGCACCTGTCGCTAGGCAGCAGCCAGGATGGAATGCTGATATTGCTCACAGACTCTAGATGCACAAATAAATATTTACACTTCTTTGTACTTTCCAAAACCTCTCCTATCTGTGTTTCACTGAGGAGCCTGCGATGGGGATTGAATTCTGTGTCCAGACCCAGATTGGAGTGGGAGGCAGAGGAAAAAGAAAAGCCTACGTTACACATTCTTCCATGCACCTATTGGTGCAAACAGAGAGCTTACAGTGGCGACTTAATTAATCCTCCCTCAATGAGCAGCAGTAGCTATGTCGGTGGGAGAAGCTCTCCCACAGATGTAGCACTGTTCATCCCGGTGCTTAGGTGTCACATTATTGATTTGAACTGGGACCATATAGAACATGGTTGCAACCAAAGTCTTGTAGTGGCACCAAATCTTGTATAAAGGGGGTCAAATAAGGTATCTAAGACAAGGTTATGGTTTGCTGGTTATGATTATGCTGTCTATATGTGTGTATCAATTTTGTAGTTGAAGTTATGAATATTGGCTCTATGCTGTCTGTGTTTCAAACTTATGCTATGCTTCTGGGAGACATCCCAAACAAGTTGGTGTTAGCTCTGCCTAGCCTGTTTGATGGCCCATTAAGGACCATCAGCTATACAATTGACCCACTGAGAGAAGGCAGATACGCCTTGTAACTCAGCAAAGTATGCAGGAACTTGCCCATGTGACTCCAGACTCCATTTTGCTGTAATTTTCCACAGTAAGAACAAAGAGGTGTTCTTACACCTGGAAAAGACTATAAAAGGCAGATGCCTCATCTCCATCTTGTCTTCAATCCTGCTTCTTACCTCTGGAGGGACTTTGCTACAAACCGAAGCTTTGAACAAAGGACTGAATGCCCCATCCCAGCTGGGGATGTACTCCAGAGACTTGATTTAAACCTGCAGTTTATTCTATCACTGCTACAAGCCTGAACCAAGAACTTTGCCATTACTATATGTAATTGATTCCATTTAACCAATTCTGGCTCTCATCCATATCTTTTTCCTTTTATGAATACACCTTTAGATTTTAGATTCTAAAGGATTGGCAACAGCGTGATTTGTGGGTAAGATCTGATTTGTATATTGACCTGGGTCTGGGGCTTGGTCCTTTGGGATTGAGAGAACTTTTTTTCTTTTAATGGGGTATTCGTTTTCATAACCATTTGTCCCCATAACGAGTGGCACTGGTGGTGATACTGGGAAACTGGAGTGTCTAAGGGAATTGCTTGTGTGACTTGTGGTTAGCCAGTGGGGTGAAACCAAAGTCCTCTTTGTCTGGCTGGTTTCGTTTGCCTTAGAGGTGGAAAAACCCCAGCCTTGGGCTGTAACTGCCCTGCTTTAAGCAATTTGTCCTGAATTGGCACTCTCAGTTGGGTCCCGCCAGAATCAGCATCATTACATTAGGTCAGTGTAATTTATGTCACTGGTGGGGGGAGGGCTTATTCACACCCCTGAGCGAAATAAGTTATACTGCCATAACCTGTAGTGTAGACATAGCCTGAGGCCTGCTTTCCCAGCAGCTACATGCCAACTATTTTAAATAGCAGACCTGCAGACCCAGAGAAACTGAATGTCTGCTATATTCCCAAAGTATATCCTCCATTCATGGTCATAAAAACCACCCTCCTCATATCTGAGGATCTCAGCAGCAGTGAGGTAAGGCATCGTCAACCCTCCTGATCCCATAGTAGAGAGGCAGGCAGGATTAGGTAAAACATAGTAAGCAAAGTAAAACTGTGGAGCTGCTTTTGTTACGCTTTGATATGATTTGGGCTGGCCAATGAATGACCTGAGTACAGGACACAGACACAGTCTTGGTCACCAAAGAGGAATAGCAGTGGGGAACAGAGACCTGACTGTTCCATACTCAGTGGAATGTTTAAAAACACCCAAACAAATATCCTGGCTGTCAGGATATGCCCCAATTGGATATATTAGGATATGCTAATAACCACTGGAAATCTAGGGGCCCATAACTCCGCAGTAGGCAATTTTCAGCCAAATGTGAGAGTCAACTACAACTGTCACAGCAGGTGAGTGGGGGAATGGCAGACAGGACATGGGTCATGAGAAAAAGCTAAGCTATACAAATGGTGAATCAGGCACCTTAACTGCAATAGCTCCCCTTGAAGATGACTTTCTCAGGGAATTCTCTCAAGCACTCTGTGATGCTGTACCCCATAATGCTTTATGGGAATATGACATAACTGGAATACGATCTACTGAATCTATCTATGCTACATATGCTATGTAACATATCTATATAAAGGTTATGAGCTACTGAATCTATTAATCCTATCTGCATGCATGTATCATTTTTGTATTCGAAGTTATGAATATTGGCTGTGTACTGGCTTGATTGCTAAATAACCTTAGTAGAGCATTTGTTCAGTTCCTGGAGAAAGGAATGTTGAAATTAAGTACCTAATCAAGAAACACTTAAAGGACAATGAATCCTGGAATGCTCCAATCCACATAAGAAGTCTACTTGAGGACGTTCAAGGTAGCATGTGACCCATGGCTGCTACCTGGTAAGAAACTGTGAGTCATGCATGGACGTGTGACTTGCCCAGGTGACTCCAGAACTCCATCTTGGAGCTGGACTTTGCATAGGAGAGAGGAGGGAGTGTCCACCCACAGAAGAAAGTCTATTTAAGCCCATGGGAGACCCCTTCATTTTGTCTTCAGCTGGCTAAAGAGAGTCTCTCCACCCCCTAGGATACTTGGAAGAAACTGGAACAAAGGGCAGTGACTGCAAGGGGTGTGAGTGATTGCTGGACCCAGGTTAAAAGGAGATTAGTCCGTAAAAGGGAGCATTCTGGAACTGGTGAGGATCTTATCTGTATTCAGTTTGATTAGACATAGATTTGCGCATTTTATTTTATTTTACTTGGTGACTTAGTTTGTACTTTGTACTACTTGGAACCACTTAAATCCTACTTTCTGTATTTAATGAAATCACTTTTTACTTATTAATTGACCCAGAGTATGTATTAATACCTGGGGGAGCAAACAGCCGTGCATATCTCTCTATCAGTGTTATAGAGGGCGAACAATTTATGAGTTTACCCTGCATAAGCTTTATACAGGATAAAACAGATTTATTTGGGTTTAGACCCCATTGGGAGTTGGGCATCTGAGTGTTAAAGACAGGAACACTTCTGTGAGCTGTTTTCAGTGAAGCCTGCAGCTTTGGGGCAAGTAATTCAGACCCTGGGTCTTTGTTGGAGCAGACGGGTGTGTCTGGATCAGCAAGACAGGGTGCTGGGGTCCCGAGCTGGCGGGGAAAGCAGGAGCAGAGGTAGTTTTGGCACATCGGGTGGCAGCACCCAAGGGGGGTTCTGTGATCCAACCCGCCACACACTCACTTAGCCACCATGCTCTGCAAGCAGTGCCAGTGAAGAAAATGGAACTAATCAGAGTAGGACACTGCCTATTCAGCATGAATAATGGTGTCAGAATCTGTCCCTTTGATCTCATGTACAAAGAAATCCCTGTACCTGGAGAGCAGAATCAAGTTGCCTATTCAATCTCCTGTATGCTGTACTGTCCTATATTTCTTGCACAGTTATACTGATTTGTATATTGCACACATTGCACTCTTTCTCACTAGACACTGCATCTCCCTAAATACAGAAAGAAGTAATGTCTCCATAATATCCCAGTTTGTGTCCATAAGGCACTAGTTTAATCTCTCTTCATACTGCCATTGTCCTAGGAGCCACCAGGGAGGTTATATTTAATTAAACATCACTCATTTTGAAATAAGACTCATTAATCAAAACACCTAAGAATGGAGAATAAGTCAAGCAATTAAAAATGTTTTTTCTTTATATGAATTTTGTAGCAAAATAATAAAGAATAACTCACAGTAGTATGTATTGCATAACAAATAATAACCATAACAGAAAATATGCTTTAGAACTGGGCAAAAACCTTCAAATTCAGAAATTTTCTGGGGAAGGGGAAGGACTATGCAAAAATCTTCCCCAATTTTTCAACCAGCTCTAGTAAATTCATAAACATCCAAGAAAACTACAGAGTTGACAGCTACTAAGATAAGAAATGCACCTGCTGCCTTCTGAAGACCTATGATTGGGTGTAGAGAAAGTAAATAAGGAAGTATTATTTACTCCTCCTCATAATACAAAAACTAGGGGTCACCAAATTAAATTAATAGGCAGCAGATTTAAAACAAACAAAAAGAAGTATTTTTTTTCACATAAATCACAGTCAACCTGTGGAACACCTTGCCAGAGGATGTTGTGAAGGTCAAGACTATAACAGGGTTCAAAAAAGAACTAGATAAGTTCATGGAGGATAGTTCCATCAATGGCTATTAGCCAGGATGGACAGGGATGGTATCCCTAGCCTCTGTTTGCCAGAAGCTGGGAATGGGCAACAAGAGATGGATCACTTGATGATGTTCTGTTCATTCCCTCTGGGGCACCTGGCATTGGCCACTGTCAGAAGACAGGATACTGGGATAGATGGTCCTTTGGTCTGACCCAGTATGGCCCTTCTTATGTTAATCATTATTGAATTACTGTAGTATCTGTAGGCCCCAACCAAGACTTGGGCTCCTACAGTGTGGTAGGCACTGTAGAAACACATAATAAGGAAAGTCCCTTCTCCTAAGAACTTGCTGTCAGAGTTCAGAAGACAGACAACTATGTGAGTGGAAGCCAAAGCGACTTATCCAAGACTACACAGCAGGTCAACAGCAGGAGTAGATCCCAAGTCTTCAAAAGACCAGGCTAGTGTCCTCTCAACCAGGCCACTAGCCTGACAGGAGCTATGGTGTCTCTCATCACTCACTATTATCACACATACATTTTTTTCAAAGTGGCCCAAACTCCCAGTACAACCCAAATGTGAGCATTGGTAAAATACAATGATAGGAGTTAGTGCAGCAGGGTAGGGTAAATTACTATGTCTATTGAAAACTGTCCCATCTAAATTGTGTTATTAATATGGTAGAAAAGGTGGGAAAAGATATGAATTCTATGTTTATTTTTATAAGATATATTTGAAATTTGCAAGAGAACCCTTCAGAAGAGTTAACTGTCTTTGCAGGTTCATCTAGCTCAACACCAATTTGGATTAATTAGTGAGGACAATAGATGCCTTTGAACTTAATAAGCCGATAACATAAGCCACTTGAGCCCTTATGTATTGATAGCTGAATTACTTTTATTTTGCAAAATGTCCAGGGCCCTGTATGCTTGACTTTGAGTGACAGCCCAACCACATGTTCTTAAAAAAGATTTCAATATGTGTGAGGTAAAAATGCAAAGACACGCAGAATCATGCAATCATTGGAACAAGATTTTTTCCTTTTCTAAGAGAACCTGCATTAATTATTATTCATCTTAAAATTTCTCCCTAGAGCCAATTTTCTACACTTTCTAGAACCACTCTGCTGAAATAGGATCCTTGCTCTTTTCCGGAACCAAGCAATTACACTCTTGGCTGCCATCAATGAATGATTAAACCATTCATTATTCAACACACTACCTGAAATATTCTATATAAGCAAGGTCACATCCGACCACAACTTTTACACCAATGGATATGTCCAATACATATGCATGAAGGATCCTTTTGTTTTACATCAACTCTAACAGGACCCAATCCTGTGAGGTGCAGAGCACTTAGATTCCCAGGCAAGAAAAGTCAGAGGGAGTTGAGGGGTGGGTTAGCACCTCACATAGGATTAGGTCCACAGTGTGGTGAAAATTATTTATCAACATGACAGTGACAAATAAATTCTTTATAGGACATTGACCTAAGTTTCTATTAAGATCCAGGAACTGTTTTGTAATGTATTTCCAGATATAGAGCCCTTTGCCCTCTAAGTGCCCTAAGAATGTTTACAAACCAGATTTGATGAGAACTTTGCACAGACTCTAGATAGTAAAGCAACTCTGTTTCAAAGGAGAGTTAAAGGATTAAGGGTAATAATGGTCCACATTATAGAAGGTGGGGAGACAGGGGCCAGGCAAAGGTAAGGATTGAAAATGGAATGTACTAAAATTGAACTTCATTCAACTGTTCCGTCCTTCCCCCACAAAAGCTCTTTGTGACAACTAAGTTTATTGAAAACTTGTCTGGGAAATGGGCAAATGTTCAAATGACTGAGGTAAATGAAGCACTTCCAACTGCTTTTGGGGGTAAAAATGTGAGAATTTAATTATCTAGAAGAGGGGACAGATGGTCTTGTGGTTAAGGAAATGGTCACTTTCTAGCTCTGCCACTGACTTCCTTTGTGACCCTGTGTATGGACTTAAGATGGGATTTCCTCAAGTGCTGACTGTTGGTTTAACTCCATTCCCATTTAAGTCAATGGGAGTTTTATCATTGACTTTAATGAGAGCAGAAATAGGCCAGCTCTGAGTGCTTTTGAAAATCTCGCCCTTAATCTTTATTTCTCCATCAGTCAAATGGACACAACATTTGTCTACCTCACACAGGAGTTATGAGGCTCTATTCAAAACTACTGGGAAGATACTCAGACAGTGTGATGATGTATCTAGGTAGAAGAAGAGGCCAGACTGATGGACCTAGTACTAGAACTAAAGTATTCTATTTATCCACAAGATTGCTACAGCACAAGTAGCCACAGGGTAAACTTCCCTGTAATATGGAACAATGCTACAGGTGGGAAGTGCAGTTCCTTTTCTATGCCTATTTGGCCCATCTGCTGAGATTGCCAACAAGGGTGCCAGTTATCTGTGATGTGGATACCTGACCACTGGGAACAGCACTGATCTCACTAACTCATTTTACATAGCTTACTAAACACCCGTTAGCCGGCTGCTAAACTCGGCTGAATTTGAACCAGCAACCGAGAGGTGAAAGTTCTGTTACCTTATCACTGAAGCTCCTTACTTTTAGCTGAGAGGCAATATGTTCCCAAAGCTAACAAAATTACCCTTAGCAAATGAAAATATTTTGTCTCAAGGTCCAATATGAGCCAGGCTGCTGTATCATTAATAGAGCCTAAAGTCAGAAGCTGTCAGTTTTGCATTCCTCTCTCCAGTTCAAGAGATGCCAATATAGTGCATCAAGTGGTCTTGTGGGGTTCTATGATACTGAGGAGTCAAGTTGATGTCTAAGGAGCCTGAATGGGATGCCAGTTAAATATAGTAAACAGAAATATCTGGAGAGGATAAACATTCTTAATCCAATGATTCTGCCAGCTAAGTTTCTATATAAACCTTGCCAGTGTGGTCCATTCTCTTCTTTTCCTTTTGGATAAGCATGTAGAAGATAATTTTGTATACCTAACAGTAGCTGAGAGACATACAAGATCACATCCCAGGTAGGCTAGTTTCAGTTCAGAGCAGCGTAAGTTAGTGGCTTATGCTGTAGACTTGGAGACCTTAGTTCTATTTCCGGCTTTGCTACTAGCCTGCAGCATGAGCTAGAGCAAGTTGCTTCACTACCCTGTTCCTCAGTTTTTCTATCTGTAAAGTGAGCATAATGATATTGACCTGTTTTGTAATGCACTTTGAGATCTATTGATGACAAGTGACATAGGTATTATAATTATTATTTATTTATTAAAACTTCTGAGTGATTTCATGTCAGAAGATATAATAAGCTGCCACCTCATAATTCCTTGTTTTGAATGGCATGTGCAACATATCTTGAGAATTTTCAAGACATCATAACTAGGGCTGCAGCTGTTTCATATTGGAACATTTGGCAGAAATTATATGTTACATCAATTTTAATCTGCTATAGCGTCACTGGCTTCAATGGAATTTACATCAGCATAAAACTGGTGTATTGTAGTGAAAAATCAGGCCTAGGAAGCTTTGACAGAATCACAAACTTTATCAAGAATTGTCTCACTTATTATTTTATTCCAGAATTTCCTACTTGCTCCCACTCCAACACTACCACCACCCCTTACTTCCTGTGCCACTTACTAGGGCTCCCTGTCTCAGACTTGTTCTTATTAATCACTTTTTTTTCCCCGCTGTTGCTCAACAAAATGGTGTGTATGACCAAATCTCACCATAGGGTTTATTCACAAACTCGAATGAGTATTCATTAGTTGTCACTCTGCACCGTATGATTGGCCACCTAAATCACATCAGATAGTTTCTGTTCCTTGAGTCTTATTCCTATTCTCAGATTATCTGCAAACATTTATCACTGTTTGGATAGATATATTAAGCCAACAATATAAAAAGTGCTTTGCAAAAAATGACCTTGAGAGAACTTTTTATATGAATATTTTTGGAAGTATTTATTTGTAATATTTTTCGGAAGCATTTGCTTCCAGACTTTCTGGTGAACATTCACCTGAACTTGCATAGATGCACAAAGATAATGCCAAAGAGAAAAGTATCAGGAGGGTTTTTTTAAAAACATATTTGCACTTTTTTTTTTTTTTGTGCTGAAGTGGCCCAGCTGAACCATGAACACATCACAGCTGCAAATCTGATGCCAAGAAAGTGTATCCAAATCTTTTTAGAGACGATTATATCAAGAAAGGAAAGGAAAGGGGAAAGGTGCATATTATATTACAAGTGCAGATTTTTTAAAAAAAACCTCAAGATGACTTTCATGTTTTCTGGGAAGAAACTTCTGTCTACAGACTGCAAGTTCAGCATTTTGATGTTCCAAGGCAATGGAAAGCTAGGCCAGCAGGGAAATGTCTGGCATATGTTTCCAGAGAAGGAGAATTATTTTTCTGACAAGAAGCAAGAAGTGATGAAGGATGTTCTTGGTGTGTGAATTAACTTCAGTTTTCCCAACATCACATAGATTAATTTAAAAATGATTCCCAAACAGTAGCAAAACTAAAATTATTAAGGCATCCTGTAGTAAAAATAGATATTAGAATTCCATTTTCATTTAAAACTTACCCCTTGTATGATCTGACACTTCCAATCTGGCATGTATATCTGTAAGCACATAGTCTCCCACAGGCATATTGCTAACCCTTAAGAGGTGAAAAGTTCCCTGCAGATGTAAACAGAAATGCCCTGGCATGGGTCAGATCCTTCTTCCCAGACCAAATCTAGGGCATTGTTATGTGAACCTGCTCTCCATTTTCAAAGTCCTCACGATTGAGTACCACAAGGCTCAGTCCTCTCCCCCATAACATTCAGCTTTCACAGGAAGCCATTGGTAGAACTGGTGAGAAAACAGGAACTGAAGTGCCAGCAATACATGGACAACCTTCAGCTGTACATCTCCTTTACATGAACAGTGACTTTTCAACTTTCCCATGGCCTAACCACATCAGCTGGGCCTTAGGAGGAGGGAAGTACTTTAACAAACTTGCATCCTCTATAACATCCCCCACTATTAAAGCATCTGCCCTTGTGCCATTAAAATGTCCATAACCTTGGGGTCCTTTTGAACACTCAATACTGTTGGTCACAAAATCACCTGTTTCGATATGTGCCTGGCTGGTAGATAGCACCCCAACCTATTAGACTCAGACCTGGCCACAGTAATTTACATCTTTGTGATCTCCTGGCTAGGCTGTTGCAAGTTGCTATATTTATCAATGACGCCAAAGACTCTGACAAATTCCAACTAGTACAAAATGCAATACACCAGCGGCTTAGCAACACAGGCCACCAGGAATCCATCACTCTGGTGTTCCACTCTCTTCACTGACTCTCCACTGAATGTAGAGTCCAGTTCAAGGTCTCGGCCCTGATCTTCAATCCCTGGGACTGATCATAGCTACCTGAAGCTTGCCACTGCCTCCAGAATCATGACTTTCTACAACAATTATGTTTCACTGGAATAGTGAAATTATATATTCAAGAAACACAACCTTCATGAGAGCTGGACCTAGACTATATGATTCACTTCCTTCACAGACAAGAATGGTGGCTAATCTCACCAGTTCAGAGCTAGGGCTACGTCTTCACTACCCGCCGATCCGGCGGGTAGCAATCGGTTTATCGGGGATCGACTTACCGCGTCTCGTGAGGACGTGGTAAAATCGATCCCTGATGGCTCTACCGTCGACTCCGGAACTCCACCTCGACAAGAGGCGGTAGCGGAGTCGGCGGCAGCGCGGCAGCGGTCGACTTTCCCGCGTCCTCACCGCCAGGTAAGCCGACCTAAAATACGCAACTTCAGCTACGGTATTCACGTAGCTGAAGTTGCGTATCTTAGGTCGGAAGTCCGCTGTAGTGTAGACCTAGCCTAAATGCAAATCACATTTGAGACTTAACTTTCCCTCAGTAAGTTCTTCACATACGCACAAATCACACCCACTCAGCCTCAAATACAAATATAAATACAGAAGATGTAAACAATCAGAAAGCTTGTAAACTAATTAAGCTGTTTCTCCCACAGGCTGGAAAGGAAGTAAAAGACAAAGAGGTTGTTTGTTTCTCTATTTACAAAAGTTTGGGAGGTGCTCAGGTCCTAAGATGATGGGGCTAGAGGCAAGGTAGGTAGACAAGATCCCCACAATGCCATTTTTACAGAGTCACTTTTTAGAGTAGAACCACGTCTAAAGAATCCTATTTGCTCCGTTGGAACTCTTTCCATGCAGTGTTAGTGTTCCCTGGTGTGGTGCCTATTTTAATCTCTGTTCCTGGCCCCCAAATTCTATTTGCTCTCTCCCTTTTATACCCAGTCTCTACTCTGGAACCCTGGACTGCTGGAAAGTATCAACATCCCTACATGTAAGAGGCTGGTGCAAGTAACTATGTGGACTGACAGCTCTGGACAGGGTAGCATATAAAAGGCTCAAGCCATAAAAACAGTTTGAGAAGATATTATTTTCGTTTCTTGATATGTATAATCAGGGATCCTTTGCTATACAATGACATTACTCTCCCCTCCTGAGGGGAGAGAAATTGTGGTCTTTTCTCCATTCCTCCAAATATGGTCTTTCTGTCTCATTTTCTCTCTCTCTCTCTTTCATCCTTAGGTTATTACTCATATCATGCCCCCAGTATGCTAAGTGCCTCACAGGTAAATAAAGGAGACTCATTCCCTGCCCTAAGGAGCTTGCAGCCAACATGACACAACAAGAAAGAGCAAGAAATAAAGAGGGGCAATTGGGAATGAGAGTACAAGAACACAACAATCAGGTTTCTTACTGAATGTCTTTAAAGTAATAAAAACATTCAATATGGGAAGTGGGGAAATAGATGCTGTCTTTTTGTGCAGCTGGACAACAGATGGTGCACCCGGTGGACTCAGCCCTCCCACACTCCACCTGCACCCCTGGATTTCTCACATGTGGGGAGCATGTCAAGTCACTCCCCTTGCTTTCCAGCATTAGACCCAGCTGATCTAGGTTGAAGGAGAGAGCCAGGATAGTCCAGTGATTAAGACACCAGTGTAGGATTTGGGAGACCTGGGTTCAATTTCTTACCCCAGACTTGTTTTGTGACCTTACACAAATCCCTTAGTCTCTCTCCTCAGTTGCCAATCTACAAAATGGGGATGATATTACTTCTCTGGGATATTGTGAGGCTCAAAACATTAAAGTTCACAAGGACCTCCAATATTGCAGTGACGGGAGCCACAAAAGTACCTATGATAAACAGATCTGCTGCTTTTGCAAGTCATCCACAAAATAGTGAGCAGGACTGCTTATTAAAGCTGGTCAGCACATTTTTCGTGAAACATTTTTCTCCAGAAAGATGCTGTTTCATCAAAAACATTTGGTGGAAACTATTTTGACAAAGATTTTCAACAGGAAGGTCTCTGAGGTTCAGGGTGGACTCTGCAGTCACTCCCAGAGAGAGACAGAGAGAGACAGAGAGAGAGACCTGAATCAAAAGCCTGACTTTTTCAGACTGAAAACAGACATTTTGACACCATTCCTTTTCCCAAAAACATTTGAAAGGTTTTGGTTTTGTTCCAGTGTGGAATGAAAGAAAAGTTGTCATGAAACAAAATTGTGGTTCTCTGGCCTGCTCTACCTTTTATAATTCCGGACACACAAAAGGAGCACAACTATTAGGTTGAGAAAGAAGATGCCACCTCTTCGATACATGATTGTGTGCAGGTTTTGAACCACTTCAGGCTAGTCTGTTGTCAGCTGAAATTACAGGTTTCATCTACGAAATGAAGGACATTTAGGAGCAGTGGTATATATGTAGCCAGATTTTCAAAGCCGCCTCTATCTTTGCAGACATAATTTTGCACTCAGCAGTGAATTGTATCTATGCTACTGTACATTGGGGAGGCAAAATTCTATCCATAAAAGAGAGGTGCAGTTTGAAAATCAGGCCTGTAATACCCTTTTGCAGTTATTATTGTTATCCAAAAATATTTAGCCAATATTATGTATTTCTAGGAGGATCTATACTTATGATAAAATAAGCTTCCTATCATCTTCTACACTGAAATACATTTAAAATGGTGTGTCAGCTTTTGTTCTTGGTACATTCAAAGATAGTCAAGGACAAGATAGTATTCTGCTGAGGTTTGTGAAAATAACAAGCAACTAGTATAATCGTTGCTAAAAACTGGATACAAATTTCCAGTAACTTTGGACAGCAAATGCAAACTGCACGAGAACTGAAATATTAGGGTAAGAATGATGCGAACTAATTTTGGGAAGTTCGTCCCCCCCAGTGAGGGCAGAATGAAGGCTGCATTGGTATATATTTTAACTCTGCGTTTTCTGATTTTCAGAAGTTTAAATTTTAATTACCTTAGCTCTTTATTTCCTGGTTTTCAGAGGTTTGATTTTTGCTGAACACAACATTCTGGTAGGCCATGAGACATCGCCGAGCAATCTTAGTTCTGTGTTAATAAGTATTTTTTGGTCAGGTAATTACTTCAGGTGTTTATGTATTTTTTATTTTTGTTTTATATAGAAAGAGGTTTTTTGGAGGATCATTGAGGCCACTAATGGTGAAGGATGCTATGTGATTCCTAGTCTATCCCATACACTTTATTATAGTGAAATGGGGATTATGATCATGTTTTGAAATGTTTGGAGTGTGGCGCTACTGACAGGGCAGGGAGAGAAATTAAAGACATTGTGTCCTAAAATCTTGACAGCTTTATTCCATGTTTTTTACAGTAACTTTATACAAATGCGAGAAGCCTGGTGTGTCTCTCTCCTTCTTCATCCCCTTCCACCACCCTCCTCCACAATATGTAGCCCCCTGGTACATTTCCAGCTCACCCTTCCCATCCTATTATCCCATTAGCACTTTAGAAACTGTTAGCACATAAATACATGCTTCTAGTAGTGCGGCATACTCTGGTCTTGCACACACATATCACAGGCTTCAGCTTACTAGAGAGTGTCACACTTCCTTGGTTATGAAGGCCAAGCTGTACACCAAGCATTTTGCAAAAGTAAGCAATCCCCTTGACAGAGTTGGACAGCAGCAGCATAGCTAAAGATCATTCTCAGAGTTCTTCTAAGGGTTGGTTGTGAACTTCTAGTGCATGGATATAGCTCAGGTTCAACGGCCACAGCATGTCCCCTTAGGCTTCCAAGCTCATGTGAAGCCAGTAAGTCTGGAAAGCCCCTTACCAAGGGCTCGTTTTCATATACAGCACTACAGCGGTGCAGCTGCACTGATGCAGCTGGGCCGCTGTAGCTCTTTAGTGAAGACACTACTATGCCGACAGGAGAGTTTCTGCCATCGGTGTAGTTAATCCGCCTCCCCAAGGGTATGTCTACACTACGAAATTAGGTCGAATTTATAGAAGCCGGTTTTATAGAAATCGGTTGTATACAGCCGATTGTGTGTGTCCCCACATAAAATGCTCTAAGTGCTCTAGTCGGCGGACCGCGTCCACAGTACCGAGGCTACCGTCGACTTCCGGCGCATTGCACTATGGGTAGCTATCCCACAGTTCCCGCAGTCTCCGCCGCCCATTGGAATTCTGGGTTGAGATCCCAATGCCCGGATGATGCAAAACAGTGCCGCGGGGGGTTCTGGGTACATGTCGTCAGGCCCCTCCCCCTCCGTCACAGCAACGGCAGACAATAGATTCGCGCCTTTTTACCTGGGTTACCTGTGTAGACAACATACCACGGCAAGTATGGAGCCCGCTCAGCTCAGCTCACCGTCACCATATGTCATCTAGGTGCCGGCAGACGTGGGACTGCATTGCTACACAGCAGCAGCAGCTAACTGCCTTTTGGTGGTAGACGGTGCAGCATGACTGGTAGCCTTCATTGGCGATCTGGGTGCCGGCAGCCGTGGGGCTGGCAGCCGTGGGGCTGCATTGCACCAGCCCCCTTGCCTTTTGGCAGTAGATGGTTTATTACGACTGGTAACCGTCCTCGTCGGACAGCAGTGGCTGTCAATCATGGGCACCTGGGCAGACAATGATGGTTATCAGTCGTAGTGTACTATTTTCTGCAAAGCACCCAGTTTTCTGCTAAGCACCCAGAAGAGGCCGAGGGCGATCTGGGTGCTGGCAGACATGGGGCTGGCAGCCGTGGGGCTGCATTGCACCAGCCCCCTTGCCTTGATGATGATGGTTATCAGACGTATTATGCGCAGGATGGGGCAACATTGCTACACAGCAGCAACCCCTTGCCTTTTGGGCAGTAGATAGTATATTACGACTGGTATCCATCGTTGTCATACTGGGTATCAGATCGTGCAATAGACCTGAAGGCTAACTGCCAAGCGCCCAGTATTTGCTGCCAAGCACCCAGAAAATGCCAAGGGCTATCAGTCATGCTGCACCGTCGTCTTAAGATGTAAAAAATAGATTTATTCTGTATTCATTTGCTTCCCCCCCTTCCTCCTGCTAAACCCAGGCTTTTGAGTTCAATCTTTGGGGGGGGGGCATTCTGTGTGACAGTTGTTTGTGTTTCTCCCTGATGCAAAGCCACCTTTCTTGATTTTAATTCCCTGTACCTGTATGCCATGTCGTCACTCGACCCTCCCTCCCTCCCTCCCTCCTTCCCCTGGTCCGTCAGATACTACTTTCGCGCCTTTTTTCAGACCAGACGCCATAGCTAGCACTGGGATCATGGAGCCCGCTCAGATCACCGCGGCAATTATGAGCACTATGAACACCACGCGCATTGTCCTGGAGTATATGCAGAGCCAGGACATGCCAAAGCAAAACCAGGACCAGGCGAGGAGGAGGAGGAGGCGATTGCAGCGCGGCGACGAGAGTGATGAGGAAATGGACATGGACCTAGACCTCTCACAAGGCACAGGCCCCAGCAATGTGGAAATCATGGTGTTAATGGGGCAGGTTCATGCTGTGGAACGCCGATTCTGGGCCCGGGAAACAAGCACAGACTGGTGGGACCGCATCGTGCTGCAGGTGTGGGACGATTCCCAGTGGCTGCGAAACTTTCGCATGCGTAAGGGCACTTTCATGGAACTTTGTGACTTGCTTTCCCCTGCCCTGAAGCGCCAGAATACCAGGATGAGAGCAGCCCTCACAGTGGAGAAGCGAGTGGCGATAGCCCTGTGGAAGCTTGCAACGCCAGACAGCTACCGGTCAGTCGGGAATCAATTTGGAGTGGGCAAATCTACTGTGGGGGCTGCTGTGATCCAAGTTGCCAGGGCAATGAGAGACCTGGTGATAGCAAGGGTAGTGACTCTGGGAAACGTGCAAGCCATAGTGGATGGCTTTGCTGCAATGGGATTCCCAAACTGTGGTGGGGCCATAGACGGAACCCATATCCCTATCTTGGCACCGGAGCACCAAGCCACCGAGTACATAAACCGCAAGGGGTACTTTTCAATGCTGCTGCAAGCCCTGGTGGATCACAAGGGACGTTTCACCAACATCAACGTGGGCTGGCCGGGAAGGGTACATGATGCTCGCGTCTTCAGGCAGTCTGCTCTGTTTAGAAAGCTGGAGGAAGGGACTTTCTTCCCGGACCAGAAAATAACCGTTGGGGATGTTGAAATGCCTATCATGATCCTTGGGGACCCTGCCTATCCCTTAATGCCATGGCTCATGAAGCCGTACACAGGCAGCCTGGACAGGAGTCAGGACCTGTTCAACTACAGGCTGAGCAAGTGCCGAATGGTGGTGGAATGTGCATTTGGGCGTTTAAAAGCGCGCTGGCGCAGCTTACTGACTCGCTCAGACCTCAGCGAAAAGAATATCCCCATTGTTATTGCTACTTGCTGTGCGCTCCACAATATCTGTGAAAGTAAGGGGGAGACATTTATGGCGGGGTGGGAGGTTGAGGCAAATCGCCTGGCCGCTGATTACGCGCAGCCAGACACCAGGGCGGTTAGAGGAGCAGAGCATGGCGCTGTGCGCATCAGAGAAGCTTTGAAAACCAGTTTTGTGACTGGCCAGGCTACGGAGTGAAACGTCTGTTTGTTTCTCCTTGATGAACCCTCCGCCCCTCCCCCCCCCCACCCGGTTAACTCTACTTCCCTGTAAACCAACCACCCCACCCTCCCCTACCCTCCCCCCTTCAAGCACCAGTTGCAGAGGCAATAAAGTCATTGTTACTTCACATTCATGCATTCTTTATTAATTCATCACACAACTAGGGGGATAATTGCAAAGGTAGCCCGGGATGGGTGGGGGAGGAGGGAAGGAAAAGGACACACTGCAGTTTAAAACTTTAAAACTTTAACACTTATTGCTCGGGAAATCATCTGGGCTGGAGTGACTGTGTGGCCGGAGGCCCCCCCACCGTGTTCTTGGGCGTCTGGGTGAGGAGGCAATGGGACTTGGGGAGGAGGGCTGTTGGTTACACAGGGGCTGTAGCGGCAGTCTGTGCTCCTGCTGCCTTTCCTGCAGCTCAACCATACGCTGTAGCATTGGGGAGGAGGGCTGTTGGTTACACAGGGGCTGTAGCGGCGGTCTGTGCTCCTGCTGCCTTTCCTGCAGCTCAACCATACGCTGTAGCATATCAGTTTGATGCTCCAGCAGCCGGAGCATGGACTCTTGCTTTCTGTGTGCAAGCTGACGCCACCTCTCATCTTCAGCCCGCAACTTCCTCTGTTCCTCCCGCGATTCAGCCCGCCACCTCTCCTCCTCAGCCCGCGATTCAGCCCGCCACCTCTCCTCTCGCTCATATTGGGCTTTTAGATAATCAGTCATTGACTGCCTCCACGCATTCTGCTGTGCTCTGTCAGCGTGGGAGGCAGTCTGTAGTTCAGTAAACATTTCATCACGTGTCCTTCGCTTACGTTTTCGAATATTCACTAGCCTCTGGGAAGGAGATACATTTGCAGCTGGTGGAGGAGAAGGGGAGAGGTGTTTAAAAAAGATACATTTTAGAGAACAATGGGTACACTCTTTCACGTTACATTTTGCTGTTCACATAACACAGCAGATGTGCTTTCGTTACAAGGTCGCATTTTTCCTCTTATATTGAGGGCCTGCCTGCTTGGTGTGAGAGATCACTCACGCAGTGCCAGGTCACAGATTTCAGCTTGCAGGCAGCCATGGTAAGACACAGTCTTTTGGCTTTTTTAACCTTCTTAACATGTGGGGATGGTTTCAAAGAGTACTGCTATCATTAACCATACCAAGGCCCCGTTGGGTTGGCCGTTTAAAATGGGTTTGCAATGTAAAAGGAGGGGCTGCGGTTTCACGGTTAACATGCAGCACAAACCCAACTAATTCCCCCCACACACACACCCAATTCTCTGGGATGATCACTTCACCCCTCCCCCTCACCGCGTGGCTAACAGCGGGGAATATTTCTGTTCAGCAGAGCAGGAAGGGGCACCTCTGAATGTCCCCTTAATAAAATTGCCCCATTTCAACCAGGTGACCGTGAATGATATCACTCTCCTGAGGATAACAAAGAGCGATAAGGAATGGATGTTGTCTGCATGCCAGCAAACACCGGGACCATACGCTGCCATGCTTTGTTATGCAATGATTCCAGACTACGTGCTACTGGCCTGGCGTGGTAAAGTGTCCTACCATGGTGGATGGGATAAAGCAGCCCTCCCAAGAAACCTTTTGCAAAGGCTTTGGGAGTACATGAAGGAGAGCTTTCTGGAGATGTCCCTGGAGGATTTCCACTCCATCCCCATACACGTTAACAGACTTTTCCAGTAGCTGTACTGGCCGCGATTGCCAGGGCAAATTAATCATTAATCATTAAACACGCTTGCTTTTAAACCATGTGTAATATTTACAAAGGTACACTCACCAGAGGTCCCCTGTGTGCCCTCAGGGTCTTGGGTGAGTTCGGGGGTTACTGGTTCCAGGTCCAGGGTGATAAACATATCCTGGCTGTTGGGGAAACTGGTTTCTCCGCTTCCTTGCTGCTGTGAGCTATTTACATTATCTTCATGCTCATCTTCCTCGTCCCCAGAACCCGCTTCCCTGTGTGTTTCTCCAGTGATGGAGTCATAGCACACGGTTGGGGTAGTGGTGGCTGCACCCCCTAGAATGGCATGCAGCTCTGCGTAGTAGCGGCATGTTTGCGGCTCAGCCCCGGACCTTCCGTTTGCCTCTCTGGCTTTGTGGTAGGCTTGCCTTAGCTCCTTAATTTTCACGCGGCACTGCTGTGTGTCCCTGTTATGGCCTCTGTCCTTCATGGCCTTGGAGACCTTCTCTAATATTTTGCCATTTCGTTTACTGCTTCGGAGTTCAGCCAGTACTGATTCATCTCCCCATATGGCGAGCAGATCCCGAACCTCCCGTTCTGTCCATGCTGGAGCTCTTTTGCGATCCTGGGACTCCATCACGGTTACCTGTGCTGATGAGCTCTGCGTGGTCACCTGTGCTCTCCACGCTGAGCAAACAGGAAATGAAATTCAAACGTTCGCGGGGCTTTTCCTGTCTACCTGGCCAGTGCATCTGAGTTGAGAGTGCTGTCCAGAGCGGTCACAATGAAGCACTGTGGGATAGCTCCCGGAGGCCAATAACGTCGAATTCCGGCCACACTAACCCAATTCCGACCCCCTAAGGCCGATTTTATCACTAATCCCCTCGTCGGAGGTGGTGTAAAGAAACCGGTTTAAAGGGCCCTTTAAGTCGAAAGAAAGGGCTTCGTCGTGTGAACGTGTCCAGGCTTAATTTGATTTAACGCGGCTAAAGTCGACCTAAACCCGTAGTGTAGACCAGGCCCAAGAGGTGATAGCTATGTTGGCAGGAGAAGCTCTCAATTCGACATAATGCTGTCTACATGGGGGGTTAGGTTGGTATAACTACGCCACTCGGGGTGTGGATTTTTCAGACCCCTGAGCGATGTAGTTGTACCGATACAGGTCTGTATTGTAGACCTGGGCTCAGTCTTTCTGCACATACACCATGGCCTTCAATTTGGTGCATGAGTGTTTTGTAGGCACTAATCCAGAGAGCCTAACGTTTCTTTTAATAACGATTTCAATATTGCTTTCCCAAAGGGCAGTGGATGCCAGGCACCGGCTGAGTTAAATGTCGAGCAACTGCAATCAGCTGGGGAATGATCTGAGCTGTGGTTTGACCCCCATCTGTGCACAAAAAAAGTTAGTAAAATCTGTGGACTTTATGAAATGCTTTCAGGGGGTTGTATCTCAAGAACCTCTTGCTCAAATCATACTAAATATGGATCACTAGCCCTATCCTGCTCCCCTACGATGCACAGCAAATTTCAAGAGACTCCAAGTAACCATGTGGATTTTAGACCCCTTTGAAGAGTTGATCTTTAAACAGAAAAGGGTTCTCAACTTTAACAGAACCCGAGCTCTGCTATAATACAGGGGAAATGATTGAACCTGGAAAGACCAAAGAATTCAGGCTCCACCTAGTGGGCAAACATTACTATTCCTTTAAAAAACAAATTTCGAAAAGAGAATGTTTCAATACCTGGCTAGACATCACAAACACACTGAACAAGCAAAACTACAGACTTATTTTAGAGTTGTATCTGCTGAATTCCTCATAAACAAGCCATGATCACTTACCCAGTGTGCTCACTGATTCCTGCTTCTTCTTGAATCACAACTGTTATAATTATGTAAAACTGTTTCCTTGACGCATCAAATGGTAAGGTTTAAAAATATGACAAATTTAGATACAGAATATATATGCTTCCATCTGCATGCTTATAACAAGAATGCTTATCAGAAAAAACTCTGTCTTAAAATGTCTGCTTTCATAGTCTTTTAAGGTGGAGTTATGTCATGCAACTGAATAGAGACTGTCCCTCACAGATACAATCTATGACTCCTATCTCCTTGAGTCAGTAACTCAAGGAAAATGACCCTCAAAGAGTATGATTTTCTGCTTCACACAAAGCTCATTATCCTGGGGCTGTTTTTCGGTTTCTTCTTTCCCTTTGTATCACCCCCTCACAAACACAAAAGATCATACAAGTCATCAGAACCAGACTTGATTGAGATGCCTTTGGTGTATTTTTGTTGTTTTTTTCTTTCCCCTTTAGCCAACCTTATTTGATCAAGGAAAAAAAAAACATTTTTTTTTCAAAATAATTTTAGGCAGTATACAGTTGTCTGGTGTATTAATGAATTGAGGTATGCTGCTTGCTGCTCTGTTGAAAAGATGTGTGAAGTAGCAATCACTTAACCTTTTGATTTTTCCATATATTATAGTTAGGGTACCTGGTTTTAATTATTTAGCTATTTATTTTTATTTTGAATCTTTATTTTTAGGAAAATTATGCCTTCAGAGTAAAAATCTGAGTTTAAACAATGTTGTAAAAAACAGTTCTCCTTGACTTAATGAAAAAAATATTGGACATCTCAAAGTCCTGTGTTCCTGAAGAAAAGCATAGAAAATCGGTTCTTCCCTTTTCCCCCAAACAAGTTTCAACACTGCCAAAAGGGTACAGTCGGGCAAGTTTCACTATATATTATCAAAACAAGATAGAAATAGAAAATAAAACTCTGGATCTGAATTTTGTAACTTAAACCCATCTCTTATAAAAAACCTATATACACCCACTATAATGTAATAAGGGCCCAATCCAGCAAACATTTAAACATATGAGTTACTTTACTCATGTGATTAAAGTAAATCATGTGATTTAGACCCATATCCTATAAAGCCTTAAGCACTTACTAAACATTACACACTGTGAATAGTTCTATTAAAATCAGTGGAACTACTCCATAAAGTTAAGTACATATGTAAGTCTTTTCAGAATCAGGGCATTGATCAGATTAGGCCCCAAATCCGTGAATCTGAAAGCTTGCAACTGCTCACATGAGTAGTCTTATTCAAGCCTATGGAAGTACTCACCTTAAAGCTGGTCAGAAAGCAGTAAGTCCTCAGAGCAAAACATTTCAAAAGAACCAACTAATTTTCATTTTTCAGTAATTTTTTTTGCATACATTTTGAATTAAATGAAAACTTTCCACATATATTTTCATTTAAAAAAAAAGATATTTTTTCAGTAAAAAATAGATGGAAAAGCTTTGACCAACTCAGTCACATACATAAAGTTAAACATATGCATAAGCACTTCAAGGTCTAAACATTAGTCTTTGGTTTGCTTTATCCGGTCTCACAGTTCACAGGCCTTGATAAAATATCTTTGCAATACATATGAGTATATGCCGAACATCACTGTTGAGCCTACATTTCTGAGCCAACACACAGTTAAAGCTGCACTATATTAATGTTACATCCCCTACTGTGTATGGCTAGTTAACGAAAAATGTGCTATAATTAGATGACCTGTTTCAAGGAGAGTTTCATAATGAAATTTCAGTTGGTTAGCTGATGTCCGAAATAAATGTTTCCATTAATTGCTAATATATAAATCCTCTTACAATGTAGAATTCTGCAGAGAAAGAAATAAGAACATTTCAAACAGATGATTCACCAAATATTGTCATTGTACACTACTGATGACCTATACTGACTACCTATAGAATAATGTTTAATAAAAGTCTATTTGGACTTCAATAGTTCAATCATTTTATATTTACTATAGAGTGGTCATCATTAAAATGTTAATATTTCCCAGATGAAAATAATTACCATTAATTACCATCGTCACAATATTGCAGGTATTTCCTAACCTACATTTTTGCCGCATTAAAGGTGTTTACATCATATCATATAGGAAAACCTGTAATACTGTGCTGATATTATACATAGGGAATACTGGTAACACTGCATTAATGCTAAATATCAGCATTTTTGATGACCACTGATTTTTAGGGGGAGGAAGGAGGCAATATCCAAATTGAGCCCCTGAACCTGCAAACCCTTATGCATATACTTAATGTTACGTGTGAGAGTCATTGCATTGACTTATATGGGACTACTCATATACATAAATATAAGCATGTGGAAAAGTGTTTTCAGGATCAGGGCCTAAGGGCCTGCAAATTTCACTGTTCTAAACCTTTTTTATAATTATATTTTTTAGGTTATCAAGAATAAAACATTTTCTTAGCCAAACTAACCAAAATAATAAAAATAAATAATAATAAATTACAGAAAATGGTAAGAGAGAAAAATGATTGCCATGCTGAGCAACTCTCTGAGGGGAAAGATAGCCTTGTGGCTAAAGGACAGGACTCGACATCAGGGTATTGGATTTGAATGAATCACTGTGTCACAAACTTCCTGTGTGACCTTGACATAGGTGCTGGAACTAGGGATGCTGGGGGTCCTGCCGCACCCCCTCGCTTGAAGTGGTTTCCATCATATATAGGGTTTAGAGTTTGATTCAATGGCTCTCAGCACCCCTACTACACAAATTGTTCCAGCACCACTGGACCTTGAGGAAGAAACATTGGCCAAAATTTTCAACTGTGAGTCCTTCAAGTTGGGTACTTAAAACCATATTTAGGCACATAAATAAAAGTAGTCTGATCATCAGAGTGAATGAGCACATACCACTCCCAAATGAACTTCCCTGTATGGTAATTTTCATATACATTCATAATATATATGTGATTGGCTGTTCTTGTTTTCTTGGAACCCCTCACCTTATTGTGAGATACTGAATTTTAATGGGTTGTGAGAACTCATTGAGGTAGTTGGCTCACTACTCTACCATGGTGGTTGGGTCTCTCATGAGAGAAAGAGAATATGTCTAATCTAGGATGTACACTGAGCAGTCCTGAGAACAACCAAGCCTGAGGAGCAAACTTGAGTATAAGGTTAGCTCATTCTATTCTTAATGTGTTTGTTGATAAAGGCAGATCCCTGAAACAGGGTGCATTTTTGACTGTACCACTTACGCTTTAGAGTAGATAGGGAAAGACACCTGTTCGCAGTTTGTAAGGTGTTATGAGACACTTAGATGTAGGATGACCAGATGTCCCAATTTTATAGGGACAGTCCCGATATTTGGGGCTTTTTTTTATATGGGCTCCTATTACCCCCCACCCCCCATCCCAATTTTTCACACTTGCTATCTGGTCACCCTACTTAGATGGAAAGAGCTATGGGAGCACAACATATTATTAATGTGATCAGGACTGATAGAAGCTCCCTAAAAGTGGGGGGGGGCACTAGCGCCCAAACTGTGGTCCTCACACTGTCCCTTCTCCCCAAGGCCCTGCCCCCACACTGCCTCTTCCACCAAGACCCTGCCCCCCACTTGCTCCTCTCTGCCCCCTTTATTATCTTGCTTGATTTTTTTAGCATCCCCCTTTTCAGACACTTATTTCTTCCCATCTATCTCCACAAACCCTTCTTTCTCTGATGCCTTGCCATACCAGCCCCTTCTTTGTTTCCACTACTTCTCTTCAGATCCTCTCATTTCTCTTTTCTTGCCTCCTTGTCCCATTCTCATTGGACTCACCTCCATCTTCCTGACATGAGTGTTATTAACAGATATATAGTGCCTGCTTCCACAACATCCTCATGTTGGCAGAGCAGAAGAAAATGCAAATCATATTTTCTAAGCTGGCACCAGCTTATTACCATCACTGGCTTAAGAAGAAGGATTGATTCATATATAAGGTGCACTGAATTCCAGACTTCTTGTGTGATGTTGAGCAAGACACTTTATAGGGATGTTCATACTTTCTTTTTCCCACCCTTCTTCTGCTCTGTCTATTTAGACTTTAAGATCTTTGGGGCAGTGACCATCTCTGACTGTGGTTCTGTACAGTGTCTACAACAGTAGGGCCCTGATCTCAGCTGGGGTCTCTACACCATAATTCCAAATGATTAAGACAAAAAGAAGCAGGTAGTGCAGCTACTGAGGCTGGCACCTTGAGCATGGAGTCATGGGGCATAGGTTACATAGCCATGAAATAAGTAGGTGGGGGCCTTCAGAATCTGTGAATCTCTAAACAAAAATGTCATTGTGTAATGGTGGCTGACAGGACATCCATTTGCTGGAAACCACATTAGACATCGTCAGATCTATTGCTGTCTATTTCCCTTAATAAATGCTCCTTTCTCTGCTGGTGGCTGTTTCAGAGGAAGATATCATGACTATTTAACTAATCATATTAAAAATATAGAGGGCAGCCTAGCTACATTAGATTAGTTATACAAACATTGCTGGGGTTAATAGCTATGTGATAAATTGCAGAGCCATGTGATAAATTGCATTTATTATGCACTTTTGACTGCCTCACTTGCACTCTACCTAGTAATCCATCTCTGCCAGGATTCATTCCAACATTCCAAACCTTTGAACAGCTTTTAACTAGCTGCTTTAAAAAAAAACAATCACTTTGCTACACAAATATTTTTCCTTCCTCCCTCCACTCTCTCCATATGGATTTTCTTCTCCAAATTACACCACTCAGAGGTGCAGGATGGACAGTATTCTGTTCTGGACCAATAAGAGCCTGAAGGTTCACTATCTTCTTGCATATCATCAGGATGAGAGAGACAACACGGGTGAAATAATATCTTTTATTGGACTGACTTCTGTTTGTGAAAAAGGTAAGCTTTTGAGCTTACACCGAGCTCTTCTTCTGGAATGGGAAAGATAAAGTGTCACACTCACAACTAACTACAAGGTGAAACAGATACTGTAGCATAAGGAGTATGTCAGAGTTGTAAATAGCATCCAGAGGCTGTAGATGGTGAGTCCTCAGAGGATGATGGTTTGTTTCTTGCATTTGCTCAGGAAGTAGACGTCACTGTTAAGTTTGACTTTCTCTTTTCTTCATATTGTAGACTTTACATTTCATATGGCAAAATTCAATATCTTCTATTGATGTTTGCAGTGTTGTTGTAGCTGTGTTGGTGCCAGGATATTAGAGAGACAAGGTGAGTGAGGTAATATCTTTTATTGGAACAATTTGTCTTGGTGAAAGAGAGAAACTTTTGAGCTTACACAGAGCTCTTCTTCGGGTATGGGAGATTAGTGACACCTGCTTTGTTGAAGTAGTAATCGGCATTTTCCAATGGGACATAGCATGTGTCTAGCCCAGTTATGTAGTCATATTCCAGATCTTAAAAGTGTGATATTGTGATTTAGAGACAAGACACTTAAGATCATTTTAGAGGGTTCAAAATTGTTTTGGTTCTAATATTTCTCTTATTTTGAGCCTGTACAGTTGCACTTATGGTACTATGTCAATCTGTCTTCACATGTAGAAAGAAGTGCAAAAATAGCATCAATAAGAAATCTTAGACCTCCCTAAACCATTTCTAAAATATTTTTTCTATAAAATTTGTGGCGTGAATGAAATACATAACATGTGGTATAAAGGTTTGGAATGATCTGTATAACACACTTTTGGCTACACCACTCATGGGTAATATATAAGCAACTTGTGCCAATACAGGGCCAGATAGATCCTCAGCTAGTGTAAATCATCATAGCTCTTTTGAAATATATAGATCTATGCATATTTACACCAACTAAGGATCTGGCCCAAAATTTTTGCACAACACCATTATTTATTTTTTGTTACGTATCCCAATAGATACATATCAAATCCATACGTATACTGTACATATGTAAAAAAACATTCTTCAGCGGGAGACTTTGATAGAATGAACTGTTTTGTTCTTATACCATGAGGTAAGAGTCCTGTTTACCAGTGTTTGGACACTGTATTCATTTAGTTTGATCAGGAGTACTTCCTGCACTTTAAATTACTGCGCATAAAAATACTATGTTAAAAAAACTTTAAGGTTGCAAAGTTGTGCACTCAAATGTTAGGAAATATCAGTATTAAGGTTGCCTGTGCAACTTTATTTCAGCCCTTTCATAAGGAGAGTGTCATGAGCAGGACATCGATGGCCTGGTCTAGTGGATAGGAGCAGGAGTCAGGCCCAGTGGTCAGCGCAGGAGTAAAGCCCGGTGGTTAAAGTAGGAGCTGGAGCTGGGAGTCAAGCCAGGAGTCAGAAACCAGGAAGCAGGCCTAAAGTTGGAACCAGAATCAGGGATCAAGAGTCAAGTCAAGGGTCAAGCCAGGAATCAGAGCCAGAGTCTGAAGCAGGGAATGAGAGGGGGGTCTGTTGGAGCACCAGACCAGGACTGCTGAGTTGCAGCTTCCTGGAACTCCCTCCATGCTTAAATAGTGTGCCTGGACCAATCAGAGGTCATGGGTGAGGGCTGCCAATTGGGTATTCTATTAGTGGCAGTTCCTGTGGTGCTTAGTCCCCTAAAGACAGGTTTCAGAGTAGCAGCCGTGTTAGTCTGTATCCGCAAATTGATATGCAAACTAGACACAATCAACTCAGGGCTAAATAGGGATTGGGAATGGCTGAGCCATTACAAACATTGAATCTATCTCCCCTTGTAAGTATTCTCACACTTGCTTCTTATCAAACTGTCTGTACTTGGTTACCTTGATTATCACTTCAAAAGTTTTTTTTCTCTTACTTAATTGGCCTCTCAGAGTTGGTAAGACAACTCCCACCTGTTCATGCTCTCTGTATGTGTGTATATATATCTCCTCGATATGTTTCACTCAATATGCATCCGAAGAAGTGGGTTGTAGCCCACGAAAGCTTATGCTCTAATAAATTTGTTAGTCTCTAAGGTGCCACAAGTACTCCTAGTCCCCTAAAGTGTATAGTGCATGAGCTATAGCTTTGCCATAGTTGCAAGTAGCATCAGTTCCACAGACCTGCATGCTAGTCCTCTGGATCCTTGCAGAAAGTTGCATTAATCCCTCTCCACAGATGTAAATATTGCTGAGGGATAATATGCAATACAACACATTAAATGCAATTTGCCTATTTTTTCAATTGCATTTTGTCCAAATTGCAGTTTTCTCATTTATTCATTTAACAAAATTATTCACATATTTATAAAATGAATAATTTGTAGTCAGCTTGTTCAGTTAGTTGTGAACATTTGGATTCTATTTTGGGGTGGTTAGCTATGTAAGTCAAGTGATATTATTTATGTTCCTTGATTGGATGATTTATATAAATTATCTGCACAGCAGCAAGAAGAATTTCAAATTTGACAATCGAATATAAAATCCAACATCTGCTTTCAGTGCATATTGGAGCATTTGGGAGTAAATTTGCTTATCGCAAATTTTCACACTAGTTAACCTCATTTGGTGGATATTTGCAGAAAGAAAACTCAAGCATGGTATCAACACACTTGAAGCAAACGTGTTTAAAGGAAGATATGTAATATTTCCCAACGCTAGAGGTAAACTACATGGTTATCAACAGTGCTTAATTTGTGCAAGGGCTTGCCAGGGCTGAGTCCCGGCACCTCTAGGCTTGCCGCGTCAGTTATGAAATTAAATAAATTGCTTGAGCCCTGGCACCTCTTTCATTACAAATTAAGCACTGGTTATCAACACATCATAAATACTATGCAAAGCTTTTGGACTCCTTTGGTAAGACATATTATTGTCACTGGCTATGTTATCAGGCAGGACATAAGCTACAACTGTAAGGATCTCTCTTATCTAAAATTTCACAACAGCAAAGTAACTGCCAACGAATAACAAATTCTGAAATTGCTCCAACCCAGAGAGTAAGGTACTTCATTGGTTACTGAATCTTATCAAAGACAATATATGTACTAGAAAGATAGTTGTAAAAAATGTTATATTTGCAAAATTGTATACTTCTGCTAAAACAGTTATATTGTATAATGTGCATGTCAAGGCTGCTTCCCCACTTTGAACTTTAGGGTACAAATGTGGGGGCCTGCATGAAGACTTCTAAGCTTAACTACCAGCTTAGATCTGGTCCGCTGCCACCATTCCCAAAGCTAATTCCCTTCCCTGGGAAGCCTTGAGAAACCTTTCACCAATTCCCTGGTGAATACAGATCCAAACCTCTTGGATCTTAAGACAAGGAGAAATTAACCATCCCCCCTCCTTCCTTCCACCAACTCCTGGTGAATACAGATCCAACCCCCTTTGATCTAAAAACAAGGAAAAATCAATCAGGTTCTTAAAAAGAAGGCTTTTAATTAAAGAAAAAGGTAAAAATCATCTCTGTAAAATCAGTATGGAAAATAACTTTACAGGGTAATCAAACTTAAAGAGCTCAGAGGATTCCCCTCTAGCCTCAGGTTCAAAGTACAGCAAACAGAGATAAACACTCTAGTAAAAGATACATTTACAAGTTGAGAAAACAAAGGAAAACTAACATGCCTTGCCTGGCTGTTTACTTACAAGTTTGAAATATGAGAGACTTGTTTAGAAAGATGTGGAGAACCTGGATTGATGTCTGGTCCCTCTCAGTCCCAAGAGCGAAAAAAACCCCAAACAAAGAGCACAAACAAAAGCCTTTCCCCCCCCAAGATTTGAAAGTATCTTGTCCCCTTATTGGTCCTTTGGGTCAGGTGTCAGCCAGGTTACCCGAGCTTCTTAACCCTTTACAGGTAAAAGAATTTTGGAGTCTCTGGCCAGGAGGGGTTTTATAGTACTGTACACAGGAGAGCTGTTACCCTTTCCTTTATAGTTATGACAGTGCATAATACATTCCTGAATATATTGATAAAACAGTTATATTGTATAATGTGCATAATACAATATAACTGTTTTAGCAGAAGTATAAAATTTTGTATATATATATTTTAAGCTATTTTTTCTGAATCAAATATTTTTTTAAGAATTGAGGTCCAAATGCAGAGATAGAAAGAACCTGGTTAAGAAAAATAGCTTATGCAGTTTGATTTTACTAGGTTCTGTAAGTGTCCCATTGAAATCAAACAAAACTGATTATTGAGACATTTCTCATATTTCTAGTAATCATGTTTAGGATTTTTAAATGATCAACCAGAGTATAACATTTGAAATAACCAAGAAAAATTGCAAAAAGAATTTTCCTTTATAGTGTTTGTCTGTAAAATATAGGAATCCCCCATACATCTGGAAAATGCCCAAAATTCTGGAGAGCAAATCAGCTGGACAAACATCCATCAAGGTATCTCAGAGAAGACACAAAAGACAGTCTTTTACTGAGGAAGGAGCTTTCATTCTCTGTGAGTGGCAGATCTGTGAGAACGGAAACCACTAGATTGTTCTCTAACTGAAGTGAAGGTTCGGTTTAACTGGTTTTGTATTGCTGCAAGAGAGACCAAAGCTTATCAGCTTTCATGTATTGTAGGAAATGAAAAAGGATAGAACTGGATTACTTTCTTTTTTCAGGTCTGAGGTCAACCAAGAACAGCTTTAGGGTCAATCTGACTGCCTTACACTTTCTGAATGACCAACACATGGTTAGCCATATAGGGTGGCTGATTGCTACTTTAGATACAAGGCTGCTATGCCCTTTTAAAGCCTCTGAAAATCTTTGATGTAACAGAGAGAGGCACAAAATGTCACAACCACATCTGAGTGGCACATGCAGTGTTAACACTAAAAGTAACTTTTTTCAGAATTTTTGCATTGATAGGAGCCAAGAGAGAAAGAAGTATGTTTAGTTGGGAAAGAGATAACAAACAATGCAGTGCCACATTCTCAGTGTGTGCTCTTTGTTATCAGCACAACTAGCAGCATCATGTACTGTACAATGAAAGATAACCATAGAATGAGAGATAGCAGGCTTTGTAGCTCTATAGATTAAACAACACACTAGGGTAATCAGAAAAAGAATGTTTTAGGGGTGGGAGTTGAACCACTCGGGAATCCTGAAAGTTGATGGCAATACAGTATTTGAAATGTTAATTTTTTGAATAAAATTGTATCTCTGAAGCACTGTTTTCTTACTATCCTAAGAGCAGGTTAAACAAACAGCTGTCAGGAATGGTCTAGATAATTAGTCCTGCCACGAGTGCAGGGGACTGGACTAGATGACCTCTCGAGGTCTCTTCCAGTTCTTTGATTCTATGACAATGTGGATCCAGGTTCAAATGTCAAACCTCTCCAAATTTTCATGGTATAAAAATCACAGAGGTTTGGACAGGCCTCACTCTAATATTCAATGTTTATATTTTTTCCTTTTTAAATATAGGCCCTTTGTGTTAGTTTTTTTGTATACATAAGCAATTACACACTTTAGAACTCAGTCGTGTCCATACAAAAACCCCATACTATATTGGTAAGTTTGCCAGACATGTCCCTTTTTCAGTAGATTATAACATTGCCAAAATTCAAATTCTGAGTCTTGAAAAATCTCATTCCACATGTGCTTAATAGCAATTTGTTAGTTTGGCAGCTAATTCTCTGAAGTTTCTGACTGCACTGAGCATGCTCCAGTTCTTCACAGCTCCTGTGTACTGACTGCAATGTGTATGCACCATTCCCACAGAATGACTGCATACTCCACCTTGGAACTACAGGGTCTGACCAGAACTGAATATGCACCATCCTAGGGCCGCAGGGGCTGAGCAGTGGAAATTGTATGTAATCATGTAATTACTATATGATAATCTATATGCATAAGAGGGCCAAATTAAATTTGCATAGGTAGCTTTTCTGGAATTCCCTTTTTAGTTCTTGATTTTGCAATCTTAACATTCTTTTAAGATAGGTTTTTGGATATAATAGTTATACTGGTTGAGATTTTCAACCCTGTTCCAATCCTGTACATCTGAGGAGAACTCCTCTGGCTCAGGAACTGAGGAAGACAGATATAGGCTGTATTCCAAGTACTCTCTTATCCTGGTGCATAGGATGTGCTGGGTGGGGCAGGACTACCCAGGACTAACCTGGTCTAGTGGGTTGCGTGAACTTATACATTGGTGAATGTGTCAAACCAGCTATGTAGGATGACATATCTTCTGTTATAGTTGGAGGTTAAATACATCTAATTCCCTTTCCCATATAAAGAACAGGAATACTTGTGGCACCTTAGAGACTAACAAATTTATTTGAGCATAAGCTTTCTTGGGCTAAAACTTCATCAGATGCATGTAGTGGAAAATACAGTAGGAAGATATATATATATATATATATATATATATATACACACAGAGAGAACATGAAACAATGAGTGTTACCATACACACTGTAACGAGAGTGATCAGTTAAGGTGAGCTATTACCAGCAGGAGAGAAAAAAAACTTTTTGTAGTGGTAATCAAAATGGCCCATTTCCAGCAGTTGACAAGAAGGTGTGAGGAACTGTAGGGGGCAAAAATAAACATGGGGAAATAGTTTTATTTTGTGTAATGACCCATCCATTCCCAGTCTTTATTCAAGCCTAATTTAATGGTGTCAAGTTTACAAATTAATTCCAATTCAGCAGTCTCTCATTGGAGTCTGTTTTTTTTATTGCAACTTTTAGGTCTGTAATCGAGTGTACATTCGCCAAACTGGACAGTCTCTATGTAAAACAATAAATGGACACAAATCAGACGTCAAGAATTATAACATTCAAAAACCAGTTGGAGAACATTTCAATCTCCCTGGTCACTTGTTAGTCTCTAAGGTGCCACAAGTATTCCTGTTCTTTTTGCGGATACAGACTAACACGGCTGCTACTCTGAAACCTTTCCCATATTGTGTGGCTATACTTACAAACAACCGATAGAGCAATTGATAATATCTTGGTGACAAATTGTTGTTGTTTTTTATAAACAGTAATCACTTAATGCCACTTTAACAAATTAATTCACTCTTCCACTCATTCCTTTTACCCAGTCTCCTGCATCCTGCAACTCCGCAGCCCACTAATAATCCAGCATTAGGGCTGCAAGCTTGCTTTTGTCAAAGAAAAGCACTAAAGCCCTCAGACTAATTCCGGGTTTACTCTTTCAAGAAAAGAATTAGGAAGCAAATCCTGACAAAGTTCAGCACACATAGATGATTCACAACTTGATCCTGCTCCCACTTAAATCAATGGCAAAATTCCTATAGATTAAAGTGGGAGCAAAACTATGCCTGCTTTTTTATTATATTGACACTCACACACATTTCTCCACTCTTCCGTTTCTTTTCTTAGAAGCCTCATTGTGAGTTCATAATTCAATGTAACTAGTTCTTCATACAAGTCTGCTTCTATCTGGTACCTTGATCCAAAGTCCATTGAAATCCCTAGAACCTACCCCCTTGATTTCAATGAGTTTTGGATTAGTCCACATTAGCATTGTCATATCATTTGAAATTTGGTTCCTTCATATTTCATAATGGGAATACAGTACATCTTTTTTTTTCTTCAAAATCCTGAGTCCTACCAAATGACAAATCAATATGATCTAAAACAAACAAATAACCACTCCATTTTTTTAACTTAATGGTCACAAAAATTATTTGAAAATAATAAGCCAAATCATGAAGCTTGACTTCTTAGCCGCATCTCCACTTGGAGCAAGGGGATGATCACAGAACTAAAAATTAATGGTAGTTTAGGTACAAATGATCATGACTTGATCACATTTATAATGTTCAAGCAGAATAAAGTCTAGACTAGTCATATAGATAGATAGATAGATAGATATACACACACACACACACACACACATATACACACTTGGTGCTTTAATCAGGCCAGTTTCATAAAGCTGAAAACAATTATGAGCCAAATCTGCTGGAAGGAAGAATTTTAATCAGAAAAAAATTGTGAATGATCATTGTCAATCAATTAGGAATACCTTAATAGATGCCAAAAAGCCACAATCAAGAAAAAAAATGTACTGGTTAAAAAAAACAGCCTGGTTTAGAGGGGGAGTGAATGCAGATGTAAAAATAATTTATATATATCAAATGAATATAAATTAGAAGATAGAAGTTGCAGAAAATTGATAAAGGAAGCCAAGGGACTCAAGGTGAAAACTATGGCCATCAGAATTAAGGACAATAATAAAGAGGGGTTTTTTTAAGATATGAGGAACAAAAAGAATCCTAACAATGGTACTTGACCTTTACTAGATGGAAATGGTAGAATTATTAATAGTAATGTGGAAAAGACATAAGTGTTGAATAAATATTTCTGTTCTGTAGTTGGGGAAAAACAGATTATGTAATCTCATCATACTGTGTTAGTACTCTTTCCATTCTACTAGTGTCTCTGGAGGGTGTTAAACAGAAGCTACTAAAGTTAGATTTTAAAATCAGCAGGTCCAGATAACTTGCATCCCATATTTTTTAAAGAGCTGGCTGAGGAGCTGTCTGGACCATTAATGTTGATTTTCATTGAGTCTTGGAGCACTGGGGAAGTTTCAGAACACTGGAAGAAAGCTAATGTTGTCCCAATTTTTATAAAGGATAAACAGGATGAGCTGCGTAATTATAGGCCTACCATCCTGACATCAGTTTCAGGCAAGATTATAGATCCTGTCAAACTAACCTGATATTTTTTTTATCAGATTACCAGTTTGATTGATAAAAAGTAACTGTGTTGACTTAGTATACTTAGACTTCTCTAAGGCATTTTACTTGGTACCACACATTTTGATTAAAAAACTAGAACAATACAAAATTAATATAACACACATTAAATGGATTAAAAACTAGCTGACTAGTCTCAAAATGTAACTATAGATGGGGAATCATACTGAAGGAGTGTGCTTTCAGCAAGGTCCTACAAAGATCAGTTGTTTGCCCTAAGCTATTTAATATTTTTATCAGTGACCTGAAAGAAAACATAAAATCATCAGTGATAAAAGTTTGCAGATGACACAAAAATTGGGGGAGTGTTAAATAATAATTCAGAGAGATCTGGGTCACTTGGTAAATGGGCACAAGAAAATAATGTTTTAATATCACTAAATGTAAATATATACATCAAGGAAAAAGCAGGAGTAGAGAGGTTATTTTACCTCTGTTTTTTGCCTTGGTGCAGCAGCTGCTGTAATACTGTGTCCAGTTCTGGTGCCCACAGTTAAAGAAGGATGTTGATAAATTGGAGAGGGTTCAGAGAAGAGCCACAAGAAGGATTAGAAAACATGCGTTATAGTGATAGGCTCAAGGAGCTCAATCTATTTAGCTTAACAAAGTTTATTGTGATGTTCATGAACATCTGTTCTAGTCAAACTGTGGATTCAAATCTGCTTTTATTGAAGTCAATGAAAGTTTTATCATTGACTTCACTGGCAGCATATACAGGACCTTTCAGGTGCCAGTAGCTTTACTATGAGTACATACCACCTGGCTGACAAAGTCATCTTGCCTTATCTCCTAAATAGTCTGAAAGGTTGTATACAGAGTCCTGATCTGTAGGCAACTTCCCCATTGATGTAATATGCAGCAATGCCACCAGCATTTGAAGGTCCAGATTGAGCAATATTGTTCCTGCTGTGCTGGCTAATATTAAGCACATCTTCATAGCTGGTTAAAGCCAGCACAGAGCACAAGGTTAATAAGGACAGGCTTACAAATAAGCATATTGTGCAGCTCTTACCTTCCTTTCTGCCTTACTCCTCACCGTTTTAAGGATTTGCTTCAATTGGTAGTATTTTGCTTGCAGATTTACTTGGCTATGCACAAGTCTTTTTCCAGTGTCAGCCAGAAAGCTAGTGACCATTCTGAAGTCAATTGGCTCATGCCCAAATTTAATTAAACTTTTCACTGCATGTGTAGAGGAAACTGATTTCACTCAACATCATTTATGTGGATAATATGTAGAATTAATTCTCCTTCACTAAGTTATCATTACACTAAGCAGATAAACACAGATATAATGATATTAAAAGTAATGGATTAGGTTCATCAGCAGTTAACTTTAATGGCTTGTATCGTTGTGATCCTGTGTGCAGTTTAAGAGAAACTACTCAGCCTCTCAGTTTGAACAGGCTGAAGGTCAATGACTAGGGTTACCTGATTTTCCAGACACCAAAGTAGAATGGTTTCTGTACTGCTGAGATCTGAAGGGTTTGTGAATGTCCCCTGCTAAAAGCCTAATTATATCTAGTTCTTGCATCCATGTGTCAATGTGGGAGGGGAAAAGGGAGGGGGGCTTAAATGCTATACTCTAGCCCTAATTGTCCAGCTGAGTTTGGCAAGGATTGCAGATTAAATGAGGATAAAGTTCAGAACAAACCTAGCTGAATATAAATACCTGCCTTCTTCATTCAGACGTTGTAAAGTGAAACCCTGACACTGTCAGGCTAAACTAATGCACTTCTGTCTACTGCACATCAGCCTCTCAAGTCCTTATATCACTTTAGCTGCCCTTCTTTCAAAAAAATATTTTAACATATTGTTAAGATTATGGTAGGGCTTTTCTTTTGGTAGGCTGCTTCAGAAACAAACCGTGTCCCCATAGCTATGGTTTAGAGCAGAGGCACATAATTTTGCATGAGATCATTCTCCTGGAGGAAGGCTTTTGAAATGTCACATGACAAATTCATTTGACATTAGTAGCATTGAAAGCATTGCTCATGCTACATGCAATGACATAATCAGCTGTGCTGTTGCCTCACAGAGTTGCAAAACTGGGCTGAATTTCTCAGTTCTACCTTTCAAAAAGGTGACCTAAAATATCTGGTAAGACCAGCAGTGGCATTTATACCAACTTGGGGTTCAAAAGTTAAGAAACTAAATCCAAATTCAGGTACCCATTTTAGACATCAAAACCAGCACTTTGGCACCTAAAGTGGATTTTGGGATGCTTCACTACATAGGTAGGTGCCTAACTCTAGGCAATCAAGTTTAAGGTCATATGTGTGGATTACCAGGGCCAGATCTGAATCCAAAGAGATAGGGCTGAGTCTGCTGGTGAGCTAAAGGAAAAAGAGAGCATTTTTCACAGCTAGAGCTATATTTGTATACCCAATAGCAGTGGAAAGTCCAGAAGGATCACCCCTAAACTGCACACCATCTTAAGGATCTGAAGGCAGATGTCCTTTATGGATGGTGACGTTACCATAGGGATGAGTACTCCATTGTGCTTCCCTCTTCCCACCAATCATTGTCACTTCTGTCTTGCCCCATTTTGTTTCAGCCAGCTATTTGCTTAATGCCCTCTGCAGTTTCTATCTCTGGTCCTAAAAGAAACAAAGATTTTTATAACCTCCTATACATATTGGATAGAATCAGCCACTAAGTTTGTTTTGCAATATGGTAATAGTTAGTGTGATGACCACCTTCTGCTTCCTAAGTAAGTAAACAGAGGAAAACTAAGGTAAGTGCTAAATCCATGACACCATGACATTATGGACTGATTCAGTTACTGGACTATGTGTCAGAACATACTGCAGAATTACTCAGAATTAGCTCAGATGCTAATCCTGGCCAAATTCCAACCCAGGTGTTTACATTCTATCTACCTAAATTTCCCCTGTTGTTTCAATTAACTTTTATTCTTTACTTCCCCCTACTAAAACACTGTGGCTTGCCCAGAATGTGTCATGTGGCTTGCCCAGAATGTCTGCTATCGTTCCAGAGGTGGCTGCATTTCAACAGTGAATACAGCAATCTCAATATACTTGATGTAAAGTACTTACACGTCACTCTGGGTAAAGATTTCTTTAGACGTAAAATGTAATAGTGAAGCTGCCGCTCTGTTATACATAAAAGGGTGAGGGGCAGAAAAGGGGAAGGTGGGTAAGTTAGACAGGAGTAACATTTCAACCCTGTACCTGTGCTTGCAGCTGTTCCAGGGCTCAATTAAATTACACCAGATTATATTAATTGTCCTAACACTCTTCTCTCCTTTAAAGGTGGCAAGCAAGCACCAACTGGGATGTCCACTGCACTGTATCTTTGATTCTAATCTGTGTCCTGAATGGAATGGGAAGTAGACATTCCTGGAATCTTATTAACTACAGGGTATTGCAATAATTCTATAGAAAACCAATATAAATACAAATATAAAACTGCCTCTACCTTTAAAAAAAATCCATACACCTTTGTGTAGGGATTTTGTTTGTTTGTTTTTAGCTGTTTACAATAACAATAATGACCTCAGTGCATGGCATTTCCTGGGAACTAATGATTAGCTGGGGTTAATGGCCTGAAGTATAGCCATGGGCCATCAACTCCTCTCAACCCCTCCTTAATCCTACAGAAATACCCTATGCCTTGACTGTCATTGCTTAATACAGTCTCTCTAATTTTAGTATCGCTTTAAAAACCTCACAACAGCCACTGAACAGTGCTGCATTTTATTAGCCTGCATGACTGTTGCTGAGCAAGGGTTGCTTTCCTAGCCACTGATCAACTCTAAATACAGAATATACTTTATTACAAGTTGATTACCAAGCCTCTGAGCATCTCTAGCCATTTAAATACTTTATACTTTTGCTTTGAGTGGCCCTGAACAATTAATAGATTGTTTCATTAGAAGGGTTTTTACTAGCCACTAAGTGACTCTAAACACCTAATATATTTCACAAGAAGTTTCTATCCCAGCCATTGAGCAGCTTTAAACACTAAATTGGCATCACACGTTTTTAAAAGAAATAATCAATGTTTTACATTTGTCACAAGCAATTTCCTGCCTCTGTACCCCCCTAAACATTATTCTTCTGCTATGTGGTGGGGTTTTTTTTAATGATAAATTCCTATTTTACATGTTGGACCACCAGTACATTTCATTCTAAAGCACAAAGCTACATTGGAATTGGCTTTGGTTCCTTTCCCTCATCTAACTCAGGGGAAAAGAGCAGTAGGGGGGCAATATACACATTGGGTCCCTTCCTGCTTAAAATTAAGGGCTTAAAAACTATTCAAGTGGCTCAGGCCAAAATTATAATTTGTATTGGAGACATAAAAATGCTTGTGGTCTATCACTGCATATGTAGCCACAGTGTGACAATCAAAATTGCAGTGATTCAGTAACAATTCTTAATCACTATTATAGGCCTGATCTAAAGCCCACGGAAGTCAGTAAAAATATTCACATTACAGCAATAACTGTTGAGAGTAGCTAATGTGCTCTCACCCAGAGTATGTCTACACTACAGCAGTTATAGTGGCCAGGGCCGGCTCCAGGCACCATCGCAAGAAGCAGGTGCTTAGGGCGGCCAATGGAAAGGGACAGCACGTCCGGGTCTTTGGCAGCAATTCAGTGGCAAGTCCCTCACTTACTCTTTGAGCTGCCGTCGAAGAGGAAGTGAGGAAGCGAAGGACCCGCCGCTGAAATGCCGCCGAAGAATGAAGCTGCACGATTGAGCTTGAGGCGGCAAAAAAGCTGGAGCCGGCCCTGATAGTGGCACAGCTATGGCACGGCAGCTATGCCACTCTAGTGCCATAGTGCAGATGCTTCCCACATCAATGAAAGGGTTTATTTCCATTTATGTAGTTAATCCACCTACCTAAGAGGTGGTAGCTAGGTCAATGGAAAAAAATTTCTATCAACCTAGCTGCATCTACACTGGGGGTTAGATTGACTTAACAACATCACACAGGGTGCAAAATTTTGCACAGCCCTATGCAATGTAGCTAGGCAATCTGATTTTAAGTGGAGACCAGGCCTCAGTCCCTAGATTTGATCATTTGGTGGCAGAGTAGGTTTTTTCTAGTGGGCGGCCCTAGACTCTGGAACTTGCATACTTGGTTTGACAGAGCTTGAGTTCTTTTGGGTAGAGCCTCCGCTGGAGTGAATTGTCCTCACTCCATTGAGGTCCATGGAGTGATGACAATTCACACTGGGTGAGGACTGGCTCTTTGACCTTTAGTGCACTTTGTAAAGCTCGGGCTTTTAGCTGATCAACATAGTGGGATGCATCTTTGCTGAGAGCTGATAGTAGGAAGGAGTTTTGATCATATTAATATTGGTTGACAATGGTGCAGTTAATGTGATTTAATTTTATTATTAATTTATGCATAAAATACATATCCATCCACGGACAATGGGACAGGTGTAATTTTACTATTATAAATTTAAAAAAATAATTTAACAAAATATCTGGCTTGACTTGAAACAAGATCAAAAATCTCACAAGCAAGGCAAAACTCTCCTGTAAATGCAAATGTCTCCAATATATTGTACAGCCAATTGGTGACTTACAGTGAAAAATGAAGGGAACTCTGTCCTTATATTACAAAATTCCTAATATCAGGTTAATTATGAGCGAGAATCAAAGAGACAAAGATTTTACCCATTGAAATATTTGCTTTTATTCAAATTTGGATGCTTTTCCAAATCTTATGCATCTGAGTAATTAAAAGTGGTCTGGAAACTTCATGGGAAGTGTGATCTCTCCTGTTACTGCTTGTCTCCTCTGGAACCACTAAAATGAATGAAAGGGTTAAAGAAAAGTTTCCAAGCTCTCTTTAACCTCAAAAAAAGTTTGGGTTGGGTTTGTGGTGATTTTTAATTTTATCTGAACACATCCAGCCAGTCCTAATTCAGACACAAGTTACTGAATGGTTTCCATTGGCTTAAGGCTCCTTCAAAATCTGATATTCAATAATTTTGTAATGGTTGCTGGGGCATGGACGACTGCTAGAACATTCTTTTATTCGGGAGACTACATAGCTCACTATATTTCAAACTTTGGTAATACGATGCTGCCTTCTGTCATCTGCATTGCTGGTCATGCACCAGTTTTTGTCACTACATCTGTCTCAAGGTTAACACACATTGGCACAAGGAAGGGAGTGGATTGGTTTACAGGGAATAATCTGTACACAGTAGAGTTTATTACTTAGCTGACTGATAAATTTCTGATGCGATGTGTAAGATATACTGTGATTCTGAGTTCTCTTACTTTACTTTATCCGTAACTCAAGCTAAAATGTTTTGTATTTATTTCCTTTTACACCCTCCACAACATTATTACCTCACTGGAGTGCTGATAATGTTAAACCTTTCCCAGTAGCCCTTTTGGGGACCAGCTGCTTGTTTTCTTTGGACTGTTACCCATGGGAGGAGGTATTGTTTTCCGGGCAGTGGAAAATCTTATCCTTTAAATTTGTATTACAGATTGCTCTTTGGCATACATTTTATTTTTATATACACATAAGACTTCGGTGCAGTAAATATTTTAAGTATTGAAAACTGAAAATAAAACACAAACTAAAAACAAAATCCAAGTTACAAATCGTTAAATATAATATGAAACAGAAACTGAGCCGTAACTCCGTAAATACAGAAACATACCTGTGTTGCTTTGGGGTTACATTTGGTCCATAGAGAATGCATGTAATGTTTGGTTCAGCCTGAGTTACAAGCCTCATAGGCACTGGCAGTTAAGAAAGAAGTCTGACTTACAATAATCAAAACGATAGTGTAATAATATATTGCCATAAGAGCAATACATCATTCTTATACTGCAAGGGAAACTTGTCTTTCCCCTAACATTATGTTTAATGCTCAGGTTTTACATGTATTTGCCATGTTTGTAATTCTTGGTTAGCCCTTTTTTAACACACACACACACCATCAAAAACCTACAGTTTTAAGTTTCAAAATCAAGTTGTGCTAGATAGGCTCATTTCCTCTGTTTTTTCAGCAGTCTCTCACTATCCTGTACTGGTACAAACTTAAGGTTGCACTTCAGCGGAAATTTGCATATATAATTCTGAAGAACGTCAGAATCCCTTCAGATACCTTTGTTTTACCAATCTGAATAATAATTGTGACACTGGCAGATCAGCCAACCTGTGTCTGACCCATAACAATTTAACAAGAGGCATTACAATTGTATCAGGATAATTGTATATGAATATCAAAGAGATGTACTAGTCCAGCAATCATTAACCCATTCATTTATAGTAATAGAAATCAAGGATAGATGCTAAATGTGTTTGTCTGTGTACCTGTATCCTGTTAGAAGTTTACCTAACTAGATTAGATTTTAGATGCTAAATCCTTTTCATTTTTTAATTGCCTTACATTATGTATGTGATTGTGATCAGTTAACTTTAAGATCAAAATGTGAGATACTGCCAGAAACTAATAATATTGTCTACATTGTCTTCAGCTTATTTCTGTTATAATGAAGAACCAGCTAATTGATTTATGCAAATAAGTGTAACTAGATTACCTGTGTATGCATAGGAAATTGAATGTTAACTTCAAAGTGGTGGGCAGTGTGTGCTCAACAAAGAAGAAAAATCCTCAAAACACTTAATAGCCCGCTTCAGCTATAAAAGTGAAACCTGGGCCCTGATCCAGCATCTCTCGTCTGTTGAACTTTAAACAGGGAAAGTTTAAGCCATGGGACTGAAATTTTCCAAGTAGTTGTTTGGAATATCCAGGAAAATGCCTGGAAAGACATTAACAGACTTTACATCTAAGCTGCATTTGGAGTCTGACCTTTTAGGATGATTCCAGAGAGACTTTTGCAAGCTAGCAGACTCATCCATCGCTGCAACAAATCTGACGTAAGGACCTTGCAAGCATTTGTAATGTACAATATATAATCTTTTAACCACTCAATAACTCTCCTCTTTTCTTAATACATTTTTAGTTGGTTTACTAAGGATTGGCTAACAGTGTGATATTTGGGTAAGATCTGAGACATATATTGACCAGAAGGTATGTGTCTGATCCTTTGGGATTGGTAGAATTTTAAATATGGCAAATAGGGTTTTCAATAACCTCTCACTACATTAGACCAATTTGTCTGGATGGGAGCCAAGGGTTGGAATGTCTAAAAGAGACTGTGTTTGGCTTCTTGTTAACCAGTGTGGTACTACAGAGGCTCTTTTCTTACTGGCTTGGTGAATCTAATTATAGAATAAATGACCAATTTAGGGGGATTGTCTGGCCTATTCCTTGCAGTCTGCCCTGGATGTGCATTCTCAGTGTGGTCCATCCCAGATGCCCGGTCACACTGATAATCCCCAATGAGCTATAATTCTTAGAGATCTATTAATTCTGCAAGTTTTCACTGATGATGTTAAACAGAGAGGCAATTGTTCTATAGTTAACATGTAAACTGCTTGACGTGTCCATCCGTTTTAGTGACTAATGTTTGTGCCATTTTATAATGGACAAAAACACCTACCTACCTTGCCATAATTCCATCTTAATCAAACCCAGACTTCTCAAAGCTGCTTATTCTTTGGGGCATCTGCATGAGCGCACATACCTAGAAAATTGTTACAATTAGTGATGTGGATGATACATCTCTGTGTGATGGTCCAGCCTATCATTTCTTCCTAGAGACCTCCTGAGATGAAGTTCATGACTTAAAAGAGCCAGGGCACACCTTGAAATTTGAGGTGTATCTTTCATCTGCATAGTACACTTTGTGAAGATTTATCCCTTTATTGAGAGTGGTTCTCTTTTGTCTGCCTTACATGGCCTTAAAAGATCTAAAACGTACTGTTTGCCATTATCTCCTGAAGCTAAAGTAAAGATTTCAAACCATTTATTTTGTCTGTAATGTTCTTCATCCACCAAAGAAAACTGTGTGACATAGACAAGATCACTCTGTCTTTTTGCTTTCTCCATTCATCTTAATTAGCATATTTCTCAAGCCTTGGTCAGAGAAGTATCTTGTATTTGACTTTTCTGTTATATTTTCTATTTCTAATTTAGTTGTGGCCCTTTTCTCATGCTATCTTAAAATGGTACCATCTAAAAAACTGAATTACAAGACTCCTGCTTCTTAACATCTTCTAAGATAAGAGATTTATAATCACTCAGCAGTTCATTTTAAAAACTTCTAGATGAGCTTTTACCAAAGCTATTACTTCAGAAATACTTGCTAGTCCTAGTGTGTTCTTTGTAGGCTATTCTCTATTTGAATTATATAGAGTCATAAAGTTTAAAGCCAGAAGAGACAACTAGATCATCTGACCTTCTTACAGCAAAGCCACCAATACTATCCAGTGCCTGCACATGAAACCCAACACCTGAAACGCATGTACACCCTGACTTAGGTTGCAAGTGGAAATGAGTTGGGTATTCTCTTCAGAGTTCCCAATAGTAAATATGTCAAAATTGTCTCACACTTCAGCACAATTGTCAGGATCTCTTCAAGGGCAGCCCCAAACTGGAATAGCAGTGGAGGTAAGATGGGAAGAAAGAGATATTGCAGTTTGGAACCGAGAGGTATGGTAATAATCAGGGCCAATGCAAACATGTCTGGGCACCCTATGAAGACACTCAATTGACCTCCCTCTGTGGCAAGGCCTGAGATGGTGGGCCTGACTCTCATGCTTTCTCTGGCTGCTTTGCAACATACTGCTGGCATAAAGCATCAAGAAACTCAACAGATACAGGTCTCTACAGTGGGAGAAGCTTGAGGGGGAATCCCTAGGTGGCAGAAAGCCAGTATAGCAGCCTCTCTGCAAGCCCATGATGCAGAGGGCATTCCTGGGAGGGAAAGGATGTGCCGAGAGGGTCATTGTGCTCTAATGATACCCCCTCCTCTCCGCTGGAATAGCTTCTGCAGGATGTTGGCAGCTTAATGAAGGCCTCAGCTGCTGCCAGGATCAGAGGTCTGCAAAGGTGGCACAAAACTAGTTTTACCCTGGCACCATCCCACAGCTTGACTGGGACAGACTCTATATGCCAGTGTGCAACTTTGCCCATCTTGCTATACTTCCTCCCAAACTGCTGTACCTTGCCAAGGAAGTGTGAATACATGAACTGTACAGAACTGGGATGGAGCTGTGGAAGGACTTAGGGAGTCATTACTATATTCTTCAAAGTAGTAGTCTACTGAAATGAATACTCCCTGCTTAGCCCCTTGACCTTAGCAATTACCCAGTTGTTAACCATAGGTTTGTAGAAGCAGGGCTGTCACAGTTAAAACTATTACTAAAATTTGAAAGTGAAAGAAATAACTAAGAATTTTTCCATGTGGAAATGGCGGGACAGTCATAGAAGCTACTTGTAACTCAGTGACCCTAAAGACAGCAGTTCATGGGAAAATTAAACCCAGGCCAACAGAGACCCATGTGATGCCATCTTAGTTCTCCAGAGCCCTGATTAGGTAATCTTATGGGCATGCTGAAAAGGCCAGCTTTTTTCATTCTTTGCTAAGGCTGTTGAGGAGAGTGTGAGCTGCGCTAGATACTTTTGTGGGCAGTCATTTATTTATGGTGCAATTTTTAATTTATGGGAGAGGCACCAGGGCACTGGATGCACATCTACAGCTGTATTTTAAAAAAAATGAAGAAAAAAATGTTGACGAAATAAATAATGCTGACTTATTAGAACATTTGCATAATTTAAGTATTATAGGCCCAATCCTGCCCTTCCATGGAAAAATCTACATAGGATAAGTCTGGGAGCCTCCATGTTATGGAGTTTCCTCTGCTTAATTCCATCAAAGTATTTGTCCCCCCCAGAAAAGGCCCTCTTTCTCTGGATGTTTGGACATCTTCCTGAAAGTACCAAATCCTGGAAAGATTTAATGCTATATATCAAATCATGTGGCAGTGTTATTCACAGTCTTAAGTCCCCTATACCACTAGTGGCACAAACCAACATGGCTGCCACCAGCGACCTCTTAGCAATGATTACTAATATTGGTTATTTCCTGTGGAATGCTTATAGACTGATTTTCCAGGGAAGTGCTTTCTTTTCCTTCTTGTTTGTCTTCTTCCTTTCCAGGAACTGTTAGATGACACTTCTGAAGATATAAGAGAGCAAAAGCAAGAAGATATAAATATTAAAGATACATAAGATATAAGATAGCAAAAGCAAGATTAAAACAGAATAAGATTAAAAGAGGAATAAGGAAGTCAAATGTCAGACAAGTGTAAGAGTTTTGAGTGAAAGGCTTGGAATCTGCTTCCTTCTCCACACCATTCCAGCAGTCTCCTTCCTGCTGCTTCTGTCTCACAGCCTGCTTCAGAGGCGGGTGTGCAGAGGTAATTATATTATCCTGAAGCCCAGGTATTTTGCATTCAAACCATGACTGAGACTGAATTTTTACAGCATGCAGGATTTACTTAAAATTTGCAACCTAGTCCTGAGTAACACATATGATTAGGTTCAAGAAGAAACTATAGTTGAGCCACTATGTTACAGTGATCACAATGTAATTAAGTTCAACATCTCTAAGGAAGGAAAGGTATCCAAAAAATGCATGGTGACAATAAACGTTAGAAAATAGGACTTTTAAAAAATGAGAAGGCTAGTCAAAGTGAGACCTGGAGTCAAAAGTAAGAAAATAAAAATTCTTAGACACAACATGGAGGTTTCGTAAATATACCTTAACAGAGTCACAGAAGGCAAGCATACCTCTACCCATAAAATGAAACAGAAAGGCAAGAAAAAACCTCAACAGCTGAACAGCAAGGGCCTTGGAGTTATGAGAGCCAAACGGAAAGTGAAAATCCAACCCTAGTGAAGCCAATATAAAGGAGCATAAACAATAGCAGATAATATGTAAAATAGGAATTAGGAGGCTTACAACAGAATTTGAAGAGCAAATAGCCAAAGTTATAAAATAAGAAAGTCTTTATGTATATTGGAGGCAGGAAGCCTGCAGAAGAATGGGTAGGTCCACTGAACTACAAAGGAATAATGGGAGAAATGAAGGAGTCTAATTCTTTTTCATCAGTCTTCACCACAAAGCATATTAGGGAGATACCTAACCTGGACTAGTTCTTTTCAGGTAATAGAGTTGACATAGTATCAGAGGGGTAGCCGTGTTAGTCTGAATCTGTAAAAAGCAACAGAGGGTCCTGTGGCACCTTTAAGACTAACAGAAGTATTGGGAGCATAAGCTTTCATGAGTAAGAACCTCACTTCTTCAGATGCATCTGAAGTGAGGTTCTTACCCACGAAAGCTTATGCTCCCAATACTTCTGTTAGTCTTAAAGGTGCCACAGGACCCTCTGTCGCTTTTTACAGAGTTGACATAGTGTCATCAATTGAGATTGCCAAAAGTAGAGATCCAAACATAATGTTGGAATACATAAGGATAGGATGGAGCTAATGCTGAAAATATTATAATGCCATTATATAACTCACTGGACCACTCTCACTTGGAATATCTTGTTCATTTTGGGTCACCTGATAACAGAAATAGGGGACAGAGATGGAAATACTTAGGAGTGGAGAAAAACTTCCATATGAAGAGATATTTAAAAGATTATGGTCTTTATATCATGGCAAATATGAATAGGAAAAGATACTGTTATGTATCTTTAATATTTAGCATTGAGAGAACTGCTACACAGGATGAAACAAATAAAATCAACAACTGTGCTGAGTGCCTTTATTCATCTTAATCCCTTGATATTCAGCATGTTAAAGATTCTTCTGCAGAATGATGTTTATTCTCTGGCTCTCTGACATAAAAGAAAAAGTTTCATTTCCATCTCAGAATTTTAGCATCTATGAAAACATATCAGTACAGTTCCTTCAATGGCATTTCAGGGTCTGCCCTGTCATTGCATTTTAACAACACGTTTGTAATGGAATACTCTGTAGCTTTTGTCAGGAGCCTAGTTTAAGAAAATCAGTATGGCAGAACAACAATCCGGAATAAAGCATACAGAGGGGGCTTTGAGGTCAGAGTTGTAGGACTGTAACAAGATCACGTTTTCCCAATCTCACGAGAATGTTTGTCATGAGAATGGATTCATGTGGAGTCATTTTTTTGTTCTCACTACTGTCCTTTCCATGAGGATGAGACATCACAGTTCAATTAGTTCATTGTAGTCTGTGAAAAGGAAGGCAAACTACTTCTGGGAATGTCGTCATAGAAGCAGTGAATAAGATCTTTCAAGGCTTTAATGTGATGCTCAGAAGTATTCACTATTGGGACTGGAGTGCTTGCAGATAAATAAAAACAATGAGTGATTAAAGCACATTTCTTCTCTGAAAATGACTAAATAAACACAATACTGTTTTACTCATTAGATGTACTCTGTGGGTCTTTCGAGTAGCTCTATTTGCTAACTTCAGTAAAATTTATTTATTCTACTAATCTTTTATTCCCACTTCAGAGCCAACACAAGTCAGCTGGAGTCTACTGTGGTTTGTGCATCCTTAATGGAATTGTGAACTAAGGCATAATCCTGAAAACATACGTGTTTAATTTTAGGCACGTGAACAGTCCTATTGAATCATTGGAAGCCACTGAGAGACAATAAGTGTAAAGGTCCATTTACAGAGACACTTTTCAAAGCAGAAGCACATGTTAAGGCGAGCATCTTTTCCACAAAATATTCTCCCTGTTCCCTGAAAACGTTCACCTTCTCATTATTACGTGTATTCATGGACTGGCCATTTTACATCCCCCTCCTAGGGTACTGAGGCTAAAAATAAAGGAGAATGGAAATGGTTAGCATACCAAATTATAAAATATTGAATAGGTCAAAGACATAGACTTTACTATGACCTTCCCAAGAATATATGTAGCAGTATTACTTCTTGTGCTTCCTCATTTTTTTTCGGATAATTTTAACAAGTCTATGAAATACCACAATATGAACCCATTTTCATGACAATTACTATGTGAAAAAAGAAAGTACAGTGCAATCCATATGTGCCAGAGATCTCACCGTCCTTGTTAAAGTCACATAATCTTGTAGCCATCTTCAAATGTCCAGCAAAATGAGAGAAAACAGAAGTTTTAAAGAATCTTTAGAATAAAAATAATAATTTCACTGTGTAAGAACGTCCAAAAAACTGTCAACTCATTGAGAGAGAAGGCTTCTTAGTAGTACCACTGTACGTATGGTTACTCATCCTAATTAAAAATTTAATAAAGCTAAGAGCAATCAGGTAATAAATTTGAAGACGACATCAAACTAAAGCATCAGCTGCTTTTCTATACACCATTAATGACTGTTTCTTGGAGCAGCAAGTCCAAGAACTCACAAGGGGAGAGCACAGGATCTGGTCTAAGTGATGAATGTAGCTGAACCATTTTGTAATGGTGACCATGATGTAATTAAATTATTAGCCTTGGGGGTGGGAGAGGAATACCAAAGAAACCCACCACATTAGCATTTAACTCCAGAAAGGAGAACTACACAAAAATTAGGAGGTTAGTTAAATAGAAATTAAAAGGAACAGTCACAAGAGTGAAATGCCTGCAAGCTGCATGGAAACTTTTTAAAAACACCATTGTAGAGCCTCAAACTACACGGTCTCTCATAAAAGGCTCTTATGCAAAGTAAGCTGTCATGGGATAAGAGGGAAGATTCTCTCATGGTTCAGTAACTGTTTAAAAAATAGGAAACAAATGGAAGGAATAAATGTTCAGTTTTCACAATGGAGAGAAGTAAATACTGGGGTCCCCCAAAGATCTGTACTGGGACCAGTGCTGTTCAACACATTCATAAATGATCTGGAAAAGGGGGTAAACAATGATGGGGCAAAATTTGCAGATGATACAAAATTATTCAAGGTAGTCAAGTCCAAAGCTGACTGTGAAGAGTTACAAAAGGATCTCACAAAACTGGGTGACTGGACAAGGAAAATGGCAGATGAAATTCAATGTTGATAAATGTAAAATAATGCACAGTGGAAAACATAATTCCAACTATTCTGGAATCATTTTGGATAATTTTCTGAAAACATCCACTCAATGCATAGCAGCCTTCAAAAAAGCTAATAGAATGTTAGGAACCATTAGATAAGGGATAGATAATAAGACAAAAAATATAGTGCCTCTATCTAAATCCATGGTATGCCCACCCCTTGAGTTCTACATGCATTTCTGGTTGCCTCATCTCAAAAAAGTATATTAGAATTGGTAAAAGTACAGAGAAGGGCAACAAAAAATTTTAGGGTTGTGGAACAGGTTCCATGTGAGGAGAGATTAAAAAGAGGGGGACTGTTCATCTTAGAAAAGAGCTGACTAAGGGGGTCTATACAATCATGAAGGTGTGAAGAGAGTAAATAGGGAAGTCTTATTTGCCTCTTCCTATAACACAAGAACCTGGGTTAACCCAATTAAGTTAACAGACAGTAGGTTTAAAACCAACATAGGGAAGTACATCTTCACATAATGCACAGTCAATCTGTGGAGCTCATTGCCAGGGGATGTTGTTAAAGCCAAAAGTATAACCGGGTACAAAAAAGAATTAGGTAAATTCATGGAGGGTAGGTGTGACGTTGCACTCTATATGATTTTATGAAAGTATGCTGATGAGTGTGAACATAATGTAACTAAAATATGCATCATGCAAAAGGTCTCTTGTAAGGTATCATTACAAAGCTTATAATCTACTGAGTGTGGTCACTCTTGTATCTGAAACTAGAAATATGAAATATAACTCTGAGGGCCTATTATAATTATGCAAAGTGTGGGCTATTAATGGTGGTTTGGAATCTTGATGGCTCCCATTAACCAGGACAATTGACTGTAGATGGCTCTGTTTTACTTGTAAGTCTTCCTGTATACGTGTGTGATGGCAAGTGGGTAATGAAGTCTTACAGTGACATGTGATCATGTCACCTGAACTGGAATCCATCTTTAACCTGGTGCTTTTCCATTGAGAAGGAGGGACGGGAACCCAGAGAGGGACAAAGGACTCCCGCCTTATGCAAAAGATATATAAGTGGGTGGAACGGAACAAAAGAGGCTGCAATCATGAGCTACCACCTGAGCTGGAACAAGGACTGTACCGGGGAAAGGATTGTGCCCAGAGTAGGAAGGTGTCCAGTCTGTGATAGAAGCTTATTGAAACATCTCTGAGGGTGAGATTTTATCTGTATTCAGTTTTCTTACTGTATGAGGTTTAGAGTTGCATGTTTTATTTTATTTTGCTTGGTAATTCACTTTGTTTTGTCTGCTATTACTTGGAACCAGTTAAATCCTACTTTCTGTATTTAATAAAATCACTTTTTACTTATTAATTAACCCAGAGTATGTATTAATACCTGGGGAGGGGGCAAACAGCCGTGCATCTCTCTCTATCAGTGTTATAGAGGGCGAACAATTTATGAGTTTACCCTGTATAAACTTTATACAGGGTAAAACAGATTTATTTGGGGTTTGGACCCCATTGGGAGTTGAGCATCTGAGTGTTAAAGACAGGAACACTTCTTAAATTGCTTTCAGTTAAATCTGCAGCTTTGGGGGCACATGGTTCAGACCCTGGGTCTGTGTTGGAGCAGACTGGCATGTCCGGCTCAACAAGACAGGGTGCTAGAGTTCCCAAGCAGGCAGGGAAAGCAGGGGCAAACGTAGTCTTGGCACATCAGTTGGCAGCCCCAAAGGGGTTTCTGTGATCCAACCCGTCATAGTAGGCCCATCGATATCTATTAGCCAAGATGTCTGGATGTCCGGCTGTCCCTATATCTCTGAATGCCAGAAGCTGGGACTCGAAGACAGGAGGTGGATCATTCAGTAATTGCCCTGTTCTGTTCATTCCCTCTAAAGCATCTGGCACCAGCCACTGTCAGAAGACAAGATGCTGGACTAGATGGACCACTGACTTGACCCAGAATGGCCATTCTTATGTTCTTTATGCTCAAAGAGCTCTCATCTGCCTGGCACAAAAGATCAACTGAACATGAGTTGAACTCTATGCAGAATACTCTAAGCCAGATCACATGGCACTAATTTCCCTGCCATCCTGACTTAGTTTGGCCCTATCACATAAACTGAAGGCTGAAACTCTGAGGAATATTTATGGCACTAATTTTGAAACAGATCCATGATCCTTTAACTGGCTGAAAGCCAATGATGAAGGTCTAATTCAGAGAAATGAACCTGCTATCCTCACTGAAGAGTGTAATAGTCCAGGCAATCCTCAGAAAGCCAACATGTAGTGCGAAAAATCTCTCCAGCTACTGCCTTGTCTCCAGTTTCCCACCCAAAGGCAAAGCCATTGAGAAAATAGAGGACAACTCAGCTCTAACAACATGTGACATCTGCCAACATCTTGCATCTCAAAAGTCCCAAAAGGATATACCCTGTTTTCCCTTTTACTTATATTTATGTGATACAACCTGAAGCAGTTGTGAGATGCCATGGTCTTCAATGTCAACAATTTGTTTATGATATCCAAGTGTATCCTGGATGAGACTAGAACAAAATTAAGTGGATAGCACAAGACATTTAGTGATATAATAGTTATAATCTATTAAAATTAAAATAATCTAAGTTTATGTTTTTTAACTATTAGCTGTCACTAATAAATCCTACTTCACTACTTATGCATTTATTTTAAAGAATATCTATCTTGGCTGTGTTCACATTTTGTTATGAACAATACACAAGATTGATATATCAAAAAGTACCATTGAAAATTATTACATGCAGGAGAAAAAAAATCTAGGCTCATGATGGGCCAAAACCAGTCATCTGATGTGTAATCATGTTTTTATCCTTCACTTCTTCCCAAGGAACTGAACAATATAGGCAAATTAGTTTATCCTGATTACCTGTCTCTGCACTCTTTGAAAACTACTATTTAATTCTGATGAGCCAATCAGATAGCTTATACACATTTTTGCTTCTTGACAGACTCACTAGAGGTGAATAGCAGCTTTTTCTGGATCTCCATCTTCATCTCCTCTTTAGAATGTTAATTTAAAGGGAGAATTGATGGAAACTGAATACGTTAAATGACTTTAGATGAAGAGATTTCCAAATAGCTTAGATAAAAGCATTCTGAATTTATACATATACCGATGTCACACTTGTTATTGTGCCTATTGTCTCATCACCTTGGTCAGTCTTTTTACCCTTTGAATCAATAAATCTTGATATTTACTTCAACAGCAATCAATAAGTGTTTTGACGAGCTTGTAATTAATGAGATAAAGCTGCTGTACAATTAGATGGGACACCATGAAATAAGTATGGAGCACCATTTACTAAATCAGTGTTTTTTCAGATACGTGATTATATGATTAAATTATATGATTTGTGACTAGTCACATCTTTTATATGCAGAAGTGTGTCAGAATGTGAGCAGGCAGGAAATAAAACAAAGAAAATCTAAAGCATATGCATTTCCAGTAATATAGAGAGAAATATACTGTGATGTTCCATATATGAATTTTCATTTACAGGCACACCATGTTGAGAACCAAAGAGAGGTTAGAGTTCATCTGACAAAGTGTTGAGGTGCTGGTTTTAGTGTATGATCATATTCAGAAATATGCTAATCAAACATGGGTGCTCACTAATTAAATTTACAAATGATTAGAAATATTTGCCACTGAAAGATTTAAAGTCATTTTTTGAATCCTAATGAAAGTTCCAACATTATGTGTATGTCTCTTGAGGGCCTACTGAGGATAAAGTGTATTAAAAATATAATTGGCTTTAAAGCATGCTAGATTAAGTTTTTGCCGTGATTTATGCTGTCTGCTTTGTATTCACCTTTAGAGTTGTTTTTCCCTCTCTGAACCATGTATATTGATAGCTCAGATGTAAGATGCTAACATCTGTTGATTTGCTTATATTGCATTGATTATTATAATGGCTGAAAAGGCTATTACTTGCACATGATCTTACTCATATATCCTTGAAGCTGTGTTTTTAGCAAAAATGATGTTTTCAAGAATGGCAATACTTTGGAAATATTGTATCTAAGAAAAAGAACAAATGTGTGTTGTTAAAGGGTCAGTGAAGAAGTTGGTAAAAATTATGAAAAACTGTTAAGCTTTACACTCGGGAATGTTTTAGTATTTCCCCTGAATCCCAATCATTTCATTTACATAACACAAAAAAAATCCTCATGGAATCAAGCTTAAAATGTGATCGATTTATTTTTTACTTGTGTTGAAAGTGGATCTTAACAAAGAATCCCCCAAAACACTTGCTTATGAAAAACACCACAGATTTGCCAGTTTTCCTTGATTGTAACTAACAGCACTTTGTGGTGTATTCCTTTGAAGACACATATTATAAAAGGGTCAAAGTTCTCAAGTATAAAGTGGTTGGCAAGCATTATCAATGGCGCCCTAGGCTGACCTGGTATATACTTGTGTGCAGAATACAGCAGTAAAAGTAACCAGATAGATCAAAATAAACACACAGAGATTAACTATCTATGAAGGGTCAATATGATATACTAACATCTACTGGTGGTTACTAAAATTTTTGAATAAAGGTGATGGAAAGGTGTTAGAATGTTTTTGCAACTAGAAACAAAGCATGGCTTTCATGGAACTGTTTACTCAGCATTGTATCATGATTTTTTTAAAAATGTCCATTAAATTGTATAGCTAATTGAGGAAAAACCAGATGTCTGAAGGAAGGAAGGTAGGTATGAGTAATCTCTCTGCCTTGGATGCTGTATGATAACAGCTAGTGCAAAATTATGGGCTCCGTAAACTTGTAGATTGCAATATTTTTGTTCTTTCCCATTTTTTCTATGCAGTTGGAGTGTCACTGTTAGTATGCACACCGGGAACAACAGCACTCTTTTCCCAGACTAAGCAGGCATGTCAGAAAACTCTCCATCTAGGGCCCGATTCAAAACCCACTGAAGTCAGTGGGAAGACTCTCACTGAGTATGTCTACACTGTGATAAAAAGCCTGTGGCACTGAGCCTCGGAGCACAGGTCAGTTGACTTGGGTTCATGAGGCTCAGGCTGTGGAGCTATATAAAAAGGAAAAAGCATTTTACTGAGGGGACTAATCCAAAACCCACTGAAGTCAATGGGTTGTCTACACTGCAGTAAAAGATCTGCAGCATGTCCGTGGCTGGCTCAGGCTCACGGGCTCAGGCAGTGGGGTTATAAAAATGCAGTGTAGGCATTTAGAGGGTCTCCAAGCCCAGGCTCCAGGCCAAGCCCAAACACCTACACTGCAATTTTATAACCCCACTGCCTGAGCCCGTGAGCCTGAGCCAGCCACGGACATGCTGCAGATCTTTTATCGCAGTGTAGACAACCCATTGACTTCAGTGGGTTTTGGATTAGTCCCCTCAGTAAAATGCTCTTTCCTGCTACCACAAAGCAGATATTCATTTGGGGGCAGAGAGGGAGGAATGGTCTGGCCGTCAGACATGTTTAAAATAAGCCAGGGAATTGAGGAAGGGAGAGGAGAGGGAAGATCAAACAGAAAAGAGAACAGGGTGAGAAATAAAGAAAACAAAGACAGAAGGCAGAAGAGAGGCAAGGAGAATGCAAAAAGTGCAAATGAACAGAGAAGAATGGAACATGGCCCTGATTCAGCACAGTACTTAAGCAAATAGGTAACTTTAAGCATGTGATAAGTTTGGCCATTGAAGTCTACGGGGCTAGTCAAATGTTTAAACTAGTTACAAAGTATCAGAGGGGTAGCCGTGTTAGTCTGTATCCACAAAAATAACGAGGAATCCGGTGGCACCTTAAACACTAACAGATTTATTTGGGCATAAGCTTTCGTGGGTAAAAAACTTACTTCTTCAGATGCAACATGCAGTTACATGCAGACTTGTGTACCTGAATGAAGCAGGGCCTCTGAGAAAAGGGGATTCAGGAAACAAAGACTTGGATTTGAAAAACATTTTTCAGATCATTAGCATTAGTAGAGCATAATTCCTCTGCCTCTTTTTTTTAAAGGAAAAATGTCAAATTAAAAAGTTATGGGTTTTCTAATGGATTAATGCACATTCAGTGTGATTCGCAGTCAGAGGCTGTTGCATGCAGACTTTTTATTCTGCACTCAGTTATTATTACATTTGTACAGGAGTGAAAGTAACTTAAATGACTTACCGGTACACAGGGCAGCAGGGGTCCTAGGCAAGGCGGGGGGGGGGGCAGCTCTGGGCTCCTGGAAGGGGCGGGGCTGGGGACAAAGTCCCCCAGTCAGCTCTTCAGCGCTGCCCAGCCTGTGCCGCCTGGGGCTTTGGAAGTGATTTAAAGGCACTGGGGCTCCGGCCACAGGCACGGTAGCAGCAATGGCAGCCAGAACCATAGGCCCTTTAAATGGCCGCTGTAGCCCCAGGATGGCAGCGGCATCAGCTGGGAACCCCGGGGAATCCAGCGGCAATTTAAAGGGCCCAGGGATCCAGCCACTGGTGTGGTAGCGGCAGCGGCGGCCGGGAGTCCCAGGCACTTTAAATCACCACCAGAGCCCTGGGGTAGTGGCAGCAGGGACCAGGAGCCCTGGGGCTCCAGCCGCTGCCAGGAATCCAGGGCCCTTTTAAATTGCTGGGCCCCGGGGCAGCTGCCCCTTTTGCCCCCCACCCTCATCAACGGCCCTGCCAGTACGGTTCGCACTTTCTTGCCGGTACTCCGGACCAGACCAGCTTACTTTCACCTCTGCATTTGTATTTGATTGTATATTGCATGTTTGTACGTGTGAGTACATGGACATGCATGTACAAATCCATGAGATGAAAACTGACCCTTGCATTTTATATTTATGGATCATAGCACTGGTCAGGAATTTTCCATCAGAATGTGTTTAACAGAAAAAAATGGTTTCAAATTGCATCATTCCACATCAAAACATGTTGGTTGTCTTTTCATTTTAGATCAGTTCAACATTAATCTGTATCTGCCTAAATGTCCTAAAGCCAAATAGAATTTGTAGTTCAGGTGCTGCATGCCCCCATTCTCTCCTATTGCCCAGGAGCTCTTGCCACATTATATCTCCCATGATGCACGACAGTGTCTCCTCTGGTTGAACGGTGACAGTGTGCCATGAAAATCCATAACGAGAGAGCATTATAGGAGATGTAGTCCAAATAGAGAACCTGGCCCATACATCGTGATGCACACAAACTACAACTCCCATAAGGCACCATGGCAGCTTAGTGACAGTTCAAAATTAAATGGAGCCCAATTTAAACATTCTGACAGTTCTGAATTGAAATCTTTCAAAATTTTGTTCAGCACAAAATATGATATTTTTAATTTTTATCATGATTTGGGATGAATTACAAATGTCAAAATATCAGAATTTTCTGTGGGAAGAAATTCTAATTTAGATCACCTCTAAAGAATTAATAATTACTTTACGACAATTCATAAAAATTTAAAATCAACTATTTTGTCTGGATGGGTAGGGTTTCTTTAAAATAAAAATGATTAGCAGAGAGTTTGTTTTCTTTTCTAAGCTTAAAAAATCAGCAACACAGAGACATGCTCTCCTTTCTCATGTACCTTCCCTCCTCACACACATAAACGTGTCTTGAGATATCCTGATAAAGAGTTCTTGCTAGCTATTTCCTCATTGTGGTGTGTATTCAGCACATCACTTAAGTATATGTTTAACTTTAAGCACTATCAGTGGGACTTGGGCACATATTTAAAGCTAAGCACATGTTTAAGTGCTTTGCAGAAACAGGACATTACACTGAAATTTCATAGCTGCTAGAATATCTCCTCTACTGCATCCACTTTGTAAAATGCCCTGCTATCTGAAATCTGATAAGCAGATTTGGTACATATTTATACAGCTGCACTCAAGCATTATTTTTCCAGGCGAGCGTGTGACTAGGACTTGTCCAGCTATTGACTCCATCATAATCTTGATAAATCTCCTGTTTTGATAAGTACTGGGAGATACAGTGCCACCGCTTTGAAATGCTGTATCCCCACAGGGTCCAACCAAGCTGTAAAATCCTTGCTTCCATTTTTTATTTGCTTCTCTGAGGGACGAGTCCTCTCAGACACAGTTAAAACTTTAAAAGCTCCTTGTTTTGCAAAGGCCTATCTAAGCAGCATATTTTGGGCATACAGCTACTGCACTTGCATGCAACAAAGTGCACTCGCAACAGGCATTGGCATTTCTTGGGCATGCAAAGCCATTCTTTGCTAATGTCTATGTTAGTAATTCCTGTCCATCGGTGTCACTATGCTCTGTACAGCACCAGCCTAAGAATTTTGGGGAGGGCAGTGACACTTTTGTTAGGGATAGTCCCCAAACACCACTAGTTAATTTTATATTAAAGCTGTTTATGTGAGACATGGGGGAGGGAGGCTTTAGGGTCCCACTATCCCTGGAACCTCATGCTGCAGAAGTGGAGTCCAGCTGCTTCTTCTTTCCATCCCTGATGACTGGGTTACATTTTTAATGCTGTCTTGGCAAGGAAAGAGGCTAGAAACTTGAGATTCTCCTTTACATTTACATTTCTATATCCTTTCCTAAAGGATGTCTCTGTCTTTCACACAAAAGGCCATGACTGAGCCTTTAGGGCCATATTGTCAAACACTCCTACAAAATTTGCAAGTTCATCTTTTTGCATATGCTGAAAGACCAGATTTTTTTTCCCCATCTACATGGGTATTTCTGCATGCATACTGCACAGGTACACACTGGAGCACCAATTACTAGTGAAAAACATGTGTGCACGGTTTTATATGAGCAAACAGACTTGCAAATGTAAACTTAGTAATGTAAACTGATGCAAATGAATGCATTTTAAAGGCTTATTTGAAAATTTGGACTGTTAGAAATGTACTTCCTTATTTATCATAGTCACCCAGCATATCAAGGGAATCAATGAATATTAAAAAGATACTTGCACAAACACTACCTTGCCAACATTTGTTATTTTTATTTATTTATGTCCTTTATATTTTTCAACAGATTAAACTTTTTTGTTTTGTTTTCAAAACAATTAAAAATGGGGTTCAAAGCCTGGCAATTATTTTTCTAGTCAAGACAATACTCCCCTGGAGACTGTTTTTAAAAAGATATTTGATTCACTTTAAGTAAAAAAAAAAAAGATCCAATTTAAAGTCTCTCCTTGTTGTTGTTGCTCTTGCCAGAGCTTCAGATGACACTGAAATATGTGACCAAATGTTTTTGCTACTTTGATTTCAAAGTTCTTCTGCCTTTTTGAAATATTAAATGAGTGACCACTATCTAAACTTTCCTGGGTTTTTGTTTGTTTTTAAGTGCCACTAAATGTACGCTATCTATCTAAATCCCTAATCCATGAGCTGATGCAACTGTGGTGAAGGGTGATTAATGGGAAGCAAGTTGGGGACTAGTCAAATCACATAAGAAAGTGAAAAAGAAAATAGGATGCAGGTACTTCTGGGATAATTCTAAGCTCTCAAGGCATGTGTACACTAGAAACTTAAGTCAACCTATGTTAGATTGACTTACAGCTCCATGCCAGACAACAGCCGATGTAAGTAACACAGTGGTGTCTACACAGACACTGCATCACCCTAACTACACCGACATAAGCCCTATGCCTCTCATAGAAGTGGAGTTATGTCAGTGTAGTAGGGAACTTACATTGGAGGGAACAGGTCTGTAGTATGTACACTGACATAAATAGGTTGACGTAAGCTACCTTACGTCGACCTAACGCTGTAGTGTAGACCAAGCCTCAGTGTTTGGCACAAATCAAAATAAGAGGTAGAATAAGCATAAAAACTTCATGAATATGTTCCAATTAATCTGTATGCGCACTGCAATGCTCTGTAGTTTAGTTCATTTAAATCTGAAATTCCCTTCCCCGTTGATGTCAGCTAGTTAGCCAAGATGGTGCATTACTGTTATGATCACTACAGCGCACATAATTTAGATTTATCTCTTTAGGGATTCAGCTCCACCCCCTGCTAGCTAATACGCTCACCATGTTTAATGATGCAAAAAATTTCCCTGAGTACAGGTTATTTATCTTTATCAGGGGCTGCTTTTGGCTGGCTGTCAGTTATCAGCCAGAATATTTGCTTCTAAATGGTTTGTACTCATCCATATTCCAGGGGAATCCTGAGGCCCATATTATCACTGATGTTTGCAATAAAAATGTTTCAGTTCTTGAGATACACCTTAGTAATACTGATTTATGAGTCTGTACTAGCTATATTTCTGATTCAGTGATATGAACCCTGAAGTCTCTGTCAGAGAGGTAAAATATCTCTCCAAAATCTCAGGAGCAAAACCAGGGTGTTGCAGTTCTGCAAAAATACAAGGAATGAAGATACTTCTTTGAATGTATGTGGCAGGGGGGACAAAAGAGTCATAAGTGCCTTTTTTTGACTATGACAGGAAGATCTGGAAAGAGGAAAGAAACAAGTGCAATAAGGAACAGAAAGGTGGAACGGAGACAAATAAAAAGGAGAGGAAAAGGAAAGGTGAGAAGGCAAAAATATTGGGCAGAGAATTAGGGAAACCAAAAGGAACAAGAAGAAGAAGCTGGAGAGAGAGCGAGAGAGAGAGAGAGTGCTAGCTGTCAGTTCTGAGTTGAGAATTAATTTCTACTTATCAGACTTTATTGATAAATGGTTGTGGCAACAGCAGAAAACCTAGAAATACCTCATAAAAGTACTTGCTACAGAACCGCAGCCACTGGGAGCTGCGGGCGACTGTGCCTGCAGACGGTTGATGTAAACAAACTGTCTTGCGGCCCACCAGCGGATTACCCTGACAGGCTGCATACGGCCCGTGGGTTACCCACCACAGCCTTAACATATTTGAAAATGTATCAGGTCCCCCCTCAGTCTTCATTTCTCAAGACTAAACCTACCCAGTTCTTTAACATTTCCTCATAGGTCAGGTATTCTAAATCTTTTATCATTTTTGTTTCTCTTATCTGGACTTTCTCCAATTTTTCCACATCTTTCCTAAAGTGTGGCACCCAGAATTGGACATGGTACTCCAGCTGAGGCCTCACCAGTACTGAGCAGAGTGGGACAATTGCCTCCCATGTCTTACATATGACACTTCTGTTAATACATCCCAGAATGATATTAGCCTTTTTTAGTAATTGCTCACATTGTGATCTACTATAACCCCCAGATCCTTTTCAGCAATACCACCATCTAGCCACTTATTCCTCATTTTGTAGTTGTGCATTTGACTTTTCCTTCCTAAGTGAAGTGCTTTGCACTTGTCTTTATTGAATTTTATCTTGTTGTTTTCAGACCAATTCTCCAATTTGTCAAGATCATTTTGAATTCTAATCCTGTCCTCCAAAACACTTGCAACCCCTCCCAGTTTGGCATCATCTGCAAGTTTTATAATCATGCTTTCCACTTCATTATCCAATTCATTTATAAAAATGTTGAAAAGTACTGGTCCCGGCACTGACCCCTGCAGGACCCCCATTAGATAGGTCCTCCCAGTTTGACAGGGAACCATTGATAACTACTCTTTGAGTACAACCTTTTGACCAGTTGTGTCCCCAACTTATAGTAATTTGAAATCAGCAATTAACCTTTCAATTTGTTAAAACTATGACTAGGATGACAACAGGAGCAGCAAGTGAGTGTTGGATTTAATGCACACAGTAAAATGAGCCAGATCTTCTTCTCGGGGATCAGAGGAAGATGAAATCCTCCCGTCGTGGTCTTGGAGTCACTCCACAGCCTATAATCTGAAAGCAACAGTAGCCTCCAAGACCACTGTTGTCTCTTGCCCTCCACACACATGCAGGGCAAGATTGGTTAGCAGGTAGATCCACATAATTATAGACAGATGAAGAAAGTCCTCCACCCCCCACCATATATGCCCCCTGCCAAGGTCACTACATACCATTCCCTCCTGGATAGTGTAACCATGTTGGTTCTGCTACAGACAGGCCACAGAGGTTGGGGGAAGAGCTTAGCTTGTTTGTTATCATCTCATATTGTTATACTGAGGGTTGGGGAAAACTGGTTCAAGCTGGTGGGTGTACCAGCTGCTCTTCATGCAAGACAAAGGTAAAAAGAAATTGAGCTCCTTTTATGGACTAGATAGCTGAATTCATAGAACCACGACCCAAATCACAAGCCACATGAAAGTCTGGAGTTGAGAATTGTGGCCCAAAGATTTCCCAGGGGTTGAATACAATTGTGTGTGTAGGAGAGAGAAGCACCACTGAAACACACAGAGAAGGCCACAGAAATTCAAGGACAACCAGAGATGGACTTGTAGCATTACTGTGAGATAAAGCTAAGAGAGAGAGAGCTTTTGGGGCAAAGTGCTAGCTGGAAAGAGGTTTGGAACTGTGAGCAAGAAAACTGTCTCCTGCTGTTTGATTCCTACTGTGTTCAGGGAAACAAGACTTTATGTAGGTTCTTTCTAAATAATTACATCAAAGGATTACATCAAAGAAATACCTGACTCCAGCATCAATTTCTCCTAATGGAAACAACCCACAAGACCCCAAATTTTGGCTAACGCCTTGGGTCAAAAAGCAGAACACTATAATTTTTCCCATGAAGAAATTTAAAACTAACACATTTTTCAAGAATATCTAAGGGACCTCAGAGAGAAAGAAAAAATGTTGACTCACACAGTCAACCTGTGGAACTCTTTTTCAGGGGATGCTGTGAAGGCCCAAACTATAACAGGGTTCAAAAAACAACTAGATAAGTTCATGGAGGATATGTCTATCAATGGCTATTAACCAGGATGAGCAGAGATGCAACCCCATTCTCTGAGTGTCCCCAGCCTTTGTTTGCCAGAAGCTGGGTGTGGGCAACAGGGGATGGATCACTTTATGATTACCTGTTCTGTTCATTCCCTTTGGAGCACCTGGCATTGGCCATTGTTGGAAGACAGGACATTGGGCTAGATGGACCAAGTATGGCTGGTCAACCAAGTATGGCTGTTCTTATGTTGTGGGATCCAAACAAATTCAAGGATGGAATGTGTAAATCCATTATTCTTCAGCCTAAGTCTGGGCACACTGAAGTTATTGGAAGCTTTACCACTGACTTCAGTGTGACCAGAGTGATTTGAAAACCCCATCCCAAATTCATCCAGGTGGTAGGTTCACCAAATTATATTAAAATTATCCTTTATTATTTAAAATGTTAAAAGTACATGTCAGCAATGATGCCAGCAGTCTGATTGCAACAGACAGGTGCCAACTCATGCCAAGGTCCCCATGTCTCAGTTGAACACTAACAATACATGATTGAAATCAGTGTGGCTCACCTGTGTGTTAGCATTGTTAAAATAGGTACTAAAATTATCAGAATGTGTTTAGAGTTTAGACTTCATTGAATGCTTGTGAGTTGCTGCATGCATTAATCTCACTTTTAACATCTGTATCCCATATTGTAAGGTAATATTTGAGCAGTTGTATTGTGAGCCTCTGTGACTATGTAAGTCACCAGACAGGAGAGAGACATTTATTAGTGTGAAGGGCTGGTCTTCAATAGAAGGCATTATGCCCTTCCCAAAAGGAAAGGTCCATCAATACAAGATGAACTAATGTGGCATGTTGCAATTTGCATTTCCCTATGTACCGTCAACAGAAGGACAAAAGACTTTCATTGTCCTGCTTTCCTCCCATGAAGATGAGTCATGCAAGTGGACTCCTCCTTTCAGCTAAGTTTGCAACTCAGAGCACATGACAGGAGGGGGATAAAAACTCCAAACAAAAAAGAACCTGGTATCTCAATGTTGCTTGGACTCTGGGGGACAAAAAGTGTTTCTAGGCATAAGCAAGATATCCCCAGCTGCTTAGCCTGGGTTAGCCCTAAAGGACATATAAAGTTTGCAGATTTTAGAAGCATCTATTATCTTTTGAAACTTAAGATTGTAACTCATTTGTGTATCTCCGTTTACCTGATTTAACCTTTGTAAATGACCCTCTGGTTTCCTTTTCCTGTTTAATAAATCTGTAGATAGTTTATTATAGGTTTGGCTACAAGCATTGTCTTTGGTGTGAGATATAAGCTGCAACTGACCTGGGGTAAATGACTGGTCCTTTGGGACTGGGAGTAACCTGAATATTGCTGAGATTCTTGGTGTAAGGGACCATCTATCACAGAGATATGCTCACCTGGGTGGCAAGATAGATCAGCATACCCGAGATGACTGTCTGTCACTCCATGTTAAGGCTGTTATAGTGCCTGAGGAATTTATCCTTCATAATTGGTTAGTGAAATCTAAATATAAAACCCATAACCAGTTTGGGGTTTGTGCCCTGTTTCCTAACATTCTACCCTGACGTTGTTACTCATGTTTTTGAGCCACTACAGGCAGTATTACAGCATTATTGTTACATTTTTAATTATTGTTGATACAAAATTAAGTGTCTGGGCCAACTATCCACATGTGTATGTTTGTTTAGAACTCTTTTTTACCATGTATAACCTGCACAACTATATATTTATAGTTTATGTGGTTCCTGGGCATGATCTACTGAGGAGATAAAATACTACATTTAAATGTGAGGGGGAAAAAACAATGAGCATTAGAGCATAATTATTCTTCGGGTAACATCTGGAGACCCAAGGTCCCCACTGTGATGGGCATTGGATGAACACATGGGAAGATTTCAGAGTAGCAGCCGTGTTAGTCTGTATCCGCAAACAGAACAGGAGTACTTGTGGCACCTTAGAGACTAACAAATTTATTTGAGCATAAGCTTTCCCTGCCCCTCAGAAGTTTCAGTCTAATTAAACAAGATGGTTGAGGATGATCGTCACCATCCCCTATTTTGCAGATGGGGAACTGAGACACAGGAAGATTACATACCTCACTTAGGTAATTTAGGAAGCCTCTAGCAGAGTCAGCAACTAAACATCACTCTTCTTAGTGCTAGGCCACTGTCTTTACCACAAAACCATCCTTCCTCTCAGTCTTAGTGGTGAAACTACTGTTACATATCCTACAACCAGGGGCAACTGGCCTGCTTTCAGGTCTTGTTAGAACTCCCAAACCCAACTCAGATTTTCAAGCCTCACACAAATGCTTTTGAATAGAAATAGTTGAGTTTCCCACTGCTCTAATTCACATACAGGTGTACCTGTTGTGTCCAGATCCAGAATTTGGCTGGGAAAGGGTTAACCCTCTCTACCTCTAGCTAGAAAAGGACCGGAAGTGTCTGCTCTGAGTTCAGCAATTTGGAGGTATCAGGGCTGGGCCAGCTAAGGGGAATTAGCCAAGTCCCTCCAGCACAATATAAAAGGGATATGCCGGATGAGGTAGAGATTTTATTCTGATAGGGAGACTAAAGAGGGAGCTCTTGAAAGTAGATCCATACAAATGAATGAAATCATTCATTGTCTTCTCTAGAACTTGGCTAAAGGTCACGCCAATTTATACCTTTCCTTTGAGCTTGGCTGCAGCAAGTCATGCTTCTTCCCCCTGCTTTGGATATTATCTAGCTAAAGCCCTGATGTATTTGGTCCTTAGAAGAACAAACCATTCTCTGCTAACTTGTTTGCCTTACAGTAAAACTCACCACAAAACTCACCTATATTCATGAATTCTTTTATGCGCTGAATGACCTAATGCAGTTGCCATAAACCTAATCAACCAAATTTGTCCCTAGTATAAGACAATGGAAGTGAATGGAGCTATGCCAGGGATGAATGTGATGTAATAACTCTTGAAATGCTAAACCCAATTTTATTTACTTTAAAAAAATATTTTTATTGCTGAAGAAAGCTCCAATGCACTGATGCATAAAGGTAGGTTTTCTTTCAAAATACAGTATATTGGGGTTTTTCTGCATGAATAAGCCAGACACAAACTACAGTGAGATGTTTGTTCTCTTCAGAAAGTCAGATATACTGATCAATACTTCAGTTCTGTTTAATATAACACAAAATTTAAATAAGTAGAAAAGGAGGGAGAGGAGGAGAACTGAAAAAGGGAAGAGAGAAAGCCAAGGAGAGGGCTAAGTGCCTCTAGTTCATCTTTAGGGGAAGGGCTGGAATGTAGTATACTCTCAGGGAAGCTAGTTGTTCTATTTAATAAACAAACAGAGCGGTTTGAAATGTTCTGAATTTTAATTTTGCAATGAAAAAAAGGGGGTTTTTTGGCAAACAAATTTGTGGAACGTTCATTTTTTGACTAATTCTAAAATTAAAGACTGAAAATTATTTAGAGGAATTTTTAAACCTAAAGTAAATCAAATATCCAAATATGAATATTCAGAAAGGTTGACTGGCTTTGCAATCTGCATAAGAGATTTCATCCTCTGTTAGAATGTTAGCATTGCAACAAGTAAAAACATACTGAATGAAAATATAACAAATGTGTAGAGTCTGCTCTGTTTGTTTTTAGAGCAGGGAGTCTCACAAGAAATATTTTGGTGGTTTCAGAATGCCAACTCTTCCTGGTGGCCGCTCTGACAATTTTTCCTAAAATACTTAATTAACTTCAGGAAAAACAAATAAATAGGCACATATCCATGTCCAAATCACTGTAATTTATTTATGTAGGTTTTTTTATTGCAGACTCAATAATAAAAATAATATACAGTTGTCTCTATTCTTTACTGGGCCTAAACAGAATAGAAACAAATAATGTGCTTTGCACATTCTTGACCTTTTGTTTTTGTTTCTTTTGCTTTTTTTTTTTTTT
>NW_020664393.1:18119357-18188263 GCF_002925995.2 Terrapene triunguis
TGGAATGCCGCGCCGCGCTCCTCCCGCCGCCCCTTACCAGGTGCCGCCCCAAGCACGTGCTTGGGTGCCTGGTGCCTGGAGCCGGCCCTGCACCCCCTCCAACCACCCAGGAAGCTGCGGCTGCATGAAAAGTTCCTGGTGGCTGCAAGCAGCCACAGTGGCCGCATTTGAGAAACACAGCTGTTTTCTGCCATCACATACCCTTCCCATTATGACATTTCATACAGACCTAGATTAATGGCAAGAAATCTACAATATAAACTCTCACAACGATAACAACGTTTGTTGGCATGAATAGATTAGTATGATGGTGCCAGTGTGATCCTGTGACTATTTGAAATTAATATGAAACACCCCCCAAATGGAATATGATTCATGCATTATTTTCAAGATTGCTGGGGGGGAATATTCAGCATAATGTGCAGGAATTTAGCAACCTGAATCTCTTTAATATTATTGGGCAATACTAAATATCTGCATGTTATGATAAGTATTTCAAATATTACTCTGTTAAACAAATTCTTTTTCAATATAGAATTCTCCTTAACCGTACACATATTATTCCTGAAGGCACTATCTGAATTATTTGGAAAAGTCCCCCCCCCCCCCCTTTTGTCTTTTTTGAGAGGATATAAAAATGAAAATGAGCAGCAAATTTTCTGCAGGCTCTCATTACCATTTGGTCTAGATCACATTAGGACAAAATTATAGTGAAAACCCTTGAATGAAGTAATTTTCAGAAGAAGCTGTTAACCTGCTAAAGCACCAAGAAATACAGATCAGTCTGAAATGAGCTTTACTTGTATGCTCCTTGATTCAACTACTTAGATAACGTACTTTCATTTAAATCTTCAGCTAAATGTGTGAGGGGATAATAACCTTTCTTGTACAGGTATAATGAGACATCAGTGTAGTGGCACAGAATAACATTGAAGTAGGAAGAAAAAAAAAAACCCAGCCGCAGTTCTGAGTTGTTTGTCTCTCATGACAGACAATTTTGACAGAACATGACCATGGAAGCAACAAGCATGTTTTGCCAGGCACTTTTGTACACTTGGAGAACAAGAACCTGATGAAATTTTACTGAGGACCCTCTTGCCCAGAAGTGGGAGTTCTGCTGATATTGGGACTGAAAATGTATAACACAAAGGGGAGACATTAATAACACCTGCAATTTTTTGATTAAATAGTGAATAAGTATATATAATGCTGCATTCTTTTCCAGTTTCTCAGGATTCTTCTCCAGACCAATTCTAAGCTTCCTAGGTGAAAACAAATCGCTTGCTCCAATAAAAGGTTGGAGGGAGAATGAAAACATGGCTTAGAATGAAAATCTAATCTCACTCTTTTCCATAAGGTTGCTACCACCACCTCCATAATATAGTCACTATAGCTTGGTTTCAGTAAATTAGTTCAAACTTCTAATCTTATTTTCAAACATCTTATAAGTAATTTAGCTCCTCAGAATGTATTTCTGTACAAGGATCCTGATTATCTTCCTTTATTTTCTGCAGTATATTTTTTTAAAGTTTCCATTGTTTGTTCCTCTCTACTGCTTTCTTCTTGGTTGCTTTGGACTTGATCTTAAGCCAATGGTTAAAACTCCACTGGTTTGCTAAAACTTTGCATTTTGCATTGGTACATTGGAGATATGGGACACTGTTTTAATAAATATTTCATCTAACCCTTGGTTCAGTAAAGCACTAAAACATATAGTTATGTGCCACTGAAATCAATGGAATTTAAGCATATGCCTAAAGTTAAGTGCACACTTTAGTGCTCTGCTGAATTGCGGACCGATTCTGTACTCCAGTATCAATTTCCATTATTGTATGAACTTTACTAGCTTTGTGCATTTTATTTTTCTGCAAAACACGGTACAGTTTCTGCAAATTTTCTCTGCTGTAAGACTCTTGTTCCTGGAATGTCCTGTACAATATGGCCAGTGCCTACTGTTGTTCTTTTGCCTCCTTTTTTATTAGATAATTAAAGAAACCAGCTGCTAGGAAAAGTTTAACTACTCACTATTTTTGCTTCTTTATTTTCTTTCGGGTCTGCCAGGGTTTTATTTATTATTATTATAATTATGTATTAATATTGTGCTCAGAGGCCTTGATCAGAATTGAGCCATGGTTGTTCTAAGCACTGTACAATAGAGTGTACAGAGGAAGACCCAGTCACTATCCCAAAGAATTTACAATCTAAGTTTTGGGACTAAAAGTTTGTCTTTTGCCAGTGTGTGAAGGATTTTAACTTAGCTCTGTCAAATAAATTTCTTATATACTTTAATCCTTTTGGGGCCTATTTTTCTCCTACAATTTAGGTTTGACTGGGAAAATGAATAAAACCACCAAATCTCTCTGGAGGATTGAAGGATATAGTAGTGGCTACTATGAACAGTACATATTCCTCTTCATGGAGAAAATACCAGTAGGAAATTATCATCAGATATTTTTGCACACCACTGTTGCAAAATAAAATAGGTGCAAAATTCACAGCACTGAGCTGAAAGGGACACCGTGACATAGGGGATCATCTCCATATCTTCTGGGAAATTGAAAGGCTTCTGGTGTGATGTTAGAAGAGTGATTTCAGGGATACAGACCCCATATTCCTATTATGGTTTGGCCTGATTTGTTGTCATTAAACAAAGGTGGATTTTTGTGGCAGCAGCCAATAATTGGTTGCAAGAAGAAATATCATGTATAGAAATGTGGTTATCCAGAATAAAAGTATTAAGATAAATAGAATGACTTACTGCTTGCATTAGATTAACAAGTGACCCCACTCAACATTTATTAAGGAATTAATAAAGTTAATGATTGATTGCCTTGTACAACAAGGTGCTGCTACTCAGTATTTCACACTTAGCTAGTTTAGGTGGCTCCCCACTTAGGCCTGGTCTACACTAGGCGTTTATGTCGAATTTAGCGCCGTTAAATCGAATTAACCCTGCACCCGTCCACACCACGAGGCTATTTAGTTCGACACAGAGGGCTCTTAAATTCGACTTCTGTACTCCTCCCCAACGAGGGAGTAGCGCTAAATTCGACATGGCCATATCGAATTAGGCTTGGTGTGGATGGAAATCGACGGTAATAGCTCCGGGAGCTATCCCACAGTGCACCACTCTGTTGACGCTCTGGACAGCAGTCCGAGCTCGGATGCTCTGACCAGCCACACAGGAAAAGCCCCGGGAAAATTTGAATTCCTTTTCCTGTCTGGGCAGTTTGAATCTCATTTCCTGTTTGGACACCGTGGCGAGCTCAGCAGCACTGGCAACGATGCAGAGCTCTCCAGCAGAGATGGCCGTGCAATCCCAGAATAGAAAGAGGGCCCCAGCATGGACTGATCGGGAAGTCTTGGATCTCATCGCTGTGTGGGGCGATGAGTCCGTGCTTTCCGAGCTGCGCTCCAAAAGACGGAACGCAAAGATCTATGAGAAGATCTCTAAAGCCATGGCAGAGAGAGGATACAGCCGGGATGCAATGCAGTGCCGCGTGAAAATCAAGGAGCTGAGACAAGGCTACCAGAAGACCAAAGAGGCAAATGGACGCTCCGGATCCCAGCCCCACACATCCCGTTTCTACGAGGCACTGCATTCCATCCTTGGTGCGGCCGCCACCACTACCCCACCACTGACCGTGGACTCTGAGGATGGGATATTGTCCTCGGCCGGTTCCTCGGACATGTTAGCGGACGGGGAAGATGAGGAAGGAGATGAGGAGGACGAGGCAGTCGACAGCGCTTACCAAGCTGATTTCCCCGACAGCCAGGAGCTCTTCATCACCCTTACAGAGATCCCCTACCAACCCTCCCCAGCATGTAACCTGGACACAGATTCAGGCGAAGGATCAAGCGGTAAATGCTTTAAACATATTAACCTTTATTTTTTACAAAACTTGAATATTAGTACTAAGAACAATCTGTGAATCATGATTTCTTCCCCCTGGGCGCTTAAGTAATCAGTAACAACTATTTAAAAAAAATCAAACAGTGTCCGGTTGTGCATGATTGTGCTGCCCAAGCTGCTCCACTCTTTAGTCCCTGCTACTGCAGCTACATTAGAATCCTGTCTATATGTCCGGGGATAGAGCAGTAGTCCTCCACGGACATCTCCACAAAGCTCTCCTGCAAGTAATGGGATAGCCTGTTCATCAGGTTCCTGGGGAGAGCGGCTTTACTTGGTCCTCCGAAGTAGGAGACGTTCCCGCGCCAGGAGACAAGCAGGTACTCCGGTATCATTGCCTTGCATAGCATGGCGGCATAGGGCCCCGGTCTCTGCAGGCTTTCTCGAAGCATCCGTTGGATCTCGGTGTCCGGGATCCTCATGAGAGTAATGTCGCTCATGATGACCTGCTTTGAATTAGGTAGGGGACTGTTAGTATTGGGACTGCTTGCAACAAGTTCCTTTACAGAACTGTGACCGCTGGTTTACAGCCACGCGGTGGGGGCGGGAGAGGGGCAGCATACAGGGATCTTTCCCTGGCTCATCCGCGAGAGGGTGGGACAGGGCCAGAGTTCCTGCTTGGCCGATTGCTGGCAGCACAGACTGGCAGTGCTTTCAATGTGAAAGGAGGCCAGTGGTACTCCTAAAGTTTTAAGCAGCCACAAGTCTACGGCTTACCATGTTTGCCTGCTACAGAGAGTACCGTGTCCTGCCCCGCTTCCCAGATCGGCAGTGCAAAAGCCCAGGCAGTGAAGGCGAGGTTCAAAAATTCGACCTTGTCCTGAGTGCGCATGTGATAGGTGTGGTTCATGGTCTTGTTCACAGAGAAAAACTATGTTCTTGATTCACAACCACATTTATCTTTCGGAGGAATTCACTGCCTTTTCCTCATTCCCACAGCCACATCTGCAACTGTCTCCCAACACTGCTTGGCATCACACTCCCAGAGGCTAGCGCACATTAGGCGGAGGAAGAAGAAGACGCGAGAGGACATGTTCTCAGAACTAATGGGCTGCTCCCGAGCCCAGGCAGCACAGCAGAACCAGTGGAGGGAGAATTTGTCACAAATGCACCGGACACACATGGAACGTGAGGAGAGGTGGCGGCAGGAAGACCAGCAGGCGACTCAAACGCTGCTTGGACTTCTGAGGGAGCAAACGGACACGCTCCGGCGCCTTGTTGATGTTCTGCAGGAACGGAGGCAGGAGGACAGAGCCCCGCTGCAGTCTATCAGGAACCGCACTCCCCCGCCACCAAGTCCCATACCCCCCTCTCCCAAAGTCCAAAGAAGGAGGGGTGGCAGAGTCCGTGAAAACTCTCACTCCACCCCTGCAGACTGCTCAAGCACCAGAAGGCTGTCATTCCCCAAAATTTGAAAAGTCCTTTCCTGCCCGCCTCACCCAAGCCCCCGTCCAACTTTCACCCCCCAGTTTCCTGTCTGGTTGTTAATAAAAAATACGTTTCTGTTCATTACTGTTTCAGTCAGGTTCTTTTGAGGGAGAGTCTGTCTGGAGGGGGGGAAGGGGCTTGGTAATTGGACAGGACAGTCACCTTTAGCAGGGTACAGAGGCGGGGGCAGGTCCAGCAGCAGGGCACATACACAGTGCAGTGACTAGTTACCCTGGTCAGTCTGGGAGGTGGTTTTCATGTTCTGTGGGGGGCGGGGAGTGGTTGTTTGCTCTGTGACTTTGTGGCGGGGGAGGGCAGTTACAGATCTTATGCAGTGGTCCTTGTCCTGGATCACAGAGCCACGCAGCAGGGGAGCTGTAACCCTCCTCCCCCTGCCATAAAGTCACATAGCCCCCACATACACGCAGTCCCGCTCAGGAGGGCTGGCAGGCTCCGTTGAAACAACCAGTCCGCCACTGCGAATCCTGTCATTCCTGGAGTATAGAAGGATCATTTGCATCAGTACACTACACCCGCTCCCCACCACAGTCTGCGTCCCCAGTTTCAAAGATTCCCACGAAAACAGTACTAAAGACAACAGTGTTCAATAACAAAATAAAACTGATTTTATTTTTTTGGAAGGGGGTGGAGGGGGTCTGTAACTGGAGAGGATAGTCATCCTTAACTGGGTAAAGAAACGGGGGCAGGTTCAGCTTCTCTGTACAGAAACGTAAAAGTCACTGGTTACCCTGCTCACTGTGGAACCTAGCTTTCAAAGCCTCCCGGATGCACAGCGCGTCCCGCTGGGCTCTTCTAATCGCTCGGCTGTCTGGCTGGGCGTAATCAGATGCCAGGCTATTTGCCTCAACCTCCCACCCCGCCATAAAGGTCTCCCCCTTGCTCTCACACAGATTGTGGAGCACACAGCAAGCAGCTATAACAATGGGGATATTGGTTTCGCTGAGATCACAGCGAGTGAGTAAGCTTCTCCATCTCCCCTTGAGACGTCCAAAAGCACACTCCACCACCATTCTGCACTTGCTCAGCCGGTAGTTGAACAGTTCTTTTTCAGTGTCCAGGGCGCCAGTGTAGGGCTTCATGAGCCAGGGCATTAGCAGGTAGGCTGGGTCCCCAAGGATCACTGTAGGCATCTCCACATCCCCAAGAGTTATTTTGTGGTCCGGGAAGTAAATACCTTCCTGCAGCCGTCTAAACAGACCAGAGTTCCTGAAGACGCGAGCGTCATGAACCTTGCCCGGCCATCCAACGTTGATGTTGGTAAAACGTCCCCTGTGTTCCACCAGTGCTTGCAGCACCATCGAAAAGTAGCCCTTTCGGTTGATGTACTGGCTGGCCTGGTGGTCCGGTCCCAGGATAGGGATGTGAGTTCCATCTATAGCCCCACCGCAGTTTGGGAATCCCATCGCGGCGAAGCCATCTATGATGACCTCCACGTTTCCCAGGGTCACTACCTTTGAGAGCAGTACCTTGACGATTGCGTTGGCTACTTGCATCACAACAACCCCCACGGTAGATTTGCCCACGCCAAACTGGTTCGTGACAGACCGGTAGCTGTCTGGCGTTGCAAGCTTCCAGAGGGCTATGGCCACTCGCTTCTGGACAGTCAGGGCTGCTCGCATCCGGGTGTCATTGCGCTTCAGGGCAGGGGACAGCAACTCACAAAGTTCCATGAAAGTCCCCTTCCGCATGCGAAAGTTTCGCAGCCACTGGGATTCGTCCCAGACCTGAAGCACTATGCGGTCCCACCAGTCCGTGCTTGTTTCCCGGGCCCAGAATCGCCGTTCCACAACATCCACATGACCCATTGTCACCGTGATGTCCTCGGTGCGGGGTCCCGTGCTTTCTGACAGGTCTGTGCTACTCTCAGACTTCAGGCCCTCACCGCGGTGCCGTAGCCTCCTCGCCTGGTTTATCTGCATCTGCCTCTGGGAAAGGTGGGTGATAACCTGCGAGGCGTTGACAAGGGCCACAACTGCAGCGATGGTCGCAGCGGGATCCATGCTCGCAGTGCTGTGGCGTCCGCGCTGTCACTGACCCGAAAAGTGCGCGAACTGATTTCCCGCCGGCGCTTTCAGGGAGGGAGGGAGGGAGGGCGGTAGTGACAGACGGATGACGACAATTACCCAAAAGCACCCTCGACCCTTTTTTTACCCAGAAGGCATTGGCGGCTCGACCCAGAATTCCAATGGGCAGCGGGGACTGCGGGAACTGTGGGATAGCTGCCCACAGTGCACCGCTTCCAATGTCGACGCTTTCCCCGTTAGTGTGGACTCACAAAGTTGAATTACTGTCCTTAGTGTGGACACACAAGTTCGACTTTGCAATATCGGTTCCACATATTCGATTTAAGTGAAATCGAAATACCCTCGTAGTGTAGACATACCCTTAGTGTGCTAGCTTCTGAATGAGGGACACAATAGGGAAGCAAAGTAATTTGTGCCAAAAAGCTCTGGTTTCCTTTTTAAGAAACACTTACATAGATAGAATCCTTCATTGTTGTCCTTTTTCGGTGGCAGATTTCTATTTCTTAGATGTACTTTCCCTTAGATGTACATTTCCCTTTCTTAGGCTCCTAACTCTCCCCATGCATTGTATGGAGTACCTACGTGCCTAGCTTGGGGTAGAGGATTCCACTAGGTGGCAAAGCTGCCTAGGGGTTACGTGTTGCAACCCTGAGCATAGCAATGTCTAAGTACCTTTGAGGATCTGATTTAGGCCTAAGAGCCTACTTCTACAGTCACTCTAAATCCAGAATGTCCCATTGAAAATCAGGATTTCCATCCCATGGGAAATTCCAGTTGTGACAGAGTGCTGGGAACCAACAGCTGAGCCAGCTCTCTGATTACTTGAATACTAATTAATTCCCCCTGGGATGGACCTGACTGTGCTTAATTAACAGATTAGAGTGGGTTGGGGAGGACTAAAGAGCTAATTTGCCCATTAATGCAGAGGGTAGAAGAAGGTATAGGAAGGAAGTGCTGAAGGGAGAGATAGGCTAGCAGAGTCAGAACTAAGAAGGATCTCTGGGTGGAAAGCTTTCTTCCCTCTCCTCAGCAGAGGACTGAGGAGGAACTGATATTGAAAATGCTGTGGTTTATGGATCAGGAGAGGTGGTAGAAAGAGCAATATAAATAAACTACATGGTGGTATTTAATAACTGGAGGTCTCCAAACAGTCTGTGGAGACAGAGCAGAAGACAGGAACAGGTCCTTGCCCTGTCACACCAATATTTCAATATTTATTTTCATCCTGAATCATGATGAAAAGTCAAACTGAAATCCCATGATGCACCGCATGGGCTCAGCTCACATGGAGATACACTTTATCTTAGTAAATACTTTAGGTTTTATGCAATTAAGAGATTTTGTATTGCATTAATCCTTCACACAGAGCAGCTATTTTTAGTCTTCTTTAACAAAAAATTCTAATATGAAATATGAGATAGCATGATAATAAGGAGGAGAAGAGGTATTTTTGACAGATACAGGCCGAGCTCTTCGAGTTTGGGTTTCATCGAGTCTAACACTAGTCCTGTAAACCTTTATGCTATCAAAATGTATACATACATACATAAAAACCACACTCAGCAAATAAGTGTCAGAAGTTAACTCATGTTCTTTTGCATCTCCAAAGTAATATAGACTATACAAATACTCATCTAAGTGAATTATGGGGTTGGCTACAAGTGAAATAGAAATCTGCCACCAAAAAAGGACAACAATGAAGGATTCTGTCTATGTAAGTGTTTCTTAAAAAGGAAACCAGAGCTTTTTGGTGCAAATTACTTTGCTTCCCTATTGTGTCCCTCATTCTAGTCGAGTTCTATAGTTATTTGAAAGAAAAAAAATAAAGAGAAGGCTCACTTTCTTTCCTGTAGCATTGATATGTTAGAAATCACTCCTGGAATAAAAGAGAGGAAGATAGGAATTGCTACATAGTCCACCTCATTCAGGATCCTGTTTCCAACAACAGTCAGTACCAGATGCTTTAAAGAAAGCATCAGGAAACCTCACAACAGGTAGATGTGGGGTAATCTGCCCCTGCAAAGGTCATGTTTACTCTTAAGAGTGATTGTTTTAAGACTTGAAACATGAGGTTTTATCTCCCTTTCTGTATTCTTTTTGTCACCATTAATGATTTAAGACTGGATATTCTTGTTATCCACATAAATGTCAATCCCTCTTTAAATCTTGCTAAGCTCTTGGCCTCAGGGACATCCTGTGCCAATGAGTTCCACAGTTTAATAACCTGTTGTATAAAACATCTTACCGTACATTAATAATAATAATATTTAATAATACCTAGCTCTTATATAGCACTTTTCATTTCAGAGTGCTTTATATAGACTCATCATCAACAATTTGACTCCAATCATGTAGTAGTTCCCAGCCAAATGTCTTAGAATATTGGGTGGAGTGGCAAAAATCCTCCGCTTACACATTTCTTTTTCATATAACACAGAATACTGACATTCGTTATACCAGGGGGCTTAATCCTGCAATCCATGCTCAGTCATTATTGCCATTGAAATCAATGGGTAGTTTTGACTGAATCTGAAGGACAGGATCAAGCTAAGAAAGAAAAAAAGAGCATGAGGAAAAATATATGTAATCTGCATAATTGTATTCTCTTTCTGAAATAATGCTCTCCGGTAAGCATTAGTTTGATTCAAGGGTATATTGCTGAATGGCATGGTGATTTATTTCAGTTTTTCTTTCTGTAGAATTTTAAAACATCTATCACATTTGAAGCTGCACAGCCTGTTTACTATCATTAGATCTCATTAGTTATCATACTAGTGTTCAAAATATATTATCTAATTTTCTTCTTAAAGTCCATATAGATTTTCCATAATGAAGCAGACCTATTAGCTTCACATGACAGGAGGAAATCTTAAATAACACTCCTCCCTTCCAGCAATAAATGGTAGGCTGAAATGCTAGACTAAAGTGCTGAATTAATTTGCTTTGTAACAAGGATGGGGGAATATGGATTAGATACAAAAAGTGCAATCTAAATATCCATAATTTGGAGGGAAAATAGGGTCGCAAACAAGATTTCAATCAGTTAAGATCTTGGATAACAATAATTCCTTGTGCGTGGAGATCAAAAACCCAGGCTCAGCCAAAAACTAAAGTACGCTTCCTAAGGAAGTTTTATTAAAGAACTAGTTTTAGCAATAGAAAGGAATGATGGTATTTTTTGATCTGTAAAGAAAAGTGCAATTATTGTATTCCATGGTAACTGGAAATTTCTAAGGGTGATATAAAATTCTCCACATAGAACCCTTTCCTTTGGGTCCTATCCTTCCCACAAGTTGTCATAAACAATCTCTTCTTTCTTAATGTACCAAACTCTCATTTAGGGCCAGATTCTCAACTGGTAATGCTCAGTTTTTCATGAAAAATTGCATGATTGGAAAAGGAATTTTTTTCAACCAAAATAATGTTCATTCAAACCATTTTGATTAGCTGAGTGTATATTGTGGGGAAAATATTTAAAACACTTAAGTGACTTCCTATTGCCAAGTTCTATTTTCAAAAGTGACTTAGAACATTTTATCCTGTGTATCCAAGGGTAATAATAGTCTATCATGATACACGAAAAGGGAGCCCAGACAGATCTATTATATCCGGCCATGACACTCTTACTGAAGGAATATCATAGAAACCATCCTCAAACCACACTCTACACAAAGGATATAACTGACATCCTTCACAGACTCTGCAATATTAACAACCTCCCTCAGAACACTATCCTCACCACCGTGGATGTCGCTTCCCTGTACATGCACCTCCTTCACAATGACAGCATAGCTGCCTGCCTCAAATATCTACAAGACAATGGACAGTCTTCACATAGCCACCGCAAACACTTTAGCAAACTCACCCATAACAATTTTACATTCAACAGCAAGCACTTTGTCCAAACCGTGGGAACACCATGGGTACTGGATGGCGCCGCAATATGCCAATCTCTTCATGGGCCACCTTAAAGAAGAATTTCTGGACAAATGTACCACAAAACCAATGATATACCTGAGATACATGAATGATATTTTCATCCTGTGGACAGATGCCTTAAACTTCCTCACAGATTTCCACCACAGCTTCAACAACCACTACCCATCCATTAAACTCTTTCTGGAACACTCTCACACTAGCATCCACTTCCTGGACACTGCGATCAGCTTCATCAATGAAATCCCACATAGAACCATATACAAGAACACCACCACGGATCACCACACCTACCTTCATAGATCAAGGAACCACCCCCCACACACCAAGAAATCTGTTATCTACAACCAGGCACTCAGATACCACAGAATATGCTCCTAGAAGAAAGTATGGGATATACACCTTACCCATTTAAAACTGCCTTCACCAAAAAAGGTCACGCAACCAGAGAAGTAGATCACATCATGGAATGGGCCACCCAAATACCCGGAGAGAACCTGCTTCTATACAGAAATAAACCCCCCTCTGACTGTACCCACCACTAGTTGTCACCTGCCACCCCAGACTGGAACCCAAATGGGTAACAACCCATCTTCAATGGGAAGCTATCCTGAAATAAATCTTTCCTGAACTCCCACTTCTGGCCTTCAAATAACCCTGCAGCTTCTCCAAGCTCATGATCAGAAGCAAGCTCCACACAGACCAGGACACACCAACTCAAAGCGGCACCAAACCCAGCCATAACAACAGATGCAAAGCCTGCAGACATATCTCCACTGCTACAACGATCAACACCCCCAACAACACACCTTTCAAGATCCATGGATCCTGCACATGCCTATCACAACATATGGTACATCTCATTCAGTGCATTAAATGCCCCAATAACAGCTATGTGGGTGAAACCAGACAATCACTACACTCTCAAAGAAACTCACACAGGAAAATGATAAAAGAAAAAAACACCACATCACCTCTGGGTGAATACTTTTTACAAAACGATCACTCTACATTAGTGGTGGGCAACCTGTGGCCCGCAGGCCGCACATGGCCCATCAGGGTGATCCACTGGCGGGCCACGAGACAGTTTGTTTACACTGACCATCCGCAGGCACGGCTGCCCATAGCTCTCAGTGGCCACGGTTCGCTGTTCCCAGCCAATGGGAAGCTGCAGGAAGCATTGTCCGACTCAGGCAGCCCAGGGGGTGCAACACATTTGGGCCGGCGGCCAGCAGCCAGTGGCTGGGACTGGGCGGCAGCTCAGAGTTGGAGCTATCCAGTGGCTCGGCCCCCCCACACACACACCACCCATTCTCCTCGAGACCCCGCCCCTGCGCTGCCCCTTACCCCCAGTCCCTGCCCTCGCACTGCCTCTTCCCTGCAAGACCCCAGCCTCCCGCTCACTCATCTCTGCTCCCTTCCCCTCCCCCCCCCCCCAACAGCTTGTTGCTGCAGGTGTGGGTGCGAATAGAGGTAAAAGTCAGCTAGAGGATCTCAGTTCAGATCACAGGTTGATCCTGGCGGATGCGGATCAGATGCAGATCCACATTTTTGTATCTGCGCAGGGCTCTAGAAATTGATCCTGTAATGAATCGGGACTCTCCATCTCTTTTCAGATCTCATCTAAAACATATTTTCCCCTTTCTCTGAACTTCTACATTTCTGTCCCCACTTCTCATTTTTTATTTTGAAACATCACTGTTTAGCTCTGTATGATGCTTGATGTGAAAAACACCTACACAATAAAGCTGCATTCTATTGTACTCTCCATACCCACTCTACAAATGGGAAGGATACCTTGATTATGTTTAATATAAATGAGAGACTAGTATGACAGAAGTTTGGACCACCTGCAAATTATGAATCCCTTTCTCTGCAAATCCAGAGAGGAAATCATAGTAATCAATCATGTTGGCTAAAAAGCTTCCAAATCCATTTTAGATTACATGCAATGGACCAGTGTATTCCCTAGTATATCTTCACATTTCAATTGGGAATAAATTGGCCCAGTAAATCTAAGAAGATAACATTGTAATTTGCTGATATTTTTATTATGAAGCTGAAAAGAGAAACTGGGAAGAAAGAAGATCCTTAAGATTCCAAACATAGTCCATAAGATCAATCATATCAGCAGAAATATAGACAGAGGGAAGGAGATGATAATGTTAATAAAGAAACTTTTATTGTTTTATTAAAAGTGTGATTTCTGGGACTGTAAAGTATCAAACTAGTCAATAAGAATGAAAATAGTTTTAGGTAATTGCAATCAATTCTTATTGTATAGCACTATTAAGCCCAGGAAAATAAAAATTATTCTAAAAGATAACTGGCACATAATGAAACCTGTAAGGACAGAGAATAGGGTTCAGCAAATGGTCCTGAGGACCCTCAGAATGTGCAAGGTTAGTGAATGAGAACTCTGTGTACCTATTGAGAAAAATGTTAAGAAGTGGAGTGGACCAATAAGAAAAGAGCTGTCCCTCAGAGTCTAGCCATTAGCCTCAATGATATAAAAAATCCACACACAGCTTTTTAAACATTAGTTGAAATATTGAACTATAAGCAGAGAACAAGCCTTTGTTAGCCTATTTATGAAGATCATCAGTGACCTTCAGTATATTTCTCTTTACTACAGTGAGATAAAAAAAAACAGACTGAAATTTGTATTAGATTTCATAAATTACACTGTCATCAATAGTTATCTCCTACAAGACACTGCTTAGGAGTAGAGATTTTATTTAAACGGATGTCTCTCCTCCACTTGGAATAGCACTGGAGCCACAAATTTACTTTATAAAATGGGGGCGGGGGCAGATAGGTCCTTCTCTATATGACTTCAGTAGAATCACACCTGGGAAACTGAGTTAGCTTCTCTTCATGCAACAGGATCCCAACTGCAAGGCACAGATAGAGGCCAGGGTTGAAGGGGACTCGATAATGAGGTCTGAGTTCAGTCCAAAGGGTCAAGGCCAAAAGTAACCATCCATATTAGTGTCCTGCTGTAGGATCAGGGCAGTGTCAAGGTCCATGAGCTGCACTGGGTCAGAGCCAAGTAGGTCAGCCGAGGTAGGGACAGTGGAGCAGAGACAGCCGAGGTGTCAGAAGCGGAGCAGGGAGCCAAGCACCAGGACCAGAAATGGAGCCAGGTATTCAGAGCAGGGCTAGGGCAGGATATAAGGAGAACACAGCAAAGTCTGTTGCAGCAGCAAGCCAACAATCTGCCTAATTGTGCAAACAGCTTTCAGGTGTTTTCCCTAGGCCTTAAATAGCATGCCTGGGCCATTCAGGGAACACGGTAGGCACTGCCAATGAGGTCCTCTGTGAGCAACACATCCAGTGGTGCTTCAGCCCAGAGGGCTCATAGGCTGCTGTTCCCGTCTTTGACAGAGCTTCTGGGTGACAGGAAGGGACAGAGCAGTTACCCAGGAGCCATCAGAACTGGGTTCCAGACCTGCAGATCTTCACAATGAGGAGATGGAAGAACTTAATTATTAGGAAAGCATTAAATGTAGCATGATTAAGACATGACAAAGGAAAGGGCATAATAAAAGCCAATAGTCTTGGGGTATAAACCCCAAGCAGGAAAAGGGATTACAGAGAGTTGCTGAAGGGGATAAAACTAGGAGAGATGAAGTGAGATTAAGAAAGGGAAAATATATAGTGAATATCAGGGAAAATGTGCTAACAATGAGAGCTGTATTAGGCAGCAAAATAGTCTCCCAAAGGAAGTGGCGCAACATTTAAACTTAGGCTGGACAAAGCTCCAGTAAATGCACAGAGAGGGTCTAAATCTGCATGGGTAAGGAGAAGGGCTAGATTCCCTAACTGGTCTCTTCAATCCCTAACAGCTAGGATTCTATTCTGCAAATTTCAGTCTCCTTTTTTAATGAGGATGCACCCAATTCCCTTAGCCTTTTAAAAAATCATTTAGATTATTCAGACCTAGTACCATTTTTATTGCCCTTTGCTGCTGCATTGGGCAGTAATATCCTTCCTGTAGTACTGTGAAGAGTATTGCACCCTGTATTCAGGATATGGCAAAGCAAGAAATACTTTTCTCTATGCACTGTTCCTTTCTTGCCATATCTGAATATCCAGGAGGCAATGCAGTGTATATAAAGACTAGCTTCCCCCACTTCCTATTAAATCTGACTACTAAAAAATAATAATAAGCATAAACTCCCACATACCTGTCAAGCACATTGTCTGTGTTTCTTTTCTCATCATTGTTGATTACCAAGATAATTGTGTTGATCTTTCTTTCCCATTAATAATCATCTCCTCTTTCTGCCTCAGGGCCTTGTCCTGCACACCCTTTCTACTGAGCATAGTGCTTACTGGCTTGAAAAATAGAGTAAATCCTGGAAATAAGCACTGTGAACTTTACTTTCTGCCTTGAGGAAGAAGCAGTGCATAGCTGTGCTGCCTCAGGAGCAGAAGAGAGAATGAATGGCAACTCAGAGTCACAAGTCCTCTTGAGGAGGAGTAAGTCACTTTACCCTTTTCTGGGTACAGCTTACCTCTCGGTGTGCCTGGCCAGCTACTCAGACTGCTGAGTAAAGTGGGGAAGAGTCAAGGCATCTCCCACTCCCTGCTCCTCTTCACACTTTCCCCACTTCCCTACAGTATGGAGTATCAGGCAGTAGCCCATGCTCTCCCCTTCGCACCGGGGGCTATAATTTAAACAAGGCTAAACATGGAAATAAGGTGGGAGGGCTCACTTCATCTTATTCTCCTGCACAGCCAAATTAGAATTGTGACAACCTAATCAAATGCTCGGAATTGTTTGCAGAATTGGGTCTTTATTCAGTAGGTATGTACTGCCCTGCTATGTACATGGAACCCCCACTGGTGCACATGAACATTGTGCATGTGTGATGACAGGAAAATTGTGATTCTGCAGCCCAGTGAATTCGTAGCATAACAACTATTTCCATAGCAGTGCAATATAACCAAACAAACAAGTGGATTATGATATTAGAGAAGGAATTTGGCAGCAGCAAGTATAACGTGTCAAGATTCTGTGGGCCTCTGCATACATGCAGTAAGATTAAAACTGAAACAGGATGAGTTAAGAGATTTATAAAAATTAAAACAGCCCAAATCTGCTCATACTATCTATAGCTTGCTATTAGTTTTTATAAATATTTATTCAATTTATTTTTCTTTTTGACTTCTCACATTTATTGCTACTTTTCTCCCTCTAGTTTTGTTAATATTCTCAGTGAGGCCCAAATCAAGAAATCACTTCTGCTGATGCTTATGTCCATTCATGTTCAAACATAATCATGTGCTTAAGTTTAAGCGTGTGCTTCAGTCCCATTGATTTTAATTTAAGTGCCCGCTTAAGTGCTTTCCTGAATAGCGACAATTGCCTGAATTGGGGACCTGTCTGCAGCTACTCTGCAGCTTTCTTTTGGCTTTCCTCTGAATGCCAGAAGTTTAGTAATTTAAGAATAAAATGGTGGGTTTTTAATTGAGTATTTTTTTAGTAAAGAGTTGCAAAGATTGTATATTGACAAAATATTGATATGCTTTAGTTCAGTGGTGCTCAACCATGGGTACATGTATCCCTGGAGGTACACAGAGGTCTTCCAGGGGGTACATTGTCACGGAGTGTGGGGGGACACAAGGCCCTGCACCCCCGGCTTCCTGCGATTCACCATGACTCTCAGCCAGCCAGTAAAGCAGCAGGTTTATTTAGACGACAGGAACACAATCCAAGACAGGTCTTGCAGGCACAGACAACAGGACCCCCTCAGTTAGGTCCATCTTGGGGTCCCAGGGGCACCACAGGCCCATTGAGGGGTCAGAGCCCCGTCTGGACTCCCCTTCATTACACCAGTCAGCTCCTGAAACTCCCACTCTCCCCAGCGTCTCTCACCCAGCCTCCCCCCGCTCCTCCCCCAGCCTTTGTCTAGTTTCCTGGGCAGAGGTGTCACCTGGCTTCAACCCCCTTCCTGGGTTCTCACGGTACCTGCTCAGGTATCTTCCCTCAAGGCCAGTCTCCCATCCCCCAATGCAGACCCTCCCAGCCAAACTCCCCACTCAGCATTCAAAGACCACATTAAGAACAGTCCCAGTTTGTCACATACATCAACTCATCTAGATATTTGCCTACTTTTACAACAGGCTACATAAAAAGCACTAGCAAAGTCAGTACAAACTAAAATTTCATACAGACAGTGACTTGTTTATACTGCTCTATATATTATACACTGAAATGTAAGTACAATATATATATTGCAATTGATTTATTTTATAATTATATGGTAAAAACAAGAAAGTAAGCAATTTTTCAGTAATAGTGTGCGGTGACACTTTTGTATTTTAATGTCTGATTTTGTAAGCAACTAGTTTTTAAGTGAGGTGAAACTTGGGGGTCAAATCAGACTCCTGAAAGGGGTACAGTAGTCTGGAAAAGTTGAGAGCCACTGCTTTAGTTCATAGTGTGACATTAGCTCAGTGTATACCAGCTGCTGCCGATTCCCCAACCACTGTCCACCCCTCCTCCATTGGACGTGGGGCAGTAGCCCCATAAGGTCTGCTCTCCCTGCACTGTAAATAGCCATTCAGGTAGCCCAACAACCCTGCATGGGCTCACTGGACAAGTCACACGCTTCCCCTTAATGATCAATTGAAAAACATGTCTGCAAACCAATTCATTAAACATTACTCTGATTTTTCACAGTGTTTTTTTTAAATGATGTTTCCCAATTGTATTCACTTTCATTCATATCAAATAATATTAACAGCCACTGGAAGTTTACAATCTTTAGGAATCTAAAGCTCCCAGTGTCTGCTGAAATACACACATGCACTTCTGGTCTCACCCAAGTCACAATGTCTGTTGCCTTTGAAGGCTCTGAAATAACCATGGCTTGGACTGAAGCCATTTTTGAAGAGAGAGATCCATGGGTTGTTTTTTTAATGCTCTAATTCTGCTACTCACAGTCGAAAATGTAGCTGCACGAAAAATTAAAGCTTTTTTCCCCAAACTGCCAGTTTTTCCCTTCAGAGCAGCTGCCACCTGAGCTGTGGATACTTCAAAGGCTTCAAAGGCAGCTGGGGCTGACGGTGAAAATTCTGGTTTCAGCAGACACCAGAAGTTTCTGGATCCTGGGGATTTCCAGTGGCTTCATTTGTTTCAAATGAATTAAAATGAATATTAAAACTCAAAAAACAAATCGCAAGGGGGGAAATCATGGAGACACTGAGCTGAATTATCTGCTGCATCCAGCTTCTGCTGAGGCATCAGGGAGCTAGCTATTGCCTTGTGGGTCTATATCCAGCCCAGGCCCTAAGGGCAGCCTTACACCAGCTGGCAATGGCCCCAAGGAACCATGTGCCCGTTTGAAATCACCAGAATGCACTCCAGGCACTCCTCCTCCTAGACCCAGATATGCTCTTGGGGCTGGAGGCTGTGGAAGAATGGCATAGGAACCAGCTCCATTATCCACTGGGGCCTGGGCACTCCCCAACACTGTGGCAGTGCCCCACATGAGCCTTTTGTACAATCTGAGAGCTGCAAAGGGAGCAAATCAGGATACAGAATGTGCCACTTTCTCTCTACCACGTTCCCTTTAGATTGTATTGATCCAGGGACCATGGTATATGGCTATGGCCTTGTGACCCAAGCATCTGCTGTCTTATATCAGTAGCAAAGGTTAGAAACTTTGTTAACCAACCCCCTATTTTCTACTAATCATTAGTATTCAATGAAGGAATTATTTAAATAATCCTAAAACGCTAATGTTTTATTTATACAAATACCTGAAAGTCTAGCTGAGTCTCTTGAATTATTCATCAGGGTTGGCTACCATGTGAATTTCATTTCAGGTGCTATGCTTCTATGCGCACTAGCATAGCTTTTTAACTAGTGCAAATCAGCAGTAATGGGCTGGCAGTGCAATTAGTGCATAGCGGCTCAACATCTTTTAGGCCTGGTCTACACTAGGCTTTTATGTCGACTTTAGCGCCGTTATATCGAATTAACCCTGCACCCGTCCACACCAGGAAGCCATTTAGTTCGACATAAAGCTCTCTTTAAATCGATTTCTGTAATCCTCCCCAACGAGAGGAGTAGCGCTAAATTCGACATGGCCATATCGAATTAGGCTAGGTGTGGATGGAAATCGACGGTAATAGCTCCGGGAGCTATCCCACAGTGCACCACTCTGTTGACGCTCTGGACAGCAGTCCGAGCTCGGATGCTCTGACCAGCCACACCCCCGGGAAAATTTGAATTCATTTTCATTTTCCTGTCTGGGCAGTTTGAATCTCAGTTCCTCTTTGGACATCGAGGGGAGCTCAGCAGCAGTGGCAACTATGCAGAGCTCTCCAGCAGAGATGGCCGTGCAATCCAATAGAAAGAGGGCCCCAGCATGGACTGATCGGGAAGTCTTGGATCTCATCGCAGTGTGGGGCGATGAGTCCGTGCTTTCAGAGCTGCGCTCCAAAAGAAGGAATGCTAAGATCTACGAGAAGATCTCCAAAGCCATGGCAGAGAGAGGCTACAGCCGGGATGCAACGCAGTGCCGCGTGAAAATCAAGGAGCTGAGACAAGGCTACCAAAAAACCAAAGAGGCTAACGGACGCTCCGGATCCCAGCCCCACACATCCCGTTTCTACGAGGCACTGCATTCCATCCTGGGAGCGGCCGCCACCACTACCCCACCCCTGACCGTGGACTCCGAGGATGGGATCATGTCGGACATGACAGCGGACGGGGAAGAGGAGGAAGGAGATGAGGAGGACGAGGCAGTCGACAGCGCTGGCACCGCTGATTTCCCCGACAGCCAGGAGCTCTTCATCACCCTTACCGAGATCCCGTACCAACCGTCCCCATCCCTTACCCCGGACACAGAATCAGGGGACGGATCAAGCAGTAAGTGCTGTAAACATGTAAACATTTATTTAAAACAGAACGGTAATATTTATACTATTAACAATGTATATTTATAAAAGTGCTGTAAACTAGTAAAAAAATAATCAGGTACAAAACAGGAATATTTACAAAGGTAACAAATGGGTTTTGCATGATTTCTCTGTCTTAGGCTCTTCTCAATTTAGTCCCAAGTATTTTAAAAAAATTTCACAATGTCCGTTACTACATGATTCCCAGGCCCAAGACGCTCCACTCCAAAGTCCCAGTGCACCTACGCGAAAATCCGGTCAATGTGGCCGGGGATCGACGAGAAATCCTCGTAGGAGAACTCCTCGTAGGTCTCGTGGAGGTAGAGCTCAAGCCTGTTGATCAGGTTCCGGGGTAGGGCGATCTTAGTGGGCCCTCCGTGGTAGCAGACATGTCCCCTCCATGCCACAATCAGGTACTCGGGGATCATGGCCCGACATAGCATGGCGGCATACGGCCCCGGTTTCTGCATGCTTTCCCGCAGCATGCGTTCTCTCTGGGTGTCCGGGATCCTCAGGAGGGTGATGTCGCTCATGACGCCCTGCTTTGAATTAGGGAGGGGACTGTTAGTATTGGGACTGCTTTACAGCCACGCGGTGGAGGGAGAGGGGCAGCATACAGGGATCTTTCCCTGGGACAGCCGCGAGGGGGTGGGACAGGGGCAGAGTTGATGCTGTCCTGATTGCTGGCAGCAGAGACTGGCATTGCTTTCAATGTGAAAGGAGGCCAGTGCTACAGCTGGAGTTTTAAGCAGCCACAAGTCTGCGGCTTACCATTATTGCCCGCTCCAGAAGTTCAGGTCTCCAGCCACAGTTCTCTGAACACTCCAAGACCTCCGCAAGTCCACAGGCACTGAAGGCGACGGCCGAAAATTCGACCTTGTCCTGAGTGCGCATGTGAGAGGTTCAGTGCATGGTCTTGTTCACAGAGAAAGACTAGGTTCTTTGTATACAATTTCATTTATCTGTCTCAGGAATTCACTCCCTTTTTAAAATTCACACAGACACATCTGCGACTGTCTCCCAACCCAGCCTGTCAGCACACTCCCAGAGGCTAGCGCAGATTAGGCGGAGGAAGAAGAAGACGCGTGAAGACATGTTCACAGAACTAATGGGCTGCTCCCGAGCCCAGGCAGCCCAGCAGACACAGTGGAGGGAGAACTTGTCACAAATGCACCGAGCAGTCATGGAACGGGAGGAGAGGTGGCGTCAGGAGGACCAACAGGCTACTGAAAAGCTGCTTGGACTAATGAGGGAGCAAACGGACACGCTCCGGCGCCTTGTGGATGTTCTGCAAGACCGGAGGCAGGAGGACAGAGCCCCGCTGCAGTCTATCTGTAACCGCCCTCACCCGCCACCAAGTCCCACACCACCCTCACCCAAAGTCCAAAGAAGGAGGGGCGGCAAGGGCCGTTAAAACTTTCAATCAACCCCTGCAGACTGCTCTAGCAGTAGAAGGCTGACATTCCCCAAAATTTCATAAGTCCTTTCCTACCCACCTCACACAAGCCCCCGTCCAAGTTTCACCCCCCACGTTTCATGTCTGGTTCGCAATAAAATGTTTGTTTCTGTTCATTACTGTTTCGGTCAGGTTCTTTTGAGGGAGAGTCTGTCTGGAGGGGGGGAAGGGGCTTGGTAATTGGACAGGACAGTCACCTTTAGCAGGCTACAGAGGCGGGGTCAGGTCCAGCATCAGGACACATACACAGTGCAGTCACTGGTTACCCTGGTCAGTCTGGGAGGTGCTTTTCATGTTTTGGGGGGGGGGGGTTGCTCTGTGACTTTGTGGCGGGGGAGGGCAGTTACAGATCTTATGCAGCGGTCCTTATCCTGGCTCACAGATCCACGCAGCAGGGGATCTGTAACCCTACCCCCCCTGCCAGAAAGTCACATAGCCGACACATACACACAGTCCCCCCCAGGAGTGCTGGCAGGCTCCATTGAAATAACCAGTCCACCAGTGCGGAGCCTGTCATTCCGGGAGTTTAGAAGTATCATTTGCATCAGAACACTGAACCCGCCCCCCGCCACAGTCTGCGTCCCCGGTTTAAAATATTCCCGCGAAAACAGCAATACAGACAACGGTGTTCATTAAAAAATCGAAATGATTTTATTTTTTGGGAAGGGGAAGGGGGTGAAGGTTGTATGTAACTGGAGAGGATAGTCAAAATGAACTGGGTAAAGAAACGGGGGCAGGTTCAGCTTTTCTGTCCACAAACTGAAAAGTCACTGGTTGCCCTGCTCACTCAGGAACCTAGCTTTCAAAGCCTCCCGGATGCACAGGGCGTCCCGCTGGGATCTTCTAATGGCCCGGCTGTCTGGCTGGACGTAATCAGCAGCCAGGCTATTTGCCTCTAGCTCCCACCCCGCCATAAAGGTCTCCCCCTTGCTCTCACACAGGTTGTGGAGCACACAGCAAGCTGCAATAACGATGGGGATATTGGTTTCACTGAGATCACAGCGAGTGAGTAAGCTTCTCCATCTCCCTTTGAGACGGCCAAAAGCACACTCCACCACCATTCTGCACTTGCTCAGACGGTAGTTGAACAGTTCTTTTTCTGTGTCCAGGGCGCCAGTATAGGGCTTCATGAGCCAGGGCATTAGCGGGTAGGCTGGGTCCCCGAGGATGACTGTAGGCATCTCCACATCCCCAAGAGTTATTTTGTGGTCTGGGAAGTAAATACCTTCCTGCAGCCGTCTAAACAGACCAGAGTTCCTGAACACGCGAGCGTCATGAACCTTGCCCGGCCATCCGACGTAGATGTTTGTAAACCGTCCCCGATGGTCCACCAGTGCTTGCAGCACCATTGAAAAGTAGCCCTTTCTATTGATGTACTGGCTGGCCTGGTGGTCCGGTCCCAGGATAGGGATGTGAGTCCCATCTATAGCCCCACCGCAGTTTGGGAATCCCATCGCGGCAAAGCCATCTATGATGACCTGCGCGTTTCCCAGGGTCACTACCTTTGGGAGCAGTACCTTGACGATTGCCTTGGCTACTTGCATGACAATAACCCCCACGGTAGATTTGCCCACACCAAAGTGGTTCGCGACTGACCGGTAGCTGTCCGGCGTTGCAAGCTTCCAGAGGGCTATGGCCACTCGCTTCTGGACAGTGAGGGCTGCTCGCATGCGGGTGTCCTTGCGCTTCAGGGCAGGGGACAGCAACTCACAAAGTTCGAGGAAAGTCCCCTTCCGCATGCGAAAGTTTCGCAGCCACTGGGATTCATCCCAGACCTGAAGCACTATACGGTCCCACCAGTCCGTGCTTGTTTCCCGGGCCCAGAATCGCCGTTCAACAAAATCCACATGCCCCATTGCCAACGTCATGTCCTGGGCGCTGGGGCTCGTGGTTTCTGACAGCTCTGTGCCACTCTCCGACTTCAGGCTCTCACGGCGGTGCCGTAGCCTCCTCGCCCGATTTCTCTGCATCTGCCTCAGGGAAAGGTGTATGATAAGCTGCGAGGTGTTGAGAACGGCCACAAGTGCAGCGATGGTCGCAGCGTGATCCATGATCGCAGTGCTGTGGCGTCCGCGCTGTCACTGACCAGAAAAGTGCGCGAACTGATTTCCCGCCGGCGCTTTCATGGAGGGAGGGAGGGCGTTAGTGACGGACGGATGACGACAAATTTTTTTTACCCAGAAGGCATTGGCGGCTCGACCCAGAATTCCGATGGGCAGCGGGGACTGCGGGAACTGTGGGATAGCTGCCCACAGTGCACCGCTTCCAATATCGACGCTCGCCCCGTTAGTGTGGACTCACAAAGTCGAATTACTGTCCTTAGTGTGTCCTTAGTGTGGACACACACGTTCGACTTTGCAATATCGATTCCACATATTCGATTTAAGTAAAATCGAATTACCCTCGTAGTGTAGACATACCCTTATTTCAGAGGATCCTGGGTTTTCAATTTTGGGGATTAAACAATTAGAAAAACGAAAAATGGTTTGAGTAAGAGCCCTTCAAAATGAAAAATGGCTTTCTTAGCCAGCTCTGGATGAACTGCTCTGGCAAAAATGAATATTGTTTAATTTTCATTTTGAATTAAAGACCTGGAAAGCTAAGTAATACTGAGGCTAATGATGAGCTGAGCTGTGCTGCAGCTCCTCTGAGGGCCATAAAAATGTATTAAAACAGGAATTATTTTGTACACTGTGCTGTACTTCAATGTTTAATTCTCAGCAGGCTATAAAATCACTTCCAGGATAATGAAATTACAAAAGAATTTTAATTTCATTTGAGATCTCTTCTCATTACAAAATATTAAGAAAACATGGGTGGAGGAGACGATGTGCAATTTCCACTGTGGATCTTCAGACTGGACATGTTTTTTTGACAGGATTACCTGTGAAAGACTTTTGTAAATGAGAGGTAGTGCAGAGGCCTTGTAATACTGCTGGCTGACCTCAGTTCATGCACTATAAACATCTCTGCCACAAAGGGACCCAATGCACACCCCTAGCAAGCAATATTTACAGAGAAGAGACTCATTATCAGGCACTAAGATGTTACAGTAAAGGCTGAATGTAGCAAAAAGAGAACAAATTTTATGTGTTATTATTAGATTAATGGAAACAGCTGAAGTTTACATTTCTACATTATTTCAAGTGAAACTAGCAAAATGTTTCTAACTATAAATATTTCCTCATGACCTGTGAAACAATCAGGGGCTTCATCTTTGCACCTGATTCAACAGCTGTTGTTCAGGCCAAATATTGTCAAAGGGGATATTTCAAGTTTGGGTGTCTTTCTAAACAATATGCTCTAGCTCCAGCAGAAGCTATGCGCTTGATGCAGGAATTACTGGGTGGAATTCTATGGCCTGTGTTATACAGGTCAGACTAGCTAATCATAATGGTCCCTTCTGCCTTAAATTCTATGAATCTCTACTGTTTGTCTGAGTAACAGAGTGCAGGATTGGTGCTGTAAAAATGTAATGTTTTTGCACTTCTAAAAGTCTGTCTAGAGCTAAAGGTAAAGGCTAAATCTTTCCATTCTCGCTAAAGCCTAAGTAAATGAGAAGCTCCCCAGTTGTCCGAGAGGGAAGGAACACTCATGAAACAATCCCATGGAAATCTGATCAATGGATTGACATAGTGGCAGGTCCCCTGGCTCTGCCCCCTCCTCCCTAAGACACTCACCTTTCAGACTGCCTCTGAGCAACAGCATGCATTAAACCCCACGATGCAATGTTTTACAACAGGCAGAGAATAACTACACCTTGCTGCATGGGCTCTCCACTGTCTGCCTCCAGCTGCTCAGCTGAACTGCATCAGTCTTTTGCTTTTAGCCTGACAGAGAGGTGGAGAAGTATGATACTGTTACAGGCAGAGGGACAAGTTTGGGGAAGGAAATGTTAATATTTGTAAGCCCTGCTGTAATATTTTACTAGAATGGGGATTTGGGTTTAGTGCAGTAACCTGAACAGAAATGTCAGGAAAGATTAACATAAAAGCACTTTGAGCTCTGCCTTCTACAAAACAAAGCTGGAATGGGGCCGTAAATGTAATCAAAACCTGAGTTTGTATTTGCTTTTCTCACCCTGGCAGCCTGGATTCAGCACAACCTAGACTTTACTAAAAACAAAAATAGAAATGGAGGCGTGACATGTAAAACATACTGGGTTTCAGGAAAAGTGAGTTTTCTTTATAGAGTTTGGATAAGGAAAATTGTCTATTGCCATTCAGATTGAACATGGATGTAATCATGATGCTCACTCTATCTCTCCTAAGGTTTTGTATGGTCACCCATAACCATAGAATACCTGTGCCTCCCACATGTTATAGCCTAGAAAACTCAAACAAACAAAAGGATTCCTTTGTTCTATTTCCAGAATTCACTTAGGATTTAGGCCCTTTTCCAGCCATTGTCCAATAATAGCCTGGGTCCAATGCTACCTCAATAATGCATTGTACTTCTATAGCACTGTCCTTGCAAAGATCTCAGTGCATTTTTCAAATATTGATCATTAAGACTTTCGGTGGGAGTTGGGCAAAGTCCTTTAGGCACCACTGAAAATCCAGTGCCAGATTTTAGTGCTATGTCCAGAAGAGCTCATTGAAAATTGTCAATTTTTGAAAGGTTGATGACATTTTTCTTTGAAAATTCAAATTTTGATGAAAAAAAATGAATGCAATTTTTGCATGAAAATGTTCCTTCATTTTTTTCAACCAGCTCTGTTATCCTGGGACAAGAGGAAAAAAAGAGAAAGCAGAACACCTGGACAGGTGCTGGGAGGCCACACAAGATCTGGAGAAGGAAATAAGTGAGCATGGAGAGAAGACCCAAAGCTGGGATGAAGAGAAAGGAGGGAGGAAATGCAATAATAGACATTTGAAGAGGGATGGTAGAGAGAGAGAAGACATAACAGATGGGAAGGGGAGACAAAAATAAAGGAACAGAAAACATAGGAGCAGGATCCAGGATACACAGGGGAAGAGATAGATAACCAAAATAGAACTATAAGGGAACAGGGTGAAAAAGGCATTAATTATTCCTGTATACTATCACCTGTAGACCCCCAACGAGCTCCAGCCCCATTCTGATATGCACTTTGCGTATATACAGTCAGATACAGTCTAAATGGACAAAACATAGGCAGCGAAGCAGTCACAGAGAAGAGACATGCCTAAGGTCACACAGCAGGGTATTGTTAGAATTGAGAATAGAATCCAGATTTCTTAAATACCATTACATTGCCTTAGCTGCTGAGCCACACTGCCTCTGTTAAAGGGGTGAGAAACTAAAATAAGGACACAGAGGAACAAACAGTGGAGGAAAGAGGAGATGGGAGACAAGCAAGAGATAAAATAGCGAAGTGTCTTGGTTTTTCATTTTGAAGATGTAATGATCCTATTCAGGTTCATAGAGCTGATTTTTTTAAAAGTGATTTACTCCCGCTTAATAGGTGCATTTTCAATGCTTAATTTGTGCCAGGGCTTGCCAGAGCTGAGCCCCAGCACCTCTAGGCTTGGCAGTTCATAGCACCTCTGGGCTGTCCGTGTCAGTTATGAAAGTAAACAAATTGCTTGAGCCCCACCACCTCGTTCATTACAAATTAAGCTCTGTGCCTTTTCTCCGCACTCACGGACCTTGTGTGCCAGCCTGCCCCCCCCCCCCCAAGTAAACTGCAAATCTGCATGATGGGGCACATGAGTGCTCCTATAGCTGGTGATCGAACCATATTTCATTTCAAGTGCAATACTAGAACATTCTGTGTTTATTTTAATACGTTCTCTACTTAATTTGTATAATTTAGTTCAAACCATTACTTGTTTAGTCTAAGATCGCCAAATTTATGGAGAACATTTATCCTGGTCTTTTAAACAGTTCCATTGTATCCATACAATGAACACTAAAAGAGATGTGATTCCAGAAGCTGTGCAGGCTTCTATTCATTTGTGCCAAGTTCCACATTATATTTATCTTCCAGCTATCACCCAAACACAGGCCCAATTCATACAAAACAGGCTTTGTACTGCCACGGAGCTTGCTTTTTTTAGACCATATAAAATGAACTATGAGTTTCCTTTGCCTTCCTTCCACCCCTCCCCTTTCTCTAATACCCACTCCTCTTCATTTCCTTTTTCTTCCTTTGTTTTATTTGTGCTGGTGTAAAATATACCAAACTTCTTAAAACATGAATTTGGGGATCCTGAATCTTGGATCCAGTAGCAGCTCCCACCACTTCCTCCCAAATGAGGTTAGTTAAGCCAACTAGGTACAGTACTTACTAAATTAAATGCTACATAACATTAATATCCCTGACATAGAGTACATGTTTTGTATTTTCAACTGTACAAAACTGTGGGAAGAAAAATGGTAAATGAACCTGTCATTCTGTGAAAGAGCCCAGAGATAAATGAAACATGACTGAGATCCAAGATTAGGTTATGTAATTTCACTTGCCAAATAACCTCCAAAATTATGGCCACTGCCAGTGATATCCTCCCCTCCCAAAGCCATGCTAGCTGGAATGATGTCACAACTCACAGCAAATCCATGACAGTCTCTATGAGGAATTCACCAACTTGTTTGGCTGATTTGAACACTGCCATGCATTTGAAAGTTTGACTCAGACTGACATATTTTGAGGTTCATGTGCTGTTTAGGAGAGGTTATTAAATAAGGAACAGAGAATGGAAGACAGCAAAAGTATAAGGAAAAATGAATGTGAAACATAGGACACCTATCCTGTGCCTGCCTAGTTTGTGGTAGAGGAAGAGAAGAATTCTTTTACCTGTTGGTCTTATGGTATAACTTAGGTATCTGGCTTTATATAACGAGAGCTATAAATATTGGCCAGAATCAATCAATCAATCAATCAAATATTTCTAAAATATGTGCCATGTTCTGAAAAACAAGATAGATTAGTATGGTGCCAACGTTTTATCATCATTTGTTTAGGGTGATGCACACATGGAACAGTGCCTCAGCTGTTCGCTGTTGAGGTCTCCCCATTTTATCCCCAGAAGCTGTCTCTACTGCTTCAGGTCCCATCAAAGCCATACCCCAGCTAGCGAGATGAACATTTTTTTAAAAAAATTATGTAAATAGAAAACTATGCTGGCTGACTTTGAAAGGCCACACTTACTTCAGCTGTCTGTTGAATTTTGCAGTGTCTCCTGTACTCTGAAACTTACCTGAAAAAGTGTAACTCAATAATACATTACACTAAGGGACAGCACCTAAACTGAAGGGACCTATACGGGGACTGAAAGAGCTTCAGTGTTGTCCCTTCACTCTGTACCCATATCTTCTTGAAAGGGTTTTGGCCTGTTGATCAGGGTAGTTGTGGACTCACTGATATTTCCTGTCCTGCCCCAAATTGTTCCACAGCCATCAGTCATGACTGATTCCTCCTGTGTAACTGTGACCCTAACAACCTCTCAATGCCAACTGGCAAAGGGTTCACTGTTCTGTAACAGCAACGCCTATCAGGCCTGACAAACTCTCTACACCCAACACATGGCTTTCAGAGTATTTATGCAAAAAGGTTTGTGTGAGGTGTCTAATGGAAGTTTACATCATACTGATCCTCCTAAGCATTGCGGGATGTATGTATGAGAGATATTTAAGACGTTGTGTGTATGGATTGAAATATGTTTAGAATCTGTGTCCCCAGCAGCATTGACTAGCCAGTTTTGCCAGTCAAAGGGGTGTGGAATCACCTATTTGCCCTCACTCTGCTGTAAGTTAAGCATTGTGAAGCCAACCCAAAGGAAGACCCATTTGCATGTAAAGCCAAAAGGAAAAAAGAAGTTGATGAGGGGATGTGAACTCAACACGACGCGGGTACACGGGAATACAGACAACAGGAATGCATTTCAAAGGTTTACTGGACTACAGCAGGGGAGAGAAGGACAACACCCTGTTATCCGTTTCACTGAGGAACTCCCTTGACAGAGGGATGTGGTTTGTGAACATTCTGGATCCTCACCAGCAAGCTCTGCAGAAAGACTCCGAGGTCGAGAAACTACTTTAGACAAGGATTGTGGCCTGTTAGGTTAAGTCTTAGTCTGTAGAAAGTGTATTATACTTTTGTTTTATTTGTAACCTGTTGATCTTATTACTCTTGTTCACTATCTCTTAAAATCTTAACCTTTGTTTAAAAAAACCCTATATTTCATTTGACTATAAACAGATTACAGTACTGTGTTATTCTATTGAGCTGATACTCAGTTGAATCAAACAAGCTGATGTGTTAGTACTGTTTCCTTGGGAGTAGCAAACTTGATCATTTCTGTGAGTGTCCAGTGACAGGGGAAGAATGCTACAGGGGTACGGTCTTCAAAGAGGCTTGGCGGGGCTGGGTTACACCATACATTAACCTGCAAAGCAAAGTGAGTTCTGGCAGAGCTCCTGAGGAAACTGTATGAGTAGCTAACAGACTGAGGTAGCAGGGATTAGCACCAGTAAATCTCTCTCTCACTGAGGTGGGGGTTACAGTCCTGAGTGCCCTGAGAAAGCATTACAGTAGCCTCTCTTTAGCTTCCGCTATCCTCCTCCTCCATTCTGTAGCAGAACCACAGCTGTTCCACTGCCTTAGCAGACTTGCACGCCCACACATCACACAGTTTTGTTCGCTAGACCCTTGTCCAACATACTGTAAAACAATTTATACTGAACGATCATACAATGCCTCTTCAATTTTTGAAGGCATTGACTAATCTCTAGCAGAGAATAGGGCTACAGTAAATGCCTTTAGTGCTCATATCTTCCTCAACAGTAGTTTATGCCACCTCGATGCTTATGTTTGGCACTGTCATGCAAATATCCATTTAAGAGTATATTTTTAGCACTGGGATTTAGCCATCTGATTCCCATTGACAGTAATGGGAACTGCCTAAGTCAATTACCACAAACTGTGCTGTACATTTACTGTTTAGTGTTTATCTTTTGTTTTCCCTTTAAAATATTCTCTAGTTATTTTGAATTACTCTGCTAAGTCAGAGCTGGAAATGGAACAGAGACAGGGCTGCTTGTATCGATGGACATTTGTTGTCATATCCATGGACAGAGGCAAAATGCCCATGCTAATACTGCTTGATTTATCAGTTGTCTTTGATCCCGTTTATATGGTTCTTCAGACTCATCTACAAAGTGGGTGGAGGTAGATGGAATTGTACTCTTTGATAACATCTCTCTGATGTACCCCTAATGGTCATAGACAACTGCTTTTTTTCCCAAAGATCTCTCACCTTTGGATTCCCACAAGGCTTAATCTTGTTACCTCTCTCATTCAAGCACATGCAAAACATGTGGGGGAGATCATAAGACAAAATAGCTTCACTACTAACCATGCGCTGGTGACATCAAGCTCTATGTCTCTTTTCTATCTAGTGTCAGCAACACCATTTCACACCTGTGGCAATGTCCAAAGGAAAATGGAGACTGGATGAAAGGAATTTTGCTAAAGCTCGGTCTAGGTAAGGCTGAGTTTAGCAGAAAAAGGAGAACGTTCTGAGGAACTGATAAAAGCCACAACCCTGTCTATCGCTTCTATCTGCTCTCCAGTAGTCAAGCTTGTTTTTGAGGTCCTACAAGATTCATCACTGTTTTGAGATAGAGAGATAGCAGTTGTGGCTGGAAATGCCTTTTTTCCCCATCATTAACTAATTAAGAGACTTTTCCCTTTTCCCCTGAGATAAGGACCCAGCCACAGTGATCTATGTTTTCATCTTCCTGGGGTTGACTGAGAAGTACACACAAAAAGCTGAACTGTGTCATTATGCAGATACTGACTTCCTACAGTAATTGGGACAGCACAAAAAGCTCCCATCACTCGGGTGCTCTGCATCCATCATCATCTCCCTGTACAATTCCAAATGCAATTCATGTTGCTGGTCCTGAAGTTTAAAGGCCTTAAATTTGCTAGGTCCCAGATTAAGTGAACATTTCTCCATTGCGCCTCACCATGGCAGTTAACGATTGATGAGGATCTGCAGCTGATGGTTCCCAGGAAGAGCCAAGGAATCTTGATAAAAGGCATCAGGCTGTGGAACCCTATCCCATGGAATATCTGTTTTGGCCTGAGTCTTGCCACTTTTAGGTCTGATTCCAAGTCTCATCTCTTCACACTGGCCTTCCACAAGTAATGGAGTTTGTCCTGGAAGACCTTCACCAAGAAATGATTTTGTTCTGGATAGCAGCAATAGTGAGGTGCTGTAGAGTCAGAAAAGGTAGGTCCTTTTTTTGGCCAGAGCTTCATTTATGCCCATAGTGCCCAGAAACTATGGTGATGGCACAATATAAAATGTGTAAATAAATTAAATAAATATTTAATTTATTTAAATAAATAAATTAATGGAGATATCCCATCTCCTAGAACTGGAAGGGACCTTGAAAGGTCATCGAGTCCAGCCCCCTGCCTTCACTAGCAGGACCAAGTACTGATTTTGCCCCAGATCCCTAAGTGGCCCCCTCAAGGATTGAACTCACAACCCTGGGTTTAGCAGGCCAATGCTCAAACCACTGAGCTATCCCTCCCCCGTACATGTACATAGAAATGTGTGAGAGATGGTTCCTGTTGTACTTTATCCTGAACCATTCATTATTCCTGCAATGAGATGTTCACCCCACACTAGCCTGGAAAGGGTTAATGAGGCTGAGATGGGGCCAATTAACCAGATAGGCCACACCTGGAGGGAATTAGGTGGCCTAAGTAACCCCGACTGATGATGGAGCCCAGCTGAGAAGGAACACGTGGGGCTAATATAAAGCCAGGAAGTCAGCAGCAGAATGGTGCTGTAGTGAGGGAGTCTGTAGCTACTCTCTAGGCATTAGAGAAGGAAATGAGGACTCCTAAATACAGAGTAGAAACCCCAGGGATCCAGGCTCTGAAGAAGGAGTTTCCCCAGAAGGGTGGTGAGGTAGAAGCCAGAGAGAGGTGGAGTAGAAAAAGGCTTAGGGTAACAGCAGCAAGGTGGAATGTTGTAGAGCTTGGCCACTGATTAGAGGTTTCTTGAGCTGGAATCTGGAGTAAAGGGTGGCCCCGGGTTTCCATGCCAGTCACCGAGGAAGTGGCACAGTCAGGGCAGGGGATTTGAAAACTGCCTATGACAGTTTATCCTGTGGGAGTTTGATACTGTTGGAGGGAAACACATAGTGACTTGGCTGGAGGGCCAAGCCATGAAGAGGGAACAACTAAGTACCAAAGAGGAAGTGCGCAGAGTCCCAGAAAGCAAGTGGGGCTGCAGTGCGAGCAAGATGATGGAAGGGGGCATCAGACCTGGACAGAGCTAATCCCCAGAGCAGCTAGGAAGAGGAGGTGCCACCCTAGCAGTGAGTGTACCTGTGACAATTCCCAATAAGTCTAAGTCACCATTTCTCTCTCTTGCTGCCTACTCCTTTAAAGTGCCCTGAAATAGTTCATCCTCTTATTTAATCTTCTATATTTTGTTATTAAAAGTATTGCAAATTAGTGCACAAAATGGCAAAAAGTCAGGGGGTGCTGATGCAAAAAAAAGGTTAAAAAAAAATGTCGCACGGCTCTAATCGAAGGACATGTTATGTGGCAATTGAAGCAATTCAGGAATGAGGCAAACATTCAGCAGAACAGTCATTCTGCTCCTTACATGTTCCTGCAGGCACATTAGCTTCTCTACATTAGCAGGGAGGATCTGTTCCCTACCCATTAAGAAATGGCCTGAAACTACCAGCTCATTTCAAATAGGATACCAAGCAGCCATTATATGTTAGTGACATTTTGGTTGCTAACAACTTGGACCAGATTTGAATTGATTCCCAGAGGTAAAAGGCAGCCTATTCCCCTTTGTGCATTTTGATTTTTAGTGCTGTTTAGAGCTCGTTGGAAAATATTTGTGACTATTTTTTTTTCCGATGGAAAACAACATATTTTTTTCCTACAAAAACTTGCACAGAAAAAAAGTCATGTTTTTCAGCTGTCTCTCCTTTTGTTTTTGTACTCAAAGTGTTCGTGTGGAATCCCCTGCTATTCTCAGACTGTACTCCAGAATGGGATTTGGGTAATGTTTGACCATCTTGGATAAGTTACCATATCATGTTCAAGCATGACACTTCACAAGTCAAGTACTGTGGTGTCAAAAGAACACAAGGATAAAAGGCAAGTGACTTAGCAACTGGAGTAATGCAGTTATTTCATCACAGCCCACCCCTTTGAATAGCTCACTGTGATTATAAAAAGACTGAAACACTTTCAGTTTGTATTATGATAGTGAAGGTTTTTTCATGTTATACCTGTGCAACTTCTGTATCCCAATCAAACTGCTATTATGGCCTATTATTTAACTGGTTGCTTAAGTTTGCATTATAACTTTTTTTATTTTTGTCCTTAGCTTAATTGCTTCAAATTCCTCCACATTGAACAGCAAAAGCCATTTAACAGCCCGATGCATTTGGTCTATTTAAGTCATTCTGAAATGCATTGGCCTCCCAGACTCCTCTTCTGTATTGTCCTCTCGCCAGTTATCCTACTTCATCACCTAACAGTGGTTAGCTGGTACTAAAACCTTTTTTTACATCACTGCCATATAAGTGGACAATTTTGGTTATACTTCTGATCCCTGTGAGTAATCTCATCTCAAGCTGTGACCTCCCACAGGCTCCCTTTGATATTCAAGCTAGCTCTTTATCACTGAAACAGCTCATTCTTATGGGATAATTATTGATCCTGTATTCTTTTCTGCACTGTTTTATCAAAAGCTTGTCAATTCTGTTTGTTCCTTCTTTCAAAAACTACATCAGATTTGTTACTGCCTCAGGTTTGTGGTTCTGCGCTCTCATTCCTTTTCAGGAATTCTCCCAACTGTCTCTTTTTAGTGTTCCCAGTACCCTTCTTTTCCCACCATTGTAGTCCTTTTAAAAGTTAGTACATGCTTGCATCTTCCAGAATATTTGTTTTGTACTCAGATCTATCAGTACACTGCACCTCCACTGTTGGTAAGCAAGTTTTCATCTCTATTTAGATCACGGCCGGCTCCAAGCACCAGCTTGCCAAGCAGGTGCTTGGGGTGGCCACTCCGGAGAGGGGCGGCACGTCCAGCTATTCGGCGGCAACTCGGTGGACGGTCCCTCACTCCCGCTCGGAGCGAAGGACCTCCCGCCAAATTGCCGCCGCAGATCGTGATCGCGGCTTTTATTTTTTTGCGCCGCTTGGGGCGGCAAAAACCCTGGAGCCGGCCCTGATTTAGATCATGGTAAAGGCATTGGACTAGGACTCAGGTGAGCCAGGTTTAATTCTCAGTTCTGCTGCAGACCTCCTGTGTGCAGTTAGGCAAGACACTATGTCTCTCTGTGCCTCAGCTTCCCACCTGTAAAATATAGATGACAGTACTTCCTTGTTCTGATCTTTCCTCAATCTCCTCTGTTTAGATTGTAAACTCTTCAGGACAAGGAGTGGCTCTTACTGTGTGTGAATACAGTGCCCAGCTCAATGGGGATCCAATCTTGGTTGGAACTCCTAGTTGCTACTATAATAATAGTATATATCGGTGTATGCCTATCTCTTTTGCCACTCCCACCAGGATTTAAGAATGGACTCTATCCCAAATAATGAGTTCTAAGTGTTCAGACACCCTAGTCTTTGGCCATGATCAGCTCCCTTTCCTCGTAGAATTTTCTTTTGTTTTGGCTAGAATCCATCACTCTTCTTTGGGACTAATGATGCATCGAATGAATGTATTTGTTTACCAAGGCAGGCTCCTTCTAGCAAATAAAATTACATTTGCCACTTTTATGTACTTGACAGTTTGCTTAGAATTTATCATAAAAGGATAATGACAAGTTTGACGCTGCAGGGCAAAAACAAAAAAAATTACCACTTTATGTTGGTTCTCACTTTAAGATCTTATCTGAAATAGTCCGTCCTTCTATTTTTAAGCAACTGTTCTTGACAGCCTTTCCCCTTCAGTGCTTTGTGCCATTTAATTTCACTTAACATGTCCTGCATGCTTCCAAAATTTAACCTGTTGGAATTAAAAATTATACATTCAAAAGATTTTACATCATTTTTCAAAAGTTTTTTTCTCAGCATTATTTATAATAAGCATTTGGAAGTTTGAAATTGTTTCTTTACTGAAGTGTTTACTCCCTCACACTTGTGCGATTGTTTTGTTGTTTGCAGTTACTGAGCTGCAGCACTTATTTTTTGTAGTTTTAGAAAATCACACAAAGCATTGCCTGCATTTTAATATAAGTAAACTGAAATGAAGACTGTATGTTAGGCTTAATATTAAACATTATTACCAGTTTGTCAGTGAAGAGATTTTAAAGCAAAGCCAATACACATTACTGGAGATTGATCATAGCGGGGGGGAAAGGCACCATCAAATTTTCAATGTGCTAGTCGAGAAACCATCATTAACTCACTGGGTATCAGAAATAAACCCAAATTAGACATAAGGTTCTTTGAATTAAGAGTGAACTGTAAAGCAAAACACAAAAGTTTATGATCATTTACTATATCTTTCTATAGGCACTTCAAAGGTGGGTTTTTCCCCTTAAAAACATGGTCTAGGTCAGAATTTGCCTCTTTATGTAGGAGGACTGTGTACATCTGGCAAATTGGAACTAAATTTTGGGGGTAGCAGTTCTCTGAGCTCTGTAGGGGGGGAAAACTGCCTGCGTAGGAGAGGGCCGGTGCTGAGGAAGATATCTGGACATGGAAGAGTCCATGGACTGTATGGCTACTTAATAATGGTGTTTCCTTTAGAAATGCCTTTTCCTTTTGTGAATGTAGAATTACCTCTGCTACTGCTTTTGACTCTCTTCAATGTGTAAATAATGCTTCTGATACTACAACAGAACAGAGGAGAAAGCTGAACTTTCCTAGATGGTGGTGGGTGCTGTGTTCCCCTTATAAAATTACATAACTACAATAATAAATGTGACACTTCTTAGAATCTCAAAGACTGATGAAAAAACTCAGCTGCCAGGCTGTAAGTGAGGAGTCTAAACAGGAAAATAGTCTTGCAGAGTATATTAATCATTAATCTGATTGACATTATGCCTATGCTGCACCAAAACAGATTCTTGGGGTGGTGTGCCCCTTATAAAATGGTATGCCAATAATAAATGCTGCCCTTATTAGAATCTCAGATTCTGAGATAAAACTATTGAGAATCTCAACCACTGGAAAAATAACAGAACCACTCAGGGGGTGTTGTTGTATTTCTGTTGCTCTGCAGCAATATCTGTAAGAAATCAGCCAGTTAATGATGGCTAAATTGAGACAGATAAAGTAAATGTCAACTATCTCAGCTATTTATATTGTCAAGAAAACAGCAAATGTGTGTGTATATATATATATATATATATAAATGGTGTATATTTGATTGTATCTTTCTTCCCCTACCCTTTATATGTCATTTGTTTTCATGGATTGTAAACTGTCAGGGGTCTTGTATGTATAAAAGTATACAGCATCTAGCAAAATGTGGCCCTGAACTTGGTTGGGGGCCCCATGGTCACTAGTGCAGTATGAGTATGATTAAATGATAAACTAGGTAGTACAAATAGGAAATATTATTAGCACTACAAACTAACAAAATGGGATCATTTGGAATGCTTCAGACATCAAGATGACTATTGTGCACAGCTCTTGATTATAGTATACTATAACACTTCCTTATAGAAATCAAAGGATTTATTGGGACACTGGAAGTAACAACTCCAGTGCACACAGCCAGGATTCAAACTTCCTACCAATCCCCCCAATCAGATACAACATAATATCCAAACAGAACAATACATTAGCACTAAGATAAAGATACAGCACCACTTAGTGATGGAGGTCCTGTCTGCACTGATGATTACAACTTTCTCCCCTTTAGCTTAATAAGAATTCAAAAACAGTAACAAGTTTTATCATTGTAACTCCTAGGAATCCAGATAGCCTGCCATTCACACAGATTGTGTTGGTCTGCTTGCTTCAGTCCTATATTCAGTCATGGAGAAGCATCACTCCAATTGGATATAGATCATCAACAAGTGCAGGATTCATATCCTCTAGGTTAGGCCTATCTGTTGTGGACAGATGGATAAGGATTGCAGTGTAACGAGGTACTGAGGACATATCGGCAATTTCTCCTCCAAAACTGCTCTCTCATTACAACCTGCTGGGGTACTTTCAAATCCTCCTGTACACCCCTCTGAGAAGAGGGTTGTGTCCCCTCAGTGTTTGTCTTCCCCTTTCTTCCAATGAATCTGTGTACCAGTTATTGATGCAATACAGAGGCACAAGCTCTTCCTTTTTGTATCAGCAAGGATCAGTTTTACTTAAAGTGCTGTGTAAGGTCCCCTCCAAAAAAGGCATACATTTGGGATTTTTTTCTGGGCTCCTTTTTCTAGCTGCATAGCCACACCTTTTCCTTCCTGGAAAAGCACATAGTTCTCCTTTTTCCTGGCATCTTGTGCCTGGTATGCTCACTTCCCATTCATCTGTTCCTCCATTTGCCATTTCTCCAACTTGTGTAGTTCAGGGGATCTTGCCAGTGCTTCCTGCCTGAACATCAAGTTATATGGAGGTAAAGATTTGCCAAGTCCAAAAATAATATAATAGGGAGAGTAATGAGTAGCTGAGTGTCAGCTGGCGGCAAAAGATGTCTTCAAGCTTGGATCAGTTTTATTGGTCTAAGGGCTTTGTCTACATGACCAATTAGTTCGTTGCAAGCTGGGATGTGAGTCTACCCCACACTAGCCTGCTGTGGAATTATTGTCTTTGTGGACCAGTTGTCTGTGTGGACCCGGCTGAAGTGCATTAACAGTTAGCTAATGTGCTTTGATCTAGTTGTCTTTGAAATGGGGCTTGCCACAAACTAAGTGTTCATGTAGACAAGCCTTTAGGTTCCAAGCATAGAACCAATGGTGTGGTTTACTCTCCACTCCCCCATTACCCGCAGGTTGGACAACACTGTTTGTCACCTTAGTTATCTGGAGTTGTTGGCAAACTTTTTGTAATAACCATGATTCAGATTCCGTCCCATGATTATTGCAGAAGCAGCTAGGTGGGCCAAACTGCAACACTGAACGTTTCATCAATTTGGCTGGCTGAGCCTCCACATCCTTTGAGAAGGCACCATATGCTACCAGCAAATATCGGTTTCCAGCTGGTGTTTCTGGAAGTAGGCCTTTCAAGTCAATCTATATGAACTCCAAGGGCTTACTACATTGGAGCATTTCCCCTAAAGGAGTTCTGCCTCTCCTTGCTGATACTTTGCTGTCTTACCTAGCAAGAGAGGAAAGTACCAGTTCTTAACATCTGCAGCCACGCTCAGCCAAAAAGATGTGTTGGACACCTGACTCAGGGTCGTTCCATGCCCCAGGTGGCCAGCTGCTTCATTATAATGAAGACATTATAGTCCTGTTCTCTGTAAGCTTGCTAGCAAGACAATTCTGTTACTTTCATACACCAGCAAGTTGGTAGCCAGATTGATGGATAATCTTCATTTCATAGATTCATAAGAGTTTAAGGCCAGAAGGGACCATTAAGTGTTGAATCTCCTCAGTCTGAGGCTCCTTCTGTAGACCCTTGCACCAAAAGTAAGTCAAGGTCATTAGACTGTTCTTGCCAGATAGCCTCACAAGCCCAGGCTGAGTCTGTTCTCACTGCTCTTTCCCAGCTGAAAGCATTTGCAACCACATTTTGCTTTCCAGGTTTATGGTGAACTGTGACTGTATATTCAGACAATTTGTGAAGCCATCTCCACAGGCATCCTTCTGGGTTGTTTCATAAGGAGCTACTACAGGGCACTGTGATACACTGTAAATTCCATAGCCAGTAATCAGGGACGATAGGCCTTGAGAGCCTCCACAATAGCCAGACACTCCAGTTCTGTAATGAATACTTGGTTTCCCTCTCATGTAATGGGCAACCTCCAATAGCCACCAGTCTGAACTGACAAAACTCATCAGTGTGTTCAAATGCAAATCTGACAAAGCAACCTTTGAGGCATCACAGGTTACCACTGATGGATGGGTTGGAGCCAGGAATTTAAGCGCAGCATGGTTTAGAAGATCTTCCTTCAGTCACTGAAATGCTGTGATTTTTTTGGTTTGGTATTCTCCTGTCCAAACAAAGTCACTCTGTTAGCTGGTATAATGGGATTGCCCACTCTTTGAAGCTTCTTACACATCTCTACAGATTCTACAGGAGATCTGCAAACCTCCTCCATGTTCATAGGCTCCTTCCAGTCCTTAATAATAAATTTCTGGGGTTGGCTCTCCAACCCATCCTCACTGACTGTGTCCTAGGAAGATTGTGTCCTAGGAAGGTAATGTAACTCCTTGCAACTGATATTTGTTTCCTCCACATTTAAATCCTGACTCCTTAAGAATCCTTAGAATCTCTTCCATTCTATCAGATGTTCCTCCCATATTTTATGGAAATAAATGAAGCTATCTTAGTATATGAGGATATCTTCAGTTCTCATAACTTGGGTTAGATCACTTTACTGCCCTCTGAAATGTCCCTGGTGCATTTATAAATCTGAAAGGCATTCTGAGGAATTGAAATAGCCCAGAGGGTATCACAAAGTCATTTTTTTTCTCAGCCCTCAGGTGCCACTTCAAACTGATGATATCCAGATGCAAAAGCAAAATGACTAAAATATATTGCTCCTGGCATTTTATGCAGATGTCTGTTATGTGGGAAAATGAGGAACTATCTTGAACTGTCTGTGCATTAAGTCTCCTGTAGTCAAGGCATATCCTCAAGTCTCCATTGGGCTTTTTTGCAATTACAATTGGGGATGCTGCAAGTGATGATCAGGTCATCCTCCAGCATGGGATTTAGCTTCTATTTCACTGTGACCTAATACACCAGTGGAATACAACGTGGGGCTGCCTCACAGGAACACTCCCTGGCTTAAGTACAGTTTGATGTGGTATCTGATCATATCTCCCAAGCTCTTTATTATTCCGGAAAACACACTAGCATATCATAAGAGCAGCTGTTCTAATCACTTCCTTTCATTGCTATCTAGATGCTTCTGTCAAGTCAACCCCCAGACTTTTTACTGGCTGGGCTGCTTCACAGTTCTTGATATTTGCCCCATGAGGCTTTGAGACACCAGCTACACTAGACACTGTCCCTGTGGTCTGATTTTTTCACTAGCTGCACTTCCTGATCTGTCACATTAATTATGCTAACCCAGAACTCCCCTTAGCTCCAGCTTGAAGCAGAGTCTGCTAAACAACAATCCTGAGTGAATACTGGTAGCTTCAAACACTCCCACAGGACCACTACAGCTGTTCTTTATCCTTAGGGGTATTATTACATGATGACCTGGCTGACCACAACTTGATTCCCAGCCACCACAAGGAGCCATTCCTCTGTCACGCTGTAGGCATGGTAGAGGCATCTGAGGCCCTAATTGTCACATCCCAGTGTCCACAGTTCCTTCTACCCACATCCAGTAGGGGTATCTGAATATTGTCCAGGACCGTGTTCATTCTATTAATACCCCAGAAGTTCTTCTGATGCCCTCCAGTGAAATCCACGCCAAATACAACAGCATTAGAAATATTGGTCACCAGAATTAAAGTCCATGAAAACTGAATTTCTCCTGTTGTTTGCTGTGGCTGATGATTGATAGTCAGCAATTTAATTCCTGCAGTACATTTTTTTTTTTTCATTTTAGCACTGGTTGTTCTCCTTGGCTCAGACTTATCTGAGATCCTGCATCCAACAGTAGTGTGGTTTTCCAGCTGTCAGTTTCTCCAGACACAGTAACGGGTTATCTGGGCAGCTCTTCACATGGGTCATTCTAATGGATACTGATAATGAACCTACTTCTGCTTTCCCTGATCTCTTTCCTCTGCTTGGGCAATTCTATCCCCAGTGGTCTTTGCCTTTGCATTGCCTGCAAAGATTATCTGACCTGGGACCCGGTCAGAAAACAGTCTCTCTTATCTAACCCACAGGATGTCTGTGAATAACTTGCACTGGGGCTGACTTCAACTTTTTTAGCCACATCATTAGCAGACATTTATTGAAGTGCTGCATCTGGTATAAATGAATCACCCTGGGGCTGGGAATTGACAGTTGGTCCCTTAAGGAAACACCCCAGTTTCTTCTTCCACATCTTGAACTCTGTATACAATCTGGTCTATAAATTTATCCAGTATGTTATCTTCCTTCACCAGCAGATTATGAAGTTCCTCTGTTAAATTTTTTCACACAGGATTCTCTCTTGGCTTGCCACTGGGCATAGACCCTCTCTCAGCATTGCTAGTTCCAGATTTGGCACAGGTTCTGCTTTACTTGAACTATCTCTTGGACTGGAAGGTGCAGGAAAAAACCCTACCAAACAGTCTTCTCAATGCACACAAGTAACTATACAGGGATTTCCCTTCCAGCCACCTCCTGGATTGCCATTCCTTCTGGTATTTCAAAAGGGCCCCTCATAGTGAATATATAAATGTTTGTGCAGCCATCTATAAGATCCATGATCTGTACTGGCAAGCTGCTGGTAAAAGGCTTTGCACACACAATCCAAAAACACTGCTAGGGACCACACTGCTTTCTCATCAGTACACTCTCTCACAGAGGACAACTGCTCAAAGTCTGTCAAGTACTCATAGATTCCAGAATCATCTGCATGTGTAACCCACATACCTCCAGGGTGTGGTGTTCTATGCCATCTAGTGGCACTGAGAACACTTAGAGTGAAATGAGTCTGTTCTACAGCCTTAGCTAACAGCCAGTGAGCTTTTAGCTCATGCGGTAGAGGCTCATGTACTAAGCTCCAGAGGTCCCCCTTTCAATCCTGCCCACCGACGATGGGGGTCTGTTGGTGTTACACATCACCAGTACATTTTTTTCAGATGAAAGTGCTCTTGTCATCTTGAAGCTGCTGCAACTAGTTGTAATGCTCACTTATAAAATCCCAGGTATTTATGGAACAGTACAAGCAACAATTCCAGTACACACAGGTAGGCCTCAAACTTCCTCAACCTGCTGCCCCTCAGTTTGATACAGCAACATGATATCAAAACAAGACAATTTAGCATTAAGATGCAGCACCTCCACCAACATACGGTGCTGCTCTACACTGATCACTACAATGCTTTTTAGTTTAGTCAATTTCAGTTTAGATTCTTTGTTTTCCGCACAAGTTTTGTTTGTTCTTCTTTTCTGCATATTTTATGGACTCAAACAATCCCATTACAGATATGCCACATCCTTCTTTACCAGTTAACAGAGTTATGATATAATCAAGCTTAGACAGCTAACATGACACACATTCTGGGCTAAATCCAGAATGGATATGTAAAGGATGTAAATTAAACTTTCTTAGATATAAATTGCAACCTGAGGGGCAAAAATGAAGTATAAAAAGGTGTATGTTAAAGTAGGGAAGTTGTGTTCACATTTTGAGATCCTTAAGGACCTGACCCAAAGCCTGTTGAAATCAGTCTTTCCCTTTAATTCAGTTGCATTTAGATCTAACCCTGGGTGTGCAAGTCACATTAATGAGAAACCACTTACACATTGGTAGAACGAGTTTTAAGTATGTCTAGGCAAGCCTAACTGAGGAAAGGGGAACTATTTACTGTGAGGAGATCCAACTACACATCCTCTCTGAATTTGGCCCAATATATCTGAACTTTATTAAACTCAGAAAAGACGTACCTTAGACATTGACTTAATTGCAGACAGTTTCTGGATAGAGATAATGAAAGAAAATATTATTTTTATATTCTATATCATTTGTCAGATATCAACATCCGTCTTGCTTATCTCTTTATGCTGTTCTTTATTAAGGCACAATTCTTCATCTAATGTTCCAGAAGGGTAAGATGGGGAGGGGACTTGGGTGTTTCTAACTAACATATATAGTTGAACTGCCATGAAGATAAGATCCAGCTACATCTTATCACTCTTTTCAAACTCCTTCTGCACTTATTTTTCCATGGTACAATTCTCCATTCTGGGGATGGAACAATGGGTATCCCTGTGAACTCCAATATTATCTGAACATAAGTTTTTAAAAAAAGTCTGTACTTGGATGTATGGGCTTTGGGCATGGGTTCAAGTTGCTGATTCATTCTGGTATTTCCAATCAATCTTTGAAGAGTCTAATGAATGCTTGGCTAAAATAGAATAGCTATATGGTATTTATTTAAATGCACTGAGGGCAGACATCAGGGATTTCCATCTTATTGCTCAATCTTTTCCCTAATCCTATCTGTATGTCTGGGCCCTTTATTTTATTTATTTTTTTTGCAAGCATCCTGACTTTTCTAAAATTATTTTATAATGGAGAAGTGAAACTCTTTATCCTCTTTTTGATTAATTTTGGCCTATCTTCAGTTTCCTATCCCCCACTCCGAGAGCCATGCAGTTGCCCCAAATTAGCTATTATTTGCAAGTAATAATATCTGGAGATTATATTATCTCATATTCATCTGAAGGCCATTAAAACCTCTCAAGATAGATTGCCCCCCACAGAGATGTTTTTCCTTCCAAGTTCTTTTATCACAGGCTTCCTCTTATAGCTGTGCAAATTTCACAGCAGATGAGGATGCCTTGGAATATTCTGGACCATATATTTAATCTCATTTTAATGGTAATTATATCATGGCCAATCAGCAGCAGGCAATTTGTGTGTGTGTGTTTGGTAATCAGGAGGATGATGAACTAGTCATTAGCTTGAGTTCCTCTGACCAATTCTCAAATTGAAATCTCTTCAGCTAAAACCAAATAAGGTTTATTTCATGGGCATCAAATGTCCAGTCAATTTACTAAGAAGTAGTAAAAGGTAGAATATAGTTCTATATTAGGAAATCCATCCGAAGTTCCCTTTTCCTTATTCCAGCCACAATTTTTTATAGAGCATCGTGTCTTTCCAAACAAAGACATCAAACAGCCTGCATTATTTCTTTAGCAACTTGTTATGAACTTTATATTATTCCACTGTTTAAAAAACAAAACAGAAAAATGTAAGTCTCTCCCACATCTTTAGCAGACGCCACCAAGGCTGCAGCATTCAAACTGTGTGTATTTTTCCAGTGGCTATAACTTAATACCTAGGTACCCATGTTTGAGGCCAGAATCTTTCCATTTTAAACTCTAAACCATCAGTCTCCTCCTTAGTTCAAGTTAGGGCTTCCCAGACATGATCAAGGATGATTTCAGGAGAAACATTATTCTGGCATATGTGGCTATCTGCATCCTTGTTTCTCTAATAACATCTGGGTCTTTAAGAAGTAGATTATTGAATTTCCACAGCTTTGTCCCATGGATATTTTTGATTATTATTTTAGGCTGGGGTTCTCGCAGGAGGCTAAGGGACTTAGGTGCCCAAATCCTGTTGAAATTGAATGGGATTTGAGTGCCTAACTCCCATAAACTCTTCTAAAAGTCCCAGTATTACTGTATAATTTACTATTCACTATCCCTACTTGTGTTCCTCAACCTAGACATCAGTAAAAGCTGACATCTCATAGGCATCACAGCAGAAGAGGGTCTGGTCTTGAGAAGACCTTTAAAAAGAGGAGACAATAGTGGTCTTAAAGTGAGTTCATGGAGGCCATTTCACACATGAGAGGCTGCTTGGAAAAAGGTGCAGAGCTGATCATGTGAGAAATGGACAAATAGAAAGTCAGTGATGGCAGTGCACAGAGGGAGGGGAAGGCAATGTGATTACAGACTGTGACCTACTGGAACCTAAAGCTAGCAGTGGGAATTCTGAGGAATGGACTGTAACAATCATGGATTGATCAACTGCCAATTTCTTACAGAAAGTGTTTGTGGAAGATGCTGAACATAACAGTCATTAGCTGTCTTACTTTTACACTTATTCTTTATTTCTTATTGGGCAGCCACTGACCCTGAATTTCCACTTCTGTACATCTTGGATTCGCTCACCAAGTGGGACACCACTGGAGCTTCCCATTTGCTTAATTTGAACATTTTGGTTCACTGACTGCGATTGTGTCACTTTGCTACTCAGGTGTTTTACTTCACAGCTTGATTCCCTTTGGGGTCCCTGACACTGTTAGAGGAAACAAACTGTAATCCTGGGTTCTCATAGCAATCTGGCTATCGATACATTAACACCTACCGGTACAACAACACCTAAAACTACCACATTTGCCTTTTAAAAACATTCATGCCCTCACTTTGCCACTTCCATTGCTGTTGAATGACACTTAAATCTTTGTGTTAAGGTTTTATTTGCATTGCTGACACTTTTATCTCACAGAATGGTACTGTGTTTTTTCAGAGCTTTTTTCCTGCACATTATTTGTTCAACAATCTGAAATAGAGAAACACAGGGATGGGTCTGCTGTCCTTTGTCCTTTATGCTGTATTAGCACCTATATAATTCTCTATTTGAGCACCACATTCATCTGTAATGATCTTCCATTACATCTTTGACCCTTTCAACAGGCTATTTTTCTGCTTGGAGTTTGGGGAAGTTCTTCAGAGTTTTCAGAGCAGCTATCTTTTATTCACACTGAAGTTCTGGCTGATGGGATTTTGGGGTTTGGTTTCTTTTGTATTCAGATCTTGGCTTTAAAAAGTTGATGGCCATGCCTATTTTAGGTCTCAGGAGTAGCTTTGTCACAAGCCCCCGAAGGAAGGTGGAGGGTACATTGTGATGCTGCTCTTGGAACAGATCAGAAGGCAGATCTGCATCCTACTTTCCCTTGTTTCTGAGGGAATGTGTGCCTATACCAGATGCCACATATTTACCCTGGCATACCAGCTAAGGAAACTCTGCATGCAAGTATATGGGGAGCAGAGCCAAAGCTCTGACTATGCTCCACACAATCCCACCCACTTGTGCTGGTAGAATGTAGTCATCCACAAGGGAGTAAGGAGAGATTCCCTCCATCGGCCCCCTTTTCCCCCCCAATGTCCTTGCTCAAGCCAGGCGACACTCTGGCACTTAATATTCAGCGATATAAACAGCAGTCTTTAAGATCCCATTGTGCACTTCTCTAAACTCTTTCGTTGCTACATTTGGATCCAACACATTTATTTTTCATATCGCCAATTATTCATTCACTGCTCTTGTAGGCTTGCTCCAAATCTCATTGACGTCAAAGGGAGCCTTTCCATTGACTTCAGTAGCTTTGGATCAGGCCAGGGCCGGCTCCAGGGTTTTGGCCACACCAAGAAGCCAAACAAAAAAAACCAAAACAAAACAAAAAAAAAGCTGCGAGCGCAATCGCGATCTGCGGCAGCAATTCGGCGGGAGGTCTTTCACTCGGAGCAGGAGTGAGGGACCATCCGCCGAATTTCCGCCGAACAGCTGGACGTGCCGCCCCTCTCCGAAGTGGCCGCCCCAAGCACCTGCTTGGTAAGCTGGTGCCTGGAGCCGGCCCTGGATTAGGCACTTAAGGTTTCCACCCTTTAAAGTTGCTTTTAATATATTAGTTATTGTCTGCTATTTTGTGACAACTTTTTAAACCAATATCCCTCTTGGATCCCCTCATGACAGGCTTGTAAATGCTTCTCAGTAAGATAATTTTATAGAACCTCATGTGCACCATTTTATGGTGCACCATGAAACAGTAACACGCATTAAGAGGGTACCAGAGCATTTGTTACCACTAGTGAAAGACCTGACTGGAAAAACCATAGAAGTGATGCAGACAAGAAACTACCAATTAATGGACATTTTACTATAGGTTCCTCTGCATTTCTTTGTTTTAGTTACCCAAATGTAAATTGAAGCTCTGAGCACATCACCAATTTGCTATCAACTTTACTGTTCTCCCCAAACATTGCCTCCTGGGAAAACCACTCGATTGGAATTTCTAAACAGGAGACTGAATTTTCAGCCAAAGCTGCACAATAGGTAAGGGCAGGTGGAGGAAAAATAAACTGACAGTAAGCAGCATGTAATTGTTCATGTCACATGCCATGAAGCAAAAATAAGTAGCTGGTGTCTCTGATGTCCCTGAGACTTCATTTAACCTAGCCAAACATCTTCAGCCACAAAGGAAGACTAGTATATGTCATTGTGCTATCTATATTCTGTGTCTCGCTCTGTAGCTCTTTCAATACCCTGCTTTGAGCACACTTACTCTGCTTTGTGCAGCACACTGTCGTGTTTGCGGTACCCAAACAGTACAGAGACGGTGTCAAAAGTCAAATATTCATAAAGTAATCACTACTTGAAGAGTTTTCTCTGCAGACACCAGAGACCATTTTGACACAACAGAGACAGTAGGACAAACGGAAGCATTCCTCTTAAACTCCATCAGGAATGTTGATATGTGAAGCATTCTTATTTACTGCTTCTTGAAGCAGAAATACGTCCACTTTCAACCTGTCTTCACCATTGTGGAGGGGATTTTGCATATTGGGGTGGGGAGGTGCTAAAGGGAACATGCGATAACACCATAGACCAGCATGAGAACTGGGAGACTCAAGAAGGCAGAGATACACAAATTTCTGTTCGCGGATCCTAACTTCTGCCCTCCTTTAGCCACTCATCCTCTTAGGTCTGGCTAGCTGTGAAGGAGATCCATCTTCAAGAGGGGCCATGTACCCAAGCAACAGCAAGTTAAGAGCTGTGGATCTGTCTTCCCATTTTTTGATTCTGAGGCAAGAAAGGAGGCTTTGGCCCTAAATCCATCATGGCTGATCTCCACAATTCCTAGAGTAGGCGTTCAGATTCAGTGGCTTCCAAAGTGAGCTCTTCCACATAGGATTCTAGTCACTACTTCTGATTATCTTAATTAGTATTTTATCACTCTATTTAATACTAATAAATACAGTAATAATAAACAGATTACATTAATGATGTTCATACAAAGATTATGAAGTTACCTGGCTGCCATAGTTCACTAATCATCATCAAAATTATAGCGGGAGCTGGTCTTGGCTTCATAACAACTTTCAGTGTAGCCCCCTCCATTCGGTTTCTCATAACTTTCAGGGGTTAAGGTGTTCAAAAGTTCATGTCTGAAGATGGGCTTCTAAATATGATTTCCCAAAGTGCTGAGTACCTAGTAGCTCTAATGAATTCCACATAGTTCCCAATTAGAAAATTTGCATCCATTGCCTTTTTTCTTTTGCAAGCCTGTGGTGCTGTGAGATCATTGAAAATGAAGCTCCTATGTTTTGTTTTGTTTTTCAAAAGAAAGAAGATTCCATACAAAAAGCAGCATAAAGAGAATAGCAGTTAACCATTTAAAGCCAAGAAATACCAAAAGTTAAGGTTGCACATGCAGTTTAAACTCTGCTATGTCATATGATTTGAGAAACAGAACACCAGCATGAAATTGAGGATTGTATCATAAAGTAATGTGGATCTGGGATGTGTTCCTGAATCCTTCACTCTTGCATTTGAGAACATACCATAATTGTGCAAACTTAACATCCACTTAAGTTAGATATTATATATTCCATGCAAAAACTAACATTTTATATCTTCAAAATGTGATAACTGGAGTCTGTACAACAACACCCTATGAGGAAAATAAATAAGTCATTGTTCCCATTTTTCAGATGAGGAAACTGAGTCTTCCCAAAGACATACAGAGCTGCAGAGAGAGGCAAGCCAGTGTAAACTGAATTTTTATAGCATTGTATGCTGAAACAAGAAAAGTTCTGCTTTGATCTATGTAGTCAGAGGTGTAGGGGAAAATCCAGCTTGAGGTTTGTGAGTGGATACAAATAAGAAGGTGGAGCAGGAGTATAAAACATCTGGGTCCTACTAAACTTGCAAGTGTGGCTGTGGGTGAGGTATAAATGTTTTCAGATATCTGCAGGGTTTAAATACTATGAAATATTTATGAAACATTATGCTTACGGTCACACAAAGAGGTGCAACTAGGAATAAGGGGATGAAAGACAGCAAAGAAAAAATGTAGGCTAGATATTGGGCTCAAAGCCTAATAATGAGGTCTGCTAAACTGGGATTGTCTCCTCAGGAAAGCAGTGTACTCCCCTCCCCCCCCCCCCCCCCCCCCCCCCCCCCCCCCCCCCCCCCCCCCCGCTTGAGTCCAGACTGGACAGAGCATTACAGTATTAAATAATGTACTGAAAAGGACAAAAGCATAATCAGACCTTCTCAGGAAAATGGATGAGATGACTCAGTAGGTCCTTTCCATCTTAGATTTCAATGGCCCAGGTCCTACAGGAGACAGTGTGGTCCAATGGATGGAAGACAGAATTAGGAGTGCAGAGACCTGGGCTCCAGATCTTAGTCTTCAGCTTAGCTTTGCCTCAGGATTCAGTGATTGACCCTTATGGTTCTGTGATAATGGGAATTATTTTCCTATGCCTTGGAACTGCCTTCAAATAACTGTCTGCTGGGTGTGACATTACACTCCATATTCTTTATGAAAATATGCTTATGATATGGATATGACATAACCAAGATATACTTTATACAAGATGGCTCATGCAAGATATCATTGGAAAGGTTATGATTTACTGAATGTGATTATCCAATGTGTATGCATGTATCATTTCTGTATCTAAAGTTAAGAATACTGACTAGGTAACAATTACAGCTGTGTGTGTATTTGGGAGACACCCACCAGACAACCGGCCATTACAGCCCTGATAGTCCATTAGGAAGAAACAATGAGACTGTGAAGATACTAATCTCTCTCCTTCCTGAGAGTCATCCTGGGACTAGCTGTGATACTAGGTCAGGTGGTCCTGCTACCTGGTACTAAACACTATCTTGGACTTCTAGTAATTTTCCACTCACAGGAGGGGGAGGTCAAGTTTGGAATACAATCCCACCTTATGTAAATTCTATTTAAGGCTGGGAGGGAAGGCATTCCAGACTCTCCTCCATGGCCTACCCAAGAAGAAGGACTGCTGAAAGAACCTGAAGGGAACGGCAGGGGTGAGTCCAGACTGAGACTGGGGTCCAGTCTGTAAAAAGAAATAACTAGAACTCTGAGCTACAGAAACTCTACATCCTGCCTAATTCAACATTTCGGGTGAGAAATTACATTTCGTAACCTGTTTCTTTAGTGAATCAAGCTTAGTTTGTGTGTTTTGTTTTATTTGCTCAGCAATGTGCTTTGTTCTGTTTGCTACCCCTTTAACCACTTAAAATCTGCCTTTTATAGTTAATAACATTTGTTTTGTTTATTATTAAACCAGGTCTGTAATTTCTAACTCAGTGGGGGCGGGGGTGCACAAGAAGCTGTATATATCTTCCTCCACATTGAGGGAGGGGGCGAATTTATGAGCTTGCATTGTTTAGATTTCTCTACAGCTCAAGACAATATATCTTTGGGTCTGCACTCCAAGGGAGGTGGACATCTGAGTGCTGGGGCAAGTCCCTTTAACTGAGTCTTCCCAGAGCTAATCTCAGTGTCTGTGTCTTTCTGCAGCAGAGCGTGGCTCTGCCTGTGTGTGTGCTAGAGGAGGCTTAAGAGCCTGGCTCAGCAAGACAGGTTAAAGGGGTTGCAGGCTGGCAGAACAGGCGGGCTCAGTGGTATCTCAGCACATCAAGTGGCATCTTGAAGGGGGGCAACCCGTCACACTGGGATGAAACAGTATAATTATGGGGTACTATTCCAAAGGACACATTCATTTTCATATCCTGAAACAGAACTATCTGGGACAAAAGACAGCAATGGCAATTAATATGAGGCTCATATGCTCATCAGATGAACTGCAATTCACCCCTCAGCCCCCATATTCATTTTCCATGGATATTTATTAAGTAAACATCAAATATGGGCTGATCATCTTTTGACCCAAATATGATGCACTTCTTTAGTATCCTTTTATAATTAAAAGCAACTGAAAAAGAAAACAAAATAAAGCATGGTTGTTTTAATAACATAGACCAGCAATGATTTGTAGTATTAAAATTTGGAAAGGGGTTAGTTTTAAATATATTGCTTAAATAACTGGGAGGCCTTAATCTTTCAGAAGTAGTCCACTCAGAACACAGTGTAAGCATGGACTCTATTGAACTTGGGTATACAGCCAAGTCCCAAATATTCAGGATTAGCTCAAAGTACTTGAACTGTGTCATAGCAAGTTTATTCACAGAACACTAGGGCCATTCAGAGCAATGAAAAACTTAAATCTGGTAGAATAGGAAACAGACTAATAAGACACAGTTCTGATCGGAAACCCATTCCTTGCATCTTGCATACCATGGTATCCTTATGGACAAGGAATGTCATGGGCTTTCTGAACAACAGAAAAGTGCAATTTCTTTCCCAAATGTACATCTATTTGCTTTTGTCTTGTTGACAGGACCCTTCATTATGTCCATAAAGAATAAGTTTGTTTTTGTCTTGTCTGTACAGATTTTGGGACTTATTTTATGAACTGCTAGAGGGCAATGTCGTCCCTTAATAAAAGTTTATTACACTCTTATTTCACTGATATTGTGTGTTACTCATTTATTTATTTTTTTGTTCTAAAGCCCAAATTATTCCAGCTAATTTACCGCAAGATCACTGTGAGCAACTGGGAATGTAAAAGACTTGTCAGTTTTATTTTTGATACAGATGTTCCCTTGAAATAAACATTTAGGGCTAGATTGTCACAGCCCTTACTTGGTCATGCAGGGATGCTTGGAAGAGTAAGTCATAGGGGGAGCATATCAAAGGCACAAATATGTGCTAGATAACAACTCCCCATGACTTTCAATAGGAGTTAGGTGCCAGACTTCCCTCTGCGCCTTTGAAAATCTCCCTGAGTGTCCACAGTTGCTCCCATGTGCTCTTTAGAAATGTGCATAATTTTATTTGCCATTATTTTGGGGCTTTAGTCAGTTAAGGTTACAAGTTGCACAGCTGTTTACTTGGCAAGTCAGGGCTTACCTCCTGGCCTAATACCTTCCTTCACTTCCAGCAATGTTCTGTAAAAGTGGCTATGGCCTTTTGGTAGGGTGGGATTTTCTATTGAATTCTAGGAAGTGGGAGCTCTCCTCATGCCACTAATATGTCAGACCTAGTCTATACTACACAGTTTTTTGCTGACAGAAGGCAGCTTTTCTCGACAAAACAGGGGTGGTGTACACACTACAGTGCTCCTCCTGCCAACAAAACTCTCCTGCTTTGCCAACTTTCTAGTCACACAAAACCAAAGACCCTAGCTCCTCCCCTTCCCTGAGGCCCTGCCCCCCGCTCACTACATTCCCCCTAGAATCATAGAAAATTAGGGTTGGAAGAGACCACAGGAGGTCATCTAGTTCAATCCCCTGCTCAAAGCAGGACCAACATCAACTAAATCATCCCAGCCAGGGCTCCCTCAGTGGCTTGCTCTCCTACACCCACACTCACATTTACTGGGCTGGGGCAGGGAGTTGGGGTACAGGAGGGGGTGAGGGCTCTGGCTGGGGGTGAGGGCTCTAGGTGGGGCTGGGGAATGAGGGGTTTGGGTGCAGGAGGGGGCTTCAGCCTGGAGAGTGGGGCTGAGGAATTCGGAGTATGGGAGGGGAAGCAGGTTGAGGCAGAGGGTTGGGGTGCAGGAGGGGGTGAGGGCTCTGGGCTGGGGGTGCTGACTCTGGGGTGGGGCCATGGATGAGGGGTTCAGGGTGTGGGAGGACTCTGGGCTGGGGCCAGGGATGAGGGGTTTGGGGTATAGGAGGGGCCTCCAGGTTTGGGGGGGCTCAGGGCTGGGGCAGGGGCGCGGGCTTACCTCAGGCACCTCTCGGTCAGCGGCGCAGCAGGGGGGCTAAGACAGGCTGCATGCCTGTCCTGGCACCCAGTGGTACTGGAACATTTATAGTAGTGGGAGTGCTGAAAGCCAGCCCCCTTATCCCCCGAGGCTGGGAGCAGGACTGTGTCTCCGGGAGGGGGGGACCCGGACAGGGGGTCAAGGCCACAGTTGGGGGCGGGCATGGGGCCAGGAGTGGAGGCCTGGGCAGGGGCCGGCAGCCAGGCCCCCAGGAGCAGAGCCTCAGGAGTGGAGGCCTGGAAGTGGGGGTGTGGCCAGTGCAGGGCCCTGGAGCCAGCAGCCGGGACACGAGCGCCCCCCCCCCCAGGTGAGGTGAGGGGTTGGGGGGGCGGAGGGCTGGGAGCAGGGCATAGGAGTGGGTAGCACGGACTGCACCCCTACTTCCTGTGCCTATGCTGGCACCGTTCTGTGCATGCCCTGGAAGCAGCAAACAGCCAGCAGGTCCGGGTCGGCGGGGGAGTGGGGGGAGCAGGAGGCTCCACGTGCTGCTCTCACCCACAGGCACTGCCCTCCCTGCTCCCATTGGCCAGACACCAGCCAATGGGAGTGAGAAGCTGGTGCTTGGGGAGGGGGCAGCACGCGAAGCCCCGGGGCCCCCTCCCCCCCGCTGACCCGGACCTGCTGGCCACTTCCACAGCACAGCGCGATGCCAGCCAGGACTGGTAGGGACTAGCCTGCCTTAGCACCGCAGCACCGTTGACCGGAGCCACCAGGGTCCCTTTTCGACCAGGTGTTCTGGTCAAAAACCGGACACCTGGTCACCCTAGGCACAGAGTTTTTTGCGGTAAAGTTAGAGTGACAACGCGTCAGTGTAGACGCTGCGTTCATTAAGTTGCCGTAAATAGCCTCTAGGAGGTATCCCACAATGCCCACCATGACTGCTCTGCTCACTGTTTTGAACTCTGCAGCCCTGCATCCAGCTACACAGGCTTTCGCCCCTCCATTTCAAAGCTCCAGGAAGTGTTGAAATTGCTCAGGGTGGAAGAGAGCTCACATAGCTACTGCCCAGCTGAGCATAGCGGCTCCCAGCAGCAAATGCACTCCTGCCTGGACTATAGGGTATTGGGTGGATCTCCTTGGTCTGTGGGGAAAGGAAGCTGTGGAAGAACTCAGAGAGAATCACAGAATCAAAATATTTATGCGGAATCCTGCTCTCCCCGCCACTGCCTGGGACCGGAGCAGCAGGCAGGCAGGGCAGGCTGATGATGTGGGAGAGGGAGAAGAGACTCATGCTGGGCTGTGCAGAGTCAGGGAGGGAGGCGGGGCCTGGTGTCGGGAGTGTTCACCTCCCCCCACGTACTGATCTCTATTGAGCTGGGGTGAGGAGATAGCGGGACACCAGTTGTCTGTGCACCAGCTTCTGCCTCAGGATTGGTTGCTTCTGGCTGCTATCTGAACTTAAAGAGACAGCATGCCAACATACTCACTCTCTCCCAACACAAACACACACACACACACACACTCCTCCCCTCCCCTCTCCTCTCCTCCCTCCCCCACACTTCAGTTGAAAAGCTTCTGGAAATCTAGTAGGATGCCCATGAAACGATGGGATTGAGAAACCTGCCTCATGTGACGCTGTTCCTGCCCCAGAAGGCATTGCAAACCCTTCCCAAAGCCCCCTGCAGCCACTTGCACAGTGGGATAGCTACCTCTGCGTCGATGCAAGAGCTGCTATTGTGAATGCGATGTGCCGAAACAAGGAGCATAGTGTGGACAGGCAACAGCGGTTTAATTACAGCGGTGGCTGTATGTCAGCATAACTTGCATCAGAAAATTTTGTAGTGTAGAAAATTCCTTAGTCTGCTGCATGTCCATCTCCTTGATCAGGGCTCTGCTTCTCACCTTGCCTATGAGTGTATATATGTATACACTGTACACAATAGAGATGATCTGGGGAGAATTAATTAAAGTAGTATACACTGACCGTCCATCACCTTGCCTTTCCCATTCCAAATCTAAAGAGACTCAGTGTAGGTTAAAATGATACCTTACAGCCAATATTCCTGACTGTTGAAGGACAGAACTGAGCTGGCAGGCTTTTGAGGAGAATGGAATTGGCAACACTCATTCAACAACCTTTGGTGATTGGTGGCAAGGCAGTATGGCTTCAGATGCTGAATGGACACAGCTGCCTGGCCCTGCTAGAAAGAGATAAGAATTAAGCCATGAAACTAATGAACAGTAAAGGAGACAGAAGGGAAGGTTATGTTGTCTTTCACCAAATGCTGAAGTTCAGGATTTTAATTCTCTGCCCTGCATCCTGCACAGTCAAAAGTGGTAATCAAACAAGGTTAAAACAGACTTCTGCAGCTATCCTGTATTTGTGTTCTCTTCACCATTACAAATTCTCCTCTCTTGGCCTCCACTAGAGCTAGAAGTTCTCCTCTGCACTATGTAGGCTACATCAGCCTCTAGTATACAAAGAGTACAAGCCCAACACTACTAGCAAGATACTGATGAAAGGCATCTACTGCAGCCCTTGACCTTTGAGGGACAGAGACACTTCCATGGCCAGGTGCTCAGAGGTCTGCACCATTTAAGCAGGTACCGTCTTGGCTTTATTACAACATATGTTTACAATTATATAAATACACATGCTAAGACCCCAGTCCATGGGTGCACCTGAGCTCCATAGGGAGGTGGGGAAAAAATGTTCTAAACTATGCTGACCTGCAATCACTCAGGGGACCACGCCAGCTGCTGAGCCTAACAGAAGTGCAATAGCATTCTGGCCATGCCTCCCTCACCCTAAAAATACTCCTAGGATCTGGGGCTATGAGGGGGAAGTGGTGTGGAACCATTATGCTGGCTCTGGGGTACCCAAAGAATGCCATTTTACTATGGGTATCCCCTGCAAGTGGTGAATTTATTGCACCTTATCTTTGCTATGGAGGGGCAACAAGAGGCTGTGACAGACTGGAAATTGGGCTTACCTAGAATATAGAAGCAACTTGGGAGAGAGAGCCTGATTCTGCTCTCACTTGCAACAGTATAAATCAGGGGTAACGCCACTGATATCAGGGGAATTACACCAGTATAAAAACAGTGGGAGGTCAGAATCAGTCCTAAAAGCTTTCACATTGATTTGGTTTTGCATTAAAAGGGGGTTGTGTCTTTCTTCTGTTCCCCAAAACCCCTATACAAGAGAGCTTATATGCATCTATATAGCACACTTTATTCATCGATGTAAAGGATGCACACAATATCATGTGCAGTCACTACTTTGCTTCCCAAAGTGTTCCAAGCATGCCTGGGCCCTTTTTTTTATCTACTGGCTTGTGGTTTGATACTTTCAAAATCTGGAAATTATTTTGCTGCCAAGAGTACAGAAGAAGGTGGGGGACAATGTGTGAGCTTCTGCTTGAACAAACACAAAGGGCCATTCTCTCATCTAGCAAAACAATAAGATTAGCCTTTTTATCACTAATTTTTTGCTATCCTCTACTGCTTTATACACACTGCTTGTATGACTTTGCCTCTTATCACCTAGAAACTGAATCTGCTTTTGTTGAAGCAGTGTCAATCACAAGGGTTTTTCTGTCCATATACTTAGTGATATAACTGATTGAAAAAGCAGACAGACTTTCATTTAGGTCTGCAATGTGTGACACTGTCACTGTTAGAAATGGAGAGAAAAAAACAAAAAGGATCCATTCTGTACAGCATAACCCAGAGTTCACTCTCTCTGTCAAGCAGATTAAGATAAAACTGGAGGAGGTCAAAGCTATTAACATTTAGACCTCAGTGTATATAACAAGTTAGCATCTAGTTAAACATTGGCTTTTTAATTGGAAGAGCTTGTTTCTAACTTATGTAAACACTAACATTAGCTAAAGCCTGGGTGGTCCCAATTGTGTAACCCAGAGGCTATATTTGATCCACATCTCCCTGCGAAATATCCTTTATGACGAAACTCGCATTTGAATTGTAAATGAGCCTTTTGATTCTTCTCTTCTCCCTACTACAGCATTTGCAAATGGAAAGCTTCACAGTTACTTGTGGGCTTGCTTTACATTTGTCTTCCCAACAGACAATTTCTCCTTCACACCATGCATTTTGTGACAACCTTATTTATGGTCAGCTCTTTGGACTTAGCAATAAGGATTCTGGGGCCACCAGTAAGGACCAAAGACATGACTTGCTTTGATTAATTATTTTTTGTAGTAAAGCCTTTAGCAAGAGCAAGTCACATACTCTCTGTCTTGTTTATGGAACACCCTTTACATCTACACTTAACATTTTATACATTACTTCTAGGGTGAAGTTATATTGCCATTTCCTCAAAATCCAAGGCTGGGTGATACCAGCTGGGTCATCCAGCCAAAAAGCTAGAGAGCAGTCAGGTAAGCATGAGAGGGTTTAGCCATTGGTGAGTGGTAAATGACTTGGTCAAGTCTTAAGTTGCACTTGGCAAACAAGGAGCACAGTGTCATCCATCCCCAGATAATCTTTTTTTATAATCTTCCTATATGCTTCAGGACACAGACCTACCAAAAGTGTATTTATGCATTGTTGTTGTACTGTCAGATCCAGGATATTAGAGAGACAAAGTGGGTGAGCTAATATCTTTTATTGGACCAATAAAAGATATTACCTCACCCACCTTGTCTCTTTACAAGTGTATTTACACAGCATGGGGAGGCATTTATAGGGAATAGGCTGCATGCATTTCAAAGTGGAAATAAATCTCAGGGAAATATTTTTGTTTGCCTACTGATATTTGAATTCTGGGGTTGTCAATATAAGCATTTGCCAACCACAGAACATCATGTCAGAATCAGCTGCACCATTCAAATACTCATGCAGCAACACAACACTCCTCAGTTGTCAAAATGTCACATAGGCATATATACTCTGAAAAACACTCTTCTTCCTCAACAGAGGGAAGTTTATCACTATCCACTTCACTTAAACAAGTGTCATAACATTAGAGCTGGGCAGGACACTGTTTTCCTGATCTATGAAAAATTTCAATCTATTAAAAAATTTTCATCCCCATAATGAATAGGGATGAAAATTTAATCTCACATTTTTGTAAACTGAAAATCTGAAAACAAAAATGTGGTTTAAGTGAATCAAAATGTTTCATTTTTAAACATTTTGTTTCAATTTTGACCTCTTTTCTTTTTTCTAACTTTTTTTTAAAATTTACTAAAATTTCCTCACAAAAAATTGTTTTGACTCAAAAACCCAAAAGTTTCCAGACTAAAATTGTTAACTTTTTTCCAAATTTTTTTCAAGCCAGGAGATCTGTCTAAACCAACCCTGTTTTGTGAACAGTTTCGATTTTGAGAAGTTGGCATTTGGGGGGCAAAAAAACTGGTTTGTAGAAAAATTCCCAACCAGCTCTCCTTAGCATTTAGGTATGAACAATGAAATTCCTTTTCTGGGCAATTACAGGCCCTGTACTTCTTCAAGACCTCTTTATATCCTGCCTAAAGCCTCCGATTCCCCATAGAGGGGAACTCTTTACAGTAATATCACAACATCTTTTAAAACGTATTGCAGAGCTTTGATATCATAAAAGCAGAGAGTGTTACATTCACACCATCCCTTTGGAGCACAGTAACATCAAGTACAGCAAGGGTCATCAAAGCCTTTCAGGTCCAATTGTCTAGAAGTTAGGTGTCTGTCTCATATGAAATTAAGCTTTAACCCTCTTTACCTATCTGATCCATCTATCATATGTGTATCACTGTAATCTCACTCCTCTCACACAGTCAGAATAATAACATTGTCACCATAAGAGGTATGACCATCCAGTCCAATTTTAATTTTACCTGATGCATTTTAAATGATGATTGTCAGTGTAGTATTCTCTATGAATCTGGACTGCTGTGTTAAATATATTAGTGAGCCCCTATTAGTGACCTTTCACACAAATGTTAATTAGGAATGCTCCAAGAAAGCTGTTAAAGGCTGTCTTTCATCAGATAGAGATTTAAGTAAAATAGTTATGCAAGAATTGTGAGAAAAACGTATAGGTTAAATTGTACTTTGTTTCAGAGAACTGTGTGTGCCTAAATAGACTATAATTATTATTATTTGCCATATTTCCTAATATGTGTTAGGCACTTTCCAAATACAGAGGGAAGCAGTTTTTTGTCCTCCTGAAGAGTTTACAATCTAAAAAGAAAAAGCAGATGAATGGTGGGGAAAAAGGACTATAATGTGCATGCAAAATGGTCAGGCTGGTGATAGACACACCTTGGTAGTTACATGTTTGCCTGGGGACAATAGAGATTGTCATGATTTATTGGATTTAGCTATATGTTAATCCTAAACCAAGACCAGACAAGAAATAACTAATTTGTCTGAAAGAAGGGATGTTCAATGAGAAATTTAATATGTATGTGTTACCTAGGGAGGTGGTGGAATCGTCTTCCTTAGAGGTTTTTAAGGTCAGGCTTGACAAAGCCCTGGCTGGGATGATTTAGTGTGAGATTGGTCCCGCTTTGAGCAGGGTGTTGGACTAGATGACCTCCTGAGGTCCCTTCCTACACTGATATTCTATGATTCTATGAACTAACACCCCGTTTATCGATCTCACTTGAAAAACTGGATCAGATAACACACAAATGCTAGTGGCTCAAATTAAAAATACAAATGTGTATTATAAATGAGCAACACCTTTTCATCAAAGATGAGGGGAACTATAAATGAGTTAAGCACATTAAGCATTTCTCTCCAGAGGCACATCACTAGGAGGCAACTATAATAAACAAAGGGGCCTAATCACACCTTAGCTAATAATAGTAAACAAGCAAGTTATCACTTTTAGTTTCTTTCTTACATGACTTAGTTTTATAAGGCCTGATCCCCTACTGGCTGAGGGAGCATTGGATGAGGCCCGCAGTTCCATCTTGCTGGGTCTTAGTGTAAATATTATGCTAATGGCTTGATTCTCTCCTCTTACTTACTACCTGGCTCCCCAGGGTTCTCAGGGACCATAGGAAGCTGAGAATAGCCAAAGCACCATGCCCTTCCCTTCCCACTCCTAGAACAACGCTTCCTCAGCTCTTGTCCCCTAGCACCCCTACTCTACTTGCGCTACATTGATGACATCTTCATCATCTGGACCCATGGGAAGGAGGCCCTGGAGGAATTCCACCAGAATTTCAACAATGTCCACCCCACCATCAACTTCAGCCTGGACCAGTCCACACAAAAGATCCATTTCCTGGACACTACAGTGCAAATAAGCGATGGTCACATAAACACCACCCTATACCAGAAACCTACTGACTGCTATACTTACCTACATGCCTCCAGCTTTTATCCAGACCACATCACAAGATCCATTGTCTACAGCCAAGCTCTAAGATACAACCGCATTTGCTCCAAACCCTCAGACAGAGACAAATACCTACAGGATTTCTATCAAGCATTCTTAAAACTACAATACTCACCTGGTGAAGTGAAGAAACAGATTGACAGAGCCAAAAGGGTACCCAGAAGTCACCACTACAGGACAGGCCCAACAAAGTAAGTAACAGAACGCCCCCAACTAAAACCTCTCCGGCGCATCATCAAGGATCCACAACCTATCCTGAAGGACAATCCCTCACTCTCACAGACCTTGGGAGACAGGCCAGTCTTCCCTTACAGACAGCCCCCCAACCTGAAGCAAATACTCACCAACAACTAGACACCACACAACAAAAACACTAACACAAGAACCAATCCTTGCAATAAACCCCGTTGCCAACTCTGTCCGCATATCTATTCAAGGGACGCCATCATAGGACCTAACCACATCAGCCACACCATCAGGGGCTCATTCACCTGCACATCTACCAATGTGATATATGCCATCATGTGCCAGCAATGCCCCTCTGCCATGTACATTGGCCAAACCGGACAGTCTCTACGCAAAAGAATAAATGGACACAAATCAGACACTGTAACATTCAAAACCAGTAGGAGAACACCTCAATCTCCCTGGACACTCAATAACAGACTTAAAAGTGGCAATTCTTCAACAAAAAAACTTCAAAAACAGACTCCAACGAGAAACTGCAGAACTGGAATTAATGTGCAAACTGGACACCATCAAATTAGGCCTGAATAAAGACTGGGCGTGGATGGGTCACTACAAAAAGTAATTTTCCCCTCTGCTGATACTCACACTTTCTTGTCAACTGTTGGAAATGGGTGATGTCCACCTTGATTGTATTGGCCTCGTTAGCACTACAAAAGTAATTTTCCTCCTTTGATATTCACCCCTTCCTTGTCAACTGTTGAGAATAGGCCATTTCCACCTTAATTGAATTGGCCTCGTTAGCACTGACCCCCCACTTGGTAAGGCAACTCCCATCTTTTCATGTGCTGTAATATTTACACCGCTCACTGTATTTTTCACTCCATGCATCTGATGAAGTGGGTTTTAGCCCACGAAAGCTTATGCACAAATACATTTGTTAGTCTCTAAGGTGCCACAAGGACTCCTTGTTGTTTTTGTAATGGGACTGTTAGGGTCTGGTGCCACCTCTAATCCATCCCCCTTATGCAGTGAGTACTCTGGGGGCCACATCTTCCCCTCTTTTGGTCCTTTGATGTCACCAGAATAATGTAGAGGGACTGTAGTGCAACCAATAGCGGGCTTGACAGCATGTAAACTTTAACTTTTATCCTTTCGCTCCATTCTATACAATGCTAGTCAATGTTCTTTTTGGTCAGTCTCTGCTGCAATGAGTTATGACAACTCTACTTAGGGGCATTACTAACAACCGTTCTTGAAGGACACAGAACTCTCTCAATGATGGCAGAGGAAGATGAATGTGACTGTGCGTGTATAGCTCAAGGTTTGGAGAAGGCTGTGGTCCTCCTTCTATCCCTCAAAAGAATCTGAAGGCAACTGGATCCAATGAAACAACACTGATTTACACCAGTTGAGGCTCTGAATTTCAATATTTAGAATTGTATAGTCCATGGGTCCTTAGGAAAATTTGTCAATGATCTTGTATACAAATCTGGGGAAAAAAAACTGCTTTCAGAATAGAAAGCCTTTGATAAGTGGGTGTTCGGTCTTTGAAATGGCTTGAAACAGAGGAGGTTTCTTGCAGTAACGCACAGCTCTTAATTTGCAGTCGGGTGTCATTCAGAGAGGCTTAAGAGAGGTTTGCATGAAAAATCAGGAAAAGTTAAGACCTGCAGTAAGCCTAGCAGTGAATGCCAAAGACGATGGAGGTAGGCTGATCTCAGTGTTGGCAGATGACAGAACAAGGAGCAATGGTGTCAAGTTCCAGTGGGGGAGGTCTAGGTTGGATATTAGGAGCGTGGTGAAGCACTGGAATGGGTTACCTAGGGAGGTGGTGGAATCTCCATCCTTAGAAGTTTTTAAGGCCCAGCTTGATAAAGCCCTGGCTGGGATGATTTAGTTGGGGTTGCCCCTGCTTTGAGCAAGGGGTTGGAGTAGATGACCTCCTGAGGTCTCTTCCAACCCTAATTTTCTATGATTCTGATTCTTCTATGATTCTATGAATTACATGCCAAATTCTCATCACAAGATGGAATTTGTAACAAGGAAAGGCTTTCCATATTTGAGAGTGTAAACTGACTCCCAACCAGGCAACTCAGTTAATGGATGGGACAATTTGTTAATTGGTGAGGGTTAACCACCTGTAACATTGCCATACAGATTGCCCAATTTACTTACTACACTTCTCTGTTAAAATTAACATTTTGAATCAGGTGCTAAGTAGGTTGATCCTACTACAAGAAGTTCCTTGACCTCCTCTCCCTGTAAAAATAAATACATAAATAAATTAAGCTGATTTTTAAAAGTCTGCATGTGATTTAAAACAAAATATGTTGTTGTTATCCTATATTAATATTCTTTGCTGTATTTAATTTATGCCAAGTTATGAAATGCAACAAAATCTGTCATTACTGAGGCTAGCCTAATGGGAGAACTAGGGCCTCAATCCTGCAAATATTTACGCATATGAGTACCTACATGTACATCAGTAGTTTCTTTAAACTGAATGAGTGTATTTGTGTATGTAAAGTTATTCACCTGAATTAGCGTTTCTAGGATCAGGACCTCAATTTAGATCCTGACCTCCATGGGCTGCACTAGAGTTCAGAGATCCTAGGGAGAGAGTGAGCCTTAAATCAGGCTTTTGGGCAATTCCCGTCTTCTCTGCTGATGTTGGAATACTGATTGCTCTCTCCACTCCTGGGCTATGTCCCATCCTTCTCACCTGAAATTAGGGTTAATGTAATGCAAGCCTTTCAGGGTAGACAAGCAAAGAGAGATCCTACTTTTACTTTCCCATCTCCATGCCACTGTCTCCCTCCCCCAACCAATTCTTACGCACCATACCTACCATGATGTTGTTGATATTATTATTAGTCAGCTTGAATAATCCCTGCTAATTTAGCTGACCTTCACTTAAGACTTCCCTAAAGTTGAGACACTGTCCGAGTAAATATTCCTAGGCATTTGTAAAGGATATATGAATCATGGACGACTAATACAGCAATCACATGGAAAAGTTTTATTTCCTTATCCTTAAGTTAAAGACAAGACATATCCTCCCTGAACACCTTTAATAGCTACAAATGTTTTCCACTGACTGTTTGTAAAGAACTATGTATCCCGTATAAAAAAGGATCCTGCTTTTATCTTGCACATTAAGAGGGAGTAGAAAATGGGAAGCAGTTGCAAATGTGATAAAAGAGCAGGTTAAATGACTACCGCCAGCTGAGATCTTTTATATTTATTGAGCTTAGTATCACAAACTAAACAGTACACACAAATGCAAGTCACTGAGCAGCTACATCAGAGTCACGAAGAAGAGGTTTTCATAACTATCACCCTCCATCCATGTTGCCATTCCACCTTGAAAAAGTATCAGGTTAAGCCTCCCAACCCCTGAGCCTCAAGCAGCTTCCTTCTGCACAAGTCTCAGGGGATTACACTCCGTTGTCCTTCTAACGTTCAGAAGAGAAACTTTTCAAAGGAATTCAAGTTTGTCTGCAACCTCAAAGGCTGTATTTTGAAGAAATAGCTTTATTACGTTCTTATGCCCTCAAAACCCATAAGAAGAAAATCAATCATGTTTTGATTTCTGCAAGAAGACTGGGATTATTTGGACTATTTCCTTATGCCTTATAAGGAAATATCTTTACTTTCATAATACAGTTAGCTGGAACTCCACCTAAAATAAAAGGCTCCAAACCACTACTTATCAAATCAAGAAAAATCAGAAAAAGAAAAGAAGTCTGATATATTTTAACCCACTGAATACAAACCAGAAACCACTCTGAAGTTCTTCTTGCAAAATAATCTTTTATGTTATGGGAAGTTGCTTGGAGACAGTGGTATTAATAATGGAATTGCATGCATTTGGAATAAAGTTTTTACCAGCAATATTATGCAGTAAATGAAAAGAATCATAAAAGATACATTACAAGTTGTTTCTACATAGTGATCCATCCAAGTGGTTTTTACAATACCATTTTCTTTCTTTATAGACCCACTGCAGCTTTACATGAGAAAAGGCCAGAGAGCTAAGAGGCATAGTGGCAACCCAATGAAGGAAAGTCAGATTTGCAAAAATCTGAAGGTCCACCCACTACAAGGTCAGAGGCGATATGGGGTCAGATTGTCAAATTGCAAATCAGTTTACACCATCTGAAGATCTGGTCCCTGGATGTTTCACCTCTTTCTCGAGAGGCTGAGGCAGTGATGACAAGTGCACCATATGATGTTGTATGATTAAAATATGACCATGTAGATCATTGTTGCTGCCACTGTTATACAATTGCAACAATCTTGTACAAAGTATGGCATGTAAGGTGTCAATTGAAAAGTTATGATTTCCTAAGCATGATTATCCTGTTTATATGCATATATCACTTCTGTATCTGAAATTTTTAATGTTGACTATATACCTGTATTTCAAATGTGTTTGCTCCTGGGGTAACACCCACAAGGTAGTTTGCATCCAGTCTGGCCAGCACATTGTGAATGAACTATTCAAGTTGATAGCCCATTAAAAGACACAATAGACCACAGAAGAAGCCTGACCCTGCCTGATGGGCTTTCCTGTGGATGCTTTAGCCAGAATAAGGGTAATGGCTCCTGCTATGACTCATCGAAGCATGCAAGGGCATGTGACCAGTGGCAGATTAGCCATTGGGCCAACAGGGCCCGTGCCTAGCCAATTGGGGGGCCCGGGGAAAAATGGGCACCCCTGCACCCGGACCTGCTCCGCCCTCTGGGTGCTCCTGCTGAGGAGTAGGGGAAGCCCCCATGTGCCAACCCCACTCCCCGGCAGGTACGCCAGGCGGGAAGAGCGGGGCAAGCCCCCACATCTTGACCCCATTCTCCGGCCGAAGCGCTGAGCAGGCGGGTGGGGGAAGCCCCCATGCCCTGACCCTGCTCCCCATCAGGAATATCAGGCAAGGAGATGGGGGGACTGCAGGCGGAAGGGGTGGGGAGGAGCCCCCACTTGCTCTGGCTCAGGGCCCCACAAACCACTAATCTGCCTCTGCATGTGACTTGCTCATGTGACCCTGGACTCCCTCTTCTGCCTGTAATTTTCCACAAACTAAGACTGAGAATGTTCCCTCTACATGGAAGAAGGTATAAAAAAAAAACCCTGGAAATATCTCCATTTTTGCATCTTTCTTGTTCTGATCTCTGAAGTATAGACTTACATTAAAAGGAGCATTCCAACCAATGGACTGAGGACCTTCCAATCTTTTGGAAGTTCCCAGAGACTTTACAAACCAGCAGTTTATTCCATCACTGCTTCAAACCTGATACAAGAACTCTGCAATGGTTGTATGTGTTTGATTCCTTTGACCATTTTCGCTCTCTCCTCTTTCATTTTTCATATAAATAAACCTTTAGATATTAGATACTAAAGGATTGGCAACAGTGTAATTATCGGGTAAGACCTGAATTATATATTGACCTCGCTATGTGGCTGATCTCTTGGGATTAGAAGAACCCTTTGTTTGATTAAATTAGTTTTAAATAACCACTCATCCTAAAGTCTAGTGTCTGTGTGCTGAAATAATGGCTGGGATACCTAAGGAGACTGTATTTCTGACGTCTTGTTAACCAGTGCGGTGAGACAGAAGTGTACTTTTGTTACTGGCTTGGTATATCTTATGGAAGAATAACCACCAGTTTGGGGTGGGTCTGCCCCATTTCTCAGCAGTTTGTCCTGAATCTGGTATTCTCAGCTGTGACCCACTGAGGCACGGTGACACACCACTCAATAGCATCTGTTTCCAGGTGGTCAAAATCATAGTTTTATGAAACTTTATAATTTCTGCCTTCTACCAGAAGGTTGGGTGGACAATAGGAATCAGCAAAAGGGGCTGAAGAAAATAAATAAGGAAATGAAGATGATTTCACAGAAGTTATGAGTCCTCAAGAATTATGCTGTTGTTTTTGTCCTTCTTCCATAACTCTTGCCTGTGTATGTATTTCATTACTATGATCACTATCTGACTCCTATATCCTCAACCCAGACATTTATTTGTCTTTTTCACAAATACAGGTGCATATTTACAGTTTGATTCACTCCTCTGTCCCTTCCTTTTTGAGGATTTATCAAGGCTGTCTGGGCCTGCATGCTATCATGGGGTTTTCAATATTCTATATCTTACATTCCAACAGAATTAATCAGCATCAATGGCTCATTATGATGACATACCTTCTCCTGATACTTTTAATATTCTCTCTTGAGAGTCATGAATCAATTTAGGATTAGTAAATATTCACATTTCTAACACATCACTAGCTATTAGACAATATAAAATTAGAATTGGTTGAAATTGTAGATTCTTCAAATCTGATTTTTGGGGTTTTTTTGCAAAAAATTTACATTTTAGAAATTTGTCATTCTCACAACTTCTTTGGCAAACAATCTTAACTGAAATCTTTACTGAAAACATTACTGGCAATGTGGTTATGAGCATTTTCCATTTACTGAAAACTATAAATGAAATGTTTTGATAACCATCTCAAAATCCACAATTTTCTTGATAACAATAAAAATAACTGGTGAAAACATTCCTTGATTTTTTTTTAAACAAATAATTAATTGTCAAGCACTCTGAACCAAAACAATTTGAAATTTTCATGAAATTTGTTTTTCATTTTTAAAATGGCTTTGTATAAATTAGATATTTTATTGAATAAAAGTTTCAGGTTAACCTTAACTAGGATGACCAAATGTCCCCATTTTATAGAGACAGTCCCAATTTTTGGGTCTTTTTCTTATATAGGCTCCTATTACCCGCTACCCCCGTCACGGTTTTTCACATTTGCTGTCTGGTCACCCTAACCTTAACCCAGACAGTGAGTCTGATGTGCTAACTTAGTGCTCCTTTAAAAGGCTTTTCATTATTAAGTGACTTCTGATAGAAAAAAGGTCTCTGTGCTGTACTACCTAACCTCTATTGACTTCTGTTATAAATTTCCCCTTAATGCATCGCACAGTCAGAGTGAGCATGATACATAAAGGAATTGAATTCCATATCCAAGGAATTCACTGTGTTCATAAAACATAGTCCACCCACATGGAGGGGGCATTTAATGGAGCAGATTAAAGGCATTTTAAAGGTGGATGAAGAGGACTAATCTGGTGAATACATACATAGGATGCAGCCATATCCTGTAAAACTCTTTCTAAATGAGAACCAAAATTTTTAAATGAGCCCACTGCTTTGCTGAATGCCAATAGCATGCTCTTAGTTATAGACATAATGGCCCAGATTCAGACTTTATGTATGTGAATGCAACTCCATTGAAACCAAGACTTAACCTACCAATGTCGGAGAAATGACAGCTGAAACATCAGCAGCCCAAACACAGACAACTCCAGAGGAAATGAAAGTATGCTTTAAGCTTACAGCAGCCTGAGTCAGGCAACCTACCTGCAGAAATGAACCTTAAAGTTATGCAACTAATATGTACTTTACAAAAAAGCTGAGAACCATCAATGACTCCATCATTAACAGCATTACCTGGATAATAAATTACCACTGAAAGCCACCAGAGAGGAAAACGTAAGACTATTACAATGGGGAACCAGTCAACAGCAGCTCAGAATTGTCTTATATTTAAGAAAATGTGAAGATATGCACAACTTCATCAGGAAAAGTACCAAACTGATTCCAGGAGAGCATGCTAGAGACTCATCTGTACACAGATATTCTGGATCTACTTCAGGACATTCAGGACACATAAGAGCCATAAATCTGCTGGACCCAGGTCATCCATTTATTAAGTGACGGTTTTGAGAACTTTATGGCATCCACATGCAACCACTAGGTGAACTGGTCAGACTACATGGACTCAAGTGCCAGCAATATGCATATGATACACAAGCTGTACACAGGGCCGGCTCCAGGCACCAGCTTGCCAAGCAGGTGCTTGGGGCGGCCACTCCGGAGAGGGGCGACACGCCCAGCTTTTCGGCAGCAATTCGGCGGACGGTCCCTCACTCCCGCTCGGAGCGAAGGACCTCCTGCCGAATTGCCGCCGCAGATTGCGATCGCGGCTTTTTTTTTTTTTTTTTTTTTTTTTTTTTTTTT
>NW_020664393.1:18188663-18220868 GCF_002925995.2 Terrapene triunguis
GGGGTAATTAAAAAAACGGGGGGGGGGGCGGCCAAAATTGTTTTTGCCTTGGGCGGCAAAAATCCTAGAGCCGGCCCTGCTTAAAGCAGTGGTTCTCAAACTTGGGCCACCGCTTGTTCAGGGAAAGCCCCTGGCAGGCCAGGCCGGTTTCTTTACCTGCCACATCCACAGGTTCGGCCGATCACGGCTCCCACTGGCCGCTGTTTGCCGCTCCAAGCCAATGGGGGCTGCGGGAAGCGGCGCGGGCCGAGGGACGTGCTGGCCGTCCTTCCTGCAGCCCCGATTGGCCTGGAGCAGCAAACCATGGCCAGTGAGAGCCGCGATCGACCGAACCTGCGGACGCGGCAGATAAACAAACCGGCCCAGCCTGCCAGGGGCTTTCCCTGAACAAGTGATGGCCCAAGTTTGAGAATCACTGCCTTAAGGGACTGGAGTTGGAGGATGGTTGCTCTTAGGACATAGGCAATACACAATCCCCTGGTTGTCTATCAACAGTAGGGGATTCTGACTGAGATCATGTCATTTATTTAGTTATCAGAATCAGTTTATTTTATAATATGCCCTATCCTTTCACTCAAGGCGAATATATGCTACATTAACGTAAACATTGGATATAGAATACGCCAATATTAGAATATAAAGCTCTCCTCTCCTTCTTTTTGTTATCAGCATTAACAAATACCCTCCCTCCACACCCCTTTCTCAAGAGCCTGAGGGTGGGGGGGGGGTTAAGATCAGTCTTGTAGCTGACCCTGAAGATCAACAGCCTCGGGGTGTGTCAGACCAAGGGGCTGAAATGAGTTCTAAAGTCAAAAGCCCTTCACTAAAAGGATGTTTCCAGCAGCTCCCTCCAATTTAAACCAGGGAAATGCCAGCACAATCACCTGAGCTGATCTCAACTGCAGCTGTGCCACACAAGGGTCAGGAGGCCTCCCCCATAGCCAGGAGCCCCACGCCATTTAGGTCTTTATAGATTGAAACTGACAACACGAATTGCACCCAGAAATAAATCAGAACTTGCAGATCTTGGATCATCTCTGTAATGTGCTCCCTATGAGAAGCACTGCAAAGCAAGCGAGCAGAGAGAGGCAAGATGACAGGGATAGAGAAGGTGCTGACTCAGCAAGCAGAGATTGAACAGTACTGTACAGGGCATGTATATAGACTTTCGATAAACCAACTGTTTTCTGAATCAACACGGTGTGCCACTGAGCAGGGACACACAGATGCAAATAAAATCTCTTACAGTACCAAGCGAATGGAGGTCACAGATTGAAAACTAATACCCACAGATCACATTTAGACAAACATAGATAGACAAACATTTCAAGCAAGGAAACACACAACATTTAACCCTGTGGTTGGCTTTCCACGCAGAGACTATTTATCTAATTGTCCCTAGACCGTACTCTGCCATGAAGTGGAATAAATCTCCCCTAAATCCATTCTTCTGCATGACTAAGTAAGAAATGTTCAGCTTCACTAATGGCTTCAGTTTTAGGGGGTGCAGGTGGGGACAACAGGGGTAAGCAAGTGGAGAGGGTGTGGGAACAGGTTGGGAGGAGCTTTGCCCCCACCTCCTACTCACTGGCTTGGGGCAGAGTATGCTGCACCATGAAAAGAGGTGATGTAAATTACCTCTGTACTTCCCTGAACAAGGAGGGAGAAAGGAAAACATCCACCTCTCTGAGGTTCAATTCCTTCCCTGAGCACATCATGGGGCAGTGCAGTTACCAGCCTACTTGCTCTATCTAGCCCCAGATAAATAGTTATTCATTCCTAGGAAATGCTACAGCTATCAAGCAGCAAAATATGATGAGCCAGTGAAATTATTAATTCATTGTCTGTCTATCTATACACACATGCATTTTTACAGCCTCATGAAATTTCATTTATCTGGGCCCCCTTTTTTAGTGGGGGTAGACTAATGGGGGACCTACAAATGTAATACATTCAAATATAATTGCCAGGAGTAAATGTTAAAGGATAGGGATGAACTTTTTCTTTTACTTTAACTTTACATATTAATAGGCACTCTTTTTGAGAAAGAATGACATCAGACATTGATATATTTGACAGAAGTGAAAGGGGGGGTGGAAATAGTGTTATTAGGAACACTCTTGAGGTGGTAGAGATGGTGTTTTTGATACATCAGCCTTCAGTCTCTGAGCACATCCTTATTAACTCACGTGTGCACCCAGAATTCAAATGAGCTACTGCTTTAGATGCTGGTTTATAGCAGCAGTCCCATGAGACATGCTGGAATCAAACTCACCATTTTAGTGTGTGGTATAGTATAATTTTCTGAGTACACTTTGTGCCTTCTGTAGCTCTCTGCAGATTAGAGGAAGAGACGGCACACTGCAGATTGTTAAAGAGCCACCCAACTCTGAAGGGTAAAAAATCTTCAACTGAGCACTATGCTCTGACCACAAACTTTCTCCTTCGCTGAGACATAAGTGCAAGGTTGTGTATTTAATATGACTATCATCAGAAAGATGACAAATGCCCTGAAATGGATTCACTTAAAGGTATATGAGGGCTAACCACTGATGTCTGAGTACAGTTGGCACATTACCACAACATGAACACACTGTATAAAAACCTGATTACAACTGTGAAAATTATCCTAGATACAAGCAATTCATATTATAACTTTGGAACCATATTTATATTTCATCATGCCAATAAAATTATTAAAATTGGTTCTGAACCTGCAATATAATCTGGCTTCCCAGTTGAGTATGGGAATACCGTATTCAGTGTAGGCTGCAGAATTTAACAAAAAGCTATGGTAATGCACCTTTTCCTACCTTCCCCGTCCTTTTCAGTAGTTGGAGGTGGGGAGGTTGCTTGTTTCTTTGGTTTTTGAAGATGCTGGTTAATACAATTAACCAGTATCTTTTGATGTCAGTGTCATCTTCAAAAGAAAAATAGAAAAGGAAGATTTCAGAGTAGCAGCCGTGTTAGTCTGTATCCACAAAAAGAACAGGAGTACTTGTGGCACCTTAGAGACTAACAAATTTATTAGAGCATAAGCTTTCGTGGGCTACAACCCAAAAGGAAAAGGAAGTGGAAGAGGAAACAGTGAGGTGACAAGGAAAGGAAAGGGAAGAGCAGAAAAAAGAGAGAGAGGGAAGGAGCATGGGGGCAGGGACGGCATGGGAGCATGAAGAGAGAACAGAGGAATTAGGAAAGAGGAAGAAAAAGAAAGAGGAAAACAATGATAATAATTATAATACCTGGCTCTTTCATAGTGCTTCTCATCAGTAGATCTCAAAGCACTTTACAAAGAAGCATCATTATCCCCATTTTATAGACAGAGAAACTGGAGAAGAAATTAAATGAAGATAGGAGGCAAAGTGCAAGATAGAGATGATACCCATAGGGCTGATTAAAAATTTTCAATCACAACCATTTTTGATGAAAACTTGGGTTTTTTACAAAATGACATTTTTGGTTAAAAAAAAATCTGCTTTCCATGGAAAATGTAAAGCCTTCTTTAGGCAGGAAAGAATTTGAGCCAGCGCTCTGTACTTACATAGTGTCCGTCAATTTTTGAAACCAAAATATATTCAGTTTTTCATTGTTTGTTGAAAAACCAGTAAATTTCTGACAAATATTTCTAATTTTTTTTTCAAAATTATTCATAGAAAAGCACCCATTTTTTTGACCAGACCTAAAATATGTTGTTATAAATTTAATGGATTTATCATAAATCCAACTGCAGATATGTTGACAACTTAATTCCATTTTTAACCGAGATGGTGAGTAAAAAGTACATACAGTATTGTGTATCTGTGTAATAATGAAGTATTTCATTCCACAAAAGACAAAGAATGCTATCAGATCTACATTATGCTTAAATATTTCACTGAGCAGATACTTGAATGCTTCCCATTAGAGCACCATTATGCTGTTTTGTAGTTAAGGATAATTAAAGTAATAGTACTAATGTTACCCTGCGTACATTACACCCATCAACAAAGTATCTTGTATAATTAAAATAAACCTGACCGTATAACAACAGTAGGGGTGAAGACAAAACTAAATCTGCACACTATTTGGTCCTGCCAGCTAAAAGGAGATTCATAAAGCTATTATTTCATAACTGGGATAAAGCAAGCATTCTCAGATTTCATAAAACAGGCGTCAAGTATTAATAGAATGACTCTCTCATGGAATAATTTCCCTCCCGTTCATGATTGTCCAACCCACATCCCCTCCCATTTGCAATAATACTTTCTCTCTGTGGAAACTACACCAATTGCTTACATGGCAAAGTGATATTAAGAAGTATTTAATGTGTTTTTAGCCAGTGTTAATGCAATTCTGAAGCTGCAAGCAAGGAGAAGAGTTAGTACCATGAGACTAGCCAGTTCTCAACAGCTCACCAGCAAGATAGTTTACAGAACCACAGTTGGGAACTCTGTACCAAAGCATATCAGAATAGAAGTTGTTTATTTTAACTCATCTTGCAAAGCCAAGTGGGAGCTATCCCTTACAGTATATATCTGATGCCCCAGATTTGTTCATTATAATTTTATCCATATTAATTTGTTTTCAGATGTTTCAATTTTCTGAAATACATGTTATTGTAATTTACCAGATATTGTAATGTCTTCCCTAGGAAGTTCTTCTTTCGTATGGCTTGGGTAGGTAGCAACAACTACAAATTTATATCTACATTTGATAGCCAGCACATTGCCGCAGTAGTGAGCTGATGAATGTCCTTCAGGCCCCCAGCAAAAGAATGAAGGGGACATTCAGATATGATGTGCTCTATCATTTGTGTCTGGTGACCACAGTCGCATACAGGTGTTTGCCTCACTTTCCATTTAAAGAGGGTTTGTCCACATCTCCCATGAGATGTCCTGATGCGATTCAATCTGCACCAGTCTTTCTGACATAAATCAACAACGAGCTATTTCTTTTGTGCGGTTGAAGTGCTCCATGTGACACTCCATTGAGCCTCAGCATCAAAATTGGGTGTAAGGATCTTGATACAGTTCCATAGAGGGTTGTGGGATTTTAATCTAGTCTTTGGCAGGTTCTGCAGGTCATGGTGAAGTGGGATCCTTGTATTGGCATTGACATGATTAAGAAAGCGAGACATCTGAACAGCTCTTCTAATCTGTGGAGGCTGGATATGCGATAGGACTGGGACCCAGTCAACTGGAGTAGATTTAAGCATCCCCGACACTATGCGCATAGTATTATTGAGTTGAGTGTCAAGGAGTTTAGTGTGACTGCTATGAAACCACAATATTCAGCTGCAGAATATATCAAGGCAATTGTTGCAGTTTGTAAGGTCCGTGGACTGGAGCCTCATGAAGTTCCGGCCAATTTTCTGTTAAGCATGACACGAGACCTGATGACAACCTTCATGTGGTGCTTCTGTTAAATGCTGGTGGTTTTTGTGCTCTGTGTTTTGTGCAAATCCACCAACATACCAATGTTATCAATTGGCCACTGGACGTTGTTTTACCGACCTCCCAGTGAACGTAGCAACGATTATACTTCCTCCCTGGGAAGTGTACATACACTATATATATCCATGTAATCTACTCCATATGCATTGGGCACTGTGGCCCAGAAATAAAGTACACCTGTCTCAGCTTCATCATACAAAAAGTATTTCTGTCTTTCTCATTGTATGTCTTCATCATAACTGATAAAGTTCCAGCATTCAAACATTCCTTTGATTCAAAATCTCAGATTCCTTCCTAATTATTGCAGTGGCTCCCAAATAACATATCATGGACACATTAGAAATGGATGGATGGATACAATGGAAACAATTCTTAAGAAGTCCACTTTATGAAATGAAAGATCTATCTTTATTGATTAGTACTGGGTGTTTAATCTTTACTTGCTATAGCAAGTGTTATGCTTATGAGTGGTAGAGGCTGAAAATCCACAATGGTAAAATATGTACACCCTTTCCCCCCAACTCCTAGATATGCATTCTCTGTATATTGTCAATGGCCAACCCCATTTAGCATTGTTTGTGTCTGATATTTGTTTCTAATCAGTGCTAATAGGTTTGGAGAAACATCTATAGCCTAGCACAAAAGAACAGTGAAATCAGTTCTGATTCATTGGTAGTGACTTTTCATCTCTGAGTGTGCAAGCTAAGATGTCTTTTACTTAGAATAAGCTGGTTAATGAGACCCAGAGGGAAGGAAGTTAGTTACAAGTGGATTTGCACCAAGTGTTGACATTATGCCAGCACTGCTGGAAACTTGGGTCAGAATAAATTAAAGAGGAACAGTCTAGTTCTGACAGATGAATTCCAACACTACTTGCACCATTTAGCCAGTTCACATGCTATGAGATCAATTGTCAGTAGTGACAGGGATTTACCATATAAAAGCTTATAAGAAGTATTTTTTGGTCCTGGCATGGCAAAGCCAATTTAAAAAAAAAGTTACATAAGTATTATAAGCAATGAACCAGTTTGTCTGAGATGTACATCTAATGTCAAGTTTGCTTTGATTTTATAGAATTTGAATCTCCAACATGAGATTTCTTCTTCACCCTGAAATCTTAGTGTATCTCAAGACAAAATCATTAGGGAAAAAACCTCATACCCCAGAGCTCTTGAACATGGGAAACCCAACCTTTTCCCACTGACATATCTCCCTTAGGACATCAGTGGCATCTTTTTGGAGGTGAGAACAAAGCAACATCCCCAAAACTCATTCAGATCTGACACTAGATAGTTTTCAGATCTTGAGATGGGGTATAGAGAGTGAGCCTTTATTTTATTATATACGCCTATAACAATATTGAATATTTTTCTTTAGGCTTCAAATGATATATTTCTATGTAATACAGCAATGAAGCAATTCAGTTTGTCTGTAACCCCGGTTCTATTCACTTCAGTTCTCTTCCTCGCGTACTCATTTCAGTGAATAGTTCCCAGGTATGAGTAGACTGAAGGCATTTCTTTATCCAGCTCTATCCGACGGCTAGATTTTGAGTCTGCTAGAGCCTTCTGAGGCATGTCTCAGCTCAGTTTGATAGATCTATGGGGTAGTTATTTAAATAAACTGTTGTTACAGGCTTGTCTCGAATATCTGGATGACAGTATTTTCCTTTCCCCATCCCCCACCCTACCTCTTAAAAAATCAGACTGCATGAGCCTCTGAGAAACCTGTCTATAAAATAAAAACCAAGCAGCAAAAACTGTATTCCTGACAAGCAGTCATTATTTGGAGATATTTGCATCTCACAGAGTATCAGTTATATGCCAGAGACTACAAAACAAAAGACAGAAAGTGCCAAAGTAAAAGTTGGAAGCACTACCTTAACTCTGCTTCCTACTGTGTTTGCATTATTATAATCCTTCAATACATGACAACTGTGACCGTTGGTGCCTGGGGGGACCACACTAAGATTGCTCAATCAGGGCTAAAACTGCAAAGAATGGGGCAGACAATCCCCAAAATTGGTGGTTATTCTAATACTTAGATTCACCAAGACAGCAACAAAATAGCTTCCACAATACCTTATTGATTATTCAGAAGCCAAAAATACAGTTCCCTTAAAGCAACCCAGCCTTCGGCTCCCACCCGGACAGTCAAGTCAAATATGATGAGGATTACTGAAAATCTTGTTCATCATATATAAAGTTCTACCGATCCCAAGAGATCGGACACATTACCCATCAGCAGAGGTGAAAGTAAGCCGGTCCGGTCCGGTACGGCGTACCGGCAAGAGCCAGTATGCCGTGCCGGACCGCAGCGTCTGCGGCGGCCAGGATAAAAAGGGCTCTGGGCTCCCTGCAGTGGCAGGGAGCTCCGAGCCCTTTAAATCCCACCCGCAGCTCTGGCGGCCAGGCTGGGGCTGGGATTTAAAGGGCTCGGAGCTCCCCACCGCTGCGGAGAGCCCAGAGCCCTTTAAATCCCGCCTGCAGCTTCGGCGGCCGGGCTGGGGCCGGGATTTAAAGGGCCTGGAGCTCCGTGGCGGCCAGAGCCCCGGGCCTTTTAATTTGCCCGTGAGCCCCGGAGGCTCCCAGCCACCTCTGCAGCTGGAAACCCCAGGTTGATTTAAAGGCCCTGGAGCTCCCAGCCACAGCCGGTGCCCCAGGGCCTTTAAATCTTATTAGGCCCCGCCTTTTCCGGTTGAGGCCATGCCTTTTCCGGATGAGGCCACACACCTCTCAGGACTCCGGCCGTACCAGTAAGTCCTGTAAGTTACTTTCACCCCTGCCCACCAGGTCAATGAATATTTCAGATCTTATCTAAATACAGGCTTACAGCCAATTCTTATTAACTAAACTAAGATTTATTAAAAAAGAAAAAAGAGAAAGTATTGTGGTTAAAAGATCATTATACATACAGATATGAATACATTTCGTAGTAGGTCAGTTTCGTAGTAGAGATCATGACCTGCTGAGTTGCAAAAACTTCTTTCCAGAATCAGTTCATCAAGTTATAGTTCAATAGGCAGTCCATATATAGAGTTTGGTCAAATTCTTCCATGAGAATTAGTAGGCTAATCCAAAATGGAGCTGGAGACCGCAGTCTTGTGACTCAAGCTTCCCCTGACCAAGCTCTGAGATGATAGGATCAGGTCCTAGAGTTCTTTTATAGGTCTCTGGCAGGCTACTATAGCCTCTTGACAGCATGATAACACAATAGGCATTCCTTGAATGAGGAATAGGTAATGCCTTATGGCTTTGAGGTCAAACCTCCTATTTCCTATGTTTACACAGGTAAACTACTAGTATTAATTAACATATGGCAATTATCTATTCAAACTATCAAGGCATTCGATTATGGCACAGACAATTCAAACTGAAGACAATATAAGTAATATTATTTCCTGCAACATCTTACATCTTTGATCTTAAGGTTAACTGAACCATCCACACACATAATATAATGTAAATAAGACACAAAAGTGAATTAGCACCCACACGCTAATTTGGTTACATGGTTAACATCTAACAAGATATAGATTATCACATATAAATACAATTCATATTTACCTCTAATTTTCTAACAATACAGGTTGGCGTTTCAAAGCTCTTGTCTATCTAACATGGCTTTGTTAGCTACCGGTATGTATAAGGAATGGCCCTAATTACCATGTATATACTTTTCTAATATGTCTTTAAAGGTTGAATTTGAGTCATTTAGCCTGCAAGTTGATTAACCCTTTCTGGCTCAGTGTCACAACCACATATTATTTCACAAACAGAATATATAACACATTTTTTCTACTATCTTATAGATTCATGTGCTTAGCATATATTAATAATTTGTCATCCTGGCATACTTCAATAACTTTGTTTTTATAATGGTTCCATATTTCTCTATTGACTTGGACTCTATGTGGTAAGTTCTCTTGTCTCTAAAGTATGCACTTTAATAATCTTGTCTGCACAGATGTACAATACATTCAAGAGGACTTTTTTTTCTCTTTGGAGATTGATACATTGTTGAATAGCAATTGATTGTTTAGTGTTGGTCTACACTTTAAAATTAGATTGGCCTAGCTCAGGGGTCGGCAACCTGCGGCTCCAGAGCCGCATGCACCTTGCGGCTCTTTGGCTGCCCCCTTGCGGATCTTTGGCTGCCCCCTTGCAGGCAGCCATTTTTTGAGGAGGTGCGAGGTTCAGGCTCTGACCAGAAGGCTCTGATCCAGCAAAGAATTCTGCTAACACGAACCTCAACATTTGTACACAGCCCTATTAACTTTGTTGGTGTAGAGTTCCATGCATGTGCCCAGGTTGCCCAGGCAGGTCTGGAGCCATTGTTACTAAAGGACTTAATACTTAATTCTATAATTTAATTCTAAATCTCAATACTGTATATGCCAGCACATTTTCATTAGTACTCTGTCTTGTTATATTTGATATATAAAATGTTGTCTAAGTACCATATGGTCGACTGGGGTGGATTTTAGATACATAACTGTGATGGACTCTGTTTCCCACACATACACAGAGTAATGCTCAGTACTATCAGATGCAACAGGCTTATCTGAAGTGGTGAAAAATAATGTATGACAACGTAAAGAAGCAGTGGTAGCTACTCTATTTTTAAGATTGAAACCAGCCACCCATTATAAACCTAGTTTTTCAACACTGTCCTTAAAGAGAGACCCTTGATATTTACCTAGGCTTCTCTGTTAAAATCAGAAAGGGAGTTTTACAATTATAGTGTTTTGAAAATGTGCCTGTACTTGATATTTTCATCTTGTCTGGTTCAACATTTATCAAAAAATTTCAGGCTGCAAATTTATTTCACTTTGCTGGCGTTCCCGGGGGGAAATTACTTTAATATTTTGGGGAGTAACATTACAACATTATAAACTGTGGACAACGTTACAAAAATATATAATACAAGCCGCTTAATAAGGTTATTATTATTATATCATTAATTTGCATTACTGTAGTGCCTAGTGATGGATCAGGAGTCTATTACACAGCTGCAGTACAAACACAGAACAAAAAGATGGTAGTGATTAATACTAAGATAGGGAAGGAGTTCCCTAGGGGTTCATTGGAGCAGAGATAGAAGGCACAGGAATTCTGTTGAAAGAGCCATAGGTATAATACATTGTTGCCATTCTTTCCCTGCCTATCAGGAAAAGCAGGAAGGGAAGGGATTTAAACAAGAGAAAGAACATGTTTCTATTCTATCAGTATCAGCAGGTCATCCTAACAAGGATGAATCATAGGACAGCCTCCACTGAACTTCCTTGCTTCAGTAAAACAATTGTTGAGCTGCATATATTTCCATATTTGATCTGCATTTATACTAAAAGCCTCCTGAACTTTCTGGAAAGATTTACATGCTTTTTTGTCAGAGAAATCCCCTTAGATTATATTGTAAATTGATTCGTCTTAAAAATTCAACAAATATTTGATTTTAACAAACAAAGTGAAAGTGAAGAAACACAAAAAGTGCCATATGACAAGAGATACTCAGAGACTGAACTGTCAGCTCCATTTGCTATCTACCACCTACTGTAACAGTTACCCAGACAAAACCCACAGTCACTCTACAGGAAAAGCAGATAGAAGATTTGTTATTCACTGTTTTTAGTATTCAGTGTTTTTCTGTCAAGCAACCAGGAATTAACAGGGATTATTTTCTCCTGGAATTACATTACTTATTGACTGCAACATCGGATGGATAAGTAGCAGAGAATAAGAATCAATAGGCATCAGTTCAGCAATATGGCAGGGTCCAGATAGCAAGTGGCATGTGGTCAGTCAGTGGGATGGGACAAGACACAAAACAGACTTGTAACATTGGCAATAACAAGTGTTGGGTTAACCGCAAAATGTTTCAGATTTTAGTTTAGATGAGCCCTGAAGAGTTCAGAAGTTTATTTATGTATTTATTTATTTGTATTAAGCCTATTTGCTGTTTCTCAACAGCCCAGGGATTATGCAAGAATAACCTCTCAGAATCTTTCAGCATTTCCAATTCCATCTAGTACCCAGTAATCAAGTTTGGGGGGAGGCAAAAAATGAAAAAAAATTGATTGTTTTTTTACACAGGACCAAATATTAAGTAGTTGGCTGTGCTTCAAGCCAAATTTTATTTTATTCAAATTTAGCAAAGAACTTAGGCAATGTGTGCTGTCTAGACAGTGCTCTTCTCACTCATTATGAATCTCATCTCTGTTTTCTTTCACTGACTCTCCTTTCATATCTGCCACATCCTGAGATCCCCCTAAGTTAGGGGAATACAGAATCCCTATTATTTGCAACATTTGAAACTTCCTGGACAAATCGCTAGAGCATATGGTATAGGGAACTATTTTACAGTGACAGGGAAATAGACTCAATTATATTACAGGTCTTCTCAGTTTCTAATTTATACTGGACCAATCAGCCATGCCTGTGGAAAAATCCATGAGAAAGGGAGTGAAGAGGAGAGGAGAGAAATCCCATGCAGCTCTTCTGAGTTCTTCCTTTTGGATGATGGAATTTAGCTCCTACCCTCCACAGAGAAACAAGAGGTTCAGTCCCCAAGGCCCATACATTCATCTAAATACATAGGAGACCAGGCTTGACTGCATGAGGGTTTATGCCTCCATGCAGCCTTTCAGTTCCCTAGCTCGGAGCCATCTTCACAGCCACCTTTTCCAGGCAGCATTTGCCCCTGGAGGCCTCCCCTCTCCCTTAAAATGGTGTTCAACAGCACAGAGACAGATCCAGAAGGTCCACAGACAGAGATGGGAGATACTGCAGTGGAGACAACTGATTTCCTTACAAGCAACACAGACCAAGGGGATTTGCTCAGGCTGTATGATTCTATGATAATATTCATTTCTCTAGCTGTTTTGACTTATAATTTCAGAGCAGACATCAAACTTCCTAGTTTATCAACAGTAAACAACTGCAGTCTGCATAAATCCATGTATCATGCAAAAAACCCCTGAAGTTTGGCATGTATGTCTTTATGCCACACACACCCGTTAACAGCTACACTTTTATGGTTACCATACATAACATACTGCTGCCTGAAGTCAAATAGCTCTTATCCTGTCCTGAGATATGCCTTCTCTGAGATTTTTTTAAATTATTATTTGATATTCTCTTTTCAGAGTCCCTATTCCAGAGTGAGCTCTTTCACCTTCTCCCACTTGACTAAGTAGCACCTGTATATATAGTTAGGAGTGGGAGGTGATGCTGTCATATTTCCAGCTATACCCATGAAGGTGATTCACTCAGTAGAAAAATTCTTATTTATCTCTGGTTGTTGTTTCAGCTCACTACTTTCCCTTTCTCCCCATCCTTCCCCCCCCCCCCCCCCCCCCCCCCCCCCCCCCCCCCCCCCCTCAACCCCCCCCCCCCCCCCCCCGCCATTCCTCCATGTCATCAAATAATTCAAAGTCAGTTCCCATGTCTGTGCATCAGTGCACCTCATGCTGGTGGCTATCAGCCCCTCTCCAGTCACCAAACACATTGGCAAAAGTCATTGAGTTCAATGGAGATGCCCTCACATGAATTTGGTACAGTCAGGCTTCAAAGGGAGAAAATATTCCACATCACCCATGCACCAATTCAGTGTGTTTACGTTGGTAAAAATGTTGGGCCCGACTCTCATTTACATGAAGGCCTCTTTAAACCACTCTGGCATGGTAAAGGGGCTTTAAAATGCACATAAATAATTTCCATGGACTTTAAGGCCGCTTAAGAGTGCTATAAGAGTGGTTTAAAGGATATAAATGATAATCTGGCCCTTAAGCTTAAGTGCCAGATCTTTACCTGATGTGAACTGATGTAGCTCTACAGAAATTTCAATTTACATCTTCTTGAGACCTCGCCCTAAATCTTTAGGTTAAAAAAGAGCTTTGGGTACATTTATCTTACCACTTTCCCCTGAATACAAGAGTAATTTGCATTTAGAAATAAAAGTTTAATACAAGAATGTCAGGTTTTGGTCTCCGTTTTGCACGAACAATTAGATATGCCCAAGATTTTTAGTTTAAAAATTTCCAGCAGGATTATCTTTTATCTTCTTAAACAAAATGAAATAAAATAAAATAAAGGACTGATGAATCCCCCTAGTAATTGATCTTAAGGAACAAAGAATTTTGTATTATTTGATTAAGACAGTGTCCTGAGGTGAAAAAAATCAAAGCTCACACAAAATCACTACCATTACAATTCACAAACCTTTATTTAGAGTTAGAAAGATGAATTGCGGGTGTAAGAAAAGTAATCCACAATCTAAAATTAAATAGCTTGCAGTGTGCAGTTAAATTAAATGAATTAAAAGTACAATCTGTGAAAAATAGAGCATTCATTTCATACCTATTACATGGACAGATACTGGTTGTAGTTAGGATTATAAAGTCTCATATGCTCACATCTCTCTAACTCCAGTGTTCAACTGTTCGGGAGTTATGACTGTGACATTACTAGATGGTCCAAAATCACAGTACAGCATCTTGCAATTTTCTGAGATACCGCAGCTGCAATATATTCATTCTAATTGCTTAAAACTGAAGTACACAGATGACAAAAGAAGCTGAATGCAATTTACCTTTTCATGCAAAGAAAATGTAATTGTTTTATAATATACTGCAGTTTAAAACAGTTAAGCATTCATTTAATTATATAGGGACTGATAATGCTTCTACGCCTTCCCCTGTGTGAGAGTCAGGATGTAAGTGCACCACTCCAGAAGTAAAGGGAAAGAGCCATGCCTTAGGTGCATGATTCCTCCTTTCCTTCTCTCCATTTACTTCAAGAGGGTCAATAATCTGCTACTGGCACTTGCCAGATGTGGAAGCCCAAAAGAATGGGAAACTGGCTTGAAGGACTTCCAATGATCCTTGATAAGCCTATATAGCAGAGCCTTTATCTTACTGTAATTAATTTTGATTCCCCAAAATTCCCCAAGAGACTCCAGTGATATGCAGTGGTGCAAGTGGAATCCATTTCTTATGGGTACAGTGGGAGAAGGGGGAAGCCAGCAGTTAATGGAGGGCACGTGACCTCCTCATGTGACCCTCCATGAGACTCCTCCCTGCCCTGCCCCCAGCCTAGGGCCCCCACGCTCTCCCCGTCCCCTCCCCATGATCCACCCCCTTTACCTTGGGAGGGAACCTCTGTCCTCCTCCAGCACGGTTGTACCGCCCCAGTCCTTCCACACAGGGTCTCCTCCATCTGGCCATCTGTACAGCAGCCCCGTCGGAGGACAGAGCTGGGGGCAGGGATGGTGGTGGTACAGCTGCACTGGAGAAGCTGCCAGCCTGGGGCCGCCCGGTGGCCACATGTTCTGCTCCTTTCCCCACTGCGGTTCCTGGGAGAGCCCTGCGGTTCAGGGCTCTCCTGGGAACTGCAGCAGGGAAAGGAGCAGTACCCCCAGCCCCGCCCCTTGCCCTTCCATGGAGCAACGTCTCCTCCAGCTCCGTCTGTACAGCAGAAGCCCCGCTGGAGGACAGGGTTGGGGGGACAGGGCTGGGGTCAGTACAGCCGCTGGAGGAGCTGGTGGAGTTCTGCTCCTTGAACCACAGGGCTCTCCTGGGAACCGCAGAGGGGAAAGGAGCAGAACGTGTGGCCACTGGGCAACCCCACACCGACAGCTCCTCCGGTGTGGCTGTACTGCCCCCAACCCTGCCCCCAGCCCTGTCCTCCAGCGGGGCTGCTGTACAGATGGAAGAGACCCTGCATGGAAGGGCTGGGGGCGGTACAGCTGCGCCAGAGGAGCTGCTGGCGTGGGGCCGCCCAGCAGTCTTGCTGGTATGGAGTACCAGACCAGACTGCCCTATTTGCACTGCTGGTAATACGTATATTGGGAAGGGGCCCTATGGGGCTGCTGGTAATAAGATAATGCAGTGATTTATCTCCCCAAACTTTTTATCATTAATGCTTACAGGGGCAAATTCTTTGAGCCAAATATTTTGTAGTTAGAGCAAATAATGAGGAAGAGAAAGGGAAGCCCTGCCTAATATCACAGATCAGGTCAAAACCTTTGTATCCAAACCAATTAATAAAAACCTTGTACGTTGGACCCTGTACATTAATCTTGTCTAGTAAAGAGATTTTATTCACTGATCTTCCTCAGGCAAATTCTGTAAAAAAGGTCAGGCTTAGCCAGATCTGCTATGTTCACAAATGAAAACTAATACAGATTAAAGCACAAAAGAAATTTCACACAGTGTGTATACATTTGCAGCTGGGTTTGTTTTTTGTTTTTTTTTGGGGGGGGGGGGCATTATAGTTGCTCAAAGATTTATTGACACATTTTCTGTCCCTTTGGATGTAAATATCTTTCTCTTCATTTATTGACAGTCCATCAATAACCACATTTTGGATACGCATCTCCCTGTCAGATGAACTCCCTCTGGTTCATCTTCCAGAAGAGCCAACAGGCCCTGGCCTGTTCAAAAATCCCTTCAGGCCAGATTACTTAACAGGAGTTCAAGCAAATCATGTAACTGAGCAGCATCTTTATCCCTACGCGGTGGCACCAATGGGTGCAATTCAGTCATTGTACCCCTTCTAGTTGGGTTTTGGCACCTCCTTGGGAAGTGCTAAGGTACCATTACCAACTTCAGCATTGCTGAAGGTGAGATGGCAGGCCTCTCTGCTCTGCCAAATGGCTAATTTACTTTCCAGTCTCTATTTTATCACGGCCACCAGCATTTTGTAGCTGACATAGTATTAATTGCACCATGTGCTCTTCTGTGTTTGGTTCTGTTCTCACTCACCACTTATCATATATATGTACTTTGCATTAGAATACTGTAGCTGCTTGTGTTCAACCCACCACCCACCAGGTTGTCCCATCAGAGATCAGCAAGCATTCTATGCCAATAGGAGTCATACACCATGTATTTGGCCTGGCATTTTTATCCTGCTGACACATCTGTAATGCAGTCTTGGACTGTTATCACTATTCCTACTTGCTTAAATGGGCATTTACACTGGGCTATGCCTCTAGCTGCTTTCCTTTATCATACTTCACAGACAGAGGACATGTCCTGTTTATCAGCCTGAAGGAATTCTGCTAGACCCCTGGCCATGTCTCTATTTTCCCTGGTGAAATACCAGAAAACTATAAATTGGGCTTCCCGGAGCAGTATATGGGCCATATGAAGACCATAGTATCTCACATTTTTCAGCATATTATATTCAGGACAATGTGTATGCCTTGAAAGTTAAGCCCACTGGCCATCCTATAGGTGACCAAAACCACCAGACTTTCTCCACTAGTGAACTGGCATAAAATTGCCTCACTGACCCTTTGGGAGCCATCTTCCAGAATACACTCAGGCCTGGTCTACACTAGGAGTTTATGTCGAATTTAGCGCCGTTACATCGAATTAACTCTGCACCCGTCCACACCACGAAGCTATTTAGTTCGACATAGAGGTCTCTTAAATTCGACTTCTGTACTCCTCCCCAACGAGGGGAGTAACGCTAAATTCGAAATGGCCATATCGAATTAGGCTAGGTGTGGATGGAAATCGACGCTAATAGCTCCGGGAGCTATCCACAGTGCATCACTCTGTTGATGCTCTGGACAGCAGTCCGAGCTCGGATGCTCTGACCAGCCACACAGGAAAAGCCCCGGGAAAATTTGAATTCCTTTTCCTGTCTGGGCAGTTTGAATCTCATTTCCTGTTTGGACATCGTGGCGAGCTCAGCAGCACTGGCAACGATGCAGAGCTCTCCAGCAGAGATGGCCATTCAATCTCAGAATAGAAAGAGGGCCCCAGCATGGACTGATCGGGAAGTCTTGGATCTGATCGCTGTGTGGGGCGATGAGTCCGTGCTTTCCGAGCTGCGTTCGAAAAGACGGAACACAAAGATCTACGAGAAGATCTCTAAAGCCATGGCAGAGAGAGGATACAGCTGGGATGCAACGCAGTGCTGCGTGAAAATCAAGGAGCTGAGAAGACCAAAGAGGCAAACGGACGCTCCGGATCCCAGCCCCACACATCCCGTTTCTACGAGGCACTGCATTCCATCCTAGGTGCGGCCGCCACCACTACCCCACCACTGACCGTGGACTCCGAGGATGGGATATTGTCGACGGCCGCTTCCTCGGACATGTTAGCAGATGGGGAAGATGAGGAAGGAGATGAGGAGGACGAGGCAGTCGACAGCGCTTACAACGCTGATTTCCCCGACAGCCAGGATCACCCTTACAGAGATCCCCTACCAACCGTCCCCAGCCGTTAACCCGGACACAGAATCAGGGGAAGGATCAGCCAGTAAGTGTTTTAAACATGTAAACATTTATTTTTAACAGAACAGGAATATTAACAATATTAACAATGGGTTATGCATGATTACTTTGCCCTAGGCGCTTAACGATTCAGTCCCTGGCAGTGCAACTACTGAAAAAAATCTAACAATGTCCGGTTTAGCATGATTGTTGTGCCCAAGCCGCTCTACCGTTTAGTCCCTGCCAGTGCAGCTACAGTAAAATCCGGTCTATATGTCCGGGGATAGAGCTGAAATCCTCCATGGACATGTCCACGAAGCTCTCCTGGAGGTAATTGGAAAGCCTTTGCATCCGGTTCCTGGGGAGAGCGGCCTTATTGGGTCCTCCGTAGTAGGAAACATTTCCGTGCCAGGAGACAAGCAAGTACTCCGGGATCATTGCCCTGCAGAGCATGGTGGCATACGGCCCTGGTCTTTGCAGGCCTTCCCGAAGCATCCTTTCTTTTTCCGTCTCTGAAATCCTCAACAGAGTGATGTCGCTCATGGTGACCTGCTTTGAATTAGGTAGGGGAATGTTAGTATTGGGACTGCTTGCCTGTTCCTTTACAGAACTGTAACCGGCGCTTTACAGCCACGCGGTGGAGGCGGGAGAGGGGCAGCATACAGGGATCTTTCCCTGGGACAGCCGCGAGGGGGTGGGACAGGGGCAGAGTTCATGCTTGCCGGATTGCTGGCAGCAGGGACTGGCATTGCTTTCAATGTGAAAGGAGGCCAGTGCTACTATTAAAGTTTTAAGCAGCCACAAGTCTACGGCTTACCATGTCGGCCTGCTACACAAATTCCGGTGTCCTGCCCCGCTTCTCTGATCTGCACTGCAAGACCTCAGGCACTGAATGCGAAGGCCGAAAATTCGACCTTGTCCTGAGTGCGCATGTGATAGGTGCTGTGCATGGTCTTGTTCACAGAGAAAGACTATGTTCTTTGTTCACAACTAAATTTATCTTTCTGAGGAATTCACTCCCTTTTTCCCATTCCTACAGCTGCGACTGTCTCCCAACCTAGCCTGGCATCACACTCCCAGAGGCTAGCGCAGATTAGGCGTAGGAAGAAGAGGACACGGGAGGACATGTTCTCGGAACTTATGGGCTGCTCCCGAGCCCAGGCAGCCCAGCAGACCCAGTGTAGGGATAACTTGTCCCAAATGCACCGATCACACATGGAACGGGAGGAGAGGTGGCGGCAGGAAGACCAGCAGGTGACTCAAACGCTGCTTGGACTAATGAGGGAGCAAACGGACACGCTCCGGCGCCTTGTGGATGTTCTGCAGGACCAGAGGCAGGAGGACAGAGCCCCGCTGCAGTCTATCTGTAACCGCCCTCCCCCGCCACCAAGTCCCATACCCCCCTCACCCAAAGTCCAAAGAAGGAGGGGCGGCAGAGTCCGTGAAAACTCTCACTCCACCCCTGCAGACTGCTCTAGTACTAAAAGGCTCTCATTCCCCAAAATTTGACAAGTCCTTTCCTTCCCGCCTCACCCAAGCCCCTGTCCAAGTTTCACCCCCCAGTTTCATGTGTAGTTGCTAATAAAAAATACGTTTCTGTTAATTACTGTTTCCATCATGTTCTTTTAGAGGAGAGTCTGTCTGAAGGGGGGGAAGGGGGTTGGTAATTGGACAGGACAGTCACCTTTACCAGGGTACAGAGGCGGGGGCAGGTTCAGCAGCAGGGCACACACACATTGCAGTCAGTAGTTACCCTGGTCAGTCTGGGAGGTGGTTTTATTGTTCTGTGGGCGGGGGGCTCTGTGACTTTGTGGTGGGGGAGGGCAGTTAGAGATCTTATGCAGCGGTCCTTATCCTGGATCACAGAGCCATGCAGCAGGGGATCTGTAACCATCCTCCCCCGCCACAAAGTCACATAGCCCCCCCACACACAGAGTCCTGAGCAGGAGGGGTGGCAGGCTCCGTTGAAACCACCAGTCCACCACTGCGGAGCCTGTCATTCCAGCAGTTTAGAAGCGTCATTTGCATCACTACACTACACCCGCTCCCCACCACAGTCTGCGTCCCAGATTCAACACTTTCCCGCGAAAACAGTAATAAAGAAAACGGTGTTCATTAACAAAATTCAAGTGATTTTATTTTTAAACGTGTGTTGGAAGGGGGGGAACGGGGTATGTAACTGGAGAGGATACTGAACATTTAGTGGGTAAAGAAACGGGGGCAGGTTCAACTTCTCTGTACACAAACTTAAAAGTCACAGGTTACCCTGCTCACTCAGGAACCTAGCTTTCAAAGCCTCCCGGATGCACAGCGCGTCCTGCTGGGCTCTTCTAATCGCCCGGCTGTCTGGCTGGGCGTAATCAGCAGCCAGGCTATTTGCCTCAACCTCCCACCCCGCCATAAAGGTCTCCCCCTTGCTCTCACAGAGATTGTGGAGCACACAGCAAGCTGCAATAACAATGGGGATATTGGTTTCGCTGAGATCACAGCGAGTCAGTAAACTTCTCCATCTCCCCTTGAGATGGCCAAAAGCACACTCCACCACCATTCTGCACTTGCTCAGCCGGTAGTTGAAGAGTTCTTTTTCAGTGTCCAGGGCACCAGTATAGGGCTTCATGAGCCAGGGCATTAGCGGGTAGGCTGGGTCCCCGGGGATGACTATAGGCATCTCCACATCCCCAAGAGTTATTTTGTGGTCTGGGAAGTAAATACCTTCCTGCAGCCGTCTAAACAGACCTGAGTTCCTGAAAACACGAGCGTCATGAACCTTGCCCAGCCATCCGACGTTGATGTTTGTAAAACGTCCCCTATGGTCCACCAGTGCTTGCAGCACCATTGAAAAGTAGCCCTTTCGGTTGATGTACTGGCTGGCCTGGTGGTCCGGTCCCAGGATAGGGATGTGAGTTCCATCTATAGCCCCACCGCAGTTTGGGAATCCCATCGCGGCGAAGCCATCTATGATGACCTGCGCATTTCCCAGGGTCACTACCTTTGAGAGCAGTACCTCAATGATTGCGTTGGCTACTTGCATGACAACAACCCCCACGGTAGATTTGCCCACGCCAAAGTGGTTCGCGACTGACCGGTAGCTGTCTGGCGTTGCAAGCTTCCAGAGGGCTATGGCTACTCGTTTCTGGACTGTCAGGGCTGCTCGCATCCGGGTGTCATTGCGCTTCAGGGCAGGGGACAGCAACTCACAAAGTTCCATGAAAGTCCCCTTCCACATGCGAAAGTTTCGCAGCCACTGTGATTCATCCCAGACCTGCAGCACTATGCGATCCCACCAGTCCGTGCTTGTTTCCCGGGCCCAGAATCATCATTCCACAACATCAACATGACCCATTGCCACCGTGATGTCCTCGGCGCGGGGTCCCGTGCTTTCTGACAGGTCTGTGCAACTCTCAGACTTCAGGTCCTCACCACGGTGCTGTAGCCTCCTCGCCTGATTTCTCTGCATCTGCCTCTGGGAAAGGTGGATGATAAGCTGCGAGGTGTTGACAATGGCCATAACTGCAGCGATGGTCACAGCGGGCTCCATGCTCGCAGTGCTGTGGCGTCCGCGCTGTCACTGACCAGAAAAGTGCGCGAACTGATTTCCCGCTGGCGCTTTCAGGGAGGGAGGGCAGTAGTGACGGACGGATGACGACAGTTACCCAAAAGCACCCTCGACACATTTTTTTACCCAGAAGGCATTGGCGGCTCGACCCAGAATTCCAATGGGCAGTGGGGACTGTGGGAACTGTGGGATAGCTGCCCACAGTGCACCGCTTCCAATGTCGACGCTTTCCCCGTTAGTGTGTACTCACAAAGTCGAATTACTGTCCTTAGTGTGGACACACACATTCGATTTTGTAATATCGATTCCACATATTCGATTTAAGTAAAATCGAACTACTCTCGTAGTGTAGACATACCCTCAGATACACTCCCTGCTTAGTCAAGGTAATCTTTTACCCATGTTATTATCTTGTTAGCATTTCCAGTCACAACCACTCATAGTTTACTCCCTCTCATCCCCAATAAAGAAAATATGAGAACCCACTTCTGATCTTCCTGTATCCACATCACTCTATGTATGATGTTGCCCATTAGGGAATGTCTTGATGGTTCAGCACTTGTGAGTTAGTTTTTTCCATTAGGGCAGGATTTTCAGCCATCTCAGGCTGTTAAGGGCTCTTCACAGCCATCTCTGCCCCTCCAGCTGGAGAGTGGAACCCAGCTTCTACCTTTTTCATTTCAGTTTCTCTTTGGTCAGATGTTTCTATTCTGCTAACGTAGTGGATTTCCCTCTCGGAGGGTTGAAGCACTGCCTCAACAAGTGTATTTTCACTAGGGCTTTCCAGAGTACTCAGTCTTCTTTCCAGTACTGCCTTCTTGGGTACTGATGATCTGATACTACCAAATGATTTCCTCACAGCTTCCCTAGGTCATTCTGCCTTTGCTTCTTTTATCCTCAGTCGGGCCAACTCCTGATCCCATTCTATGGTCTATGCCAAAATTCAGTCCCTTGAGGAGAACATTTCTTCCAGCTAGTGCAGGGCTTCTGCTCTTTGTGCCCATAAGGCATTAGTTGCATGAGCATTTTGGCTGTGATCTTCTCAGCAGAGATAACCTGATCTTCTACTCTTGCCACCTGATTATTGGGTGAACTGGCTGCATGTCCATGGAAGTTTCTGTTGCTTGAATACACCCTCCGTATTTGTGCCTGTTGACATCTGTGCCTTTGCTGGACAATCAGCTCCTCCCCTTAAAAAGTACCTCCCAGGCACCAGAGTCATCACTCCAGTTGCTTATGCAGACTCCAACCTCCTGAGGAGTTACCATTGTGTTCTCTATCGTACCACACATAGTAGTCCCCTTGTCACATGTCTCTATCCTCACCGGAGAAGCCTTTTTTAATTTCTCCAGCACCTTGATCTGTTCCCAGATCTGCACCTCTTCTTCTCTGAGTTCCAAGCTTTCCTGGTCACTTTCTTCTAACTGGCATTGCAGGCTTATCAGTCCCAAAAAATATTCTTCTAGATGTCTGGCTGAGCCACCAATATCCTGGCAGTCTTTGTGGAGTACTTCATTCATGAGCTGTATGGTTTGCTCAGGATCTTTAATCTGAGTTCTAGGATTACTTGTCTTTTGGATAATTCCTCACCTACCTTGGCTTACAAGTGGCTAGCCACCTGGTACTTCTTAGAAGCTGAATCCATCTGCCCTCCTAGCTATGTGATCCTCACCTCTAACGTAGCAAAGGAATGCTCATGCCATCGCCTGCAACTTAATCCTGAAGATTGCAATTACTGGACCAACCTGCAGATTTATTTTCTTTTCTGTTCCCTCTCCAGCTTTTTCTCAAGATAAATGCTCCTTAGCCATAGGCATTAGCACACCATTCATTCACATCCTTTAGTCATTCAGCTAGCTGAAGCAATCTCAGAGCCATTAGCAATTATCTTTGAAAACTCCTGGAGGATGGAAGAGGTCCCAGAAGACTGGAGATAGTACCTATCTTTAAAAAAGGGAACAAGGAGGACCTGGGGAATTATAGACCAGTCAGCCTAACTTGAATACCTGGAAAGATACTGGAGCAATTTATTAAACATTAAATTTATAAGCAACTGGAGGATAATAAGGTTACAAGAAATAGTCCTCATGGAGTTGTCAAAATCATGCCAAACCAACTTAATTTCCTTCTTTGACAGGATCACTGACCTAGTGGATAGTGGGGAAGCAGTAGATGTTATATATCCTGATTTTAGCAAGGCTTTTGACACAGTTCCACATGACATTCTTATAAGCAAACTAGGCAAATGTGGTCTACATGAAATTACTATCAGGTGGATGCACAACTGGTTGAAAGACCGTACTCAAAGAGTTGTCAATGGTGTGCTGTCAAATTGGGAGGGTGTATCTAGTGGGGTCCTGCAGGGTCAGTCCTGAGTTTGGTACTATTCACTATTTTCATTAATGACTTGTTTAATGGAGTAGAGAGTATGCTTATAAAGTTGGCAAATGATAGCAAGCTGGGAGGGGTTGCAAGCACTTTGAAGAACAGGATTAGAATTCAAAATGACCTTGACAAATTGGAGAATTGGTCTAAATTCAACAAGATTAAATTCAGTAAAGATAAGTGCAAGTACTTCACGTAGAAAGGAAAAATCAAATGCACAACTACAAAATGGGGGTTAACTGTCTAGGGAGTAATACTGCTGAAAAGGATCTGGGGTTATAGTGGATCACAAATTGAATATGAGTCTGCAATGTGATGCAGGTGCAAAAAAGGCTAAAATAATTCTGGGGTGTATTAACAGGAGTGTTGTATGTAGGACATGTAATTGTCCCGCTCTACTTGGCACTGGTGAGGCCGCAGCCAGGATACTGAGTTCAATTCTGGGCACCATAATTTAGGAAAGATGTGGACAACCTGGAAAGACTGTGGAGGAGAGCAACAAAAATGATAAAATGTTTGGAAAACCTGACCTATGAGGAAAGTTCACATAAACTGGGCATGGAGAAAAGAAGTCTGAGGAGGGACCTGATAACAATCTTCCAATATGTTAAGGGTTGTTATAAACAGAAAGGTGATCAATTGTTCTCCATGTCCATTGAAGGTAGGGCAAGAAGTAATGGGCTTAATCTGCAGCAAGGACTTTTAGGTTAAATATTAGGAAAAACTTTGTAATTATAAGGGTAGTTAAGCTCTGGAATAGGCTGCCAAGGGAGGTTGTGGAGTCTGCATCACTGGAAGCTTTTCAAAACAAGTTGGACAAACACATGTCAGGGATGGTCTAGGTTTACTTGATCCTGCCTCAGCACAGGGGGCTGGAATTGATGACTTCCCAAGGTCCCTTCCAGACCTACATTTTGATGATTCTATAATTCTTTTTGGATAAGACCTGACATAGCCCAGTCGTTAGGGCATTCTCCAGGAATGGGGACACCCAATTTCAAATCCCTGCTTTACCTGAGGCAGAAGAGGTAATTGAACCTGGGCTTCCCACATTGTGGCTGAATGCCTAACCAAGGATCTAAAAGTTATAAGTGGACACCTCTCCTAATTTCCTATTGGCTAGCTTAGATGGCTTCCCCACTATGCCTGCTGGCTGCTGTGAATCTCATTCTTAGGCTCTTAACTCTCCCCATGCATTGTATAGGGAGTCTGGGTGCCTAACTCGGAGTTGTGAATTCTACTGGACTGCAGGGTGCCTAAATTCCTTTGTGAATCTGGCTCTAGATGCCTAAACATGCAGATAGGCACCCAGTGGGATTTTCAAGAGTGCCTATGCAAGTAAAGTGTCTTACTCCCATTGAAAGTCTGCTGCTACACTAAGTCATGTGACACGTTAGTTGACACAGCAACATGTTAGTTAGCACACTGTGTCAAGAGCCTCAGTATAATCCCTATTAGTGCTACTTCCCAACGGCCATGCAGATACCATTAGTATTTTGACATGCTCATGTTGTTCTAGCTACCCTGCACACTAGCATGTTAGTACTAAGACTTATTTAACCATATGTAAAACACCAATACTTGTTTCTTTCTTGAAATACCAATGGTGAAAAATTGGCTGCATTCTATCTAGTGCTTAGCATTCTGTGCGGTAGGCTTACTGCACTTAAACAAAGAGGCCCTGATCCAACGCCTATTGAAGTGAATGGAAAGACTCCTATTGACTTCACTTGACTTTGGATCAGGCCCTGACTATATGGCATGGAGCAATTAGTATGAAATGGATTAGGCATCAGCATCCTTTATTCAATAGTATGAATTATTTCAAAACCAACTGACACTCACATTTGTTTTGTACAAGCAGCTAAAGCATCAATAGCAACAATACAGACATTAATCAACACAGACTTATTTCCTGTTCCTCACAGGTATTTTGCTTCATATTGCTTTACAAAGGCTGTCAGTCATTGTCTGCAGTTTAGAAATCACTTGCAATATAATACAGCAGTTTCACAGTGCATTTTCCAGACACTGGTATCATCCATATATAGCACTTGTACTTCAGGCTTTTCAATCGCACTCTGATGTTGCAAATTTGCAGTGATAAAGTAACCCATACAGTACTTTCTTATCTTATCTACTTTGTACTCATCACCTTGGTAACTCCACTATAGTGGTATAGATAGCATATGGTCACCTCTCTGCTTTCCGGCTGTTCTCCAGCAGAATACCCAGCCATAAAACGTTTTGATATGGTGTGACAAGATGGCTGCAAATGTCAATATACACAGCATGTTTCAGCTTCACATACCGTGGTTGTAAAGGCTTCCAGGGTCCATCCATGTTCATTTGTATTGTATGATACAAAAGGCATCTATATCTAATGGCATGGTACATGTGTTAGTGTGTGTTATTTGTCATTAATATTTTGATGGTATGAGAATGTTACCATTAATGAGTCACCCCTGCATTCAATCGCTGCTCTTTAATAACATGGGATATACTGGCTAAAGCCAACTATTTTTTCATTCATGTTATGAATGCTGACCCACCAGTTATTATTTTTCAGGTCAGCATGTGTGTGTGCACCTAACCATAGGCATCATCTCATTTAATCATTTGGAAAACTGCCAGATGCATGTTAGCCTTCCTTAAGTGAGGCGGTTCCAGAGTTGCCCTTCACTTCTGCTATTGTTTAATCATTGGTCTTTCAACACTAATGTCCAGCAGCACTCTCCAGTTGTAGAATTCTCTTATCCTCTTACCCCTGCTCCACTCATGGAGTAACGATTTATCAGCAAAATGGTTGCTGCTAAACACATGTACATATTCTGAATATCCATATCCTTGGCTGGATTACATCTCCCATGATGCACTGCGGTCTCCTCTCTGACCGACCTGCATCATGGGAGTCACATGGCTATGGGTGCATCATGGAAGATGTAGTCCAGCTGAGGAACGTAGCCCTTAAGGGAGAATGGCGGCATGAGGCATCCAAACTACAACTCCCATGATGCACCATAGCACCATAAGTAGATGGAGTTGACTCAAAATGAAATATCTTGCCATTTTCAAACTGAAAATGTCCAGAACATTAGCGCTGTGAAACATTTTACTATTTTAAATTTGCATTCCAATTAGGGATGAAAACAAATGTCAAAATCTTGGAATTTTTCACAAGAAGAAATTCTGATTTTTCGCTCAGCTTTCATTTTCAAGCTTTCAGAAAAAATAACCCTAAACACCCAAAAAATTATATTTTGTAAATTAATTTTGTCTATTTTTTTTTCAGGAAAATAAATAATTTCCCAACAGTCACTAATCTTTTCCCCATTTCACCTTTTTGCCAAAGAACCTCATGGCAAAGTAGAAAAACAACAACAGCTGAACATCTGTTGAATAGATTGGAAGGGTAAATAAATTCTAAGAAGTTATAATGAGCTTATAGCAACATATTGCATAGGGACAGATGAATAGATCTAACTGCTGAATGCCTTACTTAGAAGACTACCCTGATGAGTTGCTTAATTCAATTATGGACATGAGTAAATTAAAATGCTGGATAATATTTAAAATTATATATCAACAATTATATTTAAAGTAAGACAATAGTGATTTTTCTTTATTTAGAACACTTACTAATCATGACAGATATACACCCCATGCATTAAGGGTGAAATTCACCTCCCTGGACAAGGGCACTCTTCACCCTGTGCCATATACAACTGCCATGGAAGAGGTGCAACTGCTATTCTAGCCCATAAGATGAAGAAGCAGCTATGAGGGTGCTGCATGGCACCTCCTTATTCTGGCTCTGGGTTGAGAGGATTTCACCTTTCCAAGCTCCCCACACCATCCACATACAGTCCAAATATTTTATGCAGGTGGAGTGAATGTCACCGTATGTATAAAATTCAGAGCTGCTGTAAGTGAATGCCGCTTCTGTAAAGTCAATGAAGTTACACTCACAGTAGGAGTGAATTTAGCAATAAATCGATACAGAAAAGCGAAATGTTCTCTGTGTTCTTGTAGCTGTCCTTCAGCTGAGGATTTCAACATCACTTAGAGAATCGATGTGATGGTAGAAAATAAACTGTGTTTTCAATAAAACTGAAGATGTGAGCAGCTATAGGATTGCATAATTATTAATTTCCAGAAGTAGTGATTGAGTTCTAACCATTTCCATTAAATTTCCAGAGGAACTTGCAGTACTTGGGTGATTATCAAATATGCAGGTATTAAGCTACTTCCCTCCATCCCTCTACATATGCAGAAGCCACTTGGTATGCTTGTAGTACAAGCAAAGATATACTTCAGCCTGGAAAGTGATGGTGCTTCATTGCTACTTATTTCCAGGATAGCCCTATGCTCATTCTGCCACCTTGTGTGATCCACATATATTACAGCACAATCTCATTTTAAGAGTTTTGTTTTCTTACACTGATAGTGTATGTCTTTCGTATTGTGTTAGTACTATCTGATAGCCTGGTCTTGGCTGAATATTGTAGAAAAACGTAAATCATTTTTGTGCAGACATATACAAACTATTAGGCTGAGGCAGTTACAGTATTTCATCTACAGAAGAATGCAATGTTTTAATTAGAGCAAATGAATAATCCTCATCCTGGAAACAATGCTTCGAACAATTTCATCTTTCTTTCTCTTTTTTCCCCATCAGCAAATCATGATTTTCTTGAATGTATAAGTTATTTGAAATGATTTGCTAAATAATATCTGTGAGTAGTTCTTGCCTGTAATGCATTAAAAGCTGTTTGTTGAAAGAAATGAATATTCACAATTTGATGTCACCTAAGCCTCATGGTTTGTTTCTCCATTTTTATTAATCATTTCTCTGTTCCTACAGTCATGTTTATCATGATTGGACATATAGGTGCTGGAATTAGAGGTGCTGGGGGTGCTGCCGCATCCCCTGACTTGAAGTGGTTTCCATCATATACAGGGTTTAGAGTTTGGTTCAATGGCTCTCAGCACGCCCACTATACAAATTGTTCCAGTACAACTGATTGGACAAGTATGACATATTAGAATATTGAGGTTTCAATGTAAAAAGCTCATGGAAAGCAAATGCAAAATTTGTCTTTGGGAAATCTTCAATATTTGCTTAAGATTAATTGTTTCCATGAACATTCCTACCATTAAACTTAGTCATTACAATAGCCACAGAAAGCAAACTCAAAAGAGCAGAATAACAGTCAAAATGGATTTATGTACGATTTCAAAATAACATTTTCCAAAAACATTTTGCCTTTATTCATTCTGTTCTGGTGTTAATAGAGGGCAGAAGCAGTGGCTGCTACAAATATTCCCAAAGATTAGCTGAAAAAAACATGATTGCTTCGGGGTCAGAACATCATAGGACCATGAGAGGGGAATTCACACTGCCATAACTTAATATGGTCAAGATGGAAATCTGTTGAGTTATGTCAAGTTGATCCCTACTGGTGATATTTACCTGTGTGCAGCGGGCCATTGCAAGGCCCATGAACCATTTAGGTCCTCAAAACAGATATAAATGAGACTTCAGTGGTGCACAGGTTTGTTCTCTTCACAGTGGTGAATTTCACCATGCAGTATGTTCAGGATGCATATGCATTTCATTTGTGTGTGCTGAGCTGCTGCTAAATTAGGGTGATAGAATGTAGGAAGCAGAGAAAACAAATATCAAATGTTTTTTCTAAATCCCACAAACTCAGCTCTTGATATCTATTATTCCCGTATGTTCTACAGGTGTGGAACCGGATTTCTTATCTAGAAAGTGAACCATACCTCAAACTAAATTAACCAGAATGGCCATGTCCACAAAATGTATGCTGAGAACGTGGTAAGTGCAAGCAAAGGAATTCTCATTCTAGCACTCTGGTGTATATATCTTTCCCATAGGAAAATAATTATATTTGAAATCTGGTTTGTGTGCTCTTTTTACCCAAGCAAATACAATTAATCTTACATCTCATGATCAGATTAATTAATTGTGGTTGTGGTCATAAAAGTAACTATGAAATAATGTTCCTTCCTACTCAATATACATGTTCCCTGTATGTTGAATAGGAAGGAAGGAATCAAATTACAGGCCCGATTCCCAGTCTTTCTCCAAGGAAAGCTAATTGTTAGTGGATAGGCTTCCATTGAATTCATTGGGCTTTGGATCAGGCCCCAGCAGCAGAAAGCAGCCCTGAAATTGGCACATATAGTGGGTAGAGTGGAACACGCACCAACATGACTAGGAAGTTCAAATCTTTGTACAGACTTCTCGTGGAGCTTTGGCCAAGTCACTGACTTTCCTATGTCTCTGTTTCCCCATGTATTCAGTGGGAACAATAATACTTACCTTCCCCGTAGGGAAGACAGTAATTGTCAATGTTTTGTATAGCAGTTCAAAATGCAAATCTTTACATTAAATTTCTAAGTATTATTGTTATTATTATTATTATTATTTCAGATTACCATTAAGACAAAGCTACTGTATAATGCATACGTTCTCAATTTGTTCCCAGAAATATATCCAACTGCCATTCTAAGCTAATTATGCTATCCATTCTTAAATACGGAAGTATACCTTTTGCTGCCTTTGCAGTCCCTTCTTTCTTTCAAACACTCTTTGTGTAAAGAAAGGTGTATACTTAACTAATGCCTTAAAGGAGGTAACAGCATTGCCAGATTAGCTCATTGCAATTAGTATGTCAAGTTTCACCACAATACCAGAGAAAATAGCAGCAGTTATTGATGCAGTTAAGAATGCTGACTTAGGCCTGGTCTACACTAACACCCCAATTCGATCTAAGGTACGCAACTTCAGCTACGTGAATAACGTAGCTGAAGTCGACATACCTTAGTTCGAATTTACCGCGGTTCAGACGCGGTCCACACGCGGCAGGCAGGCTCCCCCGTCGACTCCACGGTACTCCAGACCAGACGCGATAAATCGAACCCGGAAGTTCGATTGCCAGCCGTCGAACTACCGCGGCAGTGTAGACCTGGCCTTAGTAAGATAAAACTGGAAGGCTAACATTCAGAGGCCTGTCAGAGAGCAAAGGGCCACTTTTCAAATGACCCTTAAATGGTTTCCGACTCCTGTGGAGGCTGAGTGACAACATGCCTTTTTCAGTTCACCCAGTTTTGGCAAAGCAACGAAACATTTGCAAAAAATGCATTCAACATTTTGGCATCACTTATGATACAGGACACAGGTCTGAAACAGGTCTATGAAACTGGGTGAATTTCAGGGACATGTACAGTGGCAAGTAAGCAGGGCTCAGAGAGAGTCTGAAGTGTTCATTCCATAGGCAGAAGAGAAATTTATCTCTTGAGCATCAAATGTGAGGTGCATCCAAAAATCATGAGGCTTTAAAGGAACAGTGTCACTGCCAGTGTTTGTCTAAAGTTAGACCTATTGCATTTTGTGTTTTGGTTTGCAGTAGCACGTGTGCAGGTTGTTACTGTCCCTCCATGCTATCTGTCCAGACATGCAAGCAGGTAGGAAGTTTGATGTGTACAGGTTCCAAATCTCTGGGCATTACAGTGACCACAAGTCAGTATATTTCAAACCCTGTCTGCCACAAGAATAGAAAAAGAAAGGAAAAGTGAAGAGACAGCATGGTCTACGCAGGCTTGCAGGCATGAAGAAATCCAGTGCCCTGTTTCTGCTTGTTTGTTTGTTGTGACAACTCATCAGTGAAAATTCTAAAGATAATGCATTTGTATGGAGAAAGTGAAATTTGACTGCTCCAGCCTTGAAAGGGTCTCTTCATGACATTTTGCATTTCTATAGCACTTCTGTCTAAGGAGCTCAGTGCATGTTATAAACATTAAATAATTAAGCTGCTTAACAAACCTGAGGGGTAGAGTATCATTTTACAGAAAACGAAACTGAAGCACAGAGATTTAGTGACTTTGCCTTGGTCATACAGGGTATATCTACACTGCAATTAGACACCCACGGCTGGCCCATGCCAGCTGACTCAGGCTTACGGGGCTGTTTCATTGCAATGTAGATTTCTGGGCTCATGCTGGAGCCTGAGCTCCAGGAGCCTGCGAGGTGGGAGGATCCCAGAGCTCAGACTGCAGCCCAAGCCCAGAAGTCTACACTGCAATTAAACAGGCCCCGCAGCCGAGCCCTGCGAGCTTGTGTCAGCTGGCATGGTCCAGCTGTGGGTTTTTAATTACGATGTAGAGATACCCATAGTGAGTGAGTGGCAGAACTGGAAAGGGAACTCAAGTTTCTTAATGTCTAGTTCTGTGTCTTAACTAAAAGTGAATGCCATCCTTTCTTCCTTTCCTTTAACATGACTCCTTAATTTCACAGAGGGCGGACAGATGAATGTTGCTTGCATGACCTAATGGACCCAAGAGATTAATGAAGCATGAGAAAGGATAGCAGCAATAATAATAATCATATTCATTTATAAAACACATTTCATCCAGAAACCTTAACTCTGAAATGTCTTGCTTTTGGGGGAGTTTCACAATGCAACTATAATGTACACTTAGGGCTTCTGGTTTTCAGTTTTAATTGACAAACCCCAATACAGCACCCTGATACAAAGAAAGAAAGAAAGAAAGAAAGAAAGAAAGAAAGAAAGAAAGAAA
>NW_020664393.1:18220878-18308952 GCF_002925995.2 Terrapene triunguis
AAAGAAAGAAAGAAAGAAAGAAAGAAAGAAAGAAAGAAAGAAAGAAAGAAGTGTTTAATAAACACTGGGAAAACACTGGAAATGGTTACTTGTATATAAGGGCTTGTCTACATGGAGCAATAATGCAGCGTATAAGGGTGTGATTTCTTTAAAGCACACTAATGTGTTGCGCATTAATTGGTATGTGTTGACTCTGCTAGTGCACATTAAAGGCTCCCTAGTGTGCTTTAACATAGTGCTGTTTGAAACAGTACTATGTTAAAGTGCACTAGGGAACATTACAAAGAGTTTACTCATTACAGAATATGCTACTATATACATCACTCATTGCAGTATATACAAAGAGAAAGCCTTGAAAACCCCCAATTTTTGGACACCTACATAAAATTCAAAAATTGCTAAAAATACCCCCCGTTCCCCCAATGAAATTAATTAATACTGAAAAACTGAACCCCTATGTACACATTACATACAGTTTTGTGATATAAGAATAGTAATCACAATAACAAATGGATTAACTATATTTAATATTTTACTTTCTCCTCAAGAGTAGTTTCTGCTCTTGGCCCAAAATAGTCCAAGGTTGCTGATCCTCCAGACATGCTGCAAGGATTATATTTTTGCTCGGGCATCTCAAGCCTGAGGGAGGCGGGGGAGACAGAGTTTTGGTGAGGACAGTCCCACTTATTCAGTTGTGTTGGGGGTGCAATTTTGCCAGAGTTTTGGGGAAGGAATTCCTGCTGGGTTTATTGTTGCTTTAAATAATGGCAACAAAATAGTAGATGAGGATAATTATATGTCACTAGAAATTGAAAGTTATTATTATGACTATTATCGAGTAATCCTTTTAAGGTGATAAAATAATGTACAATAAGTAACAGCACATTTTATATCATTATGTTTAAATGCTAATGTATTTGCATTCCTTTAAAAGTATATATACACAATTTCAGGGTAACACAGTACCCCCCCTCCATGGAGCATCCATTCAGGACTCTACTCTCTAGCTGTCACCTGTCTCTGGACAGGGACTCTTGTCCCACTGCCTTCTGACCAGGGGCTTTAAGACTGCACAGCTCCCTGCCCTCCTCTGTGATATCCCCAGCAAGCCAGTCTGCCTAGCAGCTAACATCCATGCTTTGCTTTCTCTAAAAGGACTACAGTGTATTGAAAGCAGTTGTAAGTTACCACATGCACACACACACATATATGCACATCTCTCTCTCTCTCTCTATATATATATATATAGAATTTATACATTAGAGCTGAATTAATTAATTTACTTGATTAATCTAGTTTATGAGCAACATTTTCTAATGGGACTAAGCAATTTAGGATCCTAAATTCCACTGACATTTGGCACTACATAAAAAACAATAATAATAATAAAACCCAGAAGAAGAAAGCACATTGCTATGAGGAATGGAACCTCTATATAAATGGCACATGCAAATCTGAACTTCACCATATGCTGTTCTGGGTAAATAAAAGTTTAGCTATTAGCCAGCTTAGTGTAGCTGCTTGTTCAGCTCCTCTTTGAGGTGTATATTCCTCTGCTTTGGAATTTAACTCTCCAATAGCAATCTAATTGCTCTTGCATGAGAAATCCAAGAGCATTCCTTAAAAATATTATTTCAAAGTACTTTGAGGTGTCCCTTCTTCTCTGTCTATCTTCCATGAGGTTTTTTAAATATAATTAATCAGAGATAAATAACAGTAACAAAAAAGACAACAAAAAGGTTTTAGAATCAGATTAATTTAAACAATTAAAATTATGCCATTCCTTTAAAATTGTTAAGAACACAAAGATTGTGTCAGCGAAGATAATGATTCTATATTTCTTCCCAGTGCTCATAGAAACACAATACTGGCAAGCTTTAAAATATAATTGAAAAACTTTTTATCATTGCCGTTTATATCCATTCATTAGATAAAGCTGCATGCTGCTATTTACCTCCATTTTGTTTCAAGGCAAAACATTGTTTTAAAAAATCCCACCATTTTAGCAGGCTCAAAAATGGTTGAAACTTGGAGTCTGACTTCTGACAGATCTGAAAGACCCCTGGCCGTTCCTATCGCACTAGTTTTGCTCCTCAAAGCATCAGGCTGATAGCTCTGGAAATTAAATTGACCCATATATTCAAAACAGCAGTAGGGTATAAACCTCAGCAGTGTGATTGCCATCATGTTAGCACTACCAGTGACCTAAGTCTTGAATTTAAGAGATTGCCCCAGCAACACTTGATAATAAGTGGCAAAACATTATTACTTCCTTTGGTACTCATTATAATAACATTAATTGGGGTGAAAGGTCATCCACTTCATATGCTAAGCCATGGATCTTTTCTAAAGGGAAGGGGGATTGCAAGAATTAGTATGCCAGGGTGATTTGCTGCAATAATATTTTCTCAGAGCTCAACTGATTTGCATCTGGGGATGGGAGAATGGGGAGAAATTTTCTTTTGATTCAGGTTATCTAGATTTGATCAAAAAGGTCATCATCAAATGAGAATGCAGTGACTGAAAGGGAGGAAATCAGAAAAAGCTTCTGCACGATTTATGAGAAACACTTTAGTCCATTACTTTTTTGCTATTGTTCCCCTCTTTTTTGATGTTTAAAATAATTTGTGAATTTTGTTCTGAGGACCACTCCATGTGTCTCATAGTGGTACCATTAAAATTCACTGTCTCCCTGTTCTTCCCCTACACTCCCTCCCATCCCATCCTACACCCTTAACATTTCTCCAGTTTTAGCATTGGACACTTCTATTGATTTTTCCAAGAAACACAAGCTCTGTTTTCAGTTCTATTTTACCAGTTTCATAAAAGTCCATTCTCAGTTTCAATGAACACATAAAACTCCCATTAACATTCGGGGGAATTATGTATGTATAATGAGGAGGAAACAGATCCCACAGCCTAAGTGGAGAAACAAGAATCCCAAGACAAACTGGTATCCATCTAAGAAACATCAGTGCAAGTAATCAGTTAAACCAATCCAAATTCCCATCTGAGCTTGCCCTGTCTTGGAGACATTTCAGTAGAAAAATGGACTCAGCTCAACTTGAGTTTATCTTGAAATTCTTGTCTTTCATCTTCATGGAAGGGAAAATATTTAAAAACAAAAATTTAAATAAAATCCCAAGCCTCATAAAGAGGCATCCCAGGGGCTGGCTACTGGCAGCGCAATAGAAAGCGGCACTGCCAAATGGAAAATCTGAGTTGGCAAGTGGGCTTGAAATCTTAGACTCTGAGCTCGGCAGATCTAAAAAGTCTTGGCATTTGGTCACAGATACTGGAATGCAAGGCTTGTGAACAAATTTTTCCCTCATGAGTATAAAAAATACATTTGATATGTGCAAAGAAACCTTCCCTTTATCATCTGTACAAGCAGTACACATGGGGTCTCACATAGTGTGCAGTATTCTTCAGAAATCTTTTGATTTTGCCTAGAAATCCAGTCTTCATTTGCCTTGTTTTATGTAGCATGTGGGCCCCCATGACTGTTTGACCTTCCAGTAAATTTTAGCATCACTCAGGAAGGTCAAATAGCCAATGGTACCAAGAATGGATTCAAATATAAAGCCACAGAAAAGAATTTCAAACTTTATTACAGCCTCAAAGGAAGCGTATTTCAGATGGTAAGGATTTTAACAGTAGTGAACTTTAAAGAATGTAATATACCAGCCACTGGCTTTACTGGAGTACGTAGGACACTGTTAGTTTTCCATGCTAATCTCTAATTATCAGGAAATACAATTACAAAAATCTTCCTACAAGGTCTACACACCAATTAAACTTTAAAAAATATTGAAAAAAAAATCAGTTTCTTAATGATAGATAAAGAAGATTTCTGACATATTTGCTTCCCCCCCCCATAAATATGAAATAGTTTTGGGTCAAATTTGGGCCTAATGATTCCTGTCATGCTTTTTTCCCATGTACCATATATTCTGTCAGAATAATCTTTATTTTATATTAAGAGAACAACAAAACAAGAGAGAACAAATGTGAGGTCTCCACAAGCGAGCACAGTGTGTATGTCTCCTTTATAGTAGAGATCAGAACACCAAATGGGAGGTGTCTCTGCAGCAAGAAAGAGGACTTTTCTTCATTTATAGGTGCAATACATATAAAACAAGGCATCATAAATGCAAGCTATAGTAGATGGGGTCTGATTCTCCTCTAACTTACTGAGCATCACTGTAAAACAGGAATCATTACATTGACAACAGTGGATTTACATCACTAAAAACTGGTGTATGTGATGGAAGACTCAAAATTCCCAGTGTCAATGGAGTTGCACCTGTAGGAACATAGGAACTGCCATACTAAAGTAGACCCATTGTCCATCTTTTTTCAGTATCCTGTCTCAGTGGCCAGCACCAGATGCTTCAGAGGAACACGCATGAAGCCCCATAGGAGGCAAATGTAGGATAATATGCCCCTCAAGGATTTTGTCCTCATTAAATTGACTAACCCTGAAGCATGAGTTTTATATCCATTCTGTTGAGTGACAAATGACATCTGCTCCAAGTTAGACTTAAACAGTTTCTTGTAGCCTTTATTCTGTATGTTTTAAGACAATGCAATTATCACCTATGAATTACATGTACAAGCAAAAACAGATAAGGTTAGAAAAGTAATTGATCAAGTTACCTCTGCTGGGGACAGGGCGACTTTTTTCATATCTCTGGTCTCTGCAATCTTCCTTTCCCTGTGTCTTCTCCATGTTCCTATTGTCAATCCTATTGTCTTTTATCCCCCATTCTGTACCTTTATGCAGACTCAGTTACCTCATCTTTGTGCCTATCCTTTCTAGACCCCCGATTAAAACATTTTTAGGCATAAATCACAATAACTAACCTAAACAAATACATTTTTGCTTACTCTACTAAAACTTACTTTTATCAGTCTATTTCTATCTTCTGTCTTCTATTATCTGCTGTTAATCCCACTGGCTCCTTCCGGTATGTTTTATGGCCTTGGGCTTTTGCTTGTTAACTTATCTTGGGGCGCACCTGAAGTTATCAATTCCCTCTTGACATTCTGTTTCACATACTATTTACACAGATCAAGGTTTTGCAAAGTAAGACACACACACCAGGTTTCATGCTTTACACAACCCTGAAGCTCTTTTAGCTAAATTCTGGAATGCAGCATCTGCAGGGACACATATAAAAACAAAAATTCCTTTATATTTTCCTATTATATATATATATATATATAATATTCATTTCTTTAATATAATTTAGCTTATATATTTCACTAACACAATTCATTGCATAGTTTTCCAATACTCTTTTCTTAACATTAAATATTGTAACTCTGGACATTCTTGTTATCCACATATAATCATCCAATTCCTCTTTGAATCTTGCTAGGTTCTTATATTCAACAAGCTCATGTGTCAATGTTTTCCATAGTCTAATTATACATATTGTTCAGTGAAAAAGTATTTTCTTTTATCAGCTTTGAATTTGTCACCTTTTAATTTCATTTGTGTCCCCTTGTTCTTGTGTTGTGAGAATGGAAACTCCCTATCTACCTTATCTAAACCACTCATTATTTTATATATCTTTGTAATGTCCCTTCTCATTCCATAACTTTCTAAGGTAAACAATCTCAATCTTTTCAATCTCTTTTTATATAAAAGTTTTTCCATGCCCCTAATCATTGTCATTAGCCTTCTTTGAACCCCATATTATTCTGCAAATAATAATTTTTGAGATCTGCTGACCCTTACAGCAATAGTCTAGACAAGGACATACCATTGGTTTATATATTAGCATTCTAATATTTTCTAGAGAAGACAAATCCCTGATGATTGGGATGGTTTGGGGTGAAAGGATTCCATGAATTTTCCGTACTTACCATGATGACTAGTGGTAAATTATGGACGAAGGAGAGATATAAAAGCCAAAGGACTCCCAGGGGCGTGGTGCTGTTGACATGAATATTGTAGTGTGTCCCTTTCCTTTTGCTTTCTTATTTTCTGATCTATATTTCAGATCTAATAGATGTTAAGCTTATTGAACTTTGTATCTCTAGGGGTTTGATAACACAGTTTAGCCATTTTGAATGTGGTCCCTGCCTGTACATTTAACGTTGGCTTTGCTAGTACTGCTGTTGGGATAGAGCAGGAAATTTGGCAGCTGATGTCAAAGTTGACAAATTGATGTCATGACCAGCTCCCTATTCTTCAGCCTGACCTGAAAGTCCATAGTGAAGGCTGTTCTTTGGTGCCTGAGAAAATGAGCAACTTGATGAACAAACTCTACACCTACCTTTTCATATCTGGCTATAATAGAGCATATTTACATAAGAACATAAGAACGGCCATACTGGGTCAGACCAAAGGTCCATCTAGCCCAGTATCCTGTCTTCCAACAGTGGCCAATGCCAGGTGCCCCAGAGGGAATGAACAAAACAGGTAATCATCATGTGATTCATTTCTGGTTGCTCATTCACAGCTTCTGGCAAACAGAAGCTAGGGACACCACACCTGCCCATCCTGGCTAATAGCCATTGATGGACCTATCCTCCATGAATTTATCTAGTTCTTTTTTAAACTCTGTTATAGTCTTGGTCTTCACAACATCCTTTGGCAAAGAGTTCCACAAGTTGACTGTGCATTGTGTGAAGAAATACTTCCTTTTGTTTTAAACCTGCTGCCTAATAATGTCATTTGGTGACCCCCTAGTTCTTGTGTTATGAGAATGAGTAAACAACAGTTCCTTATTTACTTTCTCCACAACAGTCATGATTTTATAGACTTCAATCATATCCCCCCTTAGTCATCTCTTTTCCAAGCTGAAAAGTCCCATTCTTATTAATCTGTCCTCATATGACAGCCGTGCCATACCCCTAATCATTTTTGTTGCCCTTTTCTGAATCTTTTCCAGTTCCAAAATATATATTTTTGAGATGGAGTGATCACATCTGCACACAGTATTCAAGATGTGGGCATACCATGGATTTATGTACAGGCAATATGATATTTTCTGTCTTATTATTTATCCCTTTCTTAATGATTCCCAACATTCTGTTCACTTTTTTGACTGCCGCTGCACATTGAGTGGATGTTTTCAGAGAACTATCCACAATGACTCCAAGATCTCTTTCTTGAATGGTAACAGCTAATTTAGACCTCATCATTTCATATGTATAGTTGGGATTATGTTTTCCAATGTGCATTACTTAGCATTTATCAACTTTTAATTTCATCTGCCATTTTCCTTGTCCAGTCACCTAGTTTTGAGAGATCCTTTTGTAGCTCTTCGCAGTCTGCCTGGGATTTAACTATCTTGAGTAGTTTTGTATCATCTGCAAATTTTGCCACTTCACTGTTTACCCCTTTTTACAGATCATTTATGAATATGTTGAATAGGACTGATCCAGTACAGACCCCTGGGGGACACCACTATTTACCTCTCTCCGTTCTGAAAACTGACCATGTATTCCTACCCTTTCTTTCCTATCCTTTAACCAGTTACCAATCCATGAGAGTACCTTCCCTCTTATCTCATCACTTGTTTAAGAGCCTTTGGTGAGGGTCCTTGTCAAAGTTTTCTGAAAATCTAAGTACGCTATATCCACTGGATCCCCCTTGTCCACATATTTGTTGACCCCCTCAAAGAATTCTAGTAGATTGGTGAGGCATAATTTCCCTTTATAAAAACCATGTTGATTATTCCCCAACAAATTATGTTCATCTATATGTCTGACAATTTTGTTGTTTACTATAGTTTCAACCAGTCTGCACAGTACTGAAGTCAGGCTTACCGGCCTGTAATTGCCGGGATCACTTCTGAAGCCCTTTTTAAAAATTGGCGTCACATTAGCTATCCTCCAGTCATTTGGTACAGAAGCTGATTTAAGTGATAGGTTACAAACTACAGTTAGTAGTTCTGCAATTTCACATTTGAGTTCCGTCAGAACTCTTGGGTGAATACCACCAAGTCACCTGGTGACTTATTACTGTTGCGTTTATCAATTTGTTCCAAAACCTCCTCTAATGGCACCTCAATCTGGGACAGTTCCTCAGATTTGTCAGCTAAAAAGAATGACTCCGGTTTGGAAACCTCCTTCACATCCTCAGCCATGAAGGCCGATGCAAAGAATAAATTTAGTTTCTCCACAATGGCCTTATCGTCCGTGAGTGCTCCTTTAATATCTCGTTCATCCAGTGGCCCCATTGGTTGTTTAGCAGGCTTCCTGATTCTGACGTACTTAAAAAATATTTTGCTATTACTTTTTGAGTCTTTGACTCAGCCTCGAAAACCAGTTGATCTCCAGGGATGTAAAGAGGCTCTGTTCCTAACCACTAGCTCTGGTGTTCTTCAACCCCTCCAGCCCCTGCAAAAGCGGCACTGCTATGGGCTATCCTGCAAACACCACTGTGGAAAACCCTGACAAGGGGGACATCAGAGTGAGACCATGAACAGTTGGTAAGGTCAGCATTAACTTACCCAATAAAATCCGATAGGGTTAGGAAAGGATATGATGTGATGGAAATAAGGCAAATAAACAACACAAGAAATACTGTACTGATGGCAATTAGGAATTTCCATATTTAATTTTTTTAAAACTTCCATTGTTTTTAAATTTACCTGAGGCTGATGCAGAACTTCAAGTTTGCAGTACTGGAGTCCCATATAACCCAGGGGGGCCTTGACAAAAGATTTAGTTGCAGCCGTTGCAGAATACAGAGGACCTTGCATATGACTATGCATGAAAGTCAATGGAAGCTGCACAGTTGCAGAAAGTTTTCACAGGGGTCTTTGAAAAAACAGCCCTTGATGTTTTTGAACACTGTGTGTATGTTCCCAAGTGTGTACACATCTGTGCATAAGGGCATATGCATGCTCCCATACTTAGCAATTCAGTAGGAGAAGCTATAAAACTATGTAAATTGCACATTCCAGATTGGACTATGGAAAACATACAGCACATTTGGTCATTGTTTAAGGATCTCTAAAAACATGTGGAAATATTTTGTCTTCTGATGAATTCAACCCCACATTCTTGCAGCAGATTATTCTTTGCATTATGCTGGAAAATGTGTTATTTTTGCCATGATCAAAAACTGACTATAAAATACTCAGCATGGTGACTGATATAAATGACTTCAAGAGTTTGGCTCACGGGTGCTGCATTATAATCTTTCCCCCAAAAGTTGATCCTTCTACTTCTCCTTCCTTCCCCTGCACCAGACACACATAGCAGACCAGCCCAAAACCACAGAAATATAGAGTTCTGTGCTATCACTATGCTGCGGGAGTTGAAATTCCATATTTCCTCTTTAACGCTACCCTTCCCTCAGAAAATCCATGTATTTATAATCCAGTGACATTTATTTTATAGATTCATTCAATAACTTAAATCACATAAAATGAAGGCGGAATCATATTCTCAGATGGATTTTGTTGGCCTTTCTAATAGTTCCCTGTGCAAGTTGCTTTTTCACTGAGTAAGTTACTGCATAATGATTATTCCACTAGCTGAGGGCTCATCGCTCAACAAGGTGCAAACAATAAATCATACACCAATTGTAGATATTCAGCTTCTCAAGATATATTTCTGCACTTTAGTATCCAGAATGTTTCAGTGTTTGTGTTATTGTTGTTGTACCTTTCCACCTCTCTAACACTGATTTAAATGTTGTTATTCTCAGCTCATAGTGATTACAAAAAAAATCAAACATCTGTTTCCACAAAAAGAAGGAATCAGAACGAGTCAAGAAAATTTCACTTCCTAGTCACCATTCATAGGCCATCTTTATCTTTTTCTCAAGTGAATTTCATTCAGTAAAGAAACTGCCTTACCAGTAAGAAATCCACAGAGTACGTCAGTAAGGGCTGCTGGTCACCAGCTGGCAAAATCGAAAAACAGAACCAACTATTAGATTGGACAATTAGGGAACTTTTTTCAAGTGACTAGACAGAAAAAAATTGTAAAACGCTCCACTTATTCTGGCCCTATGATGCATGAAAAGCTTCACTGTTGGCAGCATTTACATTCTTATTTGTAGGAAGGTTCTGGAACTTCATGGGGCTTTTGCAAGGATCTTCTGGCTTTTCTGCAGTAGGCAATTCAATAGTGAAGCTATGCGACTCTCACAGTTCCCACATGGGACTTTAGAACTACTTTACTGTGAATTATATGAGTCTATCACCTTCACTAAATTTTATTGTAAGAATAAATAATTAAAGAATGAAAATAATCTGAAGCTCCGTAAATTTCTTCTGCTTCAGATGTTAAATATCCCCTACATCATTTTAGTAGGTTTTCTGTATTTCTTTCCACCCCTCCATCCACAATTTTTGGGGGATGGGCACCCCAGAGGTATGTTCCCTTTGTTTTCTTTCAGAGAAATTCTCTTCAGTTCTTTCTCCACTTGATGCTGTCCCTTGTTAGGGGCTGATCCAGCTCCTTTTGATGTCAACTGAAAGCCTCTGATTAACATCAATGGGAGTTAAACTGAGCCCTTACTACTGAGTGCCAAATTTATCTCTCACATACACAAAAGTAATGCCCACTGACTACATTGGAAGTTGTGCACATACATCTTGCGGCAGAATTTGCCCAAAATTTTGAAAACCATAAAATTATGTCAGATATTCTAATAACTGAATTTAAACCACATAATAGGTGATCACATATTTGTAAGAATTGCTCTTACAGGGAGATTAGATAGTCAGTGGTTCTCAAACTTTTGTACTGGTGACCCCTTTCACATAGCAAGCCTCTGAGTTCGACCCCCCCTTATAAATTAAAAATACTTTTTTATATATTTAACACCATTATAAATGCTGGCGGCAAAGCGGGGTTTGGGATGGAGGCTGACAGCTTGCAACCCCCCATGTAATAACCTCACGACCCCCTGAGGGGTCCCGGCCCCCAGTTTGAGAACCCCTGAGATAGATAGATAGATAGATATTCTGTGGCTTAAGGAGAATTTTATGCTTCAGATCAAAAAGTGATTGAAAGACTGGATGGACTGTGTTGTGCTCAAGGAGTCTCCTTACCAGGGCTGGCTCCAGGGTTTTTGTTGCCCCAAGCGGCGGGGGGGGGGGGGGAGCCGCAATCGCAATCGACAGCACTTTGGCGGCAGCTCCATCGCGCCGCTTTCTTCTTCGGCGGCACTTCGGCGGCAGGTCCTTCCCTCCGAGAGGGACCGAGGGACCCGCCGCCGAATTGCTGCTGAAGAGCCGGACGTGCCGCCCCTTCCCCTTGGCCGCCCCAAGCACCTGCTTGCTGCGCTGGTGCCTGGAGCCGGCCCTGCTCCTTACACAATTTATTAAAAAGAATGTAACCACTCTGACTTTTATTTTCTGGATGTAGTTAGGGTGTTCCATCTGCATAGAAGTTTTGGATATTCCCCAAGTCCTACATAAAAGTGGGGCTTACCAGGGTTGCTTTGATCTGCATCAACACTCAATCCAGAATCTGTATTCCTTTCCAAGTACCTCACTTAAATACTAGTAACATCACATGAGTAAGTACTAGTAACAATGAAGTTCAAGTAAAACAATAAAAGTACCCTCATTTTCATAAGGGTTGGAATGCTGCTGCATCTTTTTATGCTCTTCCCCCCTCATTCTTTGATCTTGTCTTATATCTAGTATTAAAATAAAAGCAGAGTTTCTTAATTAGTTAATCCTTTTCAGAAAAATGTGCATGAGTTTCATCATCATTATCTCACTCTCTCTTCCTCTTTTTTCATGTCGTCCCTCATTTCAGTGCTGAAGAAATTAGAGGTACATTGAAGTCTTCTGCCCCTGTGCACCTTCCAGAGTAGGATAATATACTACAATGCTCCACTTGTCTCTATTGCCTGCAGTTACAAGTTGTCTTTACTTATTTTCAGAAGGATGAACATTTGGAACCACAAAATCAATGCCTTTGTGTCCAGTGATTTCTTTTTGCATGTTTCTTTGCGTGCTGGAGGGAGAATGTTCATTTGTTCTCTTGTTTGAAATGCATTATTTAGTTATAATTCACTCACTAGCCCAAAACAAAGGGATTGTATGACATTAGTACTCTGAAGTGCTATTGATCACCAGTGCAAAATGAAAATATATAACTGATGAAAACATCGAGATCCTGTGGAGACTTATAGATCAAAAGGTTAAAAAGGAAATGTTGACCTGTTGAAACAAATTGATCTACATGAAGCCTAGTGAGTTGACTCTCTAAGCACACTGGGGAAGACAAGGAAGAGTGGTTTGTTTGCTTTCCAGATGTAGTAAAATACTGCTGTTGTGAAAAGAGCAAGTCTGGCAGTTGTGTCAAATCATCTGTTTGTTCTTCAGTTCATTGCTGGTGATAAATCTCTCTGATGTACAAACAAATCTCCAATCTCAGTTCCTCACTACCAGGGCTGTCGGAGGCTAGGGCTACTTTTGAAGTTGCGCTGTGCCCCTTCAGGAATGAAGGAGCACCTTCTGTTGCTGCTGAGTGAACCTTGTTGCCATGGAGTCACATCAACTTCTGCTCAATTAAAAGAATGGATCGCCACACACACAGCTTCTGAAAGGAGAATTAGAAAGGGAGAAACTGGAGAAACTCAGAGAATCACGCCCCCCAAAATTAAATGGACAGCCCATAAATGGTGTTGCTTGTTATCATACATGAGATCCAGGTTCAAGTTGTGGCTTAACCATTGCAAAGCTGAGTGGAGCAATGTAGTAAATATCTTTAACAAACTGGGTCTAAGTGACTTCCTCGAGGCCACACAGAAAGTCTGGGGCAGATCAAAGAACTTAACCAAGTATTTTAAATCCCACGCTGGTGCCATAACCACTCAGCCTCTGTCACATACCCTGTTTACTCACCACTGATATTTAACAGGTTTCATCCATTATATTTAACTGTTAGCTCTGGGATCTTAACATATTTCATGGCCAAGATATGCCAAAAGTACCAAGTACCTTCTTTTGCAAAGAAAAGGTTATATAATAAAGCATATTAAAGGATTCCTAAACTTATATTTTTCATAACATATGAACTACAACTTGGCTGCATCTTCATTCCAATGCACTCCTTACACCCTCCCTTAAAAATAATTTGTTTAGAAGCATTAACACTGGTTCCTTTCTGCTAGTTGGAAGCACTTAAATTCTACCTTTTTACAGCTGCCTCTGCTGAAACAAAGCAAATTAAAAGTACAATAAAGCAGCAAAGAGCATCAATGTTACAATATTTCTCTTTTTAAATAGAGCATTATGTCTTCTCAAGTTGCAGGGGTTTAAAAGCACCAATAAATTGTATCAAGAGTTACCCTAGTAGTCCAGGATTTTGCTTTCATAACATCCCATTTCTGGGGACAGCAACCATCCAACGTCAGGTTTTTTCAATCATGTTAGGAATTTGCTGTTCAATTTATCAGGCTTGCTTTTGGCCTGAAACAAGGAGTATAAATTAAAAGCATACTCCAGTAAGGCGAAACCTTTGATGTGTAATAGAGGTTATGTGAATTCATTATTTTAATATTTTAGATTTATAATCAGAGGTCTAGCCACTTCACTCCATTCCACCAATTATGTTTTTCATGGTCCCGTCTCCAGGTCCCCCTAACAAATATTTTCTTCAGAGTACATTCATTAATACAGTTGATATTTTTCAAGCCCCTAAGCACTGGCATCAGGGATGACTTGAAATACCAACTTTCCCAGATATTAAAAAGAAAGTTCTAAAGAAGTTGAGGGGCCCCATGCATCATTTGGCACATTTATCTTTAATACATCAGCATAAATCCCCTGAAGGAAAGTAGCTTCATAGAATGCTGCAACACCTACCAGGGCACCCTCAAAATTAGCTACCAAAATGGAAAGGACCAGATTATGAGAGGGTCAGGAGAAATCATGACATTAAGGACCCTGTTTGTCCCAGGGAAGCAGGCAGCACCATCCTCATGAATGGTGCATCCTGCACAGTCCCCTAGCTATACCAGGGTGCTCATGGAAGCTGCAGCTCCACACCATCCCGTATTCAGGCATGTGACTCAATGCCACAAGTTCATGCTAATTCTAAAATCTTTCTATCTAGCCAGCATATTATTAAATATTATGGGACAGTTTCACCAATATATTGGCTGCTTTGCACCAGTCCAGTGATGCAAAGCAAATGTAAATCTAATTTAGCTGGCTGGCTAAGCAAGGTTTACGGCTGCTTTGCATTGTCAGAGCAATGGAAATCAACCAGCATGTACCAGGGAGATTGGCCCTAAATATCTATGTCAAAGTAATTTTTAGGAGTATGACTTTTTAACCAGCAAGAGTAAGGCAATTTAAAGTTAAAGCTGAGATCCTTCATTCCCCCAGCTGTGCTTAGGCTAATAGTCTCAGAACAGTTCTCTTTAGACAATTACGCTACAACACTTGGTAGAGTTTTGTGCATTAGAGATGGAGTGGAAGCATCACCCCTGAATTTACTGATTTATTTTGGTATTAACCTAGGCCATGACTGTTTCTTTGATATGTGTTTTCCATTTCTTTTGCTTTTGAAATAGTAAACATTTTAAAAAGTATCATCTATTGGCAACATTCTGGCACAGGGACTGTCAATGTAACATCTTAATAAATGCAAGTGTAGGTTACCAGAGAAAATATGAGGGTCTTGAGTCTCCTTTTATTTATATAACTGTGGAGTCATCCCCATACTCACCAAAGTTTAGAGTTACTTAGATTTTGGAGGTAAGTGGGGGGCCAGGCAAGGTTGTGAACTACCCTGAATCATGTCTGCAGAACTTTCAGACCAAATACAATTATTTTTATTATTAATAATAATTTTATTATTAATAATAATATTATTATTTATTATTACCCTAGAACTGATGGGGAGCTAGTCATTGACCAGGACTCCATTGTGCAAGGTGCTGTACAAACACAGAACAAAAAGACAGTCCTTTGCCCTAAAGAATTTACAACCTAAGGGTAAGACAAGAGACAACAGATGGATACAGACAGATGGCAGAGTACCAGGAATTGAGACAATGTTGGTCCTATGCCATGATAGAACTCAATCATTGGCATGAAAGGCAGTGGTGTCTGCACACCAGCAGCCTAGTTGTTGTCAAGTTTTTTTGTAGGCATCACAGAAAAGGAGAGTTTGAAGGAGGGTTTGAAGGAGGACGGTGGTTAGTTGTACGGACATTTACAGGGAGCTCTTCCCAAGTATGAGGGGCTGCGTGGGAGAAAGCAAGAAGGTGCTTGTTTGAAAATTTATCAAGGGGATGTTGAAAGCTTGCATCATGAGTTGATTGGAGGTGGGAGTTAAGCTTTCAACAATAAATGAGCGATGATAGGTAAAGTGGGGTAGGCAGAAATGACCCGCGCCTGCCGATAGTGAGGGGGCTGACTGAGGGCAGCCAGCTTCAGAAGTATTACTGAGCATGCTCAGTCCATGTGAGCAAATCTCAGGGGGACACATGACCCCACATGCTCCCTCCCCCGTCCCACACCTCACCTCTGGGGGTTGGCCATGACAGGCCTTGAAAGTAAGGACAAGTAGCTTATGTGTGATGTGATAGAAAATGGGGATCCAGTGGAGGGATGCAAAGAGAGAGGTGATATGATCAGAGTGCTGGCTGGGAAATGATCTTTGTCAAAGCATTTGGAATGGAGATGAGTGGGGCAAGATTGCATTTGTCAAAGCCAGCGAGAAGGATGTTGCCGTAATCAAGAGGCAGAGATGATGAAAGCCTGGATGAGAGTTTTAGCTATGTGGATGGATAGGAAAGGATGTATCTTAGAGATGTTATACAGAAAGATATAGCAAGATTTAGGGTATTTCTACACTACCAACCTTACAGTGCAACCGCGGCAGCGCTGTGACGTGGGCAGTGTAGACACACTTTATCGCCGGGGGAGAGCTCTCACGGCGATAAAAAATACACAACCCAAATGAGCAGTGATAGCACAGCTCCCGGCAATAAAATGCTGTCTATAATGGTGCTTTTCAACGCTAAAATTTTTGTCGCTCGGGGGGGTGTTTTTTCACACCCCTGAATGACAAAAGTTTTAGCGCTGAAAGTGGCAGCGTAGACACAGCCTTAAACATAGCCTGAATGTAAGGACCTAGGAAGAGGATGGGGGACCAGGATTTGTGCTGGTGGGAGGAATGAAGAAATTGGGATGGCAAGGGGGAGAGGAGCAGGTAGAGCTGGTGGGAACTGAAGAGGGGTGAGGGTATGAGAATGGAGAAATAGAGCCAGTGAGGGGGAAGGAGAAAGAGGACAGATGCTATGCTGCAGAAGAGGAGTGTGGTGAGAGCTGTATGTGAGTGGCAGTGGGAACCATCCTGTACACTCATAATGAGATAATTCCATTGATAATGAATTAAGATTATAACAGCTCTTCAAACATGTGAGTTTACTGTCTGATGGGAAGTAAAACAGCTGCTTTAGAATGAAGAGTAGAGATGCATTTTGTACCTTCAGAAACATGGAATCATCAATAGCAGGAAAAGTATTTCTTTTCGAACACTGACAGAAGGGCTACCTCAAGAAGTGTTTAGTCAGCTCAAAGGGAAACAAAGACTCTGGCAGCCTGTGGTCTGCAGATGGCCCTCAAATTTTAATAAAGTATTGGGAAAAAAGAAGAAGCAAGCCATATGAAGAAATCATTGGAATTGACACAACAGATCAGACTAGTGGTCTAGTCTGGTATCCTGTTTCCAAATGTACCACATGCTTCAAAGGAAGGAGCAAGAAACTTTGTAATGAAATAACTTGTTCATAGGAGATGTTCCTTTTGAACCCCCATAAATTAGTGGTTGGCTTCTATACCCTGAAGCATGAAGGTTTATTTCACTTCTAAACATTTTAGAAAATCCTAGCTAATGTAACTCATTAAATCCATATAAATGAAAATCAGTCCATGTAAGTTATTAATAAGAAGAAAACAGAATTATTGTAACTTAAACACTGAATTAAACTGAGGGAAAGTTTCAAAGTATTTATTGAAAAAAAAATCTTGTAGTAAGTAAATGAAGTTTCAGGGTCTTCAAAAGAAAGAGTATGTACAAAATCCATTCTAGACTACTATGTTGAGTATCCATAGAGCCAAATTCTGCTTTCAAATGCACTATATAGCTCCTATTGGTTCATAGCTTGTAAATGTTCAGAACCTTATAGCTCAAGCCATTTGTGCAATGGAAAATGTTATTTTACTTACCCTATTCAATAAAACCCAATTCAGCAAAGCACTTAAAGCACATACTTAACTTTACACCTGTGAGTAGTACTATTTATTTACATGCTTAAAGTTAAGCGCATATGTGTTTTCTGAATCAAGACCAAAATTCTTAACAACTGGACTTCTCAGCAGTACACAAACAGTTGAAACACAAGGGAAATGGTGATTTAGTTGATGGATAACTGTCTTGCAGCCGTGGAATTTTCAAAAGCACTTAACATTGGCCTAGTTCTGTTTCCATTGAAGTCAATGGTAAAATTCCTGAGACTTGTCTTATATGTGTTCTCTGAAGCACATACCGTAACTGTGGTGCTATAAAAAATAAATAATAATAATGAGATTCTAATCCACAGTCACTCCAAAGTCTGATACTTAGGGTATTTGGAAGTTTCAGCCTGAACAATAAAAAGCTACATCCCCAAACCACTACAAATATTTTAAGTTGCATGAGTTAGTGCTCTTTACTTAGGATTCAGCAAGCACAACACTGAATTATCTCTCATCATTAGAGAAATTTGTCCCCAGAGAATGGTGCTGAAATCACTGACACAAAAAAGTGAGAGGGAATATTTTATGGCTTGCTACACTATGACTGAACTATGAATAAAGAGGCAACTTAGTCTCCTAAGTTACTAGGCACTAACTATGGGCTCCATATTTGATTAAATGATGATAAATGGGCAGATAAATATGCCTATTTTATGCCCCAACAATTTATAACTCTCTTCCATTTTGTCGCACTCAGCTGGCAAGTTTCAAACATGCATTCAAACAGCAATTGTTTACTTTCGTTGATTCAAGTTGACATGTTTGAAAATGATTACATTCATTTGTTCTGCTAGATACCTTGCCTCCCTTGCCTATACTTCTTAATTTCATTCTCCTTCTGTTACTGGTCTTATGACTAAATGCTTTAATTTATTCACCATGCAATGTCTGTACAATTGTTTTCAGTCATTTATTACTCATTGTCTCATAGTATTTCTAGGGTGTTATAGAAAGAAAAGACCATATCAAAAAAAAGTTGCACTGTATATCACAACATATGCCTGCATTAAACATTAACTGTTGATCCTATATACACTCTAATTGTGTAGGCTTTTCCCAGCACAAATTATTTCTTCATATACAGTTAACCAGCTGCAAGTCCACACAAAATCAAGGTGTAAAATCAGGAACAATGGTGACACATGAAAAAATAATCAAGATACATCTCAGAATCTCATTAAATTTGGGAGAAAATGATCAGTGATGTAACTATTTCAAAGAGACATAATCCCTGTCCCCCTCTGTGTCTTCCTCTTTCATTCTAATCTATTTTATTGTTTTGATCAGGCTTTTATACCATTACCACCATCCTCACACAAATATACCTGCATTTCAAGAGGGACACTATGGTACATAAAAACATATGTCAAAACAGGAACTCACTCAACAATTAAATGTTCATTATGGAGCCTCCAAATTCCTACACATCTAGGAAGACAAATGGGGGTGCTGGAACAATTTTTATAGTGAGGGTACTGAAAGACATTTAACCAAACTGTAAACCCTGTATATAATGGAAACCACTTCAAGCCAGGCAGCACCCCCAGTACTCCTAGTTCCAGCACATATGAAGACAAACATCCTTTATGATGAGTCGTGAGTAGGAGGGATTGATTATCTCTGTTAGAAAGACAGTGAATTTTCCAAATCATCATGAAGATTCCTCTCTGCAAAAACTCCTCAATTTCTCATCAAGCTCCTCCATGGATTTCCACAAACTTCTCTTCCTTCTTTCCTGATGTCTAATCCATTCCCATTGCTCTGCCTTCCTGTACCCAGCTGACTTACTAGCTGTTCAAATCCCATTTTAACATTTATATCCTAGAGATCATTATATCACCAGAGCAAGTGCACTTTATCTGTGTCCTTTCCCACTCCAGGCCATGTAGAATGTCCCCTACATGAAGGGAAGTGAGTATATAGACCTGACTATGCTGACTTTACACAACAAGGAAATTCCCTACCCCAGGGAATACCCAGCTTCCTTTTTAGGCAGTTTTAAGTCCCCTTAGCACCAGTAGAATAGCATAGAAGGAATTTAACTTGGGGTGAGGATCTGGCTGCTATTAAGAATGTAGCATTAAATAAGTTGAAGTATAGGGTGCACAAAATCACACAAAACCAAAAGAGATTGCTATAGTATTTATAAAAGTCGGTGAGTAAAAGGTGGAACCAGACTATGAGTCAGGCTCTTAAATTTAAGTCTCTGATTGTAATTTTTCTGTAACATTTGATAAATCAGATGAGGATACTGTAGCAAGGAGGCGTGGCCTCCCTAAGAGAGTGACAGCATACCGCTTGGTGGGCCGAACCAGGAGAGCCACGTCCGCCCTGCTGGAAGTGGAAGGGCAGGACAGGAAAAGGAAGTACAAAAGGCTTAGTTTACAGCTCAGTTGGGCTGGAGCCACCACAGGAGACGGACGCATCCTTCCTGCTGCTGGAGCCTGCAGAGGAGCTGCTGGGGCTGCCTCCTGAGGACTGGCCAAAGCTCTCCGAGATGACAGACACAGGTACACCTGAGGGGGAGAGTAGGAGGCACCCAGGGAAACCAGGCAACAGTCTGGTTAGGAGCTGGCCTGATACCAGGTCAGCGTGTTGCGGGTGGATCCACCACTGTTAGGGCTCTGGGCTGGGATGCGGTGGAATTGGGCGGGCCCACGTCCTCCCTGCCACCCGACCCCTGGGGTGGCAGTACTCCCCCTCCTTAGGCCAGGAGGCCTGCATTCCTCAAGCAACCCTACCTGAGCCCCATAGGCACTCTTGGTGCTCAACCTTACCTGAGCCTTTAGACTTTACTGGTGCTCACCCCTACCTGGGGCTCATAGACTGCTTATCCACTCTGCCCTGATTGCAGGCCAGACCCCACCCATTGCTTTGCTGCCCTGCCCTGACTGGGCCTGGAGCGCATAGATTGCCATACTGTTCTGCCCAGCCAGAGGACTGGAGCACTAGGTGAAGTTAATTCCCCCCTTTCAACTCACCTTTACAGGTACATGACAGTGAGGAGGTATGGCCTCCCTCAGAGACTGATAGGGAGGGATGGCCATGCAGACTACTGATACTCTTTAGATCATTTTCTTGCTAAGGGCTGTATCCCAGCTTGTGCTGAGCACCTATTGTTCTCATTCCTCCCCACACCTATCACAATTTGACCATACAACAAGCATTCAGAGAAGGATGATTAAACTAGTCGATTCTCTTAAACAATGATTAAAACACGGGCTGCCCTGTACCATTCAGGAGATGATAGTAACTGCGGCATCAAACAAGAATGTCCTTAGCTATTCCATAGTGGGAAAAGATTCATGAAATTGCATGAAATAAAAAATCAAATAAAAGAATATCTAATGTTGAAAGAAGAGATTCGTTAGACTTGGTAGCTTACTGACCCATTCCCAAGTATCATTATTATTAACCATAAAAATCTTTTGGAAACAGCCAAAAGTCTGACATCTAAGAGTAATTCCATCTAATCTGCTTTTCAAGCCCTGGCACCAAAGAACATCTGGATTTAAAAGATAGCTTCCCTTCTTCAAAATGTAAATATACTTTCCTGCCTAGTTATTTTGATTATTGCTTCTTGGTACCCTGCAAGCTAGAGCCTAATTAGGAAGCTCGTACTCACAACTGCAACAATAAGGCACATCCACAATCAGTTCCTTATTATCTCCTTCAGTGCTCAGTTTCAGAAGTCATCAGTTTGGAAAAGCATAACAGAAATCTCCAGCTTAAATTCATATCACTAACTACATATGGATGCACTCTAAAACCTTAGTGCTCATTACAATCATTTTGTCTTCAGCCTGAGTACTTTCTGTGTAGACCTGTGAACTAATCTCCTTTTTCCACTATAATTTTTCTGTGCATTCTGTCATTGCCTTTTGAAGAATGGACTGAATTTTTCAAAATGGAAAGATATGGGGCTCACTGGAAACTAAAATTGCCAGGTTAAGCAAGCTCCCGGTATTTTTATTGTTTGCATTCATGTTATGAGAATGAGATGTAAGTCCCTAAAGCTGAAATATTATGAACCAATTATTTACTGAATATTTGTGCTAAATTATCTATGATTGCAGAGTAGACTATGAAAGAAAAAAAATTCTGCAGGTGGCCTATAAAGCTAATTTTGAAGTTAGCTTTGCTAAGCCCATGCAGTGGTCTTGGAGAATATTAATCTAGTGTTACAACCACACTACCCTCAGGGTGTTCACCTGCCATGGAATTTAATTGATTTCATATCTCATCTAAGAGACCGAATCTCATCTATTAGGTAAATATAATGTAAAAATGTTTCCTTGTTTCTCAAAGGAGTTTACTGGTGGAAACTTGAAGAACCATTCTCACAGAATCTTCTATTACTATAACTGGGTTGAAATTGAGTCTCTGTGATCTTCCCTTTATTAAGGAATGTAGAAGATACAATGTATGTACATAACACCGCCATACATTTGTGAGCATAGCAGATGTGTAGATAGTTCAACACCTAGTTGTTATTTATTATTTATATTTCAAGGAACACCAATTACAGCAGCATCTAGGGACCCTAGTCAAGGATCAGGGCTATACAGTGCCAAGTACTACACAAACATATCATAAAATGACAGAACCTGCTTATATTGTATGCAGTACTGTAGCCATGTTGGTCCCAACAGAAACTGGTCCAATAAAATATACTACCTCACCCACCTTGTCTCTCTAAGAACCTGCCACTTTCCACAGATGCTTGTGTGCATGCACAGTGTAGCAATGGTCATATGATCTTCTGCACCGACTCTATTTTTATAGGTTTATGTGCACACTTAGGCTGGCTGAAACATGAGTCCAGAACTGCACAGCCAAGGTGTCCACATTAATTCTGAATCGGGCAGTGGAAATTTGAAAAGGGGCTAAATGTCTGTCATCCATCGACACCTCTTCCACTGTATTAGTGGTTCAGTTCAGATCATTGATTAACAGGACTTTATATAATTTGGCTCAATCAGTTTATTAAACATAGATAAATCAGCACAAACAAAGAGGTTCATACATTACCAACTCTGAAAAATAGGCTTGCAGCAGTTTCAATCTGTTCCAAAGTATGAACTTAATGTTGCTCATATTTATACTCCACTTCTTTATTACTGATAGAAAATTAATACACCTTATTACTCTTTTTTTAATCTAGTTTCATACCTGTTTTTCATGATACAAAGGCATCTGTAGCAACCATACATAATAATATTCCAGATGTTCATGAACTGTAGAGTGCAAAAAGCACTAATTGTACCTCGCACACAATTCATATATAACATTCCTTAACAGAACATACATCTTACTCTGACAGATTCTGCACATACAAAGAACAAAGGTTGGAACAGTTTAACTATTAGTAGATTTCTATAATAAAGCTTAGCATGAGAACAAACCATCCTGGGAACACAGTTCATAGTTATACAATTTAGCATAAGTACAAAGCATTCTAGCTCATATATGAGATTGGCTAACAACGCAGAAAACACCTGCCTCCATAACAGCTGCAATTCAAAATAGCACTTCATCACTTTGTTCACAGCTACCTCAAGGCATGAAATGGGGTCTTGGCAGCTCATTGGCTGAGCATAAATGTAACACACCAAGGGAATAGTAAAGACACTTTCTAGCCAAGTAGGTGGCCAACACTGGGGAAAAGTTGTAAGAATTGCAATCTGCAGGCAATACCTGGGCTAACTGCACCAGGTACTTAAAATGTCTCTTTTCTTGAAATCTTAGTTTACGTATGGATAAAATCCTTAACTTCTCAACTAGACAATAGTTTAACATGGCCACAGCACATGGAACTCATTAAAATATGGTAATTTTTTGATCAGTTTATTAATTCTCTAGGGATGTTGGAGGAATAGGGAGGGAAGATGGGATATTTGTGCAGAGCACAGAGCATGGTCTTACACAGATTATCCCCCATTTCAGACTGTTCCTGATTTCAAACTGTGGGAACTCTTGCCTGTATGGAAGTGTACTCCCAGACACCACTGTGCTGAATGTTCACTGCACATAAGCTGCTCCATAACTGATGTGGGGGCACCCAGACAAATTTGAACTAGAACTTTCCAAATTAATGTTGCCTGCTGATGGAACTCAGATAGGGTGACCAGACAGCAAGTGTGAAAAATCAGGACAGAGGGTGGGGGGCAATAGGAGCCTATATAAGAAAAAGACCCCAAAATCAGGACTGTCCCTATAAAATCGGGACATCTGGTCACCCTAAACTCAGATGGAAAAGACATGGCAGGCTACAGCAGCAAGGGTCAGTGCTGAGATTTGTCACAAGAAGACCATACAAGTAGTCGAGAAATGGAAGGAACTTTGAATGCATGCTAAAGATAAGTTGGCTGCATAATGGGCAGCTAGAGAAGGGTCATCTAGCCAAGGAGAGAGTCACCAATAATGGGACTCAGACAGAGTTCTAGGTGGCCCAAGTCATCATGCCCATATCCATCTATGGAATTACTGGACTGGGAAACATATTCATGAGAAGCCAGAGGCAACAAAAGGAAACAAGCACTCATATACCAACTGCTATCCCTCTAATGACTAGTCCTGCAGAAAAGCAGGTTGAGAGATTGCTGCTGAGACAAACTCTTGAAAATGCAGTCCAGTCTACATAACTCTTCAAAGATAAATCCTCCAGGAAAGCCAGAGACATAGAATTTAGGCATCTGATGCTGTTAATATTCTCAATTTTGTGTGTGCCATGTAAGCTTCAGACTCAGTCATTGTGTCAGAGAGAGCATAGAGACATGCATACTGGACAAAAGCAGAGAAATGCATCACACTGGTGGCTTGAAAGAAAGAGAGAGACTGTGTGAGTGAGGGCTAGAATATTCAGGCAACTTAAAAAATCAAAAGTAAGTGTGATAGTTTGGTGAATTAAATATGACATGACAGTGCAGAGGAAATTGAATTCATCTATACTCGATAAGGGTGGCTTCATTATTCATGTGTGTCTTTGCTTAGCTTTGACACTCATGAATGATGAGGCCATCCTTGTCTCATGAAGACAAATTCAATATCCGTACTATCATTCTAATATATTCTCTATATATAGAGAATATACTTAATGAATGGCATTGGGCTAGTATTTTTATCTTCACTGGTTCATGAGAGGAAGGAATTTAATTCACAGGAGGTGTTGCTTTGAGTGAGCTTATATAGACTCTTTTCACAAGTGATATGGCGAGGATGAAAGCATTATACCAGGGATTTGTTAGCACAGTTGTTTTGTTCACCTCCCTTATTATACCTGGAGTCCTGGCTTTGAATCTGGAATTGGCTTATTAGTGACAGTAAGTTCAGTAATTTTATCCTAACCCCAATCAGACATTTGTCCATATATTAGCACAGTATAAATAATAAATAATTATAATATTAAGTATAAATACCGTTAGGCAAGCCTCAGAAAGCTGGTAACTCTCGGAAGCTTTTCAGAGGTTTGAAATGTTAGAAGTAGTCCCAGTGCAGATATGACTAGTGAGTAGAGTATGTTTAAAGAGGTCAAAGGTGCATGATTAATGAAATTTATCATATCTTTCTGCAATTTATCACATGGATAGTACCTCCATATATTGTATTCACATTTCATTTGTTTCCACCTGTTTGAGAGAGATATCCTGAACATATCATAGGGAATATTTGCAGATCCCGTAAAAACTTTCAAACTAGTAGAACTTTTTAAAACACAACCTCTATATGTGGTATTAGACACACACACATACATATTTGCACATACATCAGTTTAGAGCACATAAGAACAAAGATATTGCCATATGGGATCAGACCTGAGATTCATTTAGTCCAATATCCTGTCTCTGACAGGAGCCAGTACCAGATGCTTCAGAGGAAGGTTAAAGAAACCTTATAGAGGACCTTTATGGAATAACATGACCATAGGGGAAGTTTCATCCTACCTCCCATCATTTAGTGGTTGCCTTATGCCCTAATGCATGAGGGTTTATATAGCATTCCTAGAAGTAATTTTGCAGTGTCACTGGGCAATACTGATATTGTTCAGAGTTTGTCAGTGTCTTCATTATAACCACTTTGAGAGTTCTGAAATGCAGCCATTAAAATCTGCTTCAGGCTGAAACTTGGCACATAAATGTATGAGGAAGCCAAAGCGAGGAATAGTTACTTTAATTTCTAAAAAATTATTACATCTGCCTCTGTATAGGAGTAGGGAATATAATAATTTGTTTTGATTATCATATTCATAACTTGTTAATGGAAATTTCTTCTTGTTTGGTCTACAAACTGTAATTATATGAGCAGACACTTACTGTCATCTATATAACTGAACACTATTTTTTAAGCACACAGCCATATGCATCCATTCAGATGCTCAATAGCAAGTTGCTTCCTTACAAATAATAAATCTGAGTTACATGACTAGCTGAAGTACAGATTTTAAACTAGTTCTAATATATTCAAAAGACACAGAAGAAAGCAAACAAGACTAAAACCCTCAGGTATTACAATTAGCAGCTTGGACACAAATGTAGCCAACACTCAATTATTTGTTTTTATCCAAAACCAGGTTTGTTTAATCCCCTCACCATCTTGCATTCTCACAGGTCCACATTTGCAAAAACAATTCCATTTTAATCTACATATTGCTGTCTAGTTCCAATAAATAATGAAGAAAAAGACCCTTTGCAACTAGCTCTGGAGTTATGAACAAGAAATAAAAAAATGCTTTGAGCACTTGAATCACTGGGAGACTGATATAAATAAAACACAGTGGGCCAGATTCTCAGTGGGTGTAAAGCAGAATGATTCCCTTGAATATATGCCGATTTACTCCAGCTGAAGAAATGGCCCAGTATTGCACTCTGATACTTGTCGTTGGTTTTAATCCTATTTGACAATTGTTGTTCTATTTTAAGTATAGTATTTAAATTCTATAGTTCCGAAATCTCATCAAGTATACTCATTTAGCGCTGAAGTATCACTTTGCAAGTGATCAAATTGCTAGCCAACTTCACTCACAATAATGCCGTCATTCAGACATTTTGAATATTGTTATTTTTTTTATTAAAGATGTTCAAGATATCACTAAACTGCAAAACCTTACATGTAAAAATGTTTGACAACACATCAGAAGATATGGAAAGAAGCACAATATTAAACCTATTTGTCCACAGTGCAGATCAGTTTATGGTGCTGAAGTGATAATATAAATGTCTAGACTAAAAAATGGAAAAAAAATCCAGTCATAAAAGAAAAGTTTATGGTCAATAAACAAAGCTGAGAAATTATGTTCTCCAGTAAGTGATATTTTAATCAAAATCTTATTATTTTCTGGTCATGAAAGGTGCCTGCTCAACTGCACAGGAAACTGAAGGCTTCCATGTACCCCCACTGCAATAGAAGCTTATCAGCACTGCTCCAGTAATGTACCTAATGTTATGGAGACTCCATACTCATTTATTCCTTGGCTGCTGTGATGACAGTACTGACAAGCGTGCTAACTATCATACCAGCATTGTCTGTGAAATAGACACCAGTCCACTAATTAGTAGACCAGTCCCACTGATTATTCCAGCTAAGACACTGAAGGCTATGTCTACACCTAGAACTGAGGGTGTGATTCCCAGCTCAAGCAGACACACACGTGCTAGCTGTCATCAAGCTAATTACCTAAAAATAGTAGTGTAGCCACAATAGCATGGGCCGCGGGGAGCGGCAAATAGGGCTAGCCTCCCTGAGTACATATCCACACAGTCTGGGGGGTTTGTACTCAGGGCTGCTAGCATCACTCACCACTGCCTATACTACTGTGGATATCCTGCTATTTTTAGTGCACTAGCTCAATGAGAACTAGTGCAAGTATGTCTGCTTGAGCTGGGAATCCTACCCCCAGTTCCAAGTGTAGATATAGTCTAAAAACTAAGGCAATCCTGCAAAGACAACCACATGGACAGACCCTTGTATGGAGCCCTTTGGCTTCCACTGGAATCCACAAGGGTCCTTCTTTTTGAAGCTGTGAGGCCTAAAAGGGTAACCATTTCTGGTTACTACTAGAGCTGCTGAGTTTTTCATTGCAAATGATATTCATTGCAAATTTAGCCATTTTTTCTTACTCAAAAATTGTTCAGGAATTGATCCTGTTTTCTGAAAACGTATTTGTTATTTGTAACTATTCACCTGATAGTTTGAATGAACTTTGAATAATGGACACAGAATACTCTTGTTCACAGGCAATTACCTTTGTACCTTTGTCATTGTAAATATGGATATTCAGGCAAATAGCCAGTTTCCAAATGTTGGCGAGAACAAAAACTCATCCATACAAATGTCCGCAACTAGCAAATAACATGGGGGCTGTGCACCTACTGAACATCAGATCAGAACCTGAAGGAATGTTCTCAAATATCGCTCTGCATTATTTAACCAACTCTAGTGACTATCAACATAGGCCCAAGTACTGTAATGACTTAAATTACATCAGACAATGTGGCTGAAGTAATATCTCGTATTGGACCAACTTCTGTTGGTGAGAAAGACAAGCTTTCGAGCCACACAGAGCTCTTCTTCAGGTCTGAGAGAAGCACTCAGAGTATCTCAGCTAAATACAAGATGGAACAGGTAGGTTAGCATAAGGAGTTATGACATATTTCAAGGGACCATTCAAGGTGAAGTAGCCCATTAACACCACTCCAATCATAGGGTGGAAAGGGGTTGGCCGGGGAAGCTGCCGGGGACGGGGGTGGAAAGTGGGTTATAAATTGTTGTAATAAGCTACAAACTCAGTATCTCTATTCAGTCCAGGATTTTTAATGTCTAGCAAAGTTATGAATTTAAGCTTCCAGGTTCATCTTTTGAATGTACTGTGCAGGTTTCCTTTGAGGATGGGGACAGGAGATATGGTGTTCTTGTCTTTTATCATTCTTCTGTGTGAGTTCATTTGTGAACCTAGTGATTGTCTGGTTTCACCCACATACACACCATATCACCTGTGGACGAACACTTTTCACAAAGTGGTCACTCTATATCTGACCTATCAAACCTAACCCTCAAAGGAAACCTGCACAACACTTAAAAGACGAGCCTGGGATCTTAAATTCATAACTTTGATAAACACTAAAAATTATGGTCTTAACAAAGGCACTAGATTATTACAACAATCTGTAACTCACTAACTCCCCTTTTTGTCCACAAAGGTGCTAATGGGCCTCTGCACCTTGAATGTTCCCTTAGAATATGTGATAACTACTTATGCTAATCTGTTCAATCTTGTATTTTTCTGTGGCACTCTGGGTACTTTTCCCAGACCTAAAGAAGAGCTCTGTGTAGCTTGAAAGGTTGTCTCTCTCACCAACAGAAGTTGGTCTAATTAAAGACATTACCTCACTATCTTGTCTCTCTAATGACCGGGGACTGGCATGGCTATAACAACACTGCATAGGATAAATTGTACTCCTTTTCAGAAAACCTTAAAATAAAAATAAATAAATAAAATAAAAAAGCACCCTGGAACTCTTTTTTTTTTTAACTGCTGCTTATTATGAGTTTTCAGTTTTATAATACACTGTTACAAATCCACCAAACAAAGCTGGGTACAACGTTTGTTATATGATATGGGTGATAGATATAATCCTATAATTTCCAGTACAATAATAGAGGTTTAATTTTCCATTTGTTCCCACTGTGACATGGTTTGTGGCTTTGAATTCTCACTATGTTTGCATGAGTACACAAACCCAATTTGCATCATTGTAAAGTCAATGCTTACTTCGGCATTTGCTCTCTCCTTTTTATGATTAAAAGGCTAGGAAAAGCCCAACTTCTAATTTAAATACAAAAAAGTTTATCCCATCAGAAGTCTCTCTCTTCTCTAGTTTTAATAGACTTCGGCATGGGGAATCATGGAGGGCCATATCAATTATTAAAAGGCATTCCTCTTTTTTGCGTCAAAACTTCATGTGAAAAGGTTAACAACCATTCTAAATTCTATAAACCAGCACATTTACAATCGGACTCCAATGACATGTTTTTCATGAGGAATGGGTGAACCCTGTGGAGTCTGAGGTATGAAAAGGTAGAGCCAGTTGTCGGGAGTAGGGGGTCTAATAAGGAGGGGAATTCAGGGAGGTTTCTTCTTCATGACTCATGGATGCCAGGGAAAGAGCCCTGGATTATTTCTTCCTCTCCCCAACCCCATCACAGGGGCTAGGAGGAAGAGGCTGAGAAGACATACTTTGTTACACTTAAACTCACACAGAGAAGATATCAAGAAGTGTAGCCTATAGGACTAACCTGCTTGTTTGTATATATATATCTTTTCTTATAGTTTAAAATTTGGGTTATTATAATAGGTTTATAGATTTATATTAAAGTTTGGCTGTAATGCAAGAGACCTACAGGCCATATCCTGTATGTTAAGCTAAGGCAAAGTTAGCATATATATTAAGACCTTTTACTCAGAAAGCAAAGTTGACTTATATCTTGTTACCTAAATAGATGAGTACCCACGCCTATGTGTATGACCTTTTATCTAGACCAATAGACAATGGAGAATGGCATGGGGGGGCGGTTTCAGTGTTGTACCCACAGACTTAACAAGTACACCACAAGAGACTGATGTGTGTACATACCTTTCATCAATACGCACATACATATTTGCCTATGGGGTAAGTGTACCCTAACACTTCTGTAGATGAGGAATGAAATTTGGGAATAAGAGGAAGGATTTCCGGCATTTGCCCTATAAAAGAGGTAACCCACCTCAAAAGAGTATCTCCAGTTCTCACTTTACTCCATCTCTATTCTCACTTACTTCCTCCACTCTATCTATTCTATCTATCTACGATGACTGCTACTATTAGTAGGCTATACTCGTTCTTCTTAAACTTTAAGTTTCAAAGGAACTAGGCTAAGCTTGGTTTTCCTAAATTTTATTCTTAGTTTGTTTATTAGGTTTTGATTTAAGTTTAAGTTAGTCAAGTAAACCCTAGTCAGCTTAGATAGCTCTTAGTATTTTCTAATCACTGGATCCCTCACTCAAGAATTGAGAAACCTGAACCGCAAGGCTGTTCCTGTATCTCTTACCACCAGGTTATCAAGGAAGGGTATGAGTATGTTAACCAAAGCTTTGTTGCATATAATACTATATTAGCATATGTATCTTTTGAATAGCAGTAATGCAATTGTAACTTTGTAACTGTGGGTATTTTACCATTTACTTACTATTATTAATTTTAATAAAATTCTTTAAGGCTTTATCTGTCTCAGTGTGAGCTTCCTATCATACCCCCGAGGGTCCTTTATAAATTCTATGGAGCCTGATTCAGGACAAAAACTTTTATCTTCTGATCAAACAGATTGGCGAGCCTAAAACCCATACTAATTAATATTGATGATAATAATTATTAATATTAGTATTAAGATCAAATAAAATTAAATTAATAAATTAAATTCCCATATTATCCAAATTAATATTATCAGTACACCCTAAATCAGGCTACAGAAGAGTTGTTCTAATCCCTCAGTATGGAGCCTTTTCTTCCACCTCCCCAAAGGAGCTATTCTTTCCCAATCCTCTTTCTTAGTCAGGATGGTGATTAGTTTCTGGGCAGAGCTAGAACTAGGCAGCAGAAGCACAGAGTTCAAGTATTTCCTGCTCTAGGCAGAATACAAACTTCAACAGATTGACCTTTTTTCTCTTCATGATCTTCAAATTATTCTGAAATTAGCAAAACTGATTACTTCATCTCTACTTTTATGATGTTGGGAGAAAAAGTTGTTAGCTTGTGTCTATTTTAAAATCCAGAGTAAAGAAGGTAACAGCTGGTGTTAATTTTTGGAACTCCCTTCCTCATAGACTCATAGACTTTAAGGTCAGAAGGGACCATTATGGTCATCTAGTCTGACCTCCCGCATGATGCAGGCCACAAAAGCTGACCCACCCACTCCACTAATATGTCTGTGTCTGTGTGTGTATTCGTGCGCATGCTTGTGTGCATAATGCTGAAAGATTATTTCTGTCTAACCTGTTTTTGATGGGAAATTGCTTTTTTGAGCAAACAAAATTTTTTGAGAAAAGTGTCTGCTTTTCATGCAAAATTTTGACTTTTCTTCAAAAAATCAAGCAATTGAAAGCTGAAAATTTTTCAGTTTTAGGCCAAAAACTGAAACTTTAAATTTGGAAATGTCAAAACATTTCATTTTGACATTTTCAATTGAAAGAAAATGTTTTGACATTTCCAAATCAAAATATTTCATTTTGGTTCAGTTCATTATACTACAACCTTCTGAGCTGCCATGGTGCATCATGGGAATTGTGGTTTAGTTTCCTCATATCCCCATTGTGCTTTAGAGGCTGGACTCCTTGGCTAGATGACATTTTCCACACAGCCATGTGACTCCCATGATGCACCATGCTGGTCAGCAAGAGGGGTGGTGCATCATGGGAGATGTAGTTTGGGCCATACTGGAGAATGGCACTCAAACTACAATTTCCATGAGCCACCACAGGCAGCCACATTTTAATGTCGAACTGCCACAAAATAAAAATGTTTGCATTGGTTTGACAAACTGAAATATTTCAGTTCACATCAATCCAACCTGAAACAAAATAATTTGGTTTGATTTTCCCAATGGAAAATTTCAGCAAACATTTTTCAGTTTCTAACAAAAAATAAAAATGTTCCACAGAAAATAAAAACATATTTTGAACAGTTCTAATATTTACATAGGGGACCTGATTCTGTTCTCATTGACACTCGTGTAGATCAGGATTAATTCCAGTGTAGTCCGTGGGCCTGAATAAGACAAGAGTGAAATGAAAATCTGGGTCAGTTCAAGCCACAATTCATAATTATACTTGGAAGGATTAGATTTTTATCAGTACATGTCAATTTCACCGTACGCTCACAAAGTGAAAAAATTTCCATCAATGATAATAGAAGTGTACAAATAGGCAAAGTATGAAAAATTCTGCTTGAGAACTGATTAGAGTTTGAATTAAGGATATTTACTTTGTAAATTTTGACAGGTCACATTGACAGTTTGTGTTTAAATGGTTATAAAGCCTTAACTTTTTGAACCTCAATGTCTGCTGTCATTAATAATTATTGTCTGACACCCCCTAATTTCCCACAACTATGAAAATTTAAATTGACAAAAAAAAATTAAATGCTTAAAAATAAACATCAATATTATCCATCAAAATGATAGAAAAATGAAAAATGAATTCTGTAAACTTATTCATGTAACAGGGTGGCTTGCCACGTTAAGAGCTAGTGGCCTGGAGCCAGCCAGTCACTACGTATACACACCTGAACTGAAATTAGTTGATTCCCCTAGCAAGAGCAGCAGAAAGGGAGAACAGGGTGGAGAACAGAGGCTACTAGGCACAAATAGGCTCTGGCCGATTTGAGAAATCTGGAACTTAACTGACACACACAGGAAAGCCTGGAAGTCACCTGATAAAGAGGTAAACAGGAGAATTTGAGGAGGGATTTGAGAACTTACATTTGAATGTGTGTTAATTTAACAAAGAATGTAGGCCATTCTTACAGGATAGGGGACTCTACCCTGGGAAGCAGTGATTCTGACAAGGATTTGGGGGTCAGAGTGGATAATCAGCTGAACATGAGTTCCTAATGGGATGCTGTGGGCAAAAGAGCTGACACAATTCTGGGATGCATAAACAGGGGACTCTCAAGTAGGAGTAGAAAAGTTATTTTATCTCTATATTTGACACTGGGGTGACCACAGCTCAAATATTGTGTGAGGTTCTTGTGTCCACAGTTCAAGAAGGATATTAATCAGTTGGAGAGGGTTCAGAGAAGATTAAAGGATGTCTTATAGTGCTAGACTCAAGAACTCAATCTATTTAGTTTAACAAAGAGAAGGTTAAGGAGTGACTTGATTATAGTCTATAAGTACCTACATGGGGAACAAATATATAATAATGGTCTCTTCAATCTAACAGAGAAAGGTATAACACAATCCAATGGCTGGAAGCTGAAACAAATTCAAACTGGAAATAAGGTGTAAATTTTTAATAGTGAGAATAATTAACCATTGGACAATTTACCAAGGGTCATGGTGGATTCTCCATCACTGACAATTTTTAAATCAAGATTGAATGTTTTTCTAAAAGCTATGCTCTAGGAATTATTTTGGGGAAGGTCTATGGCCTGTGTAATAAAGGAGATCAGACTAGATGATCACAGTGGTCCCTTCAGGCCTTGGAATCCATGAATCTATGAGTAAACCAGAACCTGAGATGCGATGTGAATGGTCAAATGGGTTCATGAGTTATTGAAAATGACATTTGAAGAGGGAAACTGAGCCCAGGGGCTGCTTGCAGGGCTGCCCTGAGGACAGGAGTTGGCCAGTCCTCTCCTATTATAATAAGAATATTGATAAACCAATTTTGTGGTCCCCACGTTCTCAGCTCTTCTTGGGGCTGCCCACCCACTGGTATAAGTTATAGAAGCCTCAGGACTGGAGTCAAATGTTTCCTCCAAATTCCCTCACTTGCCCCAGCCCTCTCTGCTGAGGCCTAAACCAGGATCTGCATATGGTCACTGTGACAGGGTGTACCAACCAGGCACTAGACAGGCGAAGGTTAGTGAACTGCTCTGTGCCCAAGAGGCCATGCCCAAGAGGCCATGCCCCCTCACCTTTGTTGGGCATACTCCCAGTGGAGGGAGCATTCAAAAGGGAGCAGCTCAGCTCAGTCTGGACTGACTGAGGAGGAGACCGGTTGTTTGCAGCAGCATCCTGCCTGAAAGCCACCAGAACTCCAAGCCACTGGGGTCGAGCCTCCTAGCTGCACTGCGGGAAGCAAGGGGATGACTCATTGTTACCAGCAGAGGAGCTGCTGGACATGCAGCAGAAGGGACACGAGAAGGACTCCCTCATCCAACCCCAGAGACAACGCCAGAAGGACTGGGACGAGGGTAGGAAGCAACTCAAGGAACACACTTTGGGATATTGGGACCTGAACCCTGTTCTGAAGGTCCCTGGGTCGGAACCTGATGGAGTAGGGTGAGCCCAAGTTCCCCTACCCTCTCCACTCTCGCTGCTTGGCGACTCTCCCCCCTGATATTGGTGCTAAGAGACATAGCCCCTTAGACTCTCACTACTGAATGAGATAGGATAGCTCAGTGGTTTGAGCATTGGCCTGCTAAACCTAGGGTTGTGAGTTCAATCCTTGAGGGGGCCACTTAGGGATCTGGGGCAAAATCAGTACTTGGTCCTGCTAGTGAAAGCAGGGGGCTGGACTTGATGACCTTTCAAGGTCCCTTCCAGTTGTAGGAGATGGGATATCTCCATTAATTTAATTTATTTAGCCAACACCAGATCCAAAAAATTCTCTCTAGTTTTTTCCAGCCTCATCCATCATGCACACGTCTGCATCCCGGCTTCTCTTTTTCACACACATATACACCTGGTCACAATACCCAGTGGAACCCTCCACCCACATGGTACTAGTTTCTGGGCCTTGTAACTGTCTCTTGCAACTATCTTGAGTGACAGGCACACTCACAAATCAGTTTTAACCAGGTTTTAACTCAGCCCTTAACAAGGTTTAACCCAGCTCATAACATATCTCCATTTTTTCAGATGAGATTTCAATGGATTTGCCTAAAGCCACAGGGAGTCAAGCCAGTTTTAGAACTCCTTATTTCCCAGCACCAAGCTCAAACAAGTCTTCAGACCACTCCTCTCTTTATGTAGTTTTCATAAAATCATAGAAATGTAGGGCTGGAAGAAACCTTGAAAGGTCATTTAGTCCAGCCCTCTGCACTGAGGCAAGAACAAGTAAACCGAGACCATCCTTGACAGATGTTTGTCCAACCTATTCTTAAAAACCTCCAGTAACGGTGATTCCTCAGCTTCCCTTGGAAGCGTATTCCAGAGCTTAACTATCCTTATAGTTAGAAAGATTTTCCTAATAGCTCAGTGGCTTGAGCATTGCCCTACTAAACCCAGGATTGTGAGCTCAATCCCTGAGGGGGGCCACTTAGGGATCTGGGGCAAAATCAGTACTTGGTCCTGCTAGTGAAGGCAGGGGGCTGGACTTGATGACCTTTCAGGGTCCCTTCCAGCTCTATGAGATAGGTATATCTCCATAATGTCTAACCTAAATCTCCCTTGCTGCAGATTAAGTCCATTATTTCTTCAGCAAACAAGGAGATCAATTGATCACTGTCCTCTTCATAACACATTTGAAGACTTTTATCAGGTACTCCTCAGTCTTCTTACTTAAGACTAAACATGCTCATTTTTTTAAAACCATTCATCAGAGGGAAGGTTTTCTAAACCTTTTATAATTTTTGTTGTTCTCCTCTGGACTCTCAATTTGACACAGAGTTCCAGCTTAGGCTTCTGCAGTGCCAAGTATCATAGAATCATAGAATATCAGCTTTGGAAGGAACCTCAGGAGGTCATCTAGTCCAACCCCCTGCTCAAAGCAGGACCAATCCCCAACTAAATCAAGTAGAGTGGGACAGTTACCCCCATATCTTACATATGATACCCCAGAATTATATTAGCTCTTTCACAACTGCATCATGTTGTTGATTCATATTCAATTTGTGATCCAATATAACCATGATTTTTCCTTCCAAAGTGTGGTACTTTGCACTTTTCTTTATTGAATTTCATCTTGTTGATTTCAGAAAAATGCTGCAATTTATCAGCTCATTTTAAATTATAATTGTGTCCTCCATAGTTCTTACAAACCCTCCCAGTTTCATGTCATCCACAAATTTTATAAGCCTACTCTCCACTCTATTATGCAAGTCGTTAATGAATATGTTGAATAGTATTGGATCCAGGACAGATCTTTGCAGGACCCCACTAGATACATTCTCCCAGTTTGACCCCGAACCACTGATAACTACTCTTTGAGTCATCTTTCAACCAGTTCTTCACTTACCTTATAGTAATTTCATCTAGACCAATTTGCTTATGAGTAAGGATACGATTTAGTCACAGAGGTCATGGAAGTCACAGATTCCATGACTTTACCAGACCTCCATGACTTCTTTGGCTTCAGCTGCCAGCGGCTGCAGCTGGGGCTGGAGCCAGGACTGTGCTTCCCCGCCCATGATGGTAGGGCTCGGTCTGTCAGCCCCTCCCCCCCATGGGGCTCCAGCTATCCTTCCCCCCTCCCCCAGCCCTCCCTCCAGTTATTTTTAGTAAACATTTTTACTTGTATTTTTAGTTATTTTAGACAAACAGGTCACGGGCTCCCGTGATTTTTTGTTTATTGCCCGTGACCTGTCTGTGTCTTTTACTAAAAATAACTGTGATAAAATCTTAACCTTACTTATGAGACTGTCATGTGGGACTGTGTTAACAGCCTTACTAAAGTCAAGCTATATTACATCTACTGCTCCCCACATCCGCTAGGCAAGTAAGCCTGTCAAAGAAGGAAATGAGGTTGGGTTGACATCATGTGTTCTTGACAAATCCATGCTGGCTATTCCTTATAACCCTATTGTCCTGAAGGTGCTTACAAACTGATTGCTAATCATTTGTTCCAGTATCTCTCCAGTTAGCAAAGTTAGGCTGACTGATCTGTATTTCCCTTGGTCCTCTTTGTCCCTCTTTTAAAGATAGGTGCTATGTTTACCTTTTAGCTCTCTGGTATCTCACCTACCCTTCATGAGTTCTTGAAGATAATTGCTAACAGTTCCAAGATTCCTTCAGCTAGTTCTTTAAGTACCCTGGAATAAATTTCATCAGGCCCATCCAACTTAAATAAATCAAATATATCTAAATAGTTTAACCTGTTCTTGCTTGTGTTCTTTCCCTCTTGTTAATATTAATTGTGTTGAGTATCTGGTCACCATTAACCTTTTTAATGAAGATTAAAATAAAACAGGCACTAAACTCCTCACCCTTTTTGATGTCGTCAGTTATTAGCTCTCCTTCCCTGCTAAGTAGAGGACCAATACTTTCTTTCATCTTTCCCTTGCACTTCATGCATTTAAAGAGTCTCTTCTTATTGCCTTTTATGTCTGATTCTAGGTGTCACTCATTTTGTGCCTTAGCCTTTTTGATTTTGTCCCTACTTGCTTGTGCTTTTCTTTGTACTCCTCCTTAGCAATTCATCCATGTTTTGGTATCTATGAAAAAGGTAACTGTGTCCAGTTAATGTATTATGGAAACTAAGGTAATATATAGCATTGCTAGGCATTTATGGATAGTTATTTATTCTGGTCCAGTCAAGTCATTATTAAAACCATACTTCTCTCATAAATTTGAATAAAAAAAAATTGACTGTAATTATGGTTACCTTTAAATAATATATATTACAATGTGTTGCCCCTCCACAAAGTGACAAGTTTGCCTGGCCCCTACATTTGACAAAAGACATAATAGGCACTGAAAAGGTTGGTGCAAACTCCCTACCTCCCCCCCCCCCCCCCGCCCAGCTTCACATTATTTCTGTAACACTTTGTTTACAATTAGGATTACCTGATTTATTTGTTCAGATTGGACAATTGGCTTGCCTCTGTGCTCGGTAAACAGCTTCTGACAACAAACAAGGATTTAAATAATCATTGTGTAATCAGCAGACACCAACGCATCCTTATCTTATCCCCTCAAATGCAAGTAGCTGTCTGTACCATTATATTTAGAAGCCTAAATGTTCAACATTTCAACCGCATCAGAAACATTCCATCCATTTTGTCAGAAACCTGATGAAGAGCTCATTAAATGAAATTTGTTCTTACTTTAGCACACATGAAAATGTATCTATTCAATGGGAGGCCTTTGCATTAAATTCTGATCTGGGTAACATCAGTGTAAAGTCCTGATTTACACCAGGGTAACTCAGATCAAAATCTGATCCAGTTTTTGGCTTTCTGCCTCGTAGGGGATACTAACTAGACTAGCCCAGCAGCAACTCAGTGGGGTTACAACATTCAGACCTACCTAAATACCCTGCCTAAAGCTGGGCATAGTATTGGTTAGGTTTGGTAAATATATGTGGACATATAATACTATAAGATTCTTTCTAATCAAAGCTTTTACTGTGGTTGACATCTTTGTCTGCTGTGAAAGTATTGGCATTTGGAACATAACCATTAAATATGAAATAGTATAAAAGGAAGTGAGTTTAAATCAGCTTGTATTTCAGAGCTGTTTTTCCTATAAGGATTATAGGTCTGCTTTAAGGATTCTCCAGCCACTAATACATTATCTGAACCAATTTTTAAATTTGAGTGGCTACAGTTAGAGACTTACCTAATAGGCACCTGAATACACAATTAAGTGCTTTCATATTCATTTTAGACACCTAAGTGCTGAGTTAGGCACCTACATTTTAAACTTGTGCATGCTAGTTGTAACTATTCTGAAAAGTGTATGTAAAAGATTTTGCATACAAAGAAACCACCAGTGATCTTAAATGACAATAGAACTGTGCTCCAAGAGATTGCTTGGTGTGGAGTTCCTATCTATTTGTATACAAAGCATCTTGGGCAGGGCCGGCTCCAGGCACCAGGGAAGGAAGCAGGTGCCTGGGGCAGCCAATAGAAAGGGACAGCACTCCGTTGGTTATTGGGGCGGCACTTCCGGGTCTTCAGCGGCACTTCGGCAGCAGCTCAAGTGCTCCGCTTTAGTCTTCAGCGGTAATTCGGCGGCAGGTCCTTCACTCCGTCTCTTCCTCTTTGGTGGCACTTCGGCTGCAGCTCAATCGCGGTTTGTTTGTTTTTTCCTTCGCCACTTGGGGTGGCAAAAAACCCGGCCCTGATCTTGGGGCTGGTCTACACTACGAGGTTAGGTTGAATTTATCCACTTTAAGCCGATTTTATAAGCAATGCAGCTACACAACCAACCCCATTCCGTTGACCTAAAGGGCTCTTAAAATCGACTGCTGTACTCCTTCCCGATGAGGGGAATAGTGCTAAAATCAACCTTCTTGGGTCGAATTTGGGGTAGTGCAGGCACAACATTGTGCAATTCAACGGTATTGGCCTCCGGGAGCTATCCCAGAGTGCTCCAATGTGACAGCTCTGGACAGCACTTTCAACTCCAATGCACTAGCCAGGTACACAGGAAAAGCCCTGAGAACTTTTGAATTTCATTTCCTGTTTGGTCAGTGTGGTGAGCTCAGCAGAATAGGTGACCATGCAGTCCCAGAATCGCAAACGAGCTCCAGCATGGAGCGAACGGGAGACACTAGATCTGATTGCAGTATGGGGAGAAGAATCTGTGCAAGCAGAACTCCAATCCAGCAGAAGAAATGCTAATATATATGCCAAAATCACACAGGGCATGGTGGAGAGAGGCTACACCAGGGACACACAGCAGTGCCACGTGAAAGTTAAGGAGCTCAGGCAAGCCTACTACAAGACAAAAGAGGCAAACGGTCACTCTGGGTCAGAGCCCCATACATGCTGCTTCTATGATCAGCTGCATGCAATTCTGGGGGAGACCCTACCAGTACCCCACCACTGTCCGTGGACACCTCCAAGGGGGGAGTCTCACGCAACACGGAGGAGGATTTTGTGGATGAGGAAGAGGAGGAGGAGGAGAAAGTGCAGCAGGCAAGCGGAGAATCATTCTCCCCAGCAGCCACGACCTTTTCATCACCCTGGAGCCAATACCCTCCCAAGGCAGGTTCCTGGACCCTGAAGGCGGAGAAGGCACCTCTGGTGAGTGCACATTTGTAACTATACTACAGAGGTTAAAAGCAATTGTGTTTAATGTTTGCATTACCCTGAAGAATTGGGATGCATTCGCGGCCAGTACAGCTGGAAAAGTCTGTTAATGTGTCTGGGGATGGAGCGGGAATCCTCCAGGGACATCTCCATGAAGCTCTCCTGGGGGTACTCTGAAAGCCTTTGCAGAAGGTTTCTGGGGAGGGCTGCCTTATTTCGTCCTCCACGGTAGGACACTTTACCACACCAAGCCAGTAGCAAGTAGTCTGGAATCATTGCAGCACAAAGCATGGCAGCGAATGGTCCTGGGTTTTGGTTGCATTCATGCAACATTTGGTCTTTATCTTTCTGTGTCAGCCTCAGGAGAGTGATATCATTCATGGTCACCTGGTTGAAATAGGGGAATTTTTGTAAGGGAACAGTAAAAGGACCCCGTTCATGCTGGGCTGTTTGCGCTTGGCTAAAAGGGATCATCCCAGAGAATAGCCACGAGGTGGGGGGAGGGGTGTTCTTCACATCCACCGCAAAACTGCAGCCCCTCCTTTTAAACGGCAAATCCAACCGGCATTGCTTGCTATGGGAAAGGAGGGTACTGCAGTTTGAAACCATTCCCACATGTTAGGAACGCGGAAGAAGCCAACCCTGCATACCTTTGGCTTACCATGGCTGCCTGGAAACTGAATTCTGTTGCCCAGCCGTGTGTGATGTGTCACCATACCGGCAGGCACTCAATATAAAAGGCAAAATGCGACCCTGTACCTAAAGCACATGTGCTGTCTGCTGTGAAAGAGTCTCCCTTTTGTTCTCAGAAATGTATCTTCTTAAATTTTACTCTCCCTTTTTATCCCCCCTGCAGGTGCAAATGTTTCTAGCTCCCTGTATCAACTCTGTCCCTGAGGTTATCGCAGATTAGAAGGCAAAAAAACCACACTCGCGATGACATGTTTTCCGAGCTCATGCAGTACTCCCACACTGATAGGGCACAGCTGAATGCATGGCGGCATTTAGTGGCAGAAGCCAGGAAAACATACAGTGAGCATGATCAGAACATGCAGGAAGAGATGCTGAGGCTAATGGGGGAGCAAACTGACATGATCAGACGTCTGGTGGAGCTACAGGAAAGGCAACTAGGGCACAGACCCCTGCTGCATCCACTGTACAACCGCCTGCCCTCCTCTCCAAGTTCCATATCCTCCTCACCCAGATGCCCAAGAACGCGGGGGGGGCGGGAGGCTCCGGACACCCAGCCACTCAACTCCAGAGGAGGCCCAAGCAGCAGAAGGCTGTCATTCAAACAGCTTTGATTTGTAGTGTGGCTACAATAAGCAATGTGGCCTTATCCTTCCCTCCTCCCCCACCCCACCCAGGCTACCTTATCAGTGATGTCACTTTTTTTAATAAATAAAGAATGAATGGATTCAAAACAATAGGGACTTTATTTCCTTTGCCAGCTGTGGTTGAAGGGGGCAGGGGGATTGGCTTACCGGGAAGTACATTCAACAAAGGGGGCGGTTTTGCATCAAGGAGAAACACATACAACTGTCACATCGTAGCCTGTCCAGTCATTAAACTGTTTCTCAAAGCCTCTCTGATGCGCAGCACACCTAGCTGTGCTCTTCTAATCACCCTTCAAAATTGGCCACCAGGCGATGTGCCTCAAGCTCCCACCCCACCATAAACATCTCCCCCTTACTCTCACATTATTATGGAGCACACAGCAGGCAGCAATAATAATGGGAATATTAGTTGTACTGAGGTCTAACCTATTCAGCAAACAGCGCCAGCGGGCTTTTAAACGTCCAAAGGCACATTCTACCACCATTCTGCACTTGCTCAGCCTATAGTTGAACTGCTCCTTACTACTGTCCAGGCTGCCTGTGTATGGCTTCATGAGCCATGGGAGCAAGGGGTAGGCTGAGTCTCCAAGGATAAGTATTGGCATTTCAACATCCCCAACTGTAATTTTCTGGTCTGGGAAGAAAGTCCCTTCTTGCAGCTTTTCAAACAGCCCGGAGTTCCTAAAGATGCGAGCGTCATGCACCTTTCCCAACCATCCCACGTTGATGTCAGTGAAATGTCCCTTGTGATCCACCAGTGCTTGCAGCACCATTGAGAAGTACCCCTTGCGGTTTATGTACTGGTTGGCAAGGTGGTCCGGTGCAAGATAGGAATATGCTTTCCGTCTATCACCCCACCACAGTTAGGGAACCCCATTGCAGCAAAGCCATCCACTATGACCTGCACATTTTCCAGAGTCACTACCCTTGTTAGCAAAAGGTTACTGATTGCCTTGGCTACTTGGATCACAGCAGCCCCCACGGTAGATTTGCCCACTCCAAATTGATTCCCGACTGATCAGTAGCAGTCAGGCATTGCAAGCTTCCACAGGGCTATCGCCACTCACTTCTCAACTGTTGGGGCAGGTCTCATCTTGGTATTTCTGCGCTTCAGGGCGGGGGAAAGCAACTCACAAAGTTCCATGAAAGTGACCTTACACATGCGAAAGTTTCGCAGCTACTGGGAATCATCCCATACCTGCAAAACTATGTGGTCGCACCAGTCAGTGCTTGTTTGCTGGGCCCAGAATCGGCGTTCCACTGCATCAACCTGCCCCACTGCCAACATGATGTCCCAATTGCCACATCCCGTGCTTTCAGGAACGTCTGTGTCCATGTCCGCCTCACAATCGTCCTCTTGCTGGTGGCTCCAAGCCAGGCTCTGAACATACTATAGGATAATGTGCGAGGTGTTTACAATGCTTGCAACAGCAGCACTGAGCTGAGCAGGCTCCAAGCTTGCCGTGCTATGGCATCTGCACGGATAATCCAGGAAAAAAGGCACAAAATGATTGCTTGCTGTTGCTTTCAAGGAGGGAGGGAGGGGAGACTGACGACATGTACCCAAAACCACCCGCGACAAAGTTTTTGCCCCATCGGGCATTCGGAGCTTAACCCAGAATCCCAATGGGCAGCGGGGACTGTGGGATAGCTACCCACAGTGCACCACTCCATGAGTCAATGCTAGCTACGGTATTGAGAACGCACTCCGCCAACCTACTGCGCTTAGTGGGGACATACACGATCGACTGTATAAAATCACTTTCTAAAGATCAACGTCTATAAAATCGACCTAATTTCGTAGTGTAGACATACCCTTGGTATCTGCTATAGTTGTGATGAGTGACTCCGAAAGGCGTGGGTCTCTTTATGTGTAATGACTACACACACACACACACTGCTTGCCAAGTTCTCCAACCTGAGTGGATTCTTGGTATTCAATCAATAGAGAAGGAGGCAAAGAGTGAGTGGGGGGAAGAAATGCTGGGCAAGATAAAGAAAGGCTTGATTATGAATAAAGGAAAAATGGACACTTAAAATGATTAGTCTAGATTACAGAAAGTAATTTTTTAAAATTATTTTTCTGATAAGCAGGAGATAATTTGTCATAAATAGATTCAAATAAATATTCTGAAAATACAATATTCTGTCATCTGTGAAGCTGCTTTTGGTTATAGAGCAAATCCCTTCGTTCCCTCTAATCTAAATACTAGTTGTAGCTGGGAATCAAACAGCTGCTTGCAGTGCTTTAAATCTCCAGTATATGTTGGAAAATGATGTAGCTTTAATTGTTTAGCTATTTTTATTCCTATGGATTTCTAAGTAATTGCTATAGATTGCTATTCATGTGAGTTTGGGAACCAGACTCTGGTGCTAAATAAATCTCTGATTCAGCAATGTAGTAAAATACATGCTTAAGCCTGTATTTAACTCCATCTCTATGCAGCAAAGAACTTAAGCATGTATTTGAAATTGACTTGGATGGGACTATTTGGATCCTACATCTTTATTCTGGGATAAGATGTGTATAACATGCTTCATAGGGGTATATATAGGAAGACAAGAGAAGAAGGAGAACTTCAGCTTGGTAACATTTCCAGAAATTACTGCTCAGCTGCTGTTTGTTTTCTCTGACTACCAAATGTGAGATAGCGTGCTTTTGCCAGCTGCAGTCTGATTACGTATCACTTTTTCCATAACACTGCCAGTCCAATTGAACTACAGCCTACACAGAGTATAACCTTTTGTAGGGCTCGTAACAAACCAATCAGAGTCTAGGAAGAAAATCAGAGATAGAGAGAGCCTGACCACAGCTTATAAATCAAAGTACTCAGATACGACGTAAGAGTCAGAATTTTGAGAGCTGACGGTGCTGGCAGTTGGGCTTTAAATTTCTGATTTATAAATCACTTCCCTGAAAACCAGATGCAAAATGAGGATTTGTGAACCCAAAAAAAGACAAGGTTTTACTTAGGATTTATTGAGATGGTTTGTAAATCTATTGTAGGACATGCAAATCTGATTTAAGATTCGTTAATGCTGTTTAGGATATGGAAACTCACTGCCTGACTTAGCACACATTGAAATACTTTAGTAAAATCTGAAATTAAAAAATCGCTATTTAAAATGATGACATATAAATCAAAACGTTGTGGCTAAGATTTGCTGGCAGGCTCTATAAATTAAATACTAAGTTTATAACTAAATCTCTTCTAAGTGCAGATTTATACATCCAACTTGCAAATCACCAGAAAACCATTATGGGATCAGTTCTAATCTGAAATACAACAGATGTGCTTCCGCTTTGTGCCTTGAAACATCTGCACCTCTATTCTATGGGCCTGATCTTCCATTGCCCTGCATCTTCTGTAGTCATTTGTATTTGTGCAGTGTGGTATAAAGCATTATCATGCTTGTTATGTCAGTGAGTGGAGAATTCTGATTTGGTAATGTTTTATGCTCACTCACTCTGCGCAGGTGTAAATGAATACAATAGCCAGGAGGGGAGGCAAAGGAGGAGAGAAGAAGGCAGGAGAGAGGGGTCATGTTGGCTATACCCAATCCTCTACTGGCATAAGGTTCCTGAGCAATGTAAATTAAAGATACTCTCCTGCAGCTTTAACCTGTGCCAGAACCAGATGGCTGAGAATCAGGGAGTCCTGGCCAGATCCCTAACAGCCTGCCCTCATCCACAGTGGAGAATGAAGCTCAAAGTTTAAGGCAGTGGAGAATTGGGCTCAGTGTATGTAAACAAGTGCAGCACAGGGATTTTTCAAGTGATGTCTGCTTGCATTTCTCAGATTAGATTGAAGGCCCTCTGGGTGAAATCCTGGCCCCATCGGAGTCAACAGCAAATAGCCCATTGACTTCTATAGGGATAGAATTTCACTCTATAAAAATAATATTGATCAGTTTCACTGGTAGGCTTTGGCTGCTCTGCACTACTCAAGTAGCAAAAAGCAGCCATAAACACCAGCCACTCCTGTGCACATCAGCAGAGGCATGGGGAGTTAAAAGCAGGGCCTGGCACAGCATCTCCTACCCTTGTGCAGTCATTGCTGGTAGCTGCAGCCGCTCTCTCCCCTGCTCTTCCCATACAGCAGGTGGGGAGGGTGGCATCCCTCGGTAATTAGAAGAAAATTTACACATGCACTTGGAGTTAATATACTTTCTTTCAGGCAGTTTTATGGTAGCCAGCAAGGCTTACCCAGAAGCTAAGGGTCATAACAGTGAAATATTAGCACTATGTTTTGCTAGCAATATTGTTTTTTTATATGAAAGGGAAAGTGTATATGGTAAGAAAGGGCTCTAAGTCTAGGTACAGAAGACACTTAAAAAGACTTTTCTCTGCTGAGTTTCTCTGAAGTGTCAACCCCTTTGACTTCATAGTTTTTAAACAATTAGCAAAAAAAGCCTAAAATATTTTCGCCTCTCTTATTTGAAACTTGTGACTAACTAATCATAAAAATGGCTCCTTATATCAAATTATTGATGCAACCTTTCACATGAACTGTTTGGCATTCCGGAGTTCTTCTGAGAGAATCCTCTTCTTCAGTCTTCACTGGCATTGTTGGAGTTAAGGATCTATCTGCTACAAACCCCAGAAAATACATACATACTGGGCTAAATTATCAAAGAATGTGTTTTCAATATGGAGGTAAGCTGCATGTTCAGCTGAATCCAAATACTACTCTCAGAGTAACTGAAGTGAATAGTGCAATTAGAAACAGGAAATTTTGCTTCTATAGCTGTGCATCCAACCGAGCGCTCAATTTCACAAGCAAAATATCAGCAGGTTGTTTCTTTAATAGTCTATAATGTGGTAAATCACCCCTTTAGGTACGTTAAATTTGAAGAGGCTGAAAATAAGCTACTCTGTGAATATACAAGCTTTTTTGTCACAAAGTGTTCCAGTAGATGTTACACAAGCCTTGAGACCAAGGGAACTCTTCTCTGTGGCATCATTAGGGCTCGTGAGGAGACAAGAGGGAAGCTGGCGTGTACCTCCAATATTCAGGAGATAGCCCAGCCCCTAATATAGGGTAAGTCTCCCTATAGGACTGCCCTAATTTGGACTGTAGCAGCCTGCATGGAATCTGGAGAGATGACCATAGGTTACAGGAAGTAGGAGTTTGGAGGAGGCACAAGGAATTTAGTTGTGGGTAAATGGTTAGGAAAATTAAGCTGTGTTTGGAGAAGCTCTATAAATAATTGTTTTAATAAAAAGCCAGTTTAGTTTCATAAGAATGGAGTCCTTTCATGTTTTTTCCCAGCATGTGGTACATGAAACAGGCCCCCTAATGCAATGGCCCATATGAGCCATATCACCAGCATGTAAAGAACTCCCTACTCACTTCTCTCTACCCCTCCTCTCTGAGTTGATTACCTTTTCTGCACTTCTTCAGGGAACTCAATAACTGCTGCACTACTCTTGCCATATACAAATTGATCCCCAATCCTGCAAAGAAAACCATGTAGGCAGACCATTGAATCTAATGGGGCTCCATGTGGGCACAGGGGTTGGTCCACAACGTTCTCTTTACAGAGCCAGGGCCTTAAAAGGTACTCTAAGGTTTCAGCACAAGAGTGTATTGCAGGGTTATAGAATCCTGCATGTGAGAGAGGATGGGGACGGAGGTCCCTGGTGTGGTTGGGATTGTACAATCTTCAGGTGCTTTATGGGGTGTAAATTCAATGTTCAAAAGTCATTTATAAGTGATAAGAGCACTGGACTACTGGTTCCTGCTCCGAAAAATGTCATGGGGGACAACTAGGGGGACAACGAGAAACCAGACAGCTTGTCCCTGAAGAAGAGATCTTCCAAATGGTGACAGGAGGAGCAGGTCATTAGGCTATCCCCCACTCCTAAGAGAACAATAGAGTCTAGGGGAGAGGGAACCAAGCCTGGTTGGGAAAACTGGGCTGTCCAAGAACTTGTATAATTTGAACGTCTGTACCTTCACGGTACACTTTTTGCTAATTACAGACTAATAAAACCTAACCCACTCATGCTACAAATTTTGTCAAAATATCATCTTAGCTCTTTTAAGTAATGGTAAACTTGCAGCCCAGGATCTGTATATGGTTCCTTTCATTTGGACCTGTTCTTACATTCATCCTTGTTTACATTCAATAGTAATAAAATACAAAGGAGAAATACAGAGAAAAACATTGCACAATTCTTTTTTTTTTTTAAATCTGCCTTCATCAGCAGAGGCAGCAGTAACCATATTTTTATTGAAGGTTTCAGGGGCTATGAAAGCAATAAATAAAGTGTCCTAATAAATTTATGATCAGAATTCTACCTTTACTGAGAAATTTTAGCGTCCACAATTACCGCCTGTCATTTATCTCATTAAGTTTCTCTAACCATCAAGTCAGCAGACAGGATCAGTGGCTTTTATTTCTATGGAAGCAAATGAAAGCAACGTAACTGGCTTCAGTATTTGGCTGAGCAGTATTCTAAACCTGATGGCGGGATTGCTGTAGCTGGATTTCATAAGAGTGTCCTACCATCTGGAGTGGGAAACTTCATGTTCATTATTAATCACTATTGCATTTTCCTCCTCTTCCCCTGCTTCTGCCTGATTTCAAAACCACCCCTTTGGTCATTCTTTTACTTGTGAAAAAGAAAAAGCTAAACTTCATAGGTGTAGGCTGTAGTCAAGGAAACTCAGTTTTTCATAGATTTTAAAGCCAGAAAGGACCACTGTGATCATCTAGACTGACCTCCTGCATAACACAGGCCACAGAACTTCCCCAAAATAATTCCTGTTTGAACATGAGCATCTCTTTAAGAAAAACATTCAGTCTTGATTTAAAAATTGCCAGTGATGAAGAATCCACAACAACCATTAGTAAGTTCTTCCAATGGTTCATTACTCTCACAATTAAAAATGTACATTGGATTATGTGATTCCTTTGTCTGCTAGACTTAAGAACCCATTATCAATCCACATTTGTTTTCCATGTTGGTACTTATAGACTGTGATCAAGTTATCCCTTAACCTTCTGTTTCTTAAGTTTCTCTGACAAGCTCTGATTTATCTCAAATGATCCTACCTCACCTCCTGCAAAGCAAGAAACTTCTGTACCTGGTGAGGAGAATACACCATCTATCAACAAGTATTTACAGAATATAAAGGGCCCTGCTCTCCTCTACCTTGCAGCTTGTGTAGTCATTTATACCTGTGTAAAATGGGTGTAGAATTCTGATTTACTCTTTGCACAGTATTCCTGGGGGAATACTGCAGCACTGCACAATGCAGAAATTGTGCAGAATTAAAGTTCTGCACAGAATTTCATTTTTTTCCCTCAGAATTGGTGCTCCAGAGTTGTTGGCTGCCATTAGGGACTGCTGGACCCAGCAAAACCTAACTCTCCAGCTTGCAGATACAGGACACTGCCTGGGGCAAGTGGGGGCTGGAGGGTTCCAGGCAGCTGTGGTTCCCAGCACGTCCTGGAGGAAGAAGGAAACTCTGTACAAGCATGCAGGAAACTCTGTACAAGCCTGGGACCCATGATCAAACTGTTTCTATCTCTGGGGGATAGAGAGTGCTGGTGTCTGAGCTTGGGGGGCACTCTGTGGCTGGACTATGGGAGATAGGGGTTCACGTGTCTGGGCTGGGGGGTGACTGGACTCTGGAGACGGGGGGTGTGGGTGTCTGAGAACGAAGGGACAGAGTTTTTCCCCCAAGATGTGCCCAGCTGACACCAGACTGAGGTGTCCAACAAAAGTATAACAGAGAAACAGGACCTGGGCTGTCATAGGGGTTTCTTAAACTCTCTACTCCTGGGAGGAACTTTTTTGTTGTCTGTATTGTTACAGACATACTTGCTGACAGGTATTTTGAAATAAATTACCAAAATAATTAAAACTGGTGTGATTATATTGTGTTATTTTAACAAATAAAATATGCAGAATTTTAAAATATCGTGTACAGAATTTTTAATTTTTTGGCACAGAATTCCCCAGGAGTGGCACAGGTATAAATGGCTGCACAAAGAGCAAGACAGTGGAGAATCTTAACCAAAGGAGGAGGAAAGAGGAATTTATAGTGGCCTATAAGGGCATAAAAAGGAAGAAACCCAGCAAGGGACTATCAGGAAAAATGTCCAGGAACATTTATTAGATGTGGAAAAATCACTAAGGAAAGTAATGAAAGTCACACTGTTTGATTCAGTTAAAAATAAACTCCAATAAAGCACTTGAGAAAATATACTAGAGAATGATCCTAGACTAGCCCCTAACGAATTGAACAGATGTCACAATAAGTCTTTTCCATTTCTGACTGCTGTGATTCTTTTTTCTTAGAGTTTTGAAAGACTAATTCAATTCCAATGTTAACAAGAGAAATGAAATGCCTTAAGTGGGGAAACAAGGACACTATGTGATCAAACTCAGTGGACTCATTCATGTCACCGCAGTAAGCCACCCTCTTTGTGTAAGCACAAAGGACTTTTCAAAGCATCTAGGGAAAATGCTGATGAAGGTCAAAGTCTCAGCTCTACAGGACATCCAGCACTGTAGCTATATGAATCAGGTGTAGGCACCATGGGCATGGAGTCTTGACAGTCTGAGGAGTCAGTGAACAACTGACACCCATTGCAATTCTCATGACTGCTTGTAGCGGGCTTCACTTGAGGCCAGCAGGCCTAGTGGAGGTTCAACTTGGGATGGCCTTACCAGGCAATCTGAAGACCTGGTGGCCGAGTTACCCTCTGTCATTCTCTTATGCTCCCTGAGTTCTCTCAGTCAGCCGGAGAAGGAGGGAAGGATAGGGGCAGCCAAGCCCTTCCTCTCCATCAAGTCCTTGCACAGGGCCTAAGGGAAAAGGTTAGGAGAGTCTCAGACCCCTCTTAGATGATACACCAGACCAGCCTTCCCTGGGCCACTTCCTACGTCCACTGTTCTCTCGTCAGTTTGGGGCATGGCCCCAGCACTCTGCTTCCTTCTAAACTGAGGGTTGTTCACAGTCTCAACAATTCAGACAATCCTCCAGGGCTTCCCAGCTCACTTCCAGTGTTCAGGTGTTGCCCCTTATCTGGGAGAAAATGGGGAGATGGGAAGGTGGACAGACCCCTGGCCTCCTGATCAGCTCTTACCCACAGTCTAGACCCTTCCCTTGTAGATCACTGCATCCCAGAAGCTATTGTTTTCCTGCAGACAGTCCAGTCAAGTCAAGTCAAGTCTCCACTCCACTTGACTGTCCAAGTGGAACCTTTTAAGCAGGTCATCTATTCGAAGCATGCTCTGCAGCTCCTAAGGCATGGGCACTTTCTTGGCCCAGTACTGCTCAACCACTCCCTTAGGCTCAGTGTGGAGTTTGTAAACTCCATTATGCAGCTGAACAGACTTTAAACTTTGCACAGAATTTAAAAGTTCCTCTTTGTGAAAACTTTAGCCATCATGAAGAGCAAAATGATAAATGGATCAATCCTTTACTGGCAAACTATAGTAATTAGGTCATATCTCATTTCTTTATTAGAGATAGACTTTGGTGTTTAATCATCATTATATGATCATTTAATCTTCTCCAAGATTTATCTTTATAGACATTGCAAACTTGGGCCCCGATCCTTCAAATGGTTCCACGCCGGTGGACCCCGGAGCCCACCCAGAACCAGCTTCAGGATCAAGGTCTTGTATTCTGTAGTACAGTGTGTGTACAGATGATAATGCAAAGCAAGCTAAAAGAGATACAGCTTTCTCAGGGAATCTGAGGAGAAAAGAAAATATTAGCTGAAAATGTTTAAATCCTATTTAAATAAAGAAATGGCTACAAAAATAAGACCCTTGAAATACATTGTAATGCATGAGAGAGAGCATGCCATATGGTATAAAACAACCTTGGAGAACTCCAATATGCTTACCCTTGTACTAACAAAGACATACCATGTGTTTACCATAACATGAAATTAGCTTTCGTTTGTTCATATTTGAGATAAGCCCCTGAAATCCAAATGTATGCAGTGTGAGGTATGTAGTAAATTAATTTTAAAAGGAATAAACATCATCAAGTAGTTTGACTCTATAATTTTATTCCATGACAGATTTATTTTCTAAGACCATTTTCACTTTAATGCACTAACATTCCCATTGGCTGGTAAAAAGCCATTTCGTAGCTTCATATCATGTCAGCAGTGATAAGACCTCCTGCAATAAGATCAATAAGGCTTACTTTAATGGGACTTTTTTCTTAACCCATAACCTCAACAAAATCATTTTGTGACACAATGATAACTACTGGGAGGAAAATAAAGAGATGTTGAATCTATCAAAGTTTTCTTAGGGCATGGCTACACTTGCAAATATAGAGCGCTTTGAGTTAAACCAGCCTTCATAGAGCACAGTAGGGAAAGCACTGTAGTCTGTCCACACTGACAGCTGCAAGCGCACTGGTGTGGCCACATTTGTGGCACTTGCAGCGGTATTGGGAGCAGTGCATTGTGGGCAGCTATATCGCAGAGCATCTCTTCCCATTCTGGTGCTGTGGCTTGTGGGAAGGGGGTAGGGAGTGCTGGGCATTCTGGGTCCTGTCCCAATGCCCTGTGATGCATCGGTTCGCATCCCAGCAATCCCTCTGCTTCCGTCCACAATTGGCGCCATCTTTCAGCGTTTTTTGTACTGTGCGCTCTGTCTTCCCTTTCGGTCTGTGGGAATGGAGCCTGAACTGCTGAGGAATATGCTGACGAGTCTCGCCAGCACATCACGTTTGGCAGTCGAGTTATTCCTTAAGATCCAAAGTGACAGTGAGGACTCCGATGATTATATCGACTCGAGTAACGCACGTGACACGAGATTGCTTGTGGCATTCATGGACATGCTCACCACAGTGGAACGGCGCTTTTGGGCTCGAGAAACAAGCACTGAGTGGTGGGATCACATCATCATGCAAGTCTGGGATGACGAGCAGTGGCGGCAGAACTTTTGGATGAGAAAAGCCACTTTCATGGGACTGTGTGATGAGCTCGCCCTCACCCTGCGGCACAAGGACATGAGATTGAGAGCTGCCCTGATAGTGGAGAAGCAGGTGGCTATTGCAATCTGAAAGCTGGCAACTCCAGACAGCTCCCGATCAGTCACTAACCAGTTTGGAGTGGGGAAGTCGACCGCTGGAATTGTGTTGATGCAAGTTTGCAGGGCCATTATTCGCATCCTGCTCAGAAGAACCGTGACTCTGGGTAACATGCATGACATTGTGTCTGGCTTTGCACAAATGGGTTTCCTAACTGCGGAGGGGCAATAGATGGGACACATATTCCAATTCTGGCACCAGCCCACCTAGCCTCCAAGTACGTTAATCAGAAGGGGTATTGTGGATCACCGTGGGTGTTTCATTGACATTAACGGAGGCTGGCCCGGAAAGGTGCATGACGCACGCATCTTTCGGAACACTGGCCTGTTCAGGAAGCTTCAAGCCGGGACTTTCTTCCCAGACCAGAAGATCACCGTAGGGGAAGTTGAAATCCCATTGTGATCCTTGGAGACCCCACTTACCCTTTGATGCCATGGCTCATAAAACCCTACACAGGGAGCCTTGAAGCAGCAAGGAGCAGTTCAACAACAGGCTGAACTGGTGCAGAATGACTGTGGAGTGTGCTTTTGGCCGTTTATAGGGCCGCTGGCACTCTCTGTATGGGAAGTTGAACCTGGCCAATAACAGCATCCCCGCGGTTATATCCGCGTGCTGTTCCCTCCATAACATTTGTGAAGGGAAGGGTGAAAGATTCACTCAGGCATGGAACTCAGAGCTTCAACACCTGGAGGCTGAATTTGAACAGCCAGAGAGCAGGGCTATTAGAGGGGCCCAGCACGGGGCTGCAAGGATTAGGGATGCCTTGAGGGAGCAATCTGAGGCTGAAAGCCACCAGTAATGTCTGGTGCCCTGCATGGGAGTGAAGTGCAGTTGTTCCAATGTGAGTAGGAATCTGTGTTTGCTACGTATGATACACTGACTTGCAGTGCCTGTTGCTTTCCTGGGCTAAGGTATCTTTTACTTTATGCAATAATAAAGAATGTTTTCAAAGCAAAAAAATCCATTTATTGAAAATAAAATGCATTTATTGAAAAGAAAAACAACTGCTTGGGAAACAGAAAGGGCAAGAGGGTGGGGTGGGGAACTGTACAATCACAGATTTTCGTATGTCCTGTTATCATACTCAGCCTTCCTGTCTGGAGTGCTATGCAATGAGTGCTGCACTTCAGGATGGCTATACTGCACGGTGATGGGGATTGAGTGCAGTGGATAAGGGCAGTGGTGAGCTGGAGCCGGTTCGCACTGGTTCATGCTTGTTGTTAAATTTAGAAGCCAGTTTAGAACCGGTTGTTAAAGGGGTGGGCAAACTCCGGCCTGCAGGCCACATCCGGCCTGCGGGACCACCCTGTCTGGCCCGCCTGAGGTCCCTGCTGGGGAGGCTCCCCCGGACCTCCCCCGCCTTCCCCCTCTCGCGGAGCCCAGCGCCAGCGCTCTGGACCGCATGGTAAGGGGTGGGGCTGCGAGCTCCAGTGGGCTGTGTGGCATCCATACACACTGCCCTGAGTAGCATGGTAAGGGGGCCGGGCCGGGCTGGGAGGAGGTGTTGGATAAGGGGCAGGGAGCAGTTGGAGGGGGCGGACGTTCTGGAGGGGCGGTCAAGGGACAGTGAACGGGGGGGGTTGGGTAGGCGTGGGAGTTCCGAGGGTCTGTCGGGGTGGTGGCAGATGGGGTCAGGGCAGTCAGGGGACAGGGAGCGGGGCAAGTTGGGTAGGGGGTGGGGTCCTGGGGGGCAGTTAGGGTGGGGGGTCTTGGGCTTGTACTCACCAGGTGGTGCTTAATAACGGGTTCTCTACCAGCTTGTCGGCGGCACTTCGGCAGTGGGTCGTTCACTCGCTCCGGGTCTTCGGCGGCACTGAAGGACCTGCCGCCGAAGTGCCGCCAAAGATCTGGCAGGGAACCAGTTATTAACATTCTGGCAGCTCATCACTGGATAAAGGTCGTAGTTTTCAGGGCTGGGTGGTGAAGCTACAGGTGTTGGAGGCAGCTGGTGATGATAAGAACCTGGATGTTGGGGAAAGTGGGTTGGAGGTGACATGGGGGCACAAGGGAAAGGAGTTTTGGGACAAGGGCTGCGGGGGGGAGGGGCGGGTGTGGTAGTGCTCCACCTGCATGGCTACAAGCGCCTGGATCGAGTCCGCTTGGTGCTCCATGATGCTTATCAGCCGCTCCGTGCTTTGGTGCCGGCGATCCGCATTCTGCTAGTGGACCCTCCCGCCACTCCAGAGCTTTTTGATTTTCATTAAGGGAGTGCTGCATGACTTCATGCAACAAGTCCTCTTTGCTTCTACATGGCCTCTTCCTTCTTTGCAGCCTCTTGTCCAGTGATAACACGGATGGCTGAGATCTCAAGGTTGCATCTGTAAAGGCAAAATGCAACACTTAACAGAGACAGCATTGTTCACACCAGACAGAGCAATGATGCCCCGGTACTTAAGGAGGGCAAGCACAGTCTACACAATAGCATAATTTGCCCATCCCAAAGCGAGTGCACATAACCCACGGGAGCCCCAAAATGGTGAGTAAGCACATGGTCAAGAGGGATTGATTCTTTCATGGCCGTACTGTCCTCTGGGTTACTGTGCCTTGGGGAGAGCCAACAACTGCAGGGGGGCCCCTATACTGAATACTGTCTCTACATTTTCCACAGGAGTTCGTCCTGGAAGAGATCTCACTGCTTAGGGTGAACTGGGAAGCAAGGGAGGGTCTTCTACTACAATGCGGCTTCTGTCCTGGCCCATATGCAGCTTGCCTGTGTGCAGCAATGGTCCCCCCACCCTCATGGCACAGTGACACGGACATGTTAGCCTGCCTGGGACAAGGACCACAGTGGCTCTCCCATGAAACCTGCACAAGCGCATTGCCCAAGTTCTGGCTGAGACCTTTGAAGAGATCACTGAGGAAGATTACCGCAATGTGAGAGAGCATATCAACGCCCTATTCCGCATCTAGGCTTGCATGCAGCCCTAACCCTCCTCGCCCCAACAGCCCGCACTGAATAACTTCCTTCCCAAAATAAAAGTCGCTTACCAGGAACCTCCTCTGGTGTTTGTCCTTCCCCAAGCACCGGCTGCCACGACTGGCTACCTTCCTCCTGGCTTGAGAACAGCTCCTGGCTGCGTGCATCTAGGGATGCCGGGGTGTCTTCCTCCTCCTCAGCACCCTCACTCCCGCTTTGCTCCTTCTCTTCCTCCTCCTCCTGCCTTGTTGGACTGGGCTCTGAAGTGTCCATGGTGGTACTCGGAGTGGAGGTGGGGTCACCCCCAAGTATCGCGTTCAGCTCTTTGTAAAAACGGCAGGTCGCTGGGGAAGCACCAGAGTGGGTGTTTGCCTCACGTGCTTTGCGGTAGGCATTCCGCAGCTCCTTCACTTTAACCCTGCACTGCAGAGCATCCCGGTCATGGCCCCTTTCCATCATGTCCCTTGATATCTGCCCGAAGGTATCGTAATTCCTACGACTGGAGCGCAGCTGGGACTGGACACCTTCCTCCCCCCAAACACTGATGAGGTCCAGCAGCTCACCATTGCTCCATACTGGGGATCACCTGGCACGTGGAGGCATGGTCACCTGGAAAGATTCGCTGAGAGCACTCCACACCTGGCTGAGCAAACAGGAAGAGGATTTTCAAAATTCCCAGAGAATTTAAAGGGCGGGTCTGATGGTTGGTCACCTGAGGGCAGGGCAGTAGAGTTCAAACTGATGACCAGAGAGGCTAGAACAGGCATTGTGGGACACTTCTGGAGGCCAATCAGAGTCCATTAACAGACCAGGGCATCCACACTGGCGCCATGGCACTCCAGCGGGGGTGCATCAAACATTATTCCACTTGCCGAGGTGGAATACCAGGAGCTCTCTAGCCGCGGAGTCAGAGCGCTCTACGTGCCTTGCCAGTGTGGACGCGTCGTGAGTTAGAGCTCACTGGGCTGCTTTAATGCGCTCTAACTCACAAGTGTAGCCATGCCCTTAGTGAGGCAGGATTAGTTCAGACCTTCACAGCATGACAGTTAACAGCTTTCTATCAGCAAAAGGCTTAGCATGGTCAAAGACGGTGATAGACCTTTTCCTTTCTCTTCAGGGGTGCCAGGCTTTGTTGCTACCCATAATAAGAAAAGAGAGCAAGAAAAAAATGTTAAATGTTAAAAATCTAATTCAGAATAAAACCAGCAACTAACAGGGTTTGTCCTTGGAAATTTTAGCGTATGTAATAAAAAACAGCTTCCCACTCCCAAAGAGCAAGATCTAAGTGGGCCAAATGATCTGCTAGAAGTATAATCCATTTCTGCAATGGGAATTTGAGTTCAATAACTGTGCTTTGTCCTTGACTCCTACACCTTTGGACAGTAGAGACCCTTGTGGAAAGGCAGCACCTTGCATTAGTGTACTCACAATGAATTAAAACTAAGTGAGGCTGGATCCATCAAAACATAATTGTTATCTCCAAAACATCTATCTTTCTCTCGCACACATACACATACACATTCTCTTCCACTCAGCTCCTTAACTCTCGACCACATGATCTTCTTCACCTGGTCCCTCAAATGAATTCTTCTTCGCAGCTCCTCTTATCAGAAAGACCCTTTCTCCCTGTTTTCGTTCCATGGACTCCACAGTACAAACCCCTCTGCCCCACCTCTGATAGATTCTTGGTTTCTCACTGCAGAGTCAGGCCCCTCAGACCATTGAGCATGGATCCCAAATATCCTGCTTTAATCTGTCCTTGCAAACTAGTTTGTATCATTTCCAGTACAGGGCCATGTATTAAGGCATTGTACCATCACAAACAAATATGCAAAGATAAATTCAAAGGGTGCCCTCTGATTAACCTCTAAACTGAAAAGAGGATCCTTGAGAAATGGCACTTAGCTTGACACAATGGCTGAATTTTGAATTGCTTGGTTTGAGAGGTAAATATTCCAGTTTTCCTGTGGCAGTCTATCCATCTGTCGCTGTCCATGCCTCAGCAATATTAGCCCCATAATAATATCCCAGTTCATATAGTAAGTGGACACTACAGCCCTCTGGATATAAGCACTTACCTCTATACTGTAAGTATAGTACATAAAACTGATGAAAGAAACAGGGGAAGGACATTTCATTTGTTTCTATTAGAGTGAGTCTCTTTATAATGCTTTTCTGGGATCCATTCATTTTACCGTTACTTTAATCTATGTCAGGGGATACTTAGAAACCAGGCTGTTCCTGAAGAAAACCCATGCAAAACCCATCCTCAGCCTTCATATTTCACTGATGTATAATCCTTATAAAAGCACAACCTGAGAATGTAAACATCACACCTTTACTTTAAAAGATCATGTTCTAGTGACTAAATTCCTACAAAAATTGACACAAGACTCTGTGTCTAGGAGTTTCTGAATATATTAAATGCTATTTGTAAAAAGCAAAGCTGTGCTAAAATGCCTATCTGCCCCCTGCTGCTTAACAGTATTAAAGATTAAAACCAATTGTTTTGTGTACTGAAGAGTCTATAATGGCTTCTTGAGACAAACATGTCAGCATATTAGATAAGGCTTCTGTAAAATTTTTGTTGCCATGGACTGCTGACTTGGGTCATTATACACTTAAATTGAGTTATTGTCATTGATATATAATGAAATAGAGAGCCTTTGGCCTCTTGTAATGTAAAAAATGAGCCCCTCTAACTGATTTATAAAATTGTTCTGTTTGCAGTCTAGTTCCAGGGTCTTGGCTGTTTCAAAGTGATTTAGATGAACTGTCCTAAGAGATCTTGTGTATTTTAAAAGACAGATAGCAGAGTCTGGCATTAACCTGCTTTCAATAATCTTTGATTCTTATTGAGTGACTGTGAAAGATATACCTACATTATGGGCCTCTTCTCTCCTGTAATCCAAGAATGTTTCATTTTGAAGTGAGTGTTTTTAAGGACTCAGATTTTTTTTCTGAGTCCTATAAATTATTTCAGATAAAAAAATGAGACTTCTCCTAACATCTAGCCTTTAACAAATGTATTGTCTCTTTCTGCTAACAAAAAACCAGTTATTATTACCATATCACTTCTAACTTGAAACAAAAGGTGAACATTGGAGAGATCCGATGACAGTAATGGTGAATTGCTTCTCATTAACGCTACTCTTCCTCAACTAAAATATACATGAAAGGTGAAATCATGCTCCATTGAAACCAATGGGAATTTTACCATTGATTTCAGCAGAGCCAGAATTCTACTGCATATGTTTTCCACTGGTTGCTTCCCTTAAGTATACCTTGTTCTAATAGGACAAGTTACAGAAATCGACATATATGTGATTTTATTTAGGTTATAGTCTTTTTATTTCCCCCCACTTAGCCTACAAAACAGCAAAGTTGTTTCATTTTTAGTCCTAATACAATGGAAATTCCATGGTAAGAACTAAAGAAACTAGAACCAGCAAATACATAGATATGCTCTAAATGGGCCAGATTTTCAGAAGAACTCAGCATATTGGGTGTTGAGCACCTTTGAAAAATCCAGTCATCAGCTTCACAGTGGGAGATGCCAAATACTGAGCACTTTTTAAAATCTGACCCCTCTTCTGGATGCTGAGCACTTGAAAATCTGGCTTTTTGAAAAGCTTGTCCCATATAACCAGAGGTTAGCATTGCTCTAGTCTGAGGGGGGGTGTTAGTCATGATCACAAGTGAGCCTAGGGAGATTTCTGCTAGGCCCCCCAGTTCTCAAACCCAGGCCTATAGGGCTGGTGAGAAGCCTTATCCTCTGCACCACTGAACTACCAACCAGTGATGAAAATACCCCACCACCAGAAGCTACACCTGTGACTCAGCATGGTCAGGAGACTAACAGTAGACTGCTGATTGGACACCACCAGGTATAAAGCTTCCTGTTCCTGTCCTATCCCTTGTCTGAGCAGTTAGTTGCTGGGCCTGTCATTGTCTAGACTGCTGAGACCAAGCCCTTGCTGCCTTGTCTTGTTCCTTCTACCATGCCTCATCCCTGTTCCTGTTAAGATGCCTTGTTCTTGGTTCCTCACCCTGACCCAGTTGCTGACTCCAGCTTGGCATGACTTCTGACCTTTGACCCTTAGTGTGACTGTGACCCTGACTCTGCTCCAGCCACTAGATCAGACAGCCAGTTTTATGGGCCCTGATAGTTTCTCATATCTCAAATAGAGTGCTGCATATGGTGATCTCTCCATGGCTTTTATACCACTCCAGACAGTGCCCTCTTCAGAAAATGTTGCTTTATTCTGCAATACAGATACACAGTTATTACTTATTACCTAAATGAAATACACTTAAAAACAAGTGTATTAAAACACATGAATTAAAAAATTCACATATTCACTCAGGGTCAATTAAGATTCAACCAAAAGCCTGAATTAAAGGACTCAACAACATTTCTTCCTGAGCCCTCTCCAACCCATTCTTCAGGCAAAAAATGTTTTGAAGTGATGGGCTGTGCAGCATCCGCTAGAAGTCAAGATATCAGGCTTCACCAGACCAGCACAGAAATGAGGGCTCCCATTGAGAACATCCTGCCACCAATACTCTGATGTTTAAATCCGGGGGTGCTAGCTCAGGTGCCATGTTTGATCTCAGCTGTGATGTGTGTTCCATGTATTTCGTTTCAAGATGTTACTGAGCTCAGCTCAGTGCAAACAACATCCCAAAGTTGATCTGATTATCTGAACTTAACCAAATCCCTTTTTGGTGTGATAATTAACTGGGAAACTCATGAGATATTGCCCTCTCACATGATTTCTTAGCTTTTGTTCTGTTTTGCCCTTGTGTTCCATGGTGTGTGAAGAATTTGCTGATCACATCATGCTGCCTCCGTCTAATTTTCAGCTAACAAACTGCATTAAAAGATAGGTAAAAATACATGCCATACTTTCCTAATATTTTTCTGTGCAAGCACTCGCTTTAGTTGCTCCAAGGAAGTTATGAGATCATGAATGGTAGTGAAGGTGTCCCCAAGTCAATCTGTACCCTAAAATTTGATCTCATACCATGAAAAGGTTGGAGAACCCTTACTTCGGAATGTATATTAGGAAAAAAACTGTTAGAAAAACATCAACAAACCCTGCATCTATTTACTCCAACATCCTTTGCACCAAAATAGAGCAGGAGTCTGTTCAGATGAGTATATATTAAACTGGTATAACCATTAAGGTCCAAAGTTTTGATCCTGCACCTGCACACAACTCAACTGAAGTCAATCAGGCTCCTAGCAGGTGCAGGCGTCTGTCCACATGAAACTGCTTGCAGGATTGGAGCCCAAATTTTTAAAGGAGCCTCAGCTCAGTCTCAAATTCTGCAGGTGCCAGTTTCAACACATACATATCTAACTACCTGATATTCAAGTACAGTTTGGAATCAAGACATACATATGTTTGCATTTATTCCTGAATTTAAATGTGGTGGCCATTTTTTAAAAAGTTAGACCCTAAAGGGATTGTTTGACTGCAAACAAGTGTGTAATGTGTACAATGCCAAAAAAAAGTTTTAAAGTATAATTGCTAGAATAAAATATATACATTAATAAACTTTATATACATTTTAAGGAAAAAGATGACCTACTCAGGGGGACAACGAATATTGATCTCTGGGAAGTACAGATTTCCCATTCAGCAAAATTCTGTTCGAGTTTTATTCTTCATATGGAGAAATGAACTCATTGAGTTAATCTGGAACCTTTTTAGAGCTAATAATTAAAAATTGAAAATTTTATTTCTGTTCTATGATAAATATAACTCCCAATCAAGATGGATGAGACAAAACTAGAGAGGTTTGTTAGATGATTTAGGTGGGAGAAGCTACTACATCTAAAAGGCCATGCATCATTATAAAAAAGGTTTTATAATGAATATGTTTTCATACAGCCTAACTTATTTCCCCAGAGAGCACTAACAAAACCCCTTTAAAAAAAGATTATTTTAAGATCTCAGTCTTGTACCATTTCAGAGAGGAGCAATACAGGTATTAGCAAAAGTTACAGTTACAGCAACTTTATTTTTAATTGCTGCTCATAATGCCAGATTTACATATTCTTAATAAATCTCAATGACAGAACTGACCACTAAGCATTTGCAGACAGGGCTGGAAAATTAATTATGTTCCTCTTCAAAAAAATCACTTAGCATTCAGAACACTTGCATTGTTGTCAGAGATAATAAATTTGATTAAGCTCATATAAATTACAAAGTACAATAACTCATAGGCTGGTACAATTGAATAGATCCTGTTCACTGAAATACTGCTTAAACTAATACTTAAGTATAATATAAGAGAGTTCTAAGAAAATGTATCAAGTCTGGGGAGAAGCCAGTCTTTGTTCTCTTAAGGAGGTTTCATAGTTTTAAAGCATCAGCTCATGGAAACTATCTAGAACTGAAGGTTTGGGGGAGGATAGAGCTTTAATCATAGCTGATACATTGTCAAGGATTAATCATATCATTGTTTGCCTACAGTTTATGTATAGGGCTGTGGGTTTTAGCTGTGCTTGCTGAAGATATAAAACAAAACTTCCATATATCTTGCTGAAAAGCAAGAATGTCCTGCAACATCCTGGCTCAAGTGTCCATCGTGTTGAGATGGGATGGTAGATTCATACATCACTGGAACACACTGGTGAGAAACCTGTCTTCTGGCTGGAAAACTTTTGCAACTGTGGAGACTATCAGGGCTTAAACGATCATCCACCTTTGCTTTGCAGAGCTCCAAGAACTGGAATTATGTGGGCTAAAGTCTAGATATTGACATGGATGATCTTCCATTTGAGAAAAACAGCTAGGTATTTGGTGCAAACGCTTGGTGCTATACAAAGGCTAAAGGGCAAGATATTGTTTTATCAGGATAGGCCTATCTCTGCACAAACCAGGGTGTTGCTGAATGAAACCAGCAGCTCAAGACATGAATATAGATGTCTTTCAAGACTGTCCCATCAACTTTCCTGCTTTTAGCTCGATGCACCTGATGAGCAGTTCTCAGAGGCAAAGGGAAGAGTGCGTCTGGAATACTTCTGGCCAGCTGAACCAGGTGGGACTTTACACCAACCTTATTCCATGCCTCAGGGAGCTGATAAAGGAGGACAATAGTGTGTATCCTAAAAACAGGGGAGGGATAGCTCAGTGGTTTGAGCATTAGCCTCCTAAACCCAGGGTTGTGAGTTCAATCCTTGAGGGGGCCACTTGGGGATCTGGGGCAAAATCAGTACTTGATCCTGCTAATGAAGGCAGGGGGCTGCACTCAATGACCTCTCAAGGTCCGTTCTAGGAGATAGGGTATCTCCATTAATTTATTTTATTTAAAAAGAAGACATATTGCCAACATTGCTTGATAGCTGGCAATTCTTAGTTGCAGTGTGATCAAGCCATAACCATACACTGCGAGAAATCTAGCCCACTAATCTTTTTATCATTAGACAAGAGTTCCTATCCAAGGGCCCAGATTTGGGTGAGGATAAAAATATTCAAAACAATTCTCAGGGACCTGATACAGACTGCCTATTACCTGCAGGTTGGGCAGTTCTGAAGCTGGAGTTAACTGGGGCCCTCTCAAGCCAAGCCTGACTGCTGCATCGGATTCAAAGAGGACTTGTTCAGTAAAGACAAAGCATGAGATGTCTCAGACTCTGGGATGGTGTTTAGGAAATCCCAGAATTGGGGACCTCATTGTCCCAATCCCACACATAAAGCCACCGTGCAAGTAGGTCCCCAGAGTCAATGGTGCTTGATCCCTGATACCAGGTTCACTCAACACAGGTGGATCAAGCACTTCATTGCCACTTATGCGCAGCACAGGATCTATGGTGACAAGTCCTTACTACCAGATTGATCAACGCAGATGGATCCAGGGACCTTAGTGCTGCTCATATTGGGCACAGAACCACTTTAGCAAGCAGATCTCCAAAGTCAGTGCTGGACTTACACAGTATCCGATTTAGTCAATGTGACCTGAAAACCCTCCCCTCCTCTCCTACATAATCATTTTAAAGCCTGTGTTTCACTAGAACATTGCTGAAGATATCTTTTCATTCCCTTTGAATGTTTAAAAGCATTTCTATTTACTTTTATTTTTGTACCATTTATTTTCTATTTTTCATTGTTAATCTCCTATACATTGTCTAACACATAGAAATAGCGGAAGAGCAAGGAAACATGAGCTGATATTGCATTTAAACATGCAGTAAGTTTAAATGTTCCAAATACAAGCTATTATTTATCATATCAGTTAACATTTATGACTTAGCTCCTGTAAAAGCCACGTTGGCTATGGTACTGCTGTTTGAACAGGACCACCATTACGTACAGGAAAAGCAAATGGAAGTGAAAAGTCTCGTGCCTTTGAGGGCCCTATCATCTGCACAGGCTCTGCAAAGCTCGGGACAGCCCAATCTTCCTGTACTCCAACTAGACAACAAGGTGATGACACCACCTCTTCCAGAACTCTACCTTATGGCATCACCATGATTGCTGGAGGAACAAGGCTGTCATACGCTTCATGATTCCCGAAAGGAAAGAAGAAGCCTCTGCCAATGTCAGGTTGAAGAAAAGTTGCCATCCAAAACCCACACTAGTGTGGAGGGAGAGAAGAAGGTTCTGGCCTGCTTGTATCTAGCCTGTATAGACATACTCCTTGTAGGTAGTCCTCAGCCTTTCCTGGCCAATTATCCATATAAAGCACATCTAATAGGTATTTCTCATCTCAGGTTACTGCAGGCAGGAAACACGTAAGAGTGGTGCTAGAGAAAGCCATCACCTGGCAGCCAGCAGGAAACGCAGAAAACCACTGTACTGATTGCAGGGAGATCCCATCTCAACAGGTCAAAGGAAGGGACAAACAAGTGGTAGAGGAAGAAGAACAACAGGACAAGATGTAGAACAGGAGACAGGAAAAAGGAAAATGTAATGGGGAACAGACCATAAGTGGAAGAAAAGCCAAAAAGTGAATGAATAGAGAAGGAGCAGAATGAAACAGTTGCAGAAAATGGGGGAGAAAAGAAGACCAGAGCCTGAAGTCAAAACTGAGGAAGATAAAGACAAAAAACAAAAACACAGCAAAAGAATTTCCTGCCAAACTCAGCACTTCCTGTCAGTCATGGGCAGGGAATGCTGCCTCCAGGAAAGACAATGCCAGCATCAGGAAGGGGCAGGAGAGTCCAGGGAGCAAAATTTTTGAAAAGAATCAATTCTTTCTGAAAGAGAAATGTAAAAAGAAGCTCTTGTGAGATGATACCATCTCACTTCAAAAGGAAGGCTAGAGCTGGAGGCTCAGGGAATAGATCCACAAATCTAAAGGGATATTTGAAGTGCATCACACAGTTTAATAGCCCAACATGCAAAATAGTGCTGTGTGCAGTGCATTTTTAAAACATCCATCCAAATTATCAGCACTATTCCCAGAAGTTCCAGCTATGGTTGGTGCTGCTCCTTTGAAGAACATTTTGTGGAGAGGAGACTTTTCTCCATTTTGTGAGGGGGTGCTGCTGGATGATTGCAACAAGTGACCACATAGTAGGTTTTTTTACTTGTATGAAGACCCTGAGGAAGAAATGTCAGAAATTTCTCCAGACACGCACAAGAGCTCACACACAACCTATTTTCACACACTCACCTTCACTATTGCAATGCGGCCACCATTGTGGTGAAACACAGTAACCGTATAGCAGTACACAACAATGCTAAACTGCAGTTTAGAATGTGAAGTGTACAGTACCTTATCTAATTGAAATTACAGGGATACTTTAAGTTAAGACAGGGGTTCTCAAACTGGGGGTCAGAACCCCTCAGGTTATTTCCGGGGGGGGTCACAAGCTGTCAGCCTCCACCCCAAACCCCGCTTTGCCGCCAGCATTTATAATGGTGTTAAATATATTAAAAAGTGTTTTTAATTTATTAGGGGGATCACACTCAGAGGCTTGCTATGTGAAAGGGATCACTAATACAAAAGTTTGAGAACCACTGAGTTAGGATGTAATAACACAAGCTGTTATTTGTCCCGGAAACAAGAGTTAAAGTCTCATGTCACAGGATCTCTAATAGATTCACAAGTGGTCAGATCCTTGATTTTGTTTCATCTGAAAGATTCTTTAGAGCATTCTATGTCTTCATAGCATGCCCTTCATTGTAGAAGCTGAATGCCCTTAGCTGCCGAGTATCCCCAACATAATGCTAATCGAAGAGTGACAAATGACAAATACCATTTCCTGTTGCATCTGCGTATGTGATAGCCAGCCATCTAACCTAGACAAGGAGGGCTGCCTCCCACCTGCCCTGCCCCTAGACAAATCCAGATACTTTGGCTGCTGCTGAGGTGTAGTTTTGATGGTCATGTGAGCCATGTATGGAGATCTACTTTAATTAACAACCTTAGCATAGTAATAATTGAATCCTGATGAATGGAGCTCATGAAAGAGGATTGGTTTTTGTGAGGACAAATTTTGATGTGAGACCAGAAGCTCAGGAATGCAAGTCTGGGGGCTGCTTCTGGGTGTGGCTTGGAACAAAGAGCAGAGCCTTAGCTTTTAACACAGGACTCACGGCATGTTTAATAGGATTCTGCTTCTCATTTACTGCTAGTGAAAGAATAAAACAAAGTATGTTATATGTTGTAGTGAGGTAAACTCCGGATCCCAGTGTTGCTAATTGTCCTGATTTTATTGTTAACCTCATGATATCTGTGGGTTTTTTTAAAGCCCCAGCTACTCGACTCATGATGATCTCAGCTTTCATTGAAGAAGTAAGTTTAGTCCTCCTGGTTGCAGAGAAAATATTGAACATGTGAAGCAAGTGCACCCTAAAGTCTCAAAAACCTAACGGCAAGGAAAACTCAATACTTTTTTTTAAAATCTCATGATTTTTGGAGGATGGACACATGATTTTTGAATGTTTTGGGCTGGTGATACTGAAAGTGCCCCCTGTTTTCTCTCCCAAACAAGAAAATAACTCAGTGTTCTAGTTTAGACCGTTCCTGACAACTTCAATGTCATAATAAAAAAAGCTACACAGTAAAGTAATTATAGAGAACTTAATTAGATTGTTATATCGTTCTATGATTCCTGAGACACCCTCTGTTACAAATCTGGCAGCCTCAGAACACTTATGTACATTTATAGATAAAGCAATTTAAACAACAATTCTAAAGAGAACAAGGAGGCCTGGTGGCATCCCATAAAATTTAAATGATTTTTGAGGGCACCAGAACTCTAAGATGTATTTATTGCTTTACTTAATTTTCTTAAAATTTTAGAATACATTGATCTGATTTTAAATGGCAAATGAAAAACAAATGTTACTTATCAATTATGAGCTAAATTCTGTTCTTAGACTGAGCCCTGTGTAAAGAGTAATGCGCTACCCCAGGAGTGGCTCCTGGGCATCTCTATTGCACTGGAAGGAAGTCATTTACTGCAGCCCTGAAAAGGCTGCAGTTGATTTCCCTCTGTACATCAAATCATCTCTTCTTGGGCTGGGCGGCAGTGGAGACATAGCTCTGTCTGCTCCTGGCCCCTGTCCATTTCCTTCCTGCCCATTCATCTGTGGAGTGGACCAATGGCTCACACGGTAGTTTTGTTTTGTTTTTAGAAGTTATGCAGGAGCCGGAGGGATTGTTTTGTCTTGCAAAGAGAACAATTCTACACTGACAAATTAATGAGCTACACCAGGCATTTTCCTGTTTCAGTAGAGGACATGTGGCAGTTTTTTCCTTGACACCTCCAACAGGTGTGTAATTAAGTCTGATCCTTTGCTAGGATATTCCCTTTCCATTGATATTTCTAAGATTAAAATAGTGAGGTCCCTGGAGAAAGGTGCATCAGAGTTATACCTTCCATGTTTCATTGCACTGACTGAAGATGAGTGAATGCACCAGGGAGAGCCCAGCAATTCCAATCACTTCCTTTAGGTATTAAAAAAGGCCTTCAGCATATTTTTTGAAACTATACTAGTAATTACTCAACTAGTCACTCTCCATATATCCCTATTATTCTACACAGATAAAGCCAGAGGACTGTGATTGGTATTAAAGAACCAGCCTTCTAGACAGTTTAAGTAACAAAGTCCTGGATAATTTATTAATTCTGTTGTTCCCACCAAATGGATGGAAATAATCAAAGAATCTGTTCATAGGAACAGAGCAGTGTCCATACCTGAGAAGACTATTGGTCCATCTTCTCCAGTGTTCTGTCCCAGCTTCTTTGATGTATTCTATGTTTCAGGGGGAATCAAATTTTTAAAGAGTTCAAATTCTGAGAGAGTCACAATAAAATTGCCTTTAGTTGTCTCATGCCTGTACCCAATGGGCATTTCTCCACCAACAAAAAAAACAACCCCAAATCATACCAACCAATTTGCTAAAATTTACCATGATTGGTAGTCTCTAGACATGGGAAGTCTAAAACTTGAATATCAGGGCTGTTTGTTTAATTACTGTATTTTGGGGGAGCTTTAGAGACCACATAAAATGAGTCTCAACCCAAGCCCACTGAAGTTAATGAAAAGATTCCCATTGTTTTCTTTTGGCTTTTGATCAGGCACAATAATAATAAAAAAAACACTGAAATGTTCAAAAGGAGCCTAAGGAGTTTAGGCACCCCAATTCCATTGCATTTCCTTTGAAAACCCAATCTAACTAAGGCTATGTCTACACTCCTCTGCAGTTTGGACAATGGGGGTGTAAATAGCAGTGTGCATCAAAATGTTGCACTGTAAATCCCCCATATGGATGCTGTGGGCATGAACTAAAGGTTCCCAGTTCTCATTAATGTTGTCCTGTTTGAAGAGAACTACGCAAACTAGGAACCTTTTAGTTTGCGTCCACAGAGTCCATACTGGGGAGTTACAGCGCAGCACTCTGGTGTGCACTGCTATTCATACTTCCATAGTCCACACTGTGGGGCAATGTGAACAAGCCCTAAGTAATGCTTTGAGCAATTTCAATCAAGAGAGGTACCCACTATTCATCACAAATACAAATTCAACTCCTCTCCTGAGATGCTCCATAGATTGCTATAGGTCAGGACTGAGATGTGCTGACACAGATGTGTCAGAAGCTTGAATAGCACTTGACGCAATGCTTCCAGGTCATATTATTTTTATGTTTAATTATCTTTCAAGTGCTCAAAAATGTGTTGAATATCTCACAAAAACAAGGAAAGTTGCGGGCCCTGCCCAAAGACTATACACTCCAAGTTTGATGTGGCACAAGAAGAGGGAGTCAGAAACAGATATAAAAAGTTGAGAGTGAGGACATGCATGACAATAATAAGATCAGCACAATGTGTTCTATTAGTCACTTCATCTTATGAGTAGCAAATTCACCCACAAGATTCTTGTAGAACAATTACAATTATACGGGCACTTCTGTTCCTTCTTTGTGTCAAGGGGGTGAATTGTCTAGTGAAAGGATGGACCTGGGAGTCAGAAGATCTGATTCCTATTCCTGTCTCTGGGCATCAAAGAGGAGAATTATACTTCAGAGGGGTGTTGTGAGGCTTATTTAATGAAAATTTGTAAAACACTTATGATCAGATTTTTAAAAGTATTTAGGCATTGCTGTGCTCAGCATTGCAACACCTAACTGATTTATGAGCCTAAGTGCGTAAATTCCTAAGACATCCCTTGGGGATCCCTAAGTGCTTACATTCTTTTTGAAAATTAGACTTAGGCTCCTAAATCAGTTAGACATTTTAATGCCTCCATACTTTTTAAAAATCTGGGTCTTAGAGATCTTGGGTTGCAAAGCAATATAGGCCCAATCTAATGCCCATTGAGTGGTATACTCCTATTAATTTCAATGGGAATTGGATCAGACTCTATAGGTGCAAAGTAAATTATATACTTATATCAGATGTACTCAGATAAATAGTTTACAATCCTGTTTCACTTTTCTATGCAAAAGAGAATTAATTCTGTTATTCCAGCTTTACTCCAGGATCAATTAAGTGTTTTACAGCTAAAGCACAGGATCAGAGCAGTTATTTATACAGATATTTGTTAAAATGAGCTTCATTGTTTTGCAGAATGTTAAGACAAATTGTTGTGCCCTTTACATTCATTTATAGGTGACAACGATATGAAATTAATCTTAAATAGGTGTTCACTTTTCATCACATAGAAGCTTAAGTAGTTAGATTCTCTCAACCAGGGAGTCTTTTTAATCTTCTTTTTATTAAACATCAAAACAAAAATTATTGTTGTTTTTCCTTTCTTTTTCATAAATCCTATAATCTTTATGGGGGGGAGGGGAGAGAAGGAAGCCGATCTGTCAAATAAGAAACAAATCAGTCTCTAGTGAGGGAAAGACTAACTAGCTTAACTGTCTCCAGCCTGCCAAGTGCTGTCTCACGCTGAGACATTAGTGAAGTGTCAAAGGCAAGTCAGGTTTCTTTATCGGGGTACTTAGTTGTACACAAGTAAAGAGTGCATTATTTTATAATCTGGTATTTTAACTTCCTGCTTCATTGTGCTGTTCCAGTTAAAAAATATATTTAGGACATAAATGTCATCTTCTGTGTCGTCAACCAAAAATCTATTAGAATTTTATTAGAAAATAAATACCAAGACAGTAGAGCTACATTTCCTCTCTTATGCTGTGCTAAATTGCTTGTGAAAGTGATATATTATGATTTTACATGGCAGACCTGGAAAAAGACTAGAAGACAAGCCCACATACTCTGTACATTAAATGGTAATGTTGAATTGGTGACCAGGCAATGAACATCTCCCTAAAACTCCACCCATGATGTACAAATTTAGCTTTAGTAAGATATAGAGAAATAGAGAAATAATTTCAACCCAGGACAACCAATAAAATGACACCAGTTAACTCCTGTGTTGGTATGTCTGGGCCATGAGCTATTATGCTTCTTTTTTAGAAATCAGTTTTTCAATAACCAATAAACAAGATGGAATGTATTGCTCTGTTTCTCTGGTTGGGAGGTTCTCCGTTAATATAAGTGAGAGAAGATTTGCAATGTGACATTCTGCCCTTTGTTTTATCACTGATGCCACCTGAATAACTCCAGTCTCCAGCCTTCCAGTCCCAACATTGCTCCTCCAGTGATTAGGTGTGAAGGCAGGGCCTTGACCATATTACCTCACACAGCCAACTATCAGGACAACTTACTTCACAATTTAATCTCAAAGCCACATCAAAAACACCAGCTAAAGTCAAGACGGCCCTTTTCTGAACTAGTTGCGCCTCTCAAAGAGTACCTCAGACACAACCTTTCTAAAGAAGAGCAGCAACAGGTGGTGCAAAACTATATTTTGGATCGATGGTGCATTTCTTGACAAATAGACAACTTAGATCTGTGTCCCTTAATCTCTCGAGATCAGCTCTCGCGTGTCCCTCAGAACAACCATGTGAGTCAAAAGATCCTTCTTCATTACAACAGGATACATTGTGGTCATGAACAGTTTAACTTACATCTTATACCATTGGGGCTACTTGAGCTCCCATACTGACCTTGTGGAGATCAAGAACAAACAATGCGACACATGGTTATGGACTCTCCTCTTTATCATCTTGATGGTGGATATATGCACTTGAGGTCTCTGAATGCTGGTGCCATGATAGAGAGCCATATGCCAGAAGAAGTTATTTAGCTAAACACTCAGGAGATCTGAGGTGAAAGATGGGTCCTGCAAAGGGATAGAGCTTCAATTCATACGGGCTTTACGGAGGGCCAGAGAGATTCCTGGTATAAAGTAGAAGCCAGAAGGGATGAAATTCACCCCTGTGTCAAGGGTCAGCAGAAATTTAAGTGAGATGGTGCACAAGCCCTGTGCTGGCTGTCTGCACAGGGGTGGATTTCCCGAAAATGCAGCCAGTGGAGAGTCTGTAAAGGTGGATCCAAAGAGCCAAAAATGGGCAGGAGAAGTGTTAAGATCGGTGTGGAATTTTCAAACGTAATCTAAGGAGCTCTCCTTTTAATGATGTAAGAGAACATCGATAGTGCCCATCCTCTGCTCTGGCCACCTACTGCACAGGTTAAAACACATTACATGAAACCAAAGGACTACCCAATAATATACCCACTACAGCCCTCAGCCTGATAAAGAGAGGGAAGAAGGGCATTGCAGCATGCTCGGAAGGTTAGCAAATCCAGGCACTGATGGACTGAGGGCAGGAATGGGTTCCAAAACTGAGGACATCGCACTGAGGGCACCCTGCCAGCAGCCCTCTTTCATCTATATTGAGGGGACTGCAGCTTAAGCACCTCTGCTGATCTCAGCTATGACACTGTCATGGGGAGAGAGGCAATCTCTCTGGTAGCCAGATCCCAAACCATCTCCATATGTGCTGTTTCCATGTCCTGCTGCTGATGGTATCATGTCAGTGGAGAAGATGGCCATGTTCTAGTAGTAGTAGTAGTATGATTGTTAATAGAAGTAATTATCTGTATAGCCATAGCACCTATGAGCCCCAGTTCTGGACCAGGAACCCATTGTGGTAAGCACTGTACAAACACAGAACAAAAAGTCTGTCCTTGCACAAAAAAGGTTACAATCTAAGTATAAGACAAGGGACAACAGATGGATAGAGAGAGACAGATGGGGTACTACAAGTGAACAGTGAGACAATAAAGTGATATGAGGAAAATCAACTTCCATAGGCTGCAGAAGGTCATTAGACACTACCAGATGCTTTACACCCTAATGAAACTTCAGGTGTGTGGAGCAGAAACCCGCATTCCATAAATAATAATGCCCTTGGATTGTGAGGAAAGGAAGTAGAAACACAAGCATATATAGAAATCGAAATTCACCTTGCAGAGGCCACAGTATATTGATTATGTTTGTTCAGAAGCAGAAAAATAGCAAGAATTTTATAAGAACTTGCATCCCTGTTGTTATAAGAAAGGCTGTTTGTGTGCTAGCTCACCAATGCACCAGAGAAGTTGTTCAAGAACAATTTATCTTTGCATACACTTTCTTTCTATCCTACTGCCAAGGCAGTGTCAGCTTGGGTTATGTGCCTCAGAGGCAGCTTTAACTTCTTTTTTTTTTTTTAAATGATCTACATCTTTCCTTCATAAATCAGCATTCTTGGCTCATGTGTGCTAGTGCCTATTCCCCCTCATTCTTCACTTCTGCTTTGGCTTGCCTCTTTCCTCCCCAGTGTGCTTACTGAATAGCACTCTGTGTGCCAAGAAACCTGTTTTGATGAATACAGAGTTTGTTCACATTAGAAGGGAGAACTATATTGCATAATTTTCCATGTAACCTACACTAAAAATCTACCTTACACTGGGCTTAAGTCTTTCATGAATAGGAGCCATTCGCATGAATAGTATACTTTCTTTTCCAATAGAAGGTATCCCAAACTTTGGAATTCAGCCATTTTATTCCATTACATTGCTTAATTTGTATTATGCAGTATGTGCTAGGATGGCACAAGGTGACACCTTGTGGACCATGTAATGTCATGACAAGTCAGGCTTTAATGAGTAGTATTTGGATTTTTAGACTGCAGGCCTGTCCTACATAAACATCTGAACCACAGCTGTGGTGATTACTTTGCACATACTATAGCTATTTATTTCTGAATATATTCTTGTTCTCAAAGCAAACTGTTAAAACAATGCAATTGGCTACATTTTTTCAGATTTTCTCAATAACATGTTTAATTTACCATGACCAGGAGTGAGCAATGGAAATCACAATAAAATGTTACTGGAAATAATGCAGAGATGAGGAAAGAACAGCACTTTTTCCATGCCTCAAACAAGCTGTGACCCTTTCACAGGTGGAGAAACTGAGACATGGGGCGGAAATGCGGTGATTTTCCAATGGTTGTGTGGGTGCAAGTGGCATGCCTCTTCTCCAAATAGGATTCAGTATATTGTCGCCTCTCTACTGAGTGATAGAAGATGTCAGGGTTTTGCAGGATGGTTTCCAGTTGGAGTAGAAATTGTGGTATCAGGGTCTTTTCTTTGTGAAACTAGTTTGTTTACACTCTATATACCAGTCCTTAAACAGAAGTGGTCACAAACACCAACTTTTAGAAATCTTAGCCAAAATACCACGGAGCCAAAATACCATCCTCCAGGAATACTTAAAAATAATTGCAGTTCTGATATTGCTTTAGCTAGTTCCTTAAGTACCCTTGGATCAATTTCATCAGGCTCTGCTGACTCGAATACATCAAATGTATCTAAATATTCTTTAACCTGTTCTTTCCCTATTCGGGTTTGTGTTCCTTCCCATTTGTTGTTAATATTAATTATGTTAAGCATCTGGTCACAATTAACCTTTTTTAACCTTTAGTCTTTTGTTACTAGAGGTAGCTAGATCAAAACTAGCTCGGGTATGTCATCACATGCTGCAATCACACCTCCCAATTGCTGTGTCAGTATACCTCTAGTGTAGACATAGTTTAAAGCCTTTAAAAATGGTGATTGTTGATTGTGTTAGAGTCTATGCTTCTCCCTAGGTTTCAACATGACCAGTTAAGAGATTTTAAAGTTGTTAAACTCTATCCCAGTAAGAGTTAAGGGGTGTTTCAAAATCATGTTTTGTCATCATTGAGAGAGACCCTGGGTTGATCATGCCAAAGTCCTCTCAGTGCCCTATGAGTTGAGAACTCCCAGAAGGGCTGGCACTCAATAGGGATTTTCAGAAGTGTAGAGAGGAGGGGGCCTCTCCAGGTGTTGATGATTCTTTAAAATATTTTTTTAATTTCTTTTAGCTCCTAAGCTATTGAATACACTTGCTTCTAAGTTTCTAGAAGTGTAATTTCATTAATGGGTCATATTTGTTCTCACTAAAATCCAGTTCAGCTGAAAAAGTGAGTGCAGTCTTAACTTTGGAATCACTCCTGGAATCCCGCATAGTGTATTTTAACATTCTATGTGCAGAACAGAATCTAGAAAGCTGGTTTTTTAAAACTATTTACATACCAATACCCTCAAATTTGGCATAACATTTTCTTCACACAAATGCCTACATTCTGGATATTTACAGTATTCATGCTGCTGACCTCCTTTGGAAACAGCTTTGAAATCTATGGATGAAAGTGCTGTATAAGAGCTGGGCATTATTTATTTTGTTATTTACCTGGAGTCCAACAGGGAACCTCTACATGTATGTACAAAGGGTCCCAAGAATTGGTTGGGTTTTGGCTTTTACACCTAAGGAAGAGAATCCTAGGCATATATGGTCTGATTCTCCCCTGCCTTGTACTTTGTGTAGTCAGTTACACCTGTGCAAAGTGTGAAACAAATCAGAACAGTAGCATTTCCCACCCTCTTAGTACAGGGGAAATTCACTGCACAAGATGCAGGACAGGATCAGGGCCTGTGTGTTTAAGAGGCACTCTGTAGTAGAGAGTTACCCATCAGACACCTTATACATTAATTATGATGTGGAACAAGTGATTATTAAAGAATAAAAATAACCAACTAAGAAATAAAAATAATTACAAATATGGGTGCTATCATCTCCTTTACTGTAAACTTCAATGGAACAATCACATAGTTAAAATGGAACAATCATCAAACAGTTCATTCCACAGTGAAGGCCCTTTTTGTGCAATATTATAGCATTAAGAATGTTAAGCCAACTTAATGTCAGTTTTGGTAACCACCCCCTAGTGCTTTATAATCTAAAAAAAAAAAAAGGTTAATGCCAACATTTCCAAATTCAAATCCTTAAATTTAGGGGAACTGTGGGCATTCAGCACCCTTGAAAATCAGACCACCTATCTAAATTTAGGCATACATTTTTGAAAAAGTGAACTAATTCTCCTTCCTGTTTGAAAAATGTCAACTACAAAGAACTCCTGGTTACATACACAAATATAGGTGATGTGATGATATCTCCTGTTGTTCATACAGGGCCTCACTCACACTAGAGTAAATCAGGGTAACAACATTGAAGGCAATGGAGTTTCACTGATGCCAAAGTGGTGTTAAATAATATCAGATTCCAGTCTGGTGTAGCAGCAGTAATACTCAGTGGTGCTGGAACAATTTGTATAGTGGAGATGCTGAGAGTCATACCAAACTCTAAACCAGTGGTTCTCAAAGCCGATCTGCCGCTTGTTCAGGGAAAGCCCCTGGTGGGCTGGGCCGGTTTGTTTATCTGCTGCGTCCGGAGGTTCGGCCGATCACAGCTCCCACTGGCTGCGGTTCGCCGCTCCAGGCCAATGGGGGCTGCAGGAAGGGCGGCCAGCACATCCCTCAGCCCGCGCCGCTTCCCGCAGCCCCCATTGGCCTGGAGCGGTGAACCACAGCCAGTGGGAGCCGTGATTGGACTAACCTGCGGAGGCGGCAGGTAAACAAACCGGCCCGGCCCGCCAGGGTGCTTACCCTGAACAAGCGGCGGACCGGCTTTGAGAACCACTGCTCTAAACCCTGTATATGATGGAAACCACTTCAAGCCAGGGGCTGCAGCAGCACCCCTAGTTCCAGCATATATGGTAATACCCAGCTTAACAGATTTCTTTTCCAGACAATCTAGTGCAAAAATGATGAACCAACTTTCTTACTACATAATTTACCTATTAGAAAGAAGGGACTAAATGAAGTATGTGTATGCATGTGCATAACTTTTGTGTACTGCAAAAGTTACCTATCTTTTACTTTCTCATTTATTAAACTCTTATTCTGACAGATTCTTGCACACATGCTTGGACAATTTTTAGAAGTGTCATCAATCTAAGACTGCAGTTGAGCTGCTCTCTCGCCTCTGTTCAGCCTGTGAGCGAATAGTTTCTTTTAATAAATGAGTGATATGGCTGTGTGTTATTAACCTTTTGTAACATTTAATAGATAGTCATAACACATATTAATCATGAACAACTTTACAAAGGGGTCGATCCTGATGGGTGCTGAGCACCTGTTGAAGTCCGTGGGATGAGAGTGCTCGGTCAGCACTTTGCAGAACTGAATCCAAAAAAGTTGAACCCCTTTCTCCTGTGAAGCATTCTCCCATCTATGCCTACACCTTCCCACTTCCAGAATGTTAACAAAATAAGCACAGCTAGCTAGAGAAGTACACACTGTGTAGGGGAGGTATATTTTTCCACTAAATGGACTCTCAGGCATTGTCTCTGCTTTAACAGCTAAACTGCAGATAGGAACACTGCACTAGATTTATCTAAGGTCATGTCTATAAACCTCTAAGCCAATTATAAACACACGGAGACCTGAGAGAAGTCAAAAACATGGAGACCTGGGAGAAGGATTGGAATTTGGGGGGAGCCTGGGCTGTTATAGCAGGGATAAAGGAGAGACAAGACAGAATTGCAGGGGGGAATCAAATCAGTATCTTAGATGTATGTATACTAATGCGAGAAGTATGGGGAATAAGCAGGAAGAACTCAAAATGCTACTAAATAAAGACAGCTATGACATAGTTGGCATCACAGAGACGTGGTGGGATAATACGCATGACTGGAATATTGGTATAGAAAGGTACAGCTTGCTTAGGAAGGACAGGCAGGGAAAAAAGGGAGGAGGTGTTACCTTATATATTAAAAATGTATACACTTTGACTGAGGTTGAGATGGAAATACGAGACAGACTTCTTGAAAATCTCTGGGTAAGGATAAAAGGGGTAAAAAACAAGGGTGATGTCATGGAGCTGACTGGGGAGATATCTGAGCCATTAGCAATTATCTTCAGAAAGTCAAGGAAGACGGGAGAGATTCCAGATGACTGGAAAGGGGCAAATATGGTGCCAACCTATAAAAAGGGAAATAAGGACAACTCAGGGAATTACAGACCACTGAGCTTAACTTCTGTACCCGGAAAGAAATGGAGAAAATAATTAAGCAATCTATTTGAAAATTTCTAGACGATAATAAGGTGATAAGTAACAGCATGGATTTTGTCAAGAACAAATCGTGTCAAACCAACCTGATAGCAAACAGTGTCGAACCAACCTTGACAGGGTAACAAGTCTTGTGGATAGGGGGAAAGCAGTAGATGTGGTATATCTTGACTTTAGTAAAGCTTTTGATACTATCTCGCATGACCCTCTCATAAACAAATTAGGGAAATGCAACCTAGATGGAGTTACTATAAGGTGGGTGAAAACTAGTTGGAAAACCATTCCCAGAGAGTAGTTATCAGTGGTTCACAGTCATGCTGGAAGGGCATAATGAGTGAGGTCCCACAGATCAGTTCTGGGTCCAGTTCTGTTCAATATCTTCATCAATTATTTAGATAATGGTATAGAGAGTACACTTATAAAGTGTGTGGACGATACCAAGCTGGGAGGGGTTGCAAGTCCTGGAAGGGGCTGCAAGTGCTTTGGAGGATAGGATTAAAATTCAAATGATCGGGACAAACTGGAGAAATGGTCTGAAGTAAATACTATGAAATTCAATAAGGACAAATGCAAAGTACTCCACTTAGGAAGGAACAATCAGTTGCACACATACAAAATGGGAAATGACTGCCTAGGAAGGAGTACTACAGAAAGGGATCTGGGGGTCATAGTGGACCAGATGTCCTGATTTTATAGGGACAGTCCCAATTTTGGGGGGCTTTGTCTTATATAGATGCCTATTACCCCTCACCCCCTGTCCTGATTTTTCACACTTGCTGTCTGGTCACCCTCTCTGGTGGTCATAGTGGACCATAAGCTAAATATGAGTCAACAGTGTAACACTGCTGCAAAAAAAGTGAACATCATTCTGGGATGTATTAGCAGGAGTGTTGTAAGAAAGGCACAAGAAGTAATTCTTCTGCTCTACTCCACGCTGATTAGGCCTCAACTGGAGTATTGTGTCCACTTCTGGGCGCCACATTTCAGGAAAGATGTGGACAAATTGGAGAAAGTCCAGAAAAGAGCAACAAAAATGATTAAAGGTCTAGAAAACATGACCTATGAGGGAAGATTGAAAAAATTGGGTTTGTTTAGTCTGGAAAAGAGAAGACTGAGAGGGGACATGAAGACAGTTTTCAAGTACATAAAAGGTTGTTACAAGGAGGAGGGAGAAAATTTGTTCTTCTTAACCTCTGAGGATAGGACAAGAAGCATTTGGCTTAAATTGCAGCAAGGGAGGTTTAGGTTGGACATTAGGAAAAACTACCTAACTGTCAGGGTGGTTAAGCACTGGAATAATTTGCCTAGGGAGGTTGTGGAATCTCCATCATTGGAGATTTTTAAGAACAGGTTAGACAAACATTTGTCAGGAATGGTCTGGATAATAGTTAGTCCTGCCAAGAGTGGAGGGGACTGGACTAGATGACTTCTCCAGGTCCCTTTCAGTCCTATGATTCTATGATAATAAAACAAATAATCAAACCCATAAGAAAATAAGAAACCCATAAGAAAGATATATAGGCAACCAAGCAGGGTAGCACTATAGGCTACAGAACACAGAACTGTTCAGAAAACTGCAAGCAAGAACATGTTTTCCCAACCACCAGATTACCATTGGCAATGTCGAAATGCCAATAGAGACTTTGAGGGCCTGTAGTAGTGCAGCCGCCCCACTCCCGCAGAAAAGGGGTTAAAAGCAGCCCTGGAGTGGCCTGGAGCAGGGAAAGGCTAGGCTGACTGGGGAAGGAGCCACAGCTGGGGCCACGCCCCAATCAGGCCACAGCTGGCCCTATAAAAAGGCTGTGAGCCAAGAGCTCAAAAAGAGTCTCTCTCTAGTTTCTGAGAGAGAAGGACCTGGCTGCCTGGGAGCTGAGAAGGGTACCTGAGTGGAGCAGTGCTGGGGAAGGGCAGAGGGAGCTGGGGAGCTCCAGCCTGATAAAACCCCAGGCTGCAGGGCTTGAAAAGGGCCTATAAAAGGTACTGGGGCTGCAGAGGGGCAGCCCAGAGACAGGCAAAGGCAGCAGGTCCTAACCCCGCTTTACTGATGATGAGTGGTTTACAGACTGCACTGCAGTCTGCTCCACTGAGCAGGGGATAGATGAAGACTGGCAGTAGCCACTGAGGCAAGGTGGGGATAGAGGGTTGGAGGTTCCCCTGGCTGGGGAGACCCAGATTGTGGGTTACTGCTGAGGGCAGAACCCTGACGTAGAGAGGCACCAGGGTCCGGGAAGGACACAGGTGCCAGTGGCAGGCGAGACACCGGCCTGCAGAGGGCACTCTGGGCTGGAAGAGCTAATTCCCAGGACAACCAGCAGGAGGCGCCGTGCCGGTGAGTCATCGCCTTGCTACAGGGACCCAGCCTATCCCTTGCTCCCCTGGCTCATAAAATCATACATTGGCCACCCTGACAGCACCAAGAAAAGATTCAGCTACCAGTTAAACTCGTGGAGAATGACAGCTGAATGTGCTTTTGGTAGATTGAAGGCACGCTGGTGGTATACACTCATTAGATTGGATTTCAGTGAGAAAAATATCCCAGTGGTTAAAATGCCTGTTGTGTCTTGCATAATATCTGTGAGACAAAGGGGGAAAAGCTTGTACCAGGGTGGATGGCCGGGGAGGAGCAGCTGTCTGCTGATTTTGAACAGCCAGACATAAGGTTATGTAATGATTGTTGTAAATTTACAAGCACTGCATACTTTGAGTACCACTATGCATTCTGCAATGTGTGTTGTGAACTAACAAATATAATTTTATTCTCCAAAAATTATAAATTTATCAAGTAGCAAAAGCTGTGCAGAAAAACAATGTGGAAAAAACAACAGACAATGCAATGAAAACTTTAAACATAAATTAATGGACTGGGACTTGCAATTGGAAGGGCAGCAAACATTTTTGTCCATTTCAGTGCACAAGTATATTGCATTGTGACAACACATATACCAACTGTGATTCTCACAGGTGAGTGTATGTGAAGCTGTGGTTTTCCTTGCTGTCTCCTGGCATGGAATAGTAGGGGTAAGGATGGGCCCTCAATGCCTCATGGAATGTGGGCATGTGGGGTGCAGCTAGTATGGAGTTCTCCAAGAACTGCAAAGGGTGGGGAGTCTGGGATTTTTGGACCTGTAGGTCAACCAAAGATCTGCTGTATTTGTGTTTGCTGCTGAGAAGATTCATTATGTCCTGGTGCATCCCCATCTACTTTTCCTGCTGGAAGAGGGAAGATCCTTTCATGGATTGAGAACTGGTTAAAAGACAGGGAACAAAGGGTAGGAATAAGTGGTAAACTTTCAGAATGGAGAAGGGTAACTAGTGGTGTTCCCCAAGGGTCAGTCCTAGGACCAATCCTATTCAACTAAATGATCTGGAGAAAGGGGTAAACAGTGAGATGGCAAAGTTTGCAGACGATACTAAACTGCTCAAGATAGTTAAGACCAAAGCAGACTGTGTAGAACTTCAAAAAGATCTCACAAAACTAAGTGATTGGGCAACAAAATGGCAAATGAAATTTAATGTGGATAAATGTAAAGTAATGCACATTGGAAAAAATAACCCCAACTATACATACACTATGATGGGGGCTAATTTAGCTACAACTAATCAGGAAAGAGATCTTGGAATCATCGTGGATAGTTCTCTGAAGACGTCCATGCAGTGTGCAGCAACAGTCAAAAAAGCAAACAGGATGTTAGGAATCCTTAAAAAGGGGATAGAGAATAAGACAGAGAATATCTTATTGTCCTTATATAAATCGATGGTACGCCCACATCTTGAATACTGCGTACAGATGTGGTCTCCTCATCTCAAAAAAGATATACTGGCATTAGAAAAGGTTCAGAAAAGGGCAACTAAAATGATTAGGGGTTTGGAACGGGTCCCATATGAGGAGAGATTAAAGAAGCTAGGACTTTTCAGCTTGGAAAAGAGGAGACTAAGGGGGGATATGATAGAGGTCTATAAAATCATGAGTGGTGTGGAGAAAGTGAATAAGGAAAAGTTATTTACTTGTTCCCATAATATAAGAACTAGGGGCCACCAAATGAAATTAATGGGCAGCAGGTTTAAAACAAATAAAAGGAAGTTCTTCTTCACACAGTGCACAGTCAACCTGTGGAACTCCTTGCCTGGGGAGGTTGTGAAGGCTAGGACTATAACAGGGTTTAAAAGAGAACTAGATAAATTCATGGAGGGTAAGTCCATTAATGGCTATTAGCCAGGATGGGTAAGGAATGGTGTCCCTAGCCTCTGTTTGTCAGAGGGTGGAGATGGATGGCAGGAGAGAGATCATTTGATCATTACCTGTTAGGTTCACTCCCTCTGGGACACCTGGCATTGGTCACTGTTGGTAGACAGGACACTGGGCTGGATGGACCTTTGGTCTGACCCAGTATGGCCATTCTTATGTTATGTTGGATTCCTGGGCTTTTCTCCGATCCACTCTTTCCTTCTCCGTGCTGTCTGACATGTTGGACATCCAGGCCTGTTGTTCATGGTACAATGCAGCACTGGCTTGCTGGGTCTCTCTGAACATGTTCTCCAGAGTCCTCTTCTTTCTCCTCCTAATCAAGTTTAGGCATTCTGCGGGTACGGAGAGGGTACCCCTCAAGGATGCAACAGCAGCAACTATTAATAAAAACAGACAGCTGTATCACTGGATTTGCAGTCACAATGGGAAGGGAATGTTAAGCTTCAAACTAAGTTTCAATGTGAAAAGTAATGCACACTGTAAAACATAATCCTAACTAAACATATAAAACGATGGGGTTTAATTAACTGTTACCACTCAAGGAAGAGATCTTGGAGTCATTGTGGATAATTCTCTGAAAGCATCTGCTCAACATGCAGCAGCAGTCAAAAAAGCCTACAGAATGTTAGGAACCATTAGGAAAGGGATAGATATAAGACAGAAAATATTACAATGCCACTATATAAAGCCATGGTACACCTTCACCTTGAATACTGCATGTAGTTCTGGTTACCCCATCTCAGAAAAAATATATTAATTTTGGAAAAGGTACAGAGAAGGGCCACAAAAATGATCAGAGATATGGAACAACTTCCATATGATGAGAGATTAAAAAGACTGAGACTTTTCATCTTAGATAAGAGATGACTACTGGTGAGTTATGATAGAGGTCTATAAAATCATGAATGATGAGAAGAAAGTGAATAAGGAAATGTTATGTATCCCTTCACATAACACAAGAACCATGGGGTCACCCCAGGAAATTAATAGGCAGCAGGTTTAAAACAAACATAAGGAAGTAATTCTTCACACAACGCAAAGCCAACCCGTGGAACTCATTGCCAAGGCATATTGTGAAGGCCAAAAGTATAACTGGGTTCATAAAAGAATTAGATAAGTTCATGGAGGATAGGTCCATCAATGGCTATTAGCCAGGATGGTCAGGGATGCTCTGGCTGTCCCTAAACCTCTGACTGCCAGAAGCTGGGATTGGACAACCAGGAATGGATCACTTGATTGCCCTATTCTGGTCATTTCGTCTGAAGCACCTGGCATTGGCCACTGTCAGAAGACAGGATACTGGGCTAGATGGACCATTGGTCTGATCCAATATGGCCATTCTTATGTTAATTTCCTTTCCTTATTCCCATAAAAACTTTTAATAAGACATGCTTGTTGACATTTCAGGTTTGGAGTGCCTGTGCAGAACACCCCCTCCAGCCTCACCCATCATGTGTATGGCCCATCTGCAGTGGCAAAGCGGGAGGGAAGGAATTTCAGTTGCATGAAACAAAATTTCAGTCCCTATTCCACAGATATGAGTATAGGGCAAAGGCACTGAATATTGGTGCTATTTTCCACAGGCAATGGTGTTACGTTCAGGAGTGTGATAACTCACTCCAGAAGGTAACAAAGGCAGAGAGAGCATCTGCTACTAGCATCCTGATACTGCCCAGCCATGTATGCCGCTTGTCTGTTTACTGCAATGGTTCCAATGTTCACTGCAGAGTAGCATGGGAAAGTGTCCTACCATGGAGGATGAAACAAATCAGCCATCCCTAGAAACCTTCAGAAGAGGATTCCAGGGTATCTCCATGAACGTTTCATAGCGATCTCTCAAGAGGATACAAGGGATATCCCTATGTACATAAACAAACTGCTCTATATGACCACCCTCTGCCTAACCCAACAAGAGAACGAAAAGCAGATGCCAACTCTACCTCTGTTTGTTGTACCACTTCTTGTAAGCTTATGAAAGGTCTGACCCAAGGCTGAATTCTTGTAACTAAGGCGTGGTCTACACTACTAAGTTAAGTCAAAGTAAGTCGCCTTGTGTAGACCTATTTTTGCATGTGTCTATGCTGAAATTTGTCTCTGCCCAATGTAAGCACCCTGTTATCCCAAAACAGTAAAACCACCCATCACCCCCACCCCCAAATGGCATGCAGCTGTGATCAACTGACTGAGGTCCACAGAGTGTAAGTGTAGGGACTGTGTGATCTGTGTCAACCCTAACAGTCTTTCAGCAGCTGTCCCACAATACACCATTCCCTGTGACAGTGACACTCTGGTTACAATTTTAAATTCCACCATCCAGGGGTCACAGAGACTGGAAGCTGCTGGAGGACTGTTAGTGTAGACCAGGCCTTAGTTATAAGAACTCAGCCTTGGGACAGAACTTCCTGCAGTTCCTCTGTGTACTTTGAATCAGCAAGACTGTGTCTGGCATCTAACTAACCTCTGTGAGAGGAAAAAATACTGGCATTTCTTTCCAGAGGTGCAAGTTTGCAAATCTTTCACTGTGGATTAAAAACTGACCAGTTATATAGGAACCATAGTACAACTTCCGGAAACTCACTAACCTGTTAATTTGAAATACTGTATTACAATTAAGAATAATGGAAGCAGACTTGAGTGGTAACAGCTAATTTAGATCCCATCATTTTATATGTATAGTTGGGATTATGTTTTCCATGTGCATTACTTTGCATTTATCAACATTGAATTTCATCTGCCATTTTGTTGCCCAGTTCACCCAGTTTTGTGAGATCCCTTTGTAATTCTTCACAGTCTGCTTTGGACTTAACTATCTTGAGTAGTTTTGTATTGTCTGCAAATTTTGCCACTTCACTGTATTTCCCTTTTTCCAGATCTTTTATGATGATGTTGAATAGGACTGGTCCAAGTACAAACCCCTGAGGGACACTACTATTGCCCTCTCTCCATTCTGAAAACTGACCATTTATACCTACCCTTTGTTTTCTGTCGTTTAGCCGGTTACTGATCCATGAAAGGACCTTCTCTCTTATCCCATGACAGCTTATTTTACTTAAGAGCCTTTGGTGAGGGACCTTGTCAAAGGCTTTCTGAAAATCTAAGTACACTATATCCACTGGATCCCCCTTGTTTACATACTTGTTGACTCCCTCAAAGAATTCTAGTAGATTGGTGAGGCATGATTTCCCTTTACAAAAACCTGACTCTTCCTCAACAAATTATATTCATCTATGTGCCTGACAATTCTGTTCTTTACTATAGTTTCAACCAGTTTGCCTGGTACTGGAATTAGGCTTGTAATTGCCCGAATCACCTCTGGAGCCCTCTTTAAAAATTGGCATCACATTAGCTATCCTCCAGTTATTTGGTACAGAAACTGATTTAAATGATAGCTTACAAACCATAGTTAGTAGTTCTGCAATTTCACATTTGAGTTCCTTCAGAATGCTTCAGAATACCATCTGATCCTGGTGACTTATTACTGATTAATTTATTAATTTGTTCCAAAACCTCCTCTAATGACACCTCAATCTGGGACAATTCCTCGGATTTAAACTATTTAAAGGGATACTACATGTGACACAGAGAGCCAGATTCTGAGTTTGTTATTATTCAACTGTTCAAAGACTGATACCAAGTTTATGGCTGTTAAAACATTCTGCTACAGAAAAAGCCAGGTCAGTGGCACCCAAACTTTGCCCATCTGAGAGCCAAATTGATAAATTACCAGGTGTCTATCATTAAGTTATATAAAGTGGAACAGATTGCAGCCACCTTCACTTTCAATAAGGAGGGGGAACAGTGGTAGCATGCAGGCTGAGATTTTCAAAGATGCCCAAATCCCACTGAAGTTCTCATTTATGCTTCTTTGAAAATACCAGCCTGAATGTTCCATCTTGATCTAAGCAGCGTGATGCGCTCAGAACAATGTGGAGCATTGCATGTTGGGCCTGGTATCCTCCAGGAGTTGCAACTTCATATCTAAGCTGAAAAGGCTTCAAGCCATATCTTAGATCTCTGTCACAAAGTGAACTGGGCCCTGTATGAGGGAATTGTCCCAACCCACCTGTACCTCATTAACAGCCTATTAGTGGGATCTGATAGAGGACAGATGGTCCCTATAAAAAGCAAAAGGGGACAGGAAACAGCTAGAAATTATGGCAAAGTGAAGCTGCAGAAAGCTGCACGAAAGTCTGAGACTTCAGAGACCAAAAGACTACAGCCAGCTAGCAGGAAAGAAACAGAGTGAAACTGGAAGGCTTGGATCAATTCCTGGAAAAGGGGAGAAGTCCCAGCATTGAGTTTGAGACATCGGTGGGGAAAGATTTCAGGTGGGAAGATCAGGGAGTGGCTGAGGAGAGAGGAGGGATCTCTTATGGGAGAAGGAGAGAAGCCCCAGGACTGAGTGTTGTTGTGATTTGTATATAAATAAATTAAACCCAAAAGGGAAAAGCTTTAAGGACTCTGGCCTGGTGGTGTTTATTTGAGGAGTCCTGATGAGGGTAAACTGAGGCAAGGTGCTTGCACAGCACCCTCTGGCCACAAGGAGGTGGTGGCTGCCCTGTTACAGTCTCCATGGGTCACAGTGGGTCACCCATTTATAACCTCTAACCACTCCCTGTTTGGTGTCATCTGCGAATTTTATAAGCTTACTATCCACTCATTATCCAAGTCATTAACGAAAATATTGAATAGTACTGGACCCAGAACAGATCTTTGCAGATCCCCATTAGACAAATCCCTCCCAGTTTGACAGCGAACCATTAATAAGTACTAAAGTACAATCTTTCAGCCAGTTGCACACTCACCTTATAGTAATTTCATCTAGATCACATCTTCCTAGTTTGCTTATGAAAATGTCATGTGGGACTGTGTCAAAAGCCTCACTAAAATCACATCTACTGCTTCCCCCTATCTATTGCCAGTAACCCCATCAAAGAAGGAAATCAGCTTGGTTTGGCATGACTTGTTCTTGACAAATCCATGTTGGCCATTACTTAATACCCTATTATCCTTACAAATTGATAATTTGTTCCACTATCTTTCTAGGTATGGAAGTTAGACTGACTATCTATAATTCCCTGGATCCACTTTGTTCCCCTTTTTAAAGATACTATGTTTGTCTTTCTCCAGTCTTCTACGATGTCACCCATCCTCCAGGAGTTCTCGAAGATTATTACTAACCGTTCCAAGATTGTTTCAGCTAGTTCTTTAAGTATGCAAGGGTCAATTTCATCAGGTCCTGCCAACTGAAATATATCTAATTTAGCAAAACATTCTTTAATCTCTTCTTTCCTTATTCTGGCTGGTATTCTTTCCCCCCATTGTTAATAATTGTGTTAAGCATCTGGTCGCAATTAACCTTTTTAGTAAAGACTGAAGCAAAATAGGCATTGAATACCTTAGCCTTCTTGATGTCATCAGTTATTAGGTTTCCTTCCCTGTTAAGTAGAGGACCTACACTTTCCTTCATCTTTCTCTTGCTCCAAGTGTGTCTATAGAGCCTAGTGTTTCTATGTCCCTTGCTGGATGTAACTCATTTTGTGCCTTAGCATTTCTGATTATATCCCTAAATGCTTGTGCTGTTCTTTTGTACTCATCATTAGCAATTTGTCTATATTTCCATTTTCTGTATGATTCCTTTTTTATTTTCAGGTCATTAAAAAGCTCCTGATGTGGCCATATTGGCATCTTACTATTCTTCCTATCTTTCCTTCATGTCAGGATTGTTTGCTGTTGTGCCTCTAACATAGATGCCAACTCTGTGGGTGCTCCGGGACTGGAGCACCCAAAGGGGAAAATTGGTGGGTGCGGAGCACCCACCAGCAGCTCCCCGCCTCCCCCCCCCCCCACCACAGCTTACCTCTGCCTCAGCTCCACCTCGGCCTCCTCCCCTGAGCGGGCCACCACGTCCTGCTTCTCCCCCCTCCCTCCCAGCGCTTGCACCGCGAAACAGCTGTTTCGCGTGGCAAGTCTGGGGGGGGTAGGAGGAGGAACGCGGCATGCTTGGGGAAGAGGCGGGGATTTGGGGAGGGATCCAATGGGGCAGGGAGGGGCGGAGTCAGGATGGGGCTGGGGGCAGGGCGTGGGGTGCGAGCATCCACTGGTGCCAACAAAAGTTGGTGCCTGTGGCCTCTAATATTGCCTTTTTGAGAAATTTCCAGCTCTCCTGAAGTTCTCCTTCTTCCCTTAAATTTTTTTCTCATGGGACCTTACCTTTTAGTTCTCTGAGTTTGTTAAAGTCTACTTTTTGTTCTTATTCTGCTGCTCTCACTCCTTCTTGTTTCATGATCATTTTTATTCAAGTTGCCTTCCACCTTCAGATTCACATCCAATTCCTCTCTGTTGGTCAGAATCAAGTCTAAAATGGCTGTCCTTCTGATTGTTTCCTTCTCCTTCTGAAACAAGTTGTCCCCAGTACATTCCAAGAACATATTGGTCATTTTGGGCTGGATTAACAAAAGGACCTAGGTTCTTAACTCCCACCTTAGGTGCTTAAATCCCGGATTCAGGCCCAATGGGATTCACAAAATCCCCAGTCAGCTGCCCGCAAACCCTAAATTCATTCAGCACCTAAATTTTTGCAATAGAAATTCCCTAAGCACCTATGTTTCTGTTTCTGAGCATGCGCAGTGCAGCACCCATGCCAGGCATCCAGACTCCAAAGCTCCAGACTGATGCACAAACCTGGAGAAGATAAAAACCAACAGAGAGTCCTGTGGCACCTTTAAGACTAACAGATGTATTGGAGCATAAGCTTTCGTGGGTGAATGCCCACTTCGT
>NW_020664393.1:18309352-18335519 GCF_002925995.2 Terrapene triunguis
GCTTTTTACAGATCCAGACTAACACGGCTACCCCTCTGATACTGGAGAAGATAGGCATTCCTCCGCCTAACTCACCCACAGGGCTCAATCCAGTAAACATGTTCAGACTTCACCTATCGGATTGGGCCCTTATAGAAAAGCTTGCACAAAACAGCAGGATAGGGAGAAGGACTTCCCTCATAACTTTTAACCCAGTGGGCAGAGTTCCCACCTGGGATATGGGAGACACATCTGCCCCTCCCCCCCCAAGCTCAAGTCCTCCTTCCATCTGAGGGGGAAAGAGGGATATCAGCAGGGATCTGTGACCTCTCAGATGAGTGGCCTAACCACCAGGCAATTCTGATGTGGGAGGTCCCTCAGTCTCTCCCGTTGAAGCTGTTTGTAGGTATATAGACTTACATTGGGCCTGGGTGAAATACGGTTTTAAATTGTTTGGATGCTAGCATGAGTGATAGACCCAAAAAGACACACAAAAAAAATGAGATTCATGAGAAAGAAGGGTTGTTTGTGTTAAATCTGTAGTGATCCTTGAAATGTCAGCATTATTTTATTTAAGGTTTGGATTGAGGTAATTAAAAAAATTAAAGTGGTTATTTGAGTGCCAGGTGCAGTAAATTGGTTATATAGGTTTGCTTAATTTATTATAAAGAAATGCTTAGTCCAGTAGTTAGGGAGAAATATGCAAACAAGACGAAACTCTTGGAGAGGGGCCCAACTGTTAATCTGGTCTTAATCAGGCTAGAGGACAGGGTTCAGCCCTAAACTACCTCCTCTGGCTTTAGTTAACATCCAATAACCAGCAATGACATCACTTGTATATTACACTGTATCAAAGGCAAGGTTTTTAGAGGTTTCTTTGTCAAAGCTTTTCTTTACCCCTCTGGAGTCAAACCATGATGGGAAGTATCTCCCAAGCCTGATCCTGTTGGAGTTGGTGGCCATTGCTTATAACTATAGTGTTGCTGGGATATAGACTATAAATGTTAATCTGCTTGTATTTGTCTTTTGGATGTGATCAACACCAAGTGACCTTGGGGCAAATAAAGGAATATTTGTGTGGAAGCTATATATATTTATTAGGAAATTATTTCCAACACTGTTCCACTGTGGATAAATAATTTAAAAATTCACTAAACTAGAGTCACTGGCCCCCGGGTCTCCCACCTTCCAGGTGAGTGCTCTAATCACCAGGCCACAGCGTCATTCTCATGCTTGTTTGTTCTCTCTCCCCAATGTTGAAGCTGTTCTTCTGGGGCTAACTAATGAAGGAATCATTGGACCAGAGAGGAGTGGCCTAGTGTGCTGGCTTTTGTGAATCCCATTCTGAGGGTGCCTCTCTCACACATTTGTTGTAAAGGGAGCCTTGGCACCAAATTCAGGCTTTGTGAATCCCAGTGATTTTTCTAGGAGCCTAAAACTTAGGCAAGTCATCACTCAGCATAATCATGCCTAAGTTCTTTTAAGAATCTAGCTTCTTACTTTGTGTATTACTTTTTCAACTGCTGTCTGGGTAGTTAAAGTCCCCCACTACTACCAGGTCTTGTGTTTTGGATATTTGTTGTTTGTTCTAGTCTCAATCATCTCCTCATAATTATGCCTAATTTTGAAGGAAAAAGTGTGATTATTGCAGCAAACTTCTAAAATCTAGCATCAGATGTATATTGGTATGTTGAGACTACTTAAAATGATAGTCCAGTCATTCAAAACCATTAGAATCAATTTGATCTGTTTTGCAACAATCGCTTGCATCTAGCAGTGGCTAATTCACACAATCTGATAGCTGTAAATGTTTGCAAGTGTAATAAAACCGAATTCCCTGTGTCATATGCCAAGAGGCGATCACTTCAAACAGATTAGAGCAGAGACCATTCTAGTGTATACACTAGTGTAATCTCTTCCTTCCCCTCATGTCAGAAAATGCCAAAGGTCAAATATGAAACTGAAAAGCATCATAATTATTCATTCAATGAACCGACTGCAGTTAGTGAAATTTCCCATGCAGTTATGCCTGTATGATCAAATACAGCACTCAGGTTGCTGTCAGTGCTCCTTTAGCTGAATGCAATCACTGTTAGCCTGTCTGTTCTAAGCCTCAGGCAGACTGAGATGGACTGACTGGCTCCATTTCTCTCAGTTTTCTGTCAGTTCCTCTGTCTCTAAATAATAGAAAATCTCTCTCAACTGTTCCTCCTTTTTCCCCCTCCCCCCGCCCATCCAGCCTTTCTCTGAGCAATGCAATCTGAGCTGTAACACAAACAGAGCAACTAGTTCATTTTTTGCCCCTATTGCAGAATAATGAAAAGGAGGGAAACAAAGACTAGCATGAACTTTTGAGATTAATCCCTCTTCTGTTTTCAGCTGTCAGATTTATTTCTTCTTTGTAGTTGAATCAGGTCATTATACAACAAACCTTTATTCTGAATGAGAGATTTAAAACTCTGATTTTATTTATTTATTTTAAATCACGGCATAATATTCAGAACAAAGTAATTGGCTGTAGTTTCATCTGGATATTTGTAAGGGGCCTCCTATCAAGTTCCACTAAACCTTTACTGACCCTTTCCATTTTACTGAGTTGCCTCTATTGTCCAGGCACACAGAATTTTACACTCAGTTATAATTAGATCTCCACATCTAAGACCTCATATTTTAACAGAGCCACTTTAAACAATCAGAAGAATTAAAAGGTCTTTAAAATTGCTTTGTAATAATAATAGTAATAGAAAGGAAGAAAAAATCTATAACTTAAACAATTGTCCTTGACATAGTCTGCATTATTTCTACAAGAAAAAAAAAACAGAAAAGCAGGTAATAAGGAAAGGTTTACAGACTTAATTTAACTACTTTAAAACCAACAATAAAAGTACAGTAGTTAAACCAGAAGACTGAAGGGGCATGAGGTCATCAAAGGCATGGTTCAGTGAAACAGTCTCATTTCCACTTTGTCTACACAATAGAATGCTGTGTATATTAAGCGATATAAATGCTGCCATTAACAAACCAAAACAAAACAAAACCCACAGTTCTCAGTGCTGTGGTTATGTTCTTTGAAAACTGGGTAGATTTTTTTTTCCAAATATGCCTAGAATACTTAGTGTAGATTTCATATTGATCTATCTCAGTGTATCTTACCTTGATAATATGGATCTCTGCTCAGAAAACAAGAATCATGGGGAAATAATATTGTATTAGGAACACATTCTCTAAACCGCAATGAATGGATATAAACCTTCCTTACTCCCCCCTGAAATGGTTGGGATTTCATCTGCAAAGAGTGAAAGCACGGTAGCAGTGGTGGAATATGGCAACTTATGACTCTTTGCTAAAGAGTAATGAGAACTTAGGTGTTGCAAAGGTGCAGCCTTTCAGAACCCTCAGACATCTCTTGGTTTTTTTACATTTTCCCATGGCAATATATTAGCATTTTTTAAAAAAGTTTACATGAAATTTGTCTTTAATTGTATAGTAAAAGTCAATAAAGGTTGTCGATGCTCAGCACCTATGAAAAATCAGATCACTTTTAGTTAGGTGCCTAAAACTGGATAGGAAACATTTTGGCTGATGTCTCCCATAGGTACCAAATGTCAAAGAAATCTTGCTCAAAAAAAGGCCTCATGCATCTCAAAGTCCATCTCTGGCTCTTCTGTAGATTTTTTTACTCCCCGGTGAGCTAGTACCATTTCCAGTCAATCTCATAGACCAGAAGAGACCTTTGTAAACGTCTAGTCTGACTTCCTACACATCACAGGCTACAGAACCTCACCCACTCTGATAATAGGCCTATCAACTCTGGCAGAGTTACTGAACTCCTCAAATCTTGATTTAAAGATTTCAAATTACATAGAATCCACCATTTACTCAAGATCAAAGCAGCAAGTGACCCAGGCCCCATGCTGCAGAGGAAGGCAAGAAAACCCCAGGGTCTCTGCCAGTGTCACTTGGGGGGAAATTCCTTCCTGACCTGAAATATGGTAATCCGTTAGTTCCTGAGCATGTGAGCAAGATCCACCAGCCAGACACCCCGGAAAGAATTCTCTGTAGAATTTCAAAGTCCTCCCCATCTAGTGTCCCATCTCTAGCTGCTGCAGATATTTGCTAAAAGCAGTCACAGATGGGTCATATGCCTTTATAGGCAACTTCCTCTTCCATCCCTCTCAATATATTTATTAAGCTCAGTCTTGAAAGAAGTTAAATTTTTTTCCTCCACTAGTCCCCTTGGAAGGCTGTTCCAGAATGTCACTCCTCTGACGGTTATGAGCCTTCATCTAATTGCAAGACTAAACTTGTTGATGGCCAGTTTATAATCATTTGTTCTTATGCCAACATTGGCCCTTAACTTAAATAACTCCTAATCCATCCATCCATTTCTAATATGCCCATCATCAAAGGATCTCGCATCTAGTCCTGGCCCTGTTACTAGTTTGCTATGTGGTGTTGGGCAAGTAACATAATCACTTGCGACTCAGTGTCCCCATTTGTAAAATGCTCCAGGCTACTCACCCTGAAGGCAAGATGAACAAAAATGTCCATTGCCTGTCCTTATAGTGCTGAATTTAACATACAGGCACAACTTTCTGTCTGATCAAGAATGCACTGAAGACCTCAGCATATGCAGAGGACCATTGCAAAACACACGACTCAGTCAAAACATAAAAGAAAACATTTTATGAAAACTCCTCCATGTAGTCCTTTTCTCTCATAATGGCTGAATGTTGCCCCAGTTTTACTGTTACTCCAGGTTTAAAATTGGCTCCTGATTTAATTTTTGACACGGGAAGGGGGAATGTGAAAGAAATGGATTACTGCTGACTGAGAGCATATAGGTCTCAAATGCAGTGTGGGTGTATAATACAAAAGATAAATCAAGCAGGGTGAAAAGAACAGGAGTACTTGTGGCACCTTAGAGACTAACAAATTTATTAGAGCATAATAGATAAATCAAGCAGGGTGAATCTCACTGCGCTTGGGTGGGAGTGGCAAGTGTTGCTATCAGAAGCACCACAATACACATATGCATGAGGGAATTGCACAACCTGCAAATTCATGCACAGCTTTGCCTCCCTATCAGGAACTGGGGCCATCTTGCACTCCTTCCTCCACCTTTCATCCTTCCCACCACCTTTCATCCATACCAAACTTTACCATGTCTTCCTATGTAACACCTTTTCTTTAGGCCTCATTCTCATTACAATATACCTATTCCATAGCCTAATAGATGTCATATTATATCCATATTAAAAATATATTGTCCTAAGACTCAATCTAAAATTTGCACCTTAATTTCATCTCCTATTTCTTAGTTAAATCCCTGAGATATGAATTTGGTTCTAGGTTTGCTCAGACTGTTGCACACAATTCCAACCCTCATGCTTCTGGCCCAGTTCTGGCCCCGCTCCTACTTCTCCTTCTGAGAAACCAGAAGGGGTAAATTCAAGTCTAGTTGGGCTGTGGTACAAGTACCATGGTAATCAGTTAGATCCTGAGCATGTAGGCAAGACTCACCAGCCAGACACCTGGGAAAGAATTCTCTGTAGTATCTCGGAGTCCTCCCCACCTCGTGTCCCATCTCTAGCTGCTGGAGATATTTGCTATCATCACTGTACTATACACCTGATGATTAGTATTGATGGCCAGATGCATGGTGATATTTTACAATCCTGCTGTGGTGCTTTGATAATGGACGAGACAACATTTTTTTAAAGAATGGAAACTTGCACAATTTTCATAATTTATTACGTGACATAACTCAATAGCAAGAGACAATAAGTAGATATGACTCCCAATGACATGTCATCAAAAAAGCAGATACTTTCTGTGTATCACTGCACCAGAAAAAATAATTATAGGAAAAAGTAAAAAGTCAGAGCTTTTTATGTGCTCTCTACAATTCAGGAGTAACTTGTGGAAGTTTATCCATTTTGTGGCTTTGAATACAGTATCAAACTTCCCATAGCCATAAGTCTCTAGCTCTCAGCTGCTCTAGTCCTTTCAGCACGTAATGATGAATACTATATATGAAAAATACACTGCAAAAGATAATAATAAGCATAGCAAGTGTCGCCAGGGTATAAATTGACATCCTCTTTTCCATTGATCCCATCACCAGGCAGTTGTAAGGACCTGGGCAGAGCTTGGTGCTACATAATATGGAGGCGCTATTGACCCGTGGCAGGTGATCACTGAGTAGAATAGACAGGAACACCGACTGGATAACCAGCTGCAGTAAGAAGTTAAAAAGGTACAAGCTTAGAAGTGACTTCTGAATGTGAAAGTCTATAATGCGAACACTCTTTTGGCTTTGGCTTTCTTCTTGGACTCCTACCATTGAGCTCACTTCAACTTCTTTTTCCTGTCCAGCTTTGACTTTGATTTGCTTGTGCCTCAGTTGAAAGACAAAGAACTCCATCAGGAGAAATACACAAAGGAAAAGGAAACAAGACAAGTACCAGGTCCCAATGATAGGCTTGTTGAAATGTTGCTCAAAACACTCTCCCATGCAGGGGACAGAGATGTTACCATGGCACCGAAAGTCACTATTCAGCGAGATCCAGGGCAAACGTTCCACATAGATCACCACTGTGTATAATCCTAAAAAGCCAAACCACAGCTTGCGTCCGATGTAATAGCTGGTCTCATCACCAGCCAGTGAGTGAAGCACAGGGATAATTCCAGCGACTGCTGCTGCAGCCATCTCTGGAGCTCAGACTTAGAAAGAGAGAACACAAACAACAAATTATACCAGAGAAATGATTTTTTAAAAGTTAATGTTTCAATTGTTTTCAGAGACTATTTGCTTTATTTTGGCACACACAAAAAATCCTCTGCTGAGGAAGCCAGTACAGGGCTCCAAAAGAAAATGATTGAAAAATTTGGTTCAGAAAATTTAGATTAGCAGCCATTTTTATCTACATGCTGCAGGGCTATGCGAGCAGTGCATTCTCATAGGTACCCCCAAGATTTGGGAATGAAGTGCATTCATTGATATTCTACTCTCTCGGGATGAGGGAAGAGAGAAAGAGTGGAGCAGTCAAGAGAAAGAGCTCTCCACCCTCCTGGCTGATGCTCTAATTGGATTGGGGAAAGAGAATAAAATAGAGAAAGGAGTTGTTCCCTACCAGCAACCAGGAGGAGAGGAGAGCTGACCCATCTTGTAGGTGGAAAAGAAGAGACAGAGTGGAGAAGGCCTTTTTCTCATTCCCATTATCCCGCAAGTAGATGATGTTTGGGATAATCTGGAAGGTTAGTGGGTTGAAAATGCAAACCCAGAGATTAAGGCTTCAGCACTGCAGGCTTAGTGTTCTTCTAACTCATCACACTCACTCCAGAAGGCCACTGGGCTCTGGTTCACAGACTTGAAGCACCCATGCCAAGGTTTCACTTACCCGTCAAAGCACACATAGGCCAGTAATCTTGTCCAATCATTTTGGTTGGCCTGGGTATCAGTTATACCTGCTTAACGGACAGGACCCTCCACAGCTAGCAGGGAGTTGCTTTGGTGTTTCCTCAACCTCCTACCAACACTCCACAACCTAGCAGCGCACTGAGATTTCTATATCACTTTTGTACCTTAGGACAGCAATAACTGCATTAACCAATGCCAGAACTGGCAGGCTTTGAACTGTTTCCAAACAGTAGTCACTATGATTCTAAATGAAGCATGGCAGCAGTTTCTCTCTTTTGGCCGGGGGTTTCCTTACTCCCTCATTCTTTCCTCAGCTCTCTTTGCCCGGGATCCACAGGAACCTTTTGCTTTACAGACACATGGGGAAAATGATAAAAGGTGATTACCAGGAATTTAGCGTGCCAGCAACAACAGCTGGGCAATTCAGTTTTCTTGGGCAGCTACTGCAACAGGACTAATAAATTACAGGGCAGAATTTTTGCCCTAACTTTTATCTTTTATCTTTAAAGTATCTGGCAACAACAACCTTCACATCGCTGTCTGGTCTGAAGGCTCCCAACTATCCACTAGATTTTCTCTCACAGCCTGAAGTTCCATGGAACTTCCCCCTCCCCCAGGTCTCTATGACATCAGTGACTGTCATTTTAGGTCCTACTTCCAACATACTTATAAGCCCAATCCTGTAAACTAATCTATGTGAGAGGACCCTTACAGAAGTAATTGGGGCTTCACATGGACACAGGGGTCCACCCATGTGCATCATCTTGTAAGAACAGGGCCAAAAAGAACATCCATTGACTTTCCGCGAGACTTAGGCTCCTAGGTGTCACTTAGAGTAGACCTTGCAAAACTGAGCGGAACATACATACTTTTTTAAAATCTGGGCCAAAGTCCCATTTTCAAAAATAACTTAGTCACTTAGGAGCATAAGTCTTATGGAAAGCCAATGAAACATAGGCTCCTAAGTGACTTTTGAAAAAGGGGCTTAGGATCCTAGGCTCAGATCCTCAAAGATATTTAGGTGCCAAACTCCCATTGACTTCAGTGGGAGTTAGGGCCTAACTACTTTTGAGGATTTGGGCCCTAAGTTACTTACTTGCTTTTGAAAAAGTGACCCCTTGGCTATCTCAGAGTAAGGTGGGAGAGCCTGTTCCCCTCATCTCTCTCACTTTTAAATATAGAAAAGAAATTACAGCTTTAAGAAAAAGGCAGCTTAGAAGGAACTAGGGATGGAGTCAAAGTTACTGTTGTTCTTATTAAAAATATTATCCCCTTTCCCTCCACTTGCTTTATTGAAAGGCAAGAAAGAAGTAATAAATTTGATCTCAGCCACATAGGGAACTGACACAGAATTCAACACAGAGGCAAAATTTCAAGTGAAAACAAGAAAGCTCTGCATATGGAGGGAGGTTTTCAAAAGCACCTAAACGACTTGAGAGAGACTTCAAAAATCCCTCAGGAGCTTGTAAAAATCGGTGGGATTTTGAGCCGAAGGGGCAAAGGTGCTTTTGAAAATCCCATCCAAGTTGTCCAGGGAAACAAAGAGCTATTCATCAGGTCATTATCAAAAATACAACTGAGTCAAATCAAAACACAAATGGAAAGCTTTACCAAAATCAGCTGAGAATCCTTTTTCTTTCACTTGCTGTTGATGGCTGGAAGATAACCTTCATTTAAAGTTCCCCGGGGGCTTGGCCCATAGGATAAAACAACACTGGTTATGAGATTATTTATAGTTTGTACAGTTGTTTAAAGATGTAAGATGCTATATAATTCCTACAGTAAGTATTGCTATTTAATGCTCTCTGTTATATGCTACAATAGCACACTTCCTGACCTATGCCTACACTGAAATCTTTTTTGGAATTATCCTTATGCAATCTCTCTTTTTACTGCTCATAATGCTTGATTACACTGAATTATTTCACAGTAACTGAGGTGTAGTGAAGGTAAGAAGGACCTCATTGTTATAACTTAGTATTTATATAGGACCAACAGCATGCTAAGTGCATGATAATAGTCTGCAAATATTTGAAGAATATAAACACTGAGGAGAACGAGGAAATAGTTAGCATAATTCCAAATGAAAACTATGTTAATGGAACATTAAAGTTGCACTCTGATGTCAGGAAATGACATAGTTATAGCATGAGCAACTATAACTTGGCCCTTTTTGTTTGTGCACATTAAAGTACTGCCTTTAAGTACTGAGAGCTGTACATAATCACATACCAGTTTTCAGATAACACAATATAATATTGCACAAGTTTTTCCCCTTACCTTAGAAACACATGTGTGGCAACTTAATGCACTTCTGGAAGGTGCTTGGATAGCACAGAGATGGGTATGATACAAGAACCAGAGCAGAATAGAACTTGTAATATGCTTTCATTCTTGTTATACTTACATTATTATTTTTGACATAATAGTTCAGTGTAACTTTATTGATTTAGGGACAGGTTCTGCCATTCCTGTTGAGTAGTATCTTATGGAAAAAGTGGTGTCATCAAAATCAGAGGTTAGATTATGAACCCTTTATTCCTGAATTACTCATATGGATACTTCCATTGTCCTAAGTAGAAATACTTCTACAAGAAATTGCTCACCAATGACAGTAAAGGGTTCTGATTTGGCCCAGTATGAGTAAGGGGAGCATAAGCTGCCTTTTAGACTTTTTATAAATTACAATCTCTTTACCTAAAGGATATGATTTTATGAGAATGTTATTTTTCCATTATCTGCATCCATACAATGCAATTTATGACATATTTGAAATATATGAAAACTTGATTGGGACCACTTTCCACTGAGAGATTAATAGTGATTTTTCTCTCCTTGTGCAGTTGTATGTCAACTCATAGCAGTTTAACATCCAACTTCAGCTTACTTGGCCTAAATTCATTCCTTGGTGAATTTGACTCTGAAGTTACAGCAGAGGGTATTTGAATAATGAAAATAATGAAAAATAATGAAAAACTGGGAAAAGAAAAGAGAAGTAATAGCATCAGGTGATGGAACAAGCGAAAATAACAAAGGGCCCCATCTGGTTCTTATTGTAGGCAACAGCAAAATCTCCATTGACTTCACTGTTAGCAGAACTGGGCTCAAAGAGGCTTTTCATGAAGATCCTTTCTACATAACACACAGATAAACCTGCAATTTCATCAAGGGTTTATTAAAACAAATCAAGTTATGCTAATCTATTAGCTCTGTCTGAGAGCAAAGTTTTTTCCAATCTAATAACATAAGGAAGTATGAAAATGTTGAAGCAATGAGACATAACGTACCGTACCATGCCGTAGTGTTGATTAATATGTATCTTGGGTATAAGGAGACTAAGCCAAGTGCCTCCACCAAAACCTTCAATCCTGTTGCTATTGAAATCAATGACTAAACTCTCTTGGATTTCAGTGGGAGTAAGTTTGAGCTCTGAGACCCGATTCTGCAAAGGCTTATGCGTATGCTTAACTTTACGCACTGTGAAGTCAATGGACCTCTCACAGTGGACAAAGTTAAGCATTCATATAAGTCTTTGCAGGATCGGCACCTTAGATTTTAAGTTTTGCAGGGGAAGGGCCTTCATACCTGTCTGTAAAGAAGCTTCTACAGTATGGGAACAAAACAGCAACAGTAATAACAAACATGAATTAACTATTTGAATTTATTAATATGTCCCAAAGTATTCTAGTTGTGCCTGTTAAACAAAATACTGAAATGTGTCTTTTAATTTAGGGGGTTTTAAGACTTCCTGACCTTTTCCTCCCCTTCAGCCCACACTGGACCACTGAACGGTTCAATAGCCCTACAGCAGCTTTTAACTTTCTTTCTGTAATTAAAGCTGGGGCCTGTTTAGCTGTTTAATGCTCCCAGTTTAATTTGTTAATAAAAATAATAGAGAAGGAAACTGGATTTTAAATTTGGGAAGTCTGGGTCCCCAGCAATTTCAACATCTTTTTATCAGAGGTTGGTTTAGCTTTTAAATTATCGTTTTTATTGAAATCATTACCCCCAAAATTAAACACAGAGGCTTGAACAGTTTTCAGCTTAGTCTTTTTTTCTTAATTAACAAACAATAAGCATTTAAAAGGTGCCCAGCTAGAGGGGAAGAACTATTAAAAATTCTAAATATTGCTGAAGCATCTGGGATCTTTCTTGTTCTCCTTATTGGGCCAACTCCTGGAAAATATCCACAACTCCAACTGAGGTGACTGCACCTCTCATGATTTGGCCCCGTACAAATCAATATAGACCCAATGACCTTACTTCACATTCCTGTAGGCCAGTGCCTGAACTGCTCACATGACACCCTATAATTTGAACAGGGAATGAGAGAGCCTGCGGGTGTTGAATTAAAGCACAATGAAAGCAGAACAGTGCTCCATTGTGATGAAGCTGAATTCAGGCTTTTCTAGCATTGTTGACAATTTCTGGCTTCCACTGAGTTTCTGACTTTGGTGTACATAGACTACCTAGTCATTATGTCACATCTTGAAAATACAGCACAGAAAAATTCCATTTAGGCTTTGTCAGAAATAGGTAATATTTACCATGCTCTAACAGGCTGCGTTGTGTACTGAATGGAGGCTGCTTCCTCAGCCACACAACACAGAAAGTTTCTCTTGCATTAGTAAACTTAGCACATGAGAACTGAGTGGAATTTCTGACTTTGAGAGAAAATGTAAATGTAAATGGTGCTGTTAAACCAGAACCTCAGCAATAAAAGTAGCACTTGAGAAAAGTGGCTACATTTTTAGAAGAAGCAAATTTAAAATCAAAGTCCAAATGATGGGCCCTGCAGCTTCTGTGACAATGATCCCACGGCTGCTGCATGAGCCAACTGTGTTCTGCAATCATAAAAACTAGTGCAGATTGTGAGGGGAACTGATCACCAATAAGTAACTCTTTATTGCCTATGTGACTACCCAAATCCTCCCAGCCGTCCTAGGGATATTGTCCAGGACTCCACCCCACTTGACTGTCATATATAGATGACATCCGCTGATACAATCTTGTTCTTCCCTCCCAACATCTCAACAAGAAGCAGGTTCCTCCCCAGCTGACTGTTAGTCAGGTGGGTTGAGCCTTAAAGAGACTATTTAGCCTAATGAGCTATTTCGGAGCTGATAACTCCAAAACAGTACTGGCAGCCCAGGGGAGAATTGCTGGCTAGATGTTCCTGTCCTATTCAGGAAACTGCAGTAAAGGAAGAGCCCACACAACCTCAGCAAGGTATAAAGGCTGTTACTTGCTTTTCAAAATAATAGCCCTTGGCCCCCTTGATGGAGTCATGCTGCTCCAGTGAGCAGCTGGGTTGGAAGGATAGGATGTGGACCGAGGAAGGATATAGGACCACCAGGATCTGTGTGGTCAGCTCAAAGAGCAAGGGAGTTCATGTCACCACAGGCACAAGTTTCCTCCTTGCCCTGGGGGTGCTCAACCCCCACTCCGCCCAGGCCCCGCCCCCACTATCTCTCTTACCAGCAGGTAGTAGATCCTGCCTAAATCCTTCACAACGCGTTTGAAGGTTGCTCTGTTTATTTATGCCCAATAATGCATTAATAGTTCCACTATGCAAAATGTTCTCTTAGCTATTCCTTGGACATTAATTTCATTGAATTTGATAGTGAGACCGCTCTAACATTGTTAAAGTTAATGACCTAGTGGTTTACACAACAAGACACATTTCAAGTAAAATTGATCGTATTAATTGTTTTATTGAGCAACATTAATGCCGTATTTCACAATGTCCTCAAGCGAAACCTTTATTATTACATTACCAGTGACAGAGTGTCCGAATTCATTAAGTAAAAGGTGCTTTTTATTTATAAAATATACAATTACGGGTAACCTAAAATTATAGATTAGATACCAGGAACCACACAGCATTGCTCAAATATCCCATCTTTTATTGAAATGAATGGCTAGTTTATGCATGCAAATTACTCCACTGCTGTGGACTGGATCTTTGATTTTCCAGCTGTCCACACTGGGGAAAGGAGAATCCTAGAAAAGAGGCAAACATTGGGCTTGATCCTGCAAGCCGCTGGGCACTCATGAATGCATTTGACTTTTGTAGGAGATGAAGGTACTTAGCACCTTTTGAGCAGAAATCCATACAGGTGCTCAGATACTACTGTGATGGGGGCCAAACAGAGCCTGGTGCGACAGGATAGATGCATAGCCAAGTTACTATATATAACACATTTGCCATACAACTCAGATCCGTAATAGTTCATGTATTAAACCCAAACAAATCTCCATATTACAGATCCTTCCCTCTGTTATAAACCATGAAATGAGATTCCTTTGTCCCACTGCTGATTACGTCCATTTCTTCAGTGAACAACTCCAGTCTCACATCAAAAACTGTAACCAAATAAAATACATCACTGAAATGTATATGGAATTTCGTTTAGTTCATTGACCTGACTTCTTATTCTCTGTGTAGTCTCTTATTGAATCTGTTTCAGCTTCCTTTGTTTCTCAGAACACACAGGTGCTGTTAACAAAATTAACTCATAGCTTAGCCTGGTAAAAACCATGTCTCCTGTTTTCATTCCATAAAGAACATCCAGAGAAGCAGGAGAGCTTTCCTCTAGGGTGGGCTTGTGTAGTTGGTCAATACCTGAATCTTTTCCTTTCTGTACAGGGAAGTATCTTTGAGATTATGAACCGCATTTGGGATCCACAGTTTTCACAAAGAAGTATCATATTGAATTGAACAACACAAATTAGATTTCCTTACTCGAGTCTGGTTTGTGCCTTCCTGTAATGATGAGCATAGGGGTGAGGGAAAAGGGGCAGAAAGAGGCTTCCTCCTCTTGTGCCCTTGTGCAGAAACTGAGTTCAGTCTTCTCCTTGTGCTTCTCTGAGAGGGAGGATGTCATAAGAATTAAGTTGAAAGCAAAAAATAATCTCTCCAATATAGCCACACCCATCCTGGGCAGGGGCCAGCAGAGTTCGGAAGGGCATGGGGTGGGATGGAACACTGCACCTTTGCAAAATTGAAACAGTGACTACTGAACATAATGCCTAGAACTCTTTGCCAGAGGATATTGTGAAGGCCAAGACTATAACAGCGTTCAAAAAAGAACTTGATAAGTTCATGGAGGATAGGTTCATCAATGGCTATTAGCCAAGATGGGCGGGGATGGTTTCACTAGTCTCTGTTTGCCAGAAGCTGGGAATGGGTATGAATCACTTAATGATTACCTGTTCTATTCATTCCCTCTGGGGCACCTGATATTGGCCACTGTCGGAAGACAGAATACTGGGCTAGATGGACCTTTGGTCTGACCCAGTATGGCCGTTCTGATGTTCTTATGATTTACCAGTGTTCTGAGAGGCATTGTGCCCGAGCTAGTCACAATGGGCCAGAGTCACAGTTATGATTTACACCAGGTGAGGGTTTGTCCCAGTTTACACCACCTGATAATCTGGCCCCTGATCTTCAAGAGCACCATCTAGGCCAGTGTGACGCCACGCTACCCTTCACACAGGGCCGGTTGCTCAAGTGACAGTGTTGCCCTTATCTACTGAGAGTCTGATCCTACAAAACCCTACTCACCCGAGAATCAAACTCTTGGTCTTTAATGTAAAGCAAAATATGCAGCATAGCTACAGACAAACATTTCAGATATGAAACCTCTCTCAGGGTTTCTCAAGGTCAGCTTGCACCTTGGTATTTCTATCATGAATGCACAAGAGCTTATTACTGCATTAACTAACTAAATATCTATGATCAATACACTCTAATAATGCCAACAGACATTTGGGGACAGAATATAGGCTGATATGACTTCCTTTATATTTTCTCTATGAAGGCAGGGTCTCCTGCTACATGAGTTTTAGTAGTTAAAGAATTAACAAATCAAACAACCACTATGCAATAATGTCTTCCACCTCCCTTCCATCTGGCTGTCTCAAAGAGAATATCTGACTGTCTAATATCTCAGTTCAATAGAAGCAAGCTTTGTTACCTTAAATAATAGGATTTTTATATAAAGTAAGCTGATATTGGGCCCAGTCCTGCAGGCTGCCAGATCAATAGGAGTTGAGGATGTTCAACACTTCAGGGGATCTGGTTCTAAATTGGGCCCTCAGGATACCAATGAGTTGTCTAAGCCGCCCTCAGCTAGGCAAAGTTCCTGCTATACTCATATATACAGAAGTTAAGTAATAACCATTCCAGGAACTACAGTATAATACAGGGGAGATTTTGTGGTAAATTCCGCTGCCATTTTTCCCTCTCTCTGGTGCTTTCTCCCTTTTCTGTTTTATTCAAACACAAATGGATTCCAGCACTGGTAATTTGCAATAGATAGTCTTTGTAACTTCAGATGATGCAGCAGAGTCTGAAGACAATACAGCAGGGACGACAGCTGAAAAAGAGAGTGACAATTTCGGAGAAGAGCTGCAAACAATTCTACTGAAACCTCGCTGTCTAAATTACAACCCTGTGTTCGTGAACTAAAAATCTATCTCAGATAATTGACATTTATTTGATTGAAACAGCAGGGTGCCCTCCATCACCATGGTAGGGGACCATATGGAAGAACAGTATGAGTGGAGATAATGTTTGTCTGCTGAGTGTGTCAATGTGTTTAGAGATTATTCACAGGGCTCTAGGGATTCCCGTATGGTAATGTTTCAGCTAAATTAGAATCAGATTAATTGCTCTAATCTAATGGAAAGACAATGTTTATCAAATTATTGCTCTTTCACCACATGATATTGCAGTGTCATTATTCTTCAAATTTAAAAAGAAAATACCAAAAGGATCTCTTGTAGCACATCTGCTCAAGAGCTCTGTAATAGAGCTGATTTCCACCCAAGAGTCAATACAGTTTATAACTCTATGAAGTAACTAATAAATTAGAGCAAAGGGTTTGTAGATGATAAATCCGCTGTATTCCTATGATAGTGCTGCATATTGGATAAAGCAGTTCTGAGTTAATTAAATTTTTTATTTCAAGCAAGGAATATTTTTCCTCTGAAAATGTAATGGGTTTTTTCCCCAGTAAATAGCATAAAAAAACTAAATTAAAAAAACAGCACCTTTTACTTCTGCTACATTTAGTTGTATTTATTTTTATTTTTTCCTTCCATGTGAAACTTTTCAACTAAATTAGCAATAGATAAATGTCACTGAAGACTCTTGAAACCCTTCACGTATTTTGTTTATTAGATACTAATTTTTAAAAAGTAAGTACTTTAATATTGTTACTATTAGGAATACACAGAATATAGTATTTTTTAAAATACGTATACATCAACATTTTTCCTGATTTTTTTTAAGAACTTTATTTGCCGCACTTGATGAATATACTTATGCTATTCCAATGTTATTAAAGGAGGATCTAGTTTTGAGAGGTGCTGTGCACCCACAAATCCTATTGTAATTTTATGGAAAGTGAAGGAACACAGTATCTAAAACTGTTTGAAATCGGATCTAAAATGAATCTAACAATTATCTGATTCATGGACTACCTGATTTAGAGAAAACCTCTTCAAAGTAGAGATGGTACATAACCTCATTTGAAATACACTGATAAATGGTACCTACCCTTCAGTATTGCTTCCATCCAGCTGGTCCTTTGATCCAGGAACCTACCTGCTGTATCCTTCCAATCTGATTTTCCACTGCACTACCTCAGTTTTTTGCTAGTGAAACTCCATGGATTTCATTGGAGCTCAAGATGGGAACCTGGAGTAATAGTAGAGAGTCACACTCTTCATCTCCACTGTGCATATGGAAAGATAGAGCCTCATCTTACAGTTCTTTGTTTTGTTTTACTTGTGAGAAATTCAAAGTTCATATCATTCCAACTAAGGCTTTTGAATTTTAAGCCTAATCACACAACATGTAGATTAAAGTTAAGGTGGCATGTCAAAATCAAGTTGGGCTGCATAAGCCACATGCTCTATGAAGCTATGACTACAAAAGTTGTAGCAGCTTGTTCTTCTGTTGATTTTATTACAAGGATGATGTTAGACCCTTTTGGCTGCCCGCCTTTTTCTCTTGATATCTGATTAAAGTTAACTGGGACACTGCCCTCTTAACTGGAGCTTTCACACTACTTTTGAAGTGAGTAAGCTTCTGGGAAGAGTCATGGTCTATGGATAGAGAGTCACTTACTCTGTGATCAGTCAATGCTTGGATCTAACTTCATACCTTTTGTTCTCAGTGGCTCAGCAATGGACTCCCCTGTTGTTTTCTGTACAGTAGTAGCTGTGAACTTGCTGCCAAGTCAGTCCACATTATGTTACTGTAATGTATATAGGACAAAGATCTAAATCCACACAGTCTCAGTGACTGGAAGAAATTGATCATGGATATCTAAGTGACCAACAGCAAGTCATTATTCTGACAGGATACATCATATAGATTGAATAAACTTTTATATTTTGTAACATACATATTTAATCTAAATATTTAATTTTAATAAATGTATTATTCATATTTTCAACTGTTCACTGCATCTTTATTTGGAAATGATTTAAAGCAGTCATGGCACTATTCAGAAAATTCTAGCAGATGGTAGCTTTGGGGAAATGCTGTAGAAACACTTGTAGGTAAAATATATTGCTTTGTCTTTTTTTCTTTAATACAAAGTAAAAGGTGTTTTGCATTTAGATCACTCAGTCTGGTGCTGAATTAAAAGATTTGCAGACTAACAGCATGGGGTGGTGTTTCTGAAGGGAGGTCGTTTACTAGAATCTGTGGGGTACTTCAAAAGTGCTATTATTATTCTTATTTATTAAAAATCATAGTGTAATAAATGCACACAATGCTTTACAAACATATTAAATTCTCCAGCTCATTCCTTCCTGAGTTGAAAGCTCAATTCTGCCTTAAGATACACTGGTGCAACACCCATTTAAGTCCTGGAATATGCACTGAAGTCATCTGAAGTTGCACCCATACAATGAAGGGCGAAATTGGGCCTTGACAAACAAACAAAGACAAGATATGACAATGTTCATGATTTGCATAGTGTGAGCTTCATTCTCCTCACACTTTGGTTTTACACTGGTTTAATTTCATTCAGTGAGATCCTGGTCCCATTTTAGTCAATGGGAGTGTAGTAGGTTTCACTCAGGAGTGAGCAGGCCAACTGGGCAGGCCCCCAAAGTCCTTGGGGGAAAAGGTAGGTGACCCAGGCCTGCCCTCTCTACCAGGTCCTGTCCCAGAGCCCAAGAGGGAGAGGTGTGGAATGTCTCATTTCACCTCTTCCAGAAGTTTCCAGATCACAGGCCCTGGTTCTCATGGGGGACTTCAATCAGCCTGACATCTTCTGGGAGAGCAATACAGCAGTGCACAGATAATCCAGGAAGTTTTTGGAGAGTGTTGGGGACAACTTCCTGGTGTAAGTGCTGGAGGAACCAACTAGGGGCCATGTTCCTCTTGACCTGCTGCTCACAAACAGGGAAGAATTGGTAGGGTAAGTAGAAGTGGGTGGCAACCTGGGCAGCAGTGACCATGAGATGGTCGAGTTCAGGATCCTGACAAAAGGAAGAAAGGAGAGCAGCAGAATACAGACCCTGGACTTCAGAAAAGCAGACTTTGACTCCCTCAGGGCACTGATGGGCAGGATCCCCTGGGAGGCTAATACAAGGGGGAAAGGAGTCCAGGAAAGCTGGCTGTATTTTAAAGAAGCCTTATTGAGGGCGCAGGAACAAACCATCCCGATGTACAGAAAGAATAGCAAATATGGCAGGTGACCAGTTTGGCTTAACAGTGAAATGTTCGGTGAGCTTAAACACAAAAAGGAAGCTTACAAGAAGTGGAAACTTGGTCAGATGACTAGGGAGGAATATAAAAATATTGCTCGAGCATGCAGGGGTATAATCAGGAAGGCCAAAGCACAATTGGAGTTGCAGCTAGCAAGGGATGTGAAGCATAACAAGAAGGGTTTCTACTGGCATGTTAGCAACAAGAAGGAGGTCAGGGAAAGTGTGGGACCCTTACTGAATGGGGGAGGCAACCTACTGACGGATGATGTGGAAAAAGCTGAAGTACTCAATGCTTTTTTTGCCTCGGTCTTCACAGACAAGGTTAGCTCCCAAATTGCTGCACTGGGCAGCACAGTATGGGGAAGAGGTGAGCAGCCCTCAGTGGTGAAATAACAGGTCATGGACTATTTAGAAAAGCTGGACATGCACAAGTGCATGAAGCTGGATCTAATGCATCCAAAGGTGCTGAGGAAATTGGCTGATGTGATTGCAGAGCCATTGGCCATTATCTTTGAAAACTTGTGGCGATCGGGGGGAGGTCCCAGATGATTGGAAAAAGGCAATTATAGTGCCCATCTTTTAAAAAGGAAAGAAGGAGAATCTGGGGAACTACAGATGGGTCAGCCTCACCTCAGTCCCTGGAAAAATCATGGAGCAGGTCCTCAAGGAATCCATTTTCAAGCACTTGGAGAAGAGGAAGGTGATCAGGAATAGTCAACATGGATTCACCAAGGGCAAGTCATGCCTGACCAACCTGATTGCCTTCTATGAGGAGATAACTGGCTCTGTGGATATGGGGAAAGCAGTGGACGTGATATACCTTGACTTTAGCAAAGCTTTTGATACGGTATCCCACAGTATTCTTGCCAGCAAGTTAAAGAAGTATGGATTGGATGAATGGACTATAAGGTGGATAGAAAGCTGGCTAGATCGTTGGGCTCAACGGGTAGTGATCAACAGCGCAATGTCTAGCTGGCAGCCGGTATCAAGCAGAGTGTCCCAGGGGTCAGTCCTGAGGCCAGTTTTGTTCAACATCTTCATTAATGATCTGGATGATAGGATGGATTGCACCCTCAGCAAGTTCGTGGATAACACTAAACTGTGGGGAGAGGTAGATATGCTGGAGGGTAGGGATAGAGTCCAGAGTGACCTATACAAATTGGAGGATTGGGCCAGAAGAAATCTGATGAGGTTCAACAAGGACAAGTGCAGAATCCTGCACTTAGGACGGAAGAATCCCATGCACTGCTACAGGCTGGGGACCGACTGGCTAAGCAGCAGTTTTGCAGAAAAGGACCTGGGGATTACAGTGGATGAGAAGCTGGATATGAGTCAACAGTGTGCCCTTATTGCCAACGGCATATTGGGCTGCATTAGTAGGAGCATTTCCAGGAGATCGAAGGAAGAGATTATTCTCCTCTATTCAGCACTGGTGTCCATTTGGAATATTGTGTCCAGTTTGGGGGCCCCCGCTACAAAAAGGATGTAGACAAATTTGAGAGTCCAGCGGGGTGCAAAAAAAATGATTAGGGGGCTGGGGCACATGACTTATGAGGAGAGGCTGAGGGAACTGGGCTTATTTAGTCTGCAGAAGAGAAGAGTGAAGGGGGATTTGATAGAAGCCTTCAACTACCTGAAGGGGTGTTCCAAAGAGGATGGAGCTAGGCTGTTCTCAGTGATGGCAGATGACAGAGCAAAGAGCAACGGTCTGAAGTTGCAGTGGGGTAGATATAGGTTGGATATTAGGAAAAACTATTTCGCTAGGAGGGTGGTGAAGCACTGGAATGGGTTACCTAGGGAGGTGGTGGAATCTCCATCCTTAGAGGTGTTTAAGGCCCGGCTTGACAAAGCCCTGGCTGGGATGATTTAGTTGGGGTTGGTCCTGCTTTGAGCAGGGGGTTGGACTAGATGACCTCTTGAGGTCTCTTCCAACCCTAATCTTCTATGATTCTATGATTCTTTGATTCCCTACCTTCCCAGTTGGGTCATGCCCATAGTCCAGACCCTCACCTCATAGACTTTAAGGTCAGAAGGGACCAGGGTGATCATCTAGTCTGAGCTCCTGAGGTCACAGAACCTCACCCACCCACTCCTGAAATAGATCCCAATCTCTGGCTGAGTTTCTGAAGTCCTCAAATTGTGGTTTAAAGACTTCCAGTTACAGAGAATTCGCCATTTACACTAGTTTAAACCTGCAAGTTCTCCATGCTCCATGCTGCAGAGGAAGACAAAAAAACCCCAGGGTCTCTGCCAATCTGATCCAAAGGAAAATTCCTTCCTGACTCCAAATATGGTGATCGGTTAGACCCTGAGCATGTGGGCAAGATCCACCTGGCAGATACCTGGGAAAGAATTCTTTCTAGTAACTCAGAGCCTTCCATATCTAGTGTCCCGTCTCTGGCCATTGGGGATTTTTGCTACTGGCATTCGCTGATGGGCCACATGCCACTGTAGTCATATCATTCCATCCCTTCAATAAATTTATCAAGCTCAGTCTTGAAGCCAGTTAGGTTTTTTGCCCCCACTACTTCCGTTGAAGGCTATTCCAGAACTTCATTCCTCTGATGGTTAGAAACCTTCACCTAATTTCAAGCCTAAACTTGTTGATGGCCAGATTATATCCATTTGTTCCCGTGTCCACATTGGCAATTAACTTAAATAACTCCTCTCCCTCCCTGGTATATATCCCTCTGATGTATTTATAGAGAGTAATTATATCTCCCCTCAGCCTTCTTTTGGTTAGGCTAAACAAGCCAAGTTCTTTGAGTCTCCTCTCACAAGGCAGGTTTTCCATTCCTCGCATCATCCTAGTAGCCCTTCTCTGCACTTGTTCCAGTTTAAATTCATCTTTCTTAAATGTGGGAGACCAGAATTTCACACAGTATTCCAGATGAGGTCTCGCCAGTGCCTTGTATAATGGTACTAACACTTCCCTGTCTCTACTGGAAATACCTCTCCTGATGCATCCTAGGACTGCATTAGCTTTTTTCACAGCCACATCACATTGACGGCTCATAGTCATACTGTGATCAACAAATACACCCAGGTCTTTCTCCTCCTTTGTCACTTCCAACTGATAAGGCCCTGTTTATGGCAAAAATTCTTGTTGTTAATCCCTGTGAATGGGGTGCCTGGATGAACCACACTGAGAATGCCACGCTCAGGGCAGATTGCAAGGAATAGGGCAATCTCCAAAACTGGTGGTTTATTCTATAATTATATTAATGACACCAGTAACAAAACAGCTTTTGCAGTACCACACTGGTTAACAAGGAACCAAATACAGTCCCCTTTAGGCATTCCAGCCCTTGGTTCCCATCTAGACAACCAAGCCTAATATAGCAAGGGGTTACTGAAAACCTGATTTACCATATGTTAGGTTCACCAATCCCAAAGGACGAGACATTTTTCCCCAGGTCATTATGAAGCTCAGATCTTACCCAATAATCACACCAGTGCCAATCCTTTAGTAACTAAAATCAAAGGAAAAAAGAAGAGGAGAGTTTCAAATGGTTAAAAGATCAATATACATACAAGTGACTTCCAGCATCCATAGTTCAGGAAACACGGTAGTGATGGAATAAACTGCTGGCTTGTAAAAGTCTCTTTGGAATCATCCAAACAGGTCAGAATCCAAACGCAGCTTAGATGCAAAATATGTTAGAGTCTTTCCATGCATTTTCCAGGGTATTCCAGATAATTATTTGGAAGATCTCTGTCTTATGACTTATACTTTCCCTGTTCAAAGTTTAAGCAGACTAGAGATGCTAGATCAGGCCCATAGTTTCACTTTTGTACAGGCCCTCTCAGAGGTCCAGAGAGGCCCGAGCCACTTCCAGCTTTTGAGGTCCCTAGCCATAACAAAAATAAAAAATGACAACACATGAAAACAAAATAAGGCACCAAAAAAAAGAGCGAGACATAATTTGAATATTTTTGTATTTAACAAACGCTTTTCTAGCCTTTTTCTGTGCAAATGCACTAATTATTGAGAAACAATCTAGCTTTCATGCAATGTCACAGTTGATATTAAGCATGGCGAGCCCATTCAAATCCTTTTGTTCCATAGTTGAACGGTGACAGTTCTTTACCTGCTTTCAACACGTTGAAGGTGTGTTCACCTGAAGCCACTGATTGCAGGCAAACTGACAAAAATACACAACATGTAGCCAACCATATTTGAAATGTTCTGCTGTAAATAAGTAGCATATCCACAGTTTAAAATGTTCTAGTGTTAATAAGTAGCCTTTACAACTTGAAATGTTCTGCTGTAAATAAGTAGCTTATCCACACTTGAAATGCTCTACTGTAAATATGTAGCCTATCCACACTTGAAATATTCTGCTGTAAATAAATAGCTTATCTACACTTGAAATCGTCTACTGTAAACATGTACACAAATGGTAAATGGTACACAAATGCTGAAAAGACTTAAAACGAAGGAATACTAATTAAGAACACAAAATGAAACAGTCAAACAGGTTATTATCCTTATCACTGAATCAAAACTCAAGCACGCAAGATATAATATAACAGGCTGAGCTGAAGACAAAGGGATGACATATATATAGTAAACACAGACACAGATACAGACAGAGGGATAATGTTGAAAAATTTCAAACGTGTCCTCACGAAACTCACTGTACAAATTTTCACCTTGAATCTGGGCCTATAGATACGACAGCCTATGATGATGGCCAAGCTAGGGCTCAACCAACCAGTCAACTCTTTTAGCTGCCATCTGAAGGTAATAATGAGGAATTCTCACACATAAATAATTCCTTAATCAACTAGGTGTAAAACTATAAAGACACTAAAATGTAACAGTTCTCTACCTTTCTACATGCACTGGATCCAGCACCAGCCACTAGTAGTGGTTTGTTTATATAATCAGCTGATCTGAGAGAACACATTCATCACTGTCTAATCTTGTGCCATCAGAACTGATATATTTTTATTAATATTTATGAACATTTTTAACTCTTTCAATATGACAAAATCTATATCAGTTAACAAAAAAAGTACGTCTTTTACCAAATCACAGCTCTTCTTTGCTTAAATTTACAGCTCTAAGCTGAGAGAGTGTGTCATATTTTGGTCCGATAGGGATGCGCATAAAAACAAAACTTATCAAATGCCAAAAAATTAACAAAGGTCTAAATTTGAGGCCCCCTTTGAGCTTGAGGCCCAGGCCAAATGGCCTTCCTGCCCCCCTCCCCCTTATTGGCCCTGCTTTTGTAGCTGAAGCGGGCTATTAAGTGTTTTGAGCACAGCATGTGATTGAGGATTCTTCTTTGCTGAGCACACACTGTCTCATCACTTTGAAGTTAACATCCTATTTACTATGCATACACAGGTAATCCAGTTACACTGATTAACATAAGGCAATTAACTGGTCCTCCATTATAACAAAGATAGTTAAGCTGAAGACAACGTAGATAATGTTATTAGTTTCCTTCAGTATCTTACATCTTTGATCTTAAGGTTAACTGTACACAGTCCTGTACATAATTAAGACATGAAAGGGAATTAGCAACTACAAGCTAATTTGGTTACATTGTTAAACTTCTAACAAGGATATAGGTAAACACAGACAAATATGCTTAGCATCTACCCTTGATTTCTATTACTACAAATGAATGAAGAACAGGAGTACTTGTGGCACCTTAGAGACCAACAAATTTATTAGAGCATAAGCTTTCGTGGGCTACAACCCACTTCTTCGGATGCATATAGAGTGAAACATATATGAGTTGATTGCTAGTTTAGTAAATCTCTTTGAAATTCACATACAAGTGGATTGTCTTGATACAATTTGAATGCCTCATGTTAAATTGTTATGTGTCATACACAGATTGGCTGGTCTGCCAGTGTCACAGTCCCTAAATGCATGACCTTGCACTTTGCCTCCAGAAGCTGAAAACTGGCTTCCTCCCTTCAGACTGCCTTGCCTTGCTTTGCCTTCTTTTTCTTTCTCCTTCTCCTGCTCCCACTGCCCACTTGACTGCAGAATCTGGGAGCTGCTGAGGCGTGGGGCATTCTTGGCCCAGTACTGCTCCTTCCCTTCCTTAGGCCAGGTGTACACTACAAACTTACATTGGTAAAACTATAAAAACAACAAGGAGCTTGCATCTGAAGAAGTGAGGTTTTTTACCTACGAAAGCTTATGCCCAAATAAATCTGTTAGTCTTTAAGGTGTCACCGGACTCCTTGTTGTTTTTGTGGATACAGACTAACAGCTACCCCCTGATAATTGGTAAAACTATGTTGCTCAGGTGTGTGAAAAATCCACATCCCTGAGCAATGTAGTTATACTGACCTAATCCCTGGTGTAGACAGCTCTATGTCAACGGTTGAGTTTCTCCCGTTGACATAGCTACCGCCTCTCATAGAGTGGATTAATTACACCGCCGGGTGAAGCTCTCCCATTGGTGTAATAGCGTCTTCACTAAAGTGCTACAACTGCAGCACTGCAAGTGCAGCGCTGTACGTGTAGACAAACTCTTAGTGTCCATGTGGGGTCCGTAAACCTCATCACAGGGAGTTTTGCCATTTACTTCTGTGGAACTAGGATTTCAATTTACTTCAGTGGAATTACTCCCAGTTCACACTGACATAAGACTAGAATCAGGGCATGTCACTGGTAGGGGCAATTTACCCCCAGGCATCATTAGCTCTGCAACAAATACTTGTTTCTCAGACTATTTAATAAAGCAGCAGAGATCTACATGCTGTTTTTGAAACTTTTTTTCTCTTGAATATTTTAAGCTTTATAGTTTTTGTTTCTTTTTACTGTGGCAATATGGTTCCTGGCACCTGATAATGGAGTTTAACTTATGAACCTGAAACACACCAAGACACAAGCCAGATGGACTTTCACCTCCTTGGTGCAGATATCCAAGAGAGGACTGTTCCCATATTATTTCATTCTAAGCTAGTTATGGTTTCCTTCTAAATCCCTATGCCAATGCATATGTCACACTGTTGAGTCTGAACTTTTGATGAGCTTAAACTTAACCCAGACTTGAT
>NW_020664393.1:18335529-18393497 GCF_002925995.2 Terrapene triunguis
ACTCGGGTGCTGGAGAGGTGAGTAAGGACTTGCTTTTTACCTAACAACACCTGTAAAGATACAGTGGTCACCTCTTTAAAAAGTTCCAGTTTTGCCTTTCATAATACATACCATTCAATATTTTCAGTGCCCCTCTATATATTTATCACAGGATATACCTGGGATGTTATGAATGGAATATCATTTAATTATCTAAGGCTTTCACTAAGGCAAGTGTCAAGGAGTATAGTGGAGCCATGAGCAGCTGGGGTATTTGGTGTTTCATTAGCAATAAGTGATGCAGCAGGCAGGCAGCAATGCAGGAAAGAGAGCTTTACTGAGCATGAATAGTGACCAGTGAGACTTGATGAGAGGAGGCCCACATTTCTCTGGTAGCAGCCTGCCCACCTTGCATTCCTGAACTCCAGGTTTCACATCAAGCCAGGTCCCCACTCAATCCTGATCCTCTCTCTCCAGTCCCACTCCTCACACTTTAGTTGGGAGACCTAGGAGAGATTGCGGAACAGGGAGGTGTTGGGGCCTCAGAGGTCCTGGAGATTGGAGCAGTTGCAGCCAAGAGTGGCAGGGAGGAAAGTGAGCAATAATGGTGATAGCATCTATAGAGGTCTATAGAGCTATTCCAGATTGTTGCATCAGTACATGTGTATTTATTTGTAGTTACATTATTGACCCAACAGAGCTTTTCTGATCCCTAATCTAAATATGCTATTATTTGGGACATGTACTACATATATGAAATGTGTAGCAAAACAAAGCAAGTTTCCACAATTCAATATATCAATTTTTTTTAAATTACTGCAAAATTATATTATAATGTCTTGCCAAATATTACTGTCATAATTGATGCCATGTGTGAGTTGTACAAATACTAAAATCCATCTGAAACTGACAAGCTTATATTATAATTGAAACAACAATTTGGGGGACATTTGGGGGAAAAGAAACTGAATTCTTTCAGCTCTACCACCTAGACCAAATTTTTATAGCTGTTTTATGAAAACCCTGTAAATAGATTTCATAACCAAAACTGCTGAGATAACCTGAACTATGGATCTGATCCTTCAGGCCTACCTCTTCTGAATAGCCCCACTGACCAAAGTAGAACTGTTCTACCCACATGGGCAAAGACTACAAGATCAGCTCCTATAATGATGAAAACATATTGCTTTTAGTCACGATTGCAGGTTCTGAAAGACACCCATGTTCCCTGCATCTGTGTCTCGAAAAAAAACAAAACCTCTTTTTCAATTGATTTGCCCTTTGTCACTGTCACAGATATGTTTTCCTTCTTTTGACAGGTAGTTGTAATTCTATTAGCAGCCCATCGACTTGCCTGTGAAATCGATCTGTGTTGGGCTAGCTGGGTCTTCTTAAAGTGGCTGATTTATTGCTTCTGTGTGTTAAAAAAGAAGAAGAAGAAAAAGAAGCCCTTCTGCCTCCACGGTGAACAAAGTACCTAAATAGTGTTTGAAAATGAATAATTTTTAGCCTCGCTGCTGGTTGTCTCAGTAGCAGATGAGCTGTGACCTTTCGTTGGCAGTTTTGCTGAGAAGCCTGCTGATACTGGCATGTATAAATGATTGTCAATTTCCCTTATTAATTTACCTTGCTGTCTCGTGTATAAACTAGAAGATCTCATTCACCCGAAATGTCCTCAGCATCAATCCATCGTGTTTGCCTAATTTTGCAATTTTGTACCGTGCTGAATGTGGAGAACTGCAGGAAATATATGCAATGCCAGTTCTTTCATGCATATTGAAAAAGGGAGTATGCGGGTGAATTTACAGTCGACAACACTTTAGTTGAGGTCAGAGAAAGAAGTTATCATAATACTTGGTGTACTGAGTGCCATCAGAAGAAGTTTAAAGAATCACCATGGTATAAAAGCTGTCCCAGAACTTAAAATGGTATTTGTCTGGATAGCATTAATTAATTATCTTTTTTTTTAAATGAGGAAAATAAGTCAGCTTTTCCATTGGACAGCAAACAAATTAATATTGCTGCAGTTTGTTGTGTTGTATTTATTGACAAACATGAATTTTAGTACAAAAATATGAAGTGTCATTTTTTAATCTCATGGGTTCTTTTAGCCAGGAGGCTATTCTTGGCAATACTTTCTGATAGACTCTAGAATCAAAGAGGAGATTTACTCTTTGCAAAATATAGCATGCATCCTTATTATACACTCATTCTCATAGGGTTAAATTCCTTTCAACTGCTATTGATTTTGTTGGTTCATTCACATTATGCACCAGAAATGGTTCACTGTCTTTCTTCCTGACAAGGTAGGAATATTGCCTATTTTGTGTTTCATATGGGCCTCTCCAGAATGGCTGGAGTTTTTGGTTATGCCCTGGATGTTTGTGCCAGTTACAGATCCAGTTTCTCTTACAATTTTGAAAAGATGCACAATGTTCTTTTCCCACACAAGGGTGCAGTCTGTTAGATGTCAAACACATTCTCTGTGATGGGAAAGTATCATCAACTGTCAGTGCAGAAGTTGACCTTTGAGTGTGACGTTGCAGAACTGGGAAAGGTAGCCTACAGGTGAGTTGAGTTCACTGGTAACCTAATATAAGTTTGTGTGGAGAAAACATTGTTCAAGCGGTTTTCTAATGATTCTAAAAAGGAAGTCTAATGCGTGATTACATTGGGTGATCTTTGAACAATCACATTACCTGCAGCCTATGCCACGCTGGTCTGCACTTTAGTTACACATAATTTGCAGCAGACTTCCTGAAGAAAACAAGGCTCAAATTATGTGCCTTGGTCACTGCAGGTACAGCTAGGTAGACCAGTGGTTCTCAAAGCCGGTCCGCCGCTTGTTCAGGGAAAGCCCCTGGTGGGCTGGGCCCAGGGCCGTAGCAACAAAGAATGTGGTCCCCTCCGAACGGTGGCCCCCTCCGAACATATGTCCGGGCGGGGCCCCTTACAATGCAGAAACTGGAATGAGGTATTTATTTTGCTACTTTTAGGGGCCCCCTTCCTTGCGGGGCCCCCTCTGGTCAGAGGGTACGGAGGGCGCTCGCTACGCCTCTGGCTGGGCTGGTTTGTTTACCAGCCGCATCCGCAGGTTCGGACGATCGCGGTTCCCATTGGCCATGGTTCACCGCTCCAGGCCAATGGGGGCTCCGGGAAGCAGCGCAGGCTGAGGGATGTGCTGGCTGCCCTTCCCGCAGCCCCCATTGTCCTGGAGCGGTGAATCGTGGCCAGTGGGAACCACGATCACCCGAACCTGCGGACGTGGCAGGTAAACAAACCAGCCCAGACTGCCAGGGGCTTTCCCTGAACAAGCAGTGGACCAGCTTTGAGAACCACTGAGATAGACCACATATCAGTGCTAAGGGCCAGATCCTTGACTTTGATACAGTCCTTTGTGCTGCTTCAGCAGCTCAAAGGGTCAATGAAGCCAGTTTAAGGGACTACTCAGATCACATAGAGCCAATGTAGGGTCAAAGGGGATATGGCCAGGAAAGGGGGTACAGCTGGATTACTGCTGCGATTCCAAACTGATGGAACAGCCTCTTGGGGTTGTGGGCAGCTGGGCAGAACTTAGGCTATTCCAGGCATTGAACAGGCTTCTGCACCAGCCCCAGAATTGGGGTGCGGGAGACATCAGAGTGGACTAAAGCCATCTTTGCTGCAACTCAGGTCTTTGTGCTGAGCTCAGATTAGCTAAGCCTAAGAATTGGGCTCTAAGTGTTTCAAGAATGCTCTTTCAATTTCAGTTCTTTGCTGGGAACCAGTACAGCAAAAATATGCTTGAAAAAATAGTCTTTAATCACTAACAAATACTTAATGTTCAAAGACGTTTCTAACGAGAGCCCTTCTAGATCAGCTTGGACACATTCCCATGGTTTTGCTGTTAACAGCATTTACAATGTAGCACTATGCACACTATCATATGGTGCCTTATGTTCCTGGCAGCAGAAGCAGGAAGAAACCAATTACCGACATCTTCTTAGAAATTATATTTATTTAGTGGTTTTAATTTTTTCTCATTTCCCAAATGACTTACTATAGGACTGCCATGCAATAACAATAATAATGTTCTATCTATTTATTTATTTATTTATTTATCTATTTGGTTGGTTGGTTTGGGATTTTGTTGTGCTAGATCCTGAACGTTACAATAAAACACACTCTGTGCTGTTAGGAGCATAGAGTCTAATTTAAAGTAAGATGTGATTTTTCCAGTGCTACTACTGTACCAGACTCCTTGAAGCTCATTATTCCCCAGCTAAGGCTCTCAAAACCAGCTAACAGTGCACTGAGCCAATTTAAATACATGTTCCTATCACTGTCGCCCTTATCTTCCTTCTCCCATTCCCCCCATTTTAAAAAGACATGATTAAGGAATTCTGATTTGTCCCTCTCAAAGGCTAGAATATCCTTTACAGAAACTCCTTGTTTATGGGCTGAAATAACTCCTTGTTTCTGGAAAACACCTTTAGATTTTACAGTAAAGTCCACAACCACAAAGGAAATAACTGAGTTCCAAAGAAGACTGTGTTAAATCTCCAGGTCTTTTTCTATGACAATATGGCCTAATAGTGGTTTCCAAACTTTATTGGTTCATGTACCATTTTCTTTAAAAAGTGTTGTGAAGTGAAATGATGGGCTATCAAGCTCCTGTACCACAGTTTGGGAAGCCCTAAGAACTTGCTTCAGTGCAGGCAAAATGATACTTACTACTAGCCAGTTCAAAGCCATTTTTCCTGAACATTGTAATAATCCTTTCCAAACACACCATTGCTCTGGCCAATCTTTATGGGTGCAAATTAAATCATCCAGGTTAGCAATCTTATCCTCTACCTGCAACATTTGAGTAAGGGCATTCAGTGCTCTGAAAGGTATAGAGTGCATTGTTGAATCCAAATGGGATACCTCAGCTCTATATCACCCAGTGAGTCTCAGCACGGCACAGTAGGGCAGTTTTACGGTCTGTAGCGGGGCACTTACCCCGCTCCTGGGATAAAAGGAGTGAGAGCAGCTGAGGGAGGCTGGCTGAGTAGCTCCCAGCTCAATCAGGGCACAGCTGGCCCTGATAAGAGGGCTGTGAGTAAGGAGCCATGAGAGTCTCACGCCAGCCCTGGAGTGAGAAGCACCTAGCTGCCTAGGAGAGACAGGATACCTTTGACAGAGCAGTGCTGGGGAAGGGGCAGGCTGAGCTGGGGAGTTCAGGCCTGGCTACCTCCCAGGCTGAGGCCTGGCAGGAAGGCCTAAGGAGGTACTGGGGCTTCAGGGAGACAGCTGGGCTAGAAAGGCAGCAGGTCCAACCCCCTTGCCAATGATGAGTGGCCATTACAGACTGCAGTTTGCCCCAGAATAAGGGGGCTAGATGACGACTGGCAGTAGCCACTGAGGCAAGGTGGGCATAGGGGGAGGGTTCCCCTGGCAGGGGAGACCCAGAATGTGGGGACACTGCTGTGGGGCAGCACCCCAAAGTAAGGGGCACCAGGGTCTGGGAGGGACACGGGGCCAGAGGTGGTGGAGGTTGACGAGGAAGCAGGTACCAGTAAGGGGATACTGGCCAGCAGGAGGCGCTTTGAGCCTGGACTGAGCTAATTCCCAGACTGACCAACAGAAGGCACCGCGCCGGTGAGTTGTTGGCTTGCTACATAGTCCCTTTGCAACAGAGGTGCAGGGGTTAGGATCTGACTGGATTGTATTCAGTCTCCAAGAAAATTCTTGAAAATTATCACAGAACACTTAGCCCAAGAGAAAAGATCTATAGAGATTACCAACCTTTGAAGAAATTTCTTTCCTAATATAAATCAAAGTAGTACTTAAACAATAACCTGCAACAGTGGTTTTCAACCTTTTTTCATTTGCGGACCCCTAAAAAATGTCAAATGGAGGTACGGACCCCTTTGGAAATCTTGGACATAATCTACGGACCCTCAGGTGTCTGCGGACCACAGGTTGAAAACCACTGATTTATAAGAAATCAGTTCAAACCACTAATTAAAATGTTTGTTAATCCTCCTTCTTTAATAGACATGTTCATCACAGGAATGACAAAATTTCACTGATAGTATTTAATAGCAAGTTCATTATATATAGTCTATTAAATTTTTATTGCAGAAATATTACAGAAGCAACTTTGGAACCAGAGTGAAATTAAGAATTTGAGCCTTCCTTAATTGAGTTACTTAAATAAAATAAAAACTGCAATGGAAAACTGATTATTTATTAATAGTTAAAGGCTGGTTTCCACAAATCAAAATGGAGAAACAGGCCTGTGAGGCTTAACATGTAAAATAGATGTATGCAATAGGGTTCTCGTCTGGAAAAAAAAATAACAAGCTCGTATATGTCTGTTAATGCTTAATTATGTGTCATCATGGCTACATAACTTTGAGACCCTAAATTGTTACTTTATGACATACACCTGGCATAACTTGTAAAATGCATGGCTCCATGTTTAAACTGTTAAACCCCTATTTAGTAAATCTCTTTTTCCTCAATGACATATACTTATCCTGACTGAAGTTGGGAAAGTGAGGCAGTAAATTTTTTAACAAGTTGTGTTAGGGTTGGTTTTTTTTTCTCTTTTCCTGTTAACAGAAAATCCATGTCAGCACAGACCTTCTTGAAGTCTACCCATTTTGTTTGATTTCTTGATGTTTGGGTCTATTGTATATTCACAGAACCTGTTTGTCTTCTCAGTTGCATAGTTTTACAACAGTGGAGTTACTTCTGATTTACAACAGTGATAGTGGGCAGAGAATAAGAACCTAAAGTGCTTAGGTCTTGAGTAGTAGTGTACTTGAGAGGGATGTTCCCAAAAGCTCCGCTTATTAACAGAAATGGCCAGATTCTGATCTGGCTTACAACAGTGAAAAAAATCAGCAGTAACTCTATTGAAGTCATGGAGTTATACCAGTTTTAAAAAAGGTTTAAGTCAGAGCAGTATCTAGCTCAAAATATTTAAGAGATTATCAGTTGGACACTTTGGATCTGATTCTCCACTCCATCACACTAGATTTACAATAGTGTAACTCCATTTACAGTAACATTTTCTCTGCCTTTTTCTCCCTGTTTCACAGTTCTGTTAGCATCCAGGGCTTGGATGTAAATCATCATTCAAATCATAACTGGAGTCCAATCATAACTGGAGTCCAATTCTTAGATCTGTTTTTATTAGTTTAATATCTGCCAGATATAAAACCCATACAAAGGTTACTACTGTAATATTAGTTGGCAAGCAAAGCAGCATACTTGGTGCATAAAAAGATCCTATGCAGTAAGTAAATATTTTCATTTAAATCATATTACCTGGCCCTATGATAGCTAAATTGCTACTCAATTTTATGTACAATAGATTCACCAAGAAAAATATTACCAAAGCACTTCTGCATTTCCATATAGCATGAACTTAGTAATATACAAACAATTTTTATCTAACAACCTACAGCCTGTGTAAGATTTGGTACATTGAAAAATGTAGTTCTTAATATTTAGATTAATTTTGAATAATTACATAAATCTGTTCCCTTCCTGAAAAAGAAATGACACAAACTCAATGATTTTTTTTGTCTTTGTATTTGTTAAGAAGAATATTATCAATGTCCCCCTGAGGATATTTGTGTAGGTTCTACTGCAGATTGTTAAAACAATGGTGAGCAAGTGTTTGAATAAGATCAAGGAAGACAAAGCACTAGGTAGCAATATGTTTCACACAAAGTTGATAAATGCAATTAGGGATCAAACAGATGAACAATTACTTTGAGGAAGTCTTGATACTGGAGAAGTACAACATCAGGTGATTAGAAAACAGAGAATATATTATCATCTCTTTGTAGCACCTAGGAAACACAGTCTGGTTCAACAACTCAGCATACTAGGCATTATACATAGGCACAGTAACAGACATTCCACGCCCCAAAGTACTTACGGTCTAAGTAGACAAACAGGAAATAGGAAGCACTTGCCCACATTGAAGAATGATGAAACTGCACTACCCCTGCAAAGACTCTGGGAGACATGGTTAGAGGAGCTAAGGTTAAGCATCTGCTGGCACTGCTGATAGTGATATGAGTGTGCACCTGGCCTGGAGGAGCTGAGTTAATTGAGAAATGTCCCTCTGGGAGAGAGGTGGGACAATGGAGACCCAATACTTCGATTAAAATACAGGGGTTCATAGGTGCAAAAAACCCCCAACAACTATGAGTTTGCAAGAGCCTTAGAGTATGTCTACACAGTGAAGAAAAATCTGCAGCTGGCCTGTGCAGGGCTGTTTTATTGCTGTGTAAAATTCCAGGCTCGGGCTGGAGTCAAATTCTGGGACACTCTCATCTCACAGGGCCCTAGAGCCCAGGCTCCCGCCCAACCCCAGAAGTCTACACAGCAATGAAACAGCCCTACAGCCTGAGCCCCACGAGCCCGAGTCAGCTGGCACAGGCCAGCCCTGTCTAGTTGCTGTGTAGACATATTCTTGGTATCGCTACGAATTATGACAATATTAGGGAATTTATGCTACTAATTGCCACAATTTCTTATGTAATTGATTTTCTCAAAGAAAAATATTCCCAAAGCAGTTCTGCTGCTTTTGTAAGATGTTGAGCACCTCAGGTGAGTTGCTCACTGCCTGGACCTCCCATTGACTTCAATAAATGCTCCGCTTTAACCAGGATCAAGACCCACAGGATGTGTTTTTGTTTGTTTTTCCCCTCATAATCCTCAAAAGCTGAAGCTTTTGTAGCAAAGAATTAACCTGAACTTGATAACTTAACCTCTGACTTTGTCTCTCAGAACTTAAAGGAAAAAGGAATGGGATGATAAAACCTGTGCTGATTAGCTGAACAATTCAAACTTCGTTATTGTTTCCATTATATCGCTAATGGTTTCTTGTGAACAGACTTGATTTTTTCTCTGTTTGTATTATAGCCAATTTGCAGTATAAGATTGGTATTGTTTATCGAATGCTACACCCTGCTGCAAAGTTAAAAGCCTGGCATGCCTGTAATAATTTAATTAAGCTACTTTGAACACAAGGATGTATGGATGCTGTAAATGAGATTTAGCAGGTATTAGTAGCCTAGAGAATGGTCAAATGAGTGTTCCTGTTCCATGAAGCTGCCTTGTTCCCCTCGTGGTGGTTGAGTATATGTGTGGCCTGAGTCCTGCTAACAGTTATTTTTATATATGTGAGTACTCCAAATAAAGTCAATGGCACATCCCACATGTGTAAAATTAAGCATGGGCAAAAATGTTTTCATGATTGGGGCCTATTGAGCTACCTAGTTAGGATTTTATGCCATTGAGCCACCTGACTATGCCCTCCTGAAGCATGTATCTTTAATGGGCTCAGGAGCAATAGAAAGATTTTTCTGTGCTAAAGAAATAACTGAAAGTTCTCTCCAGTGATGGAGTAAACTTGATGTAAAGTTATTCCTTTTTCTTTTTCTCAAAATCTTTTTGTCCTAAGTGCCATACTCAATTTCTCTACTTTTCTTGTTAAGATTTTTTGTGGACAACTCTGTCCAATGTCCTGTTTTACCATTTGCTTTTTCCCTTGGCTGGTAATAGTATACACCATTTGATACAGTCGCAGGCCATAACTCACCTACCTGACCTTTTGAGGTGCTGTACACCTGCTAGAAAGTGAAGAGTGCCTTCAGCAGTCATTGATTTCACTCAGAGTTACAGGAATTCAACACCTTCCACCTTCATTAGGGGCTAGTGGGACTAATAATACCAGAGCTGTCAGCTACTCCATAGCCACTGTGAAGTGTGGCTGATGTACTGCTGTGGGCAGTACCACCAGCTGTCAGGAAGAGACCTTTGGGACATGTCTACAGAGCATCTGGGAGCAAGCATCCCAACCTGGTCCACAGACTTGTGCTCGCAGGGCTCATGTTAGCACTCTAAAAATAGCTGTGTCGGCATTGTGGCTGGGGCTGAAGCTCAGACTCTGAAGCTTAGGGGAGAGGATGGGCTTGAGAGCCCAACCTGCAACATCAAAGCACCAGCTACGCAGCTATTTTTGGAATGCTAGCATGAGCCCTGCTAGCATGAGTTTGTGGACCCAGGCTCAGAGACTCACTCCCAGGTGCAGTGTAGACATCCCCTTGGTGGAGCTGAAGCTTCTCCAGCTTCTGGAGGCTGCAGTACATCTAGTTGCCAGCAGGCTGTCTTGGCCCTGGAGCACAGGGAGGAGGCACAGGGTAGGACATACACAGGCTTTTGTGAGGCTGTTATGCATTAGCCCTACAATGGCAGAATACAGGGTACCTGGCGGCCACAATCCTTCTCTGCTGCTTCTGCTCCTTCTTCTCCACATCCAACAACAAAGAGGGGGAGGGGAATGCGACAGAATGCACCCCTGTATTCACACCCTGCACACTGCTGAAATAATCTTTGCGCAAAATATGCCTTGTGAGGTAAAATTTAAAAGCTAACAACTCACTGGCCAATCTTATCAGGGCCATCGTTATGTAGCAACATCGTAGGTGAAGATATAATAATATTCCCCTGCGTGATGTTATTAGCATATGTTCAAAACCCCACAACCCTGCCCAGGCAGGAGTCAGCAAACAGGCCTCTCCTGAACAAAGGAGTGTGGGCTTGCCTTAATCAGAAAGAAAAGGGGAAGGAAGGAAACAAAGAGAAACCTACATATGAGCATACACTGCTGAAAGAATCCACCAGGAAACCTCCTTCCACATCAGGCACACTGTGTCCTTATTCTCAACAGGAAAACCTTCTCGAAGGGGGAACTGAAAAAGGAGGGCAAACACCCCAAATTACTCTCTCACCCTATCCATCTCATTCTCACTCTGAGAAGATCAAATAAACAGCTATTGGACTCTGAGGGGAGGGGTCCTGACCTAAAAGTTTGGTCAGTAATGCTGTTGGGAACATGTGGGTAAGAGCTATGCCTTGAATTAAGTTTAGTTTGTCAAGTTTAGCATTAGAAAGCATTTTATCTTTATTTATCTTGTAACTATTTCTGACTGTATTGCCTATGCTTATTCTCACTTAAAATCTATTTCTTTGTAGTACATAAATTTGTTTTATCTAATTCATTGGGTTTAAATTAAAGAATCTGGGTAACCCCATTTAAGGTGGCAAACTTTTGTGTATTAGTCTGTTAAAGGAATAACAGACTATATATTTGGACTGTCCAGGACAGGGTTGGGCAGAACAAGACATACATTTCTGGAGGAAAATCTGGGGTGGGCGTGTATTGGGGTCACCCTGCAGTATAATCAAGGCTGGTGAGAGCCAGGGTGTGACTGGCAGGCTACGGTTACACAAACACATCTGGGAGTGAGCTGCATTCTGACAAGCTGTTTGTGAGGGGTCCAGGTTGGGAGCTATAACAGTAAGGCATTGCAAGGCACCCCAGGTTGCAGAGCAAGGGTGACAGCCCCCCACTGATCTGGATTGCACCTCAACATGTCACAGGGAGGTTCTAAACCTGGGGGTGTGTTTTATAAATATGAGTAGTTGTGGAGGAGGAGTATTTTGTGCCTTAAGGAGTCAGGTGGGAGAGGATCCAAAGCATGGTTCTGAGCTATGCTAAGGTTGAGGAAGAAGAAGAGGGATTCTCACTCTAGCTGCACGTGGTATGTGGGGGAGTGTTTCTGAGCAGAAGGGGGTTAGGTTGGACAGAGTTTAAGAGGGGGTTGATACATTTCTGCACTGGAAAGGAGATGGGTGTGGGCATCAGGTTTCAGTACAGAGTGGAATGGAGAGAATTGGTCAATGAAGGTGTAGATTAATTAGTGGTGGATATGTGTATTAGGAGGATGGTAGGGAGAGCTAGACTGAAAGTTAGGACTAATCAAAAAAGGTGAAGTGGTGATAGAGACACATACTGTCTTCTCTCACCCAGCCCTTTACTGTATAGTGTTCCAGTTTTTCATTTAGCAAATTTGATCTGCCTGCAGGGGAGGCAGGGCCGGCTCTAGGCACCAGCGTTCCAAGCATGTGCTTGGGGTGGCCCTTTTCAAAGGGCGGCATTCTGGCCTTTTTTTTTTTTTTTGCTTCGGCGGCAGCACTCTGGCTTTTTTTTTTTCTTTTTTCTTTTTGTTGCTTTGGGCGGCAAAAAACCTGGAGCCGGCCCTGAGGGCAGGATAGGAAGGAGGGAGAAAGGGAAAGGGAGCAGGCAGGGGCTTGCTACTTGCAACTCCACCAGTTATTTTGGACACCAACTGTCATTGCAGGAAGGGCTCAGCTCCTCACTGGTTAGGATCACAGACTTGGAGTTTCTTAACAAAACTGTTTTTCAGAAAACTAAAACAGAATGATGTTTGCCATGTGAAACCCCACTCATTTTTCAAATTGCCTTATTTCACATTAACTTTGTCTGATTACTCACAAACTTTCCTAATGAATTAACTTCTAGCAAAGCACAACACATATGACATTTCAGACAGGTTGATTTGTTTTGGGTTTGGTGAACGTACATGGGCGGGGTGGAGGCGAGGTCAGAATCAGGTTTGCAATAGAAAGCTAGTCACAACCTTAGCTATGGAGAAACTACCATCTTTCCATAATGTCCTGGTTTATTTCTGTGTAAACCTCAATGTCATAAATTAATAAGTCCTCATTAATGTTGCTGAAAGTGATGATAATCTTGTGCTGACATCACTGAAACTTATAATCAGGAGCTGTTAAAAAGTTGATGTTTCACCTGTAAAAGTTAAAAAATCTGAAAACATCAAGGTTAAAGTTAAAAAGTATATATTAGAAATAACAGCTGGCCCCAAATTGAAAACAAATGAACTCATGCCTAGGTCTCCGCTGCCATTTCTAAACCACGTGCACTCTGCTCTCATAGCTTATGACTCCAGTTGAGCTGTTCCAGTGAAATTAAGTCTTATATTCATTATGGAGCCATCAGTTGGCCTCTGTATAATTTGTATCAAATTTTAAGGGTAATAGATGTTTTCAGGATTATCTATTTACTGAAGCTGAAGGTGTATTTAACTACACTTGTGCTATTTTTACTAACTGTAAATCTAAGGCATGGCACTTACTTCATAATAACATGATTGCACATGTACGGGTTTTCAAACACAAATGCAGTCTGAATGCTGTGATTTATGCTAGTCTCCTTTGCTGCACAATACTCTATTTTATCAGTTCCAATTGAGCCTGCTGCACCCTTCCACAGAGATTTAAAATAAGAACTTTAAAAATGGGGAGAAATACGTTTTATACAAATTGTATCTGTAGTGCTTTTGTCTTTTTTTTCTTTTGCAATTGAAAAAAACTTTTGCAAAATCACATGGCAAATGAAAATGAGATAGTGTACTCTACTGCACATTTTTCTTTCCCTCTCCCACTTTTTTTTTAACTTTAATTTGACCGTATGTGTCCTTTAATGGTTGAAATGCAAGAACCATTATGCAAATAGCACTAAAATTAGAAACACCCCCATATACATTAGGATTAGTATTGTTTACAAAGTACATTTTCCTATGCAGTTTCATCCCTTTTTGTAGATTGCTTCTGATTGTTTAGCCAGAGCTGTGGGCTTTACCATCTCCCCATGAGGGCCTTATCCAGAGAATGCTCCATCTGCATGGAACTCTGATTGTTCTCAATGGAAGCTCAGGACTGGACAGTTTACCGGGCTGGGTGCTAAATAGCTTAGTTCTGCAAAGTACTGAGCACTCATGAATGATGCTGCCTGACTTCAACTAGTGGAAGCTGAGGACACTCAGCACTTTGCAGGAGTGAACAACACTTTGACTGATCCATAGGTGTGTGCGGAGTTTCTGAAACCTCATCAAAAGCCATTGTAACTAGGGAGTCGTACATTCTGTTGCTCCTGTAGCTCAAATTCATTGCATGTACCAAGGGCTTCTTGCATCCCTCCATCCCCACACAAGCTCCTTGTGTGCCATTCTTCCATCCCTCGCTATTGAAGTCAATGGAGCTATGGCAGCTTACACAAGCTGAGAATCTGCCCTGGGCTCTTGTCAAATTCTTCTAAGAGCCATAAAACAAATTAATCCCGGAACAAGCAAAAATCATTTTTTCATACTTAGATATATTACACAGGATTTTTTTAACTTAAAGCAAAAAAGGAGACAGAGAAAATAACTTATTTGATGACCCCATAAATATTACTTATATGGGGCCAGATCCTTCACTGGCGAGAAATAAGGAATGGTGAGAAGATGTTCACATATGCATGGGAACTATACAAACTCCCAGAGCAAGTGGAAGCCCTTCTCTTCACTCACTCCATGCTGGCTGCCTCAGGCGCAAGGCTAAAATAAAGTGGAACAGGCAGAGCACAGCTCTGGTCCCTCTGCTAAAGGCAGAGGGGAGCTTGCCCTCCTCTTCTGGGCTCAGTTAAATAGTGTTCTCTCCCCTTCCTCCTTGGCTGGTGTGGCGAGAGAGCCCCCTCCCTCCTGTTTCAACTGACATTAACCACGGCTCAGGTGTGTATGTACAGTTACAAAGATGCCGGAGTAATGTGCTCTGAACAAAATGGCTTCTGCATACCAGAGTTTCGGCTCTAGAATGACATGTAAGGTGATCCACACATGGACAGTACACTGTCTTGCCACACCTTGTCCTCTTTTCCTCATATCATGCTATAGTGCACTTGCGGTGCATAGGGAGCAGAGCAAGTATGTGCATGCCATACAGGAGGCAGACAGACATTTCCACACCTGCAGTGACTCCAGCTGTGATGTGCAAAACACCTTATGCTACTGCTTCTATTCCATGTAGGGCGATGCAGGGGCTACAGAAATTATTCTATGTTGTGTTTCTTTAACTTTTTTCACAATTGACAAAATTATTTAAAGAGACAAGACAGGTGAGGTAATATCTTTTATTGGACCAACTTCTGTTGGAGCGAGAGAGACACTTTCAACTTACACAGAGCTCTTCTTCAGGTCTGGTCCAATAAAAGATATTACCCCACGCACCTTGTCTCTCCAATATCCTGGGACCAACATGGCTACAACAACCATGCATACAAAAAATGTTAAGACATACATAAATGTACACAAATATTGTACTGTGACAATATTCTTCTACTTTTCCTCAGGGCCTCTATATCTCAGAGTTCAGATCTGGTAATGTATAATGCAATGCAGGTCTTGTGTTTCTTATGAAATACCAAAAAGAATAAACAAGTACATCTTACCCCTTTGTAACTCAATGACATGGGAATTATTGCTGTGTCTGGGATGTTACAACATATTCTCTCTCTTTGCAGATAACATTTCAAAGCATTTAGAGCTAGAAATGCTCCCCCTTTTTGCTGTTTAAGTACTGTATTATCTGCAAGCAAGAAGCCAAGAATTAGCCACTTTGGAGTATAAGGGATGCAGAGTAATGAAATTGCAACATTTTCACACAATAAACTGCATTCCATAGCCTGATGAAACTAAAATTCCCCCACAATAAGAAGATCATTGTGATATGAATTTATTCTTTGAAGATAGGGGCTAATTTAAGACTTTTCCAGTAGAATTTTTAGAGTAAAATGGATTTCCTGGCATCTTGTTAAACTTAAATATGAATACTATTCATATCTAATCAGCATAAATCATAATTAATACAATTCAGTCTTTGATTACTCTAAGAGTGTGTACACATCTCATATTTTCATCCTAAATAGAAGCTTATCACGTTTACTATTGTTTGCTGCTAGGAGACAAAGATATGACTGAAACACAAAAATAAAGCAGCAGCTTCCAGTGATAAAACCAATATTACAGTCAATATTTCACCTTCTGTGAAAAATGTTGATTGATTATAGAAAGATATCTTATCAGAGTGGAAAGCATAGGCATCTTGAACTACAGTGCCACAGGAGACGAACCAGTGCCAAAGCCATTCCTGGTGTAACTTCAGTTCACTTCAGTGGAGTTACAACATGGCTGAGATTAGCCCACTGACTGTAGACTTAAATATGAATCACACTATAATAGCTTGGTTGTTCAAATGATCTTTTAAAATAAAGTCCCTGCAGAGAAGAAGAAATTGTGCAAGCTATAGTCATAGAAAAATAATTGTTACATTTATGATTCTTTCAATTATGGGGACTATTGCTCAGCAACCTCTTCCCTTTCAAGAAGCATGATATGTTTTATAATAGGCTTTTGGATAAAACAACCATTATCAATAGTGCCAGCAATTTAATTGGATACCTTTGAAACTAAGGAGGCACTTTTATTTTGCTACCTTTGATTCACAGCTGTAGTTATGGAAAATAAGCCTTCTGTTTCTCCAGATTGTTTAATCCTCATTTACATTGCAGGGTTCAGTGGACCTGAAAGAAAAGCTTCTGCTAACACTGGTCTTTTCTATTTACACTCCTTCATTACAGTATTATTAAAAAGGGGGAAATCTTTTTAAAAGATGCTTAGCCTTTAACAAAAAAGGAAAACAGATTGTATATGTTCTGTACAGGCCAAACTACATTCAGTGTAAGAGCTGGGGTGGGCTTTAAGCCATTTTTGCAGCACCCCAAAGCTGGAGCCAATGAGTACTGACCCAGTCTCAAATGCAAACTATCTTACACTGGGTTGCCAAGACAACCAAGGAGCCATTCCAGCAGCCAGGGAACACTGAGGAGCAGGATCTTAACACCAGATCTCACCTTCTTCTCCTAGGGTACAGAGAGGTCTTGCTTGCAGTGAAAGTGGTGGTCTTTGCTGTGTAGGAAGAGCAATATTTTGGACTTCTTCATAGGCAGTTCATAAACTTTGCATGAAGTGGAGTTCTGAACTGCAGAGGCTAGGGAAATGCTACCTAAATGGAGCTACTATCAGGTGGGTGCATAACTAGTTGGAAAACCGTTCCCAGAGAGTAGTTATCAGTGGTTCACAGTCATGCTGGAAGGGCATAACAAGTGGGGTCCCACAGGGATCAGTTCTGGGTCCAGTTCTGTTCAATATCTTCACCAATTATTTAGATAGTGGCACAGAGAGTACACTTATAAAGTTTGCGGATGATACCAATCTGGGAGTCCTTGCAAGCGCTTTGGAGAATAGGATTAAAATTCAAAATAATCTGGACAAACCAGAGAAATGGTCTGAAGTAAATACGATGAAATTCAATAAGGACAAATGCAAAGTACTCCACTTAGGAAGGAACAATCAGTTGCACACATACAAAATGGGAAATGACTACCTAGGAAGGAGTACTGCAGAAAGGGATCTGGGGGTCACAGTGGACCACAAGCTAAATATGAGTCAACCGTGTAACACGGTTGCAAAAAAAAGCAAACATCATTCTGGGATGTATTAACAGGAGTATTGTAAGCAAGACACAAGAAGTAATTCTTCCGCTCTACTCCGAGCTGATTAGGCCTCAACTGGAGTATTGTGTCCAGTTCTGAGCACCACATGTCAAGAAAGATGTGAACAAATTGAAGAGAGTCCAGAGAAGAGCAACAAAAGTGATTAAAGGTCTAGAAAACATGACCTATAAGGGAAGATTGAAAAAATTGGGTTTGTTTAGTCTGGAAAAGAAAAGACTGAGAGGGGCCATGATAACAGTTTTCAAGTACATAAAAGGTTGTTACAAGGAGGAGGGAGAAAATTTGTTCTTTTTAACCTCTGAGAATAGGACAAGAAGCAATGGGCTTAAATTGCAGCAAGGGAAGTTTAGGTTGGACATTAGGAAAAACTTCCTGTCAGGGTGGTTAAGCACTGGAATAAATTGCCTAGGGAGGTTGTAGAATCTCCATCATTGGAGACTTTTAAGAGCAGATTAGACAAACATCTGTCAGAAATGGTCTAGATAATACTTAGTCCTGCCATGAGTGCAGAGGACTGGACTAGATGACCTCTCGAGGTCCCTTCCAGTCTTAATAAAACAAATAATCAAACCCACAAGAAAATAAGAAACCCATAAGAAAGATATATAGGCAAGAATCAGGCTAGCCCTATAGGCTACAGAACTGTTCAGAAAGCTGCAAGCAGGGACATTCTTTCCCAACCACCAGATTACCATAGGTGATGTTGAAATGCCAATAGAGACTCTGGGGTACCCAGCCTATCCCTTGCTCCCCTGGCTCATGAAATCATACATTGGCCACCCTGACACTACCAAGGAAAGATTCATCTACCAGTTAAGCAGGTGCAGAATGATAGCTGAATGTGCTTTTGGTAGATTGAAGGGACGCCAGGGCTCGCTTAGAGTTGCTGGAGCCCGGGTCAAAGCCCAAGCCTGAGGGCTTCAGCCCTGGGCAGCAGGACTCAGGTTACAGGCCCCCTGCTTGAGGATGAAGCTCTTGGGCTTCAGCTTTGGCCCCCCCGGCCTGGGGAGGTGGGGCTTGGGTGGGCTCAGGCTAGGGTTGCCAACTTTATACTCACACAAAACTGAACACCCTTGATCTGCCTCTGCCCCGCCCCTACTCTGAAGCCCTGCCCCTCCTCCAAGGCTCCGCCCCCCACTCACTCCATCCCTCCTCTCTCTGTTCCTCGCTCTCCCCACTCTCATTCACTTGCTCATTTTCACCAGGCTGGCTCAGGGGGTTGGGATGTGAGAGGGGGTGCAGGCTCCAGGGTGGGGCCGGGGATGAGGGGTTTGGGGTGTAGGAGTGTGCTCTGGGCTGGGACTCAGGGGTTTGGAGGGCAGGAGGGGGATCAGGGCTGGGGCAGAGAGTTGGGGCGTGGGAGAGGATGCAGTCTCCAGGCAGTGCTTACCTCAAGCAGCTCCCGGAAGCAGCGGCAATGGGAGCTGCAGAGCTGGTGCTTGGGGCGGGGGCAGCGTACAGAGACCCTTAGCTGCCCCTATGCATAGGAGCTGCTGTTTCTGGGAGCCTCATGGACCCAAGGCAGGCAAGGAGCCTGCCTTAGCCCCACTGCACCACTGACCGCACTTTTAACGGCCTGGTCAGCAGTGCTGATTGGAGCCACCAGGGTCCCTTTTCGACGGGGCGTTACGGTCAAAAAACGGACACCTGGCAACCCTAGCTCAGGCTTCGGTCCCTCCTCCTGGGGTCCTGTAGTAATTTTTGTTGTCAGAAGGGGGTCACTGTGCAATGAAGTTTGAGAACCCCTGGTCTAGATAATATTTAGTCCTGCCATGAGTGCAGGGGATTGGACTAGAAGACCTCTCGAGGTCCCTTCCAGTCCTATGATTCTATGAATTATACAGTGTGCCAGTGTCCCCCTACCCAGCTTTGTAAATTGTGCAGTCTGTTAGCACAATCTTAAAGGCTGGGTTCAGGACAGCTAAAAAATTGAGCCACAATGTACAGCCTAGCCAGGTGAAGTTACACATTGATTCATAGATTTTAAGGCCTCAAGGATATGATCATCAAGTCTGACCTTTTTCATAACACAGGCTATAGAATTTCACAAAGTGATTCCTGCATCAAGCTCATGACTTCTGATAGTTATTTTATTTATAGTTTAGAAAGATATACAGTCTTTATTTATAGACTTCAAGGGATAGAGAAGCTACCACATGCCTAGATAAATTGTTCCAATGGTAAATTAATCTCAGTGTTAAGAATTTGCTCCTTACTTCTAGTCTAGATTTTGTCTAGCTTCAGCTTCCAACCATTGGCTCTAATAATGCATTTTTCTGCTAGATTAAAGAGCTGTCTACCATCAGAAATTTCCTCCCCATGTAGGTACATGTAGACCATGATCAAGTCACCTCTTAAAGTTTTCTTGGATAAATGAAATAAATTGAGCTTAAGTCTCTCACTATAAGGCATGATTTTCAGTCCTAGAATCATTCTAGGAGCTCTTTTCTGTATTCTTTCCAATTTTTCAATATCCTTTTTGAACTATGAACATCAGAAATGAACACAGTATTCCAGTAATGATCTGACACCATATTCAGCGATAATACCACCTACTTGATATTCCTTTGCTAAAACACCCAGGATTTCATTAGCCCTCTGACCTACAGCATGACACTGGGAACTCATGTTCAATTGCTTATCTCCTGTGACCCCTAAATCTTTTTCAGTATCACTGCATTGCAATATACCATCTTCCATCATAATGATCACTACTGGCTCAATTTTGTGATCCTTGTTCATAGTGAGCAACCCATTGGTGCACAAAAAGTTCCGTAATACAGTACTACAGAATGAGAGAGGCAGTGTTTCTAAATGGATAGAGCAACAGACAGGGACATAGAAGACCTGAGTTCTGTTCCCAGCTCTGGCCTGCTAGGTGACCTTAGGCAAGTCACTTCACCCCTCTGTGCCTCAGTTTCTCCATCTGTAAAACGGAGATAATGGTACTGACCTCCTTTGTAAAGCACTTTGAGATCTAGTGATGAAAAGTGTTATATAAGAGCTAGGTATTACTATTCAATGGGCCAGATTATCAGCTGGTGTAAATGGGCATATCTCTGTTCAAATTAATGGAGCTACACCAGTTTACACAAGCTGAGAATCTGGCCCAGTGTAAGGGAGGGTGGCAAAAATAGGCCTTTTATACCCATATGTAAAAATAATGTTCTTGATTCTCCTCTGCCTACTTCATCCTGCTGTCACATAACACAATCCTTTCTATCAGACAATGGAGAAGGGTGGGCAAGGGTACAAGGGGATATCTTGAAACCATACTAGAAATGTAAGTGTAGGTGGGAGTTCCCATCCTATAGTTAAATTATGCCCAGTGTGTGTGGATAAAGGGAAAGGAGAGAGAAATGGGAGCCTATTCCCCACAGTGTACTCAAGTTGTAGCAGAGCAGGATATTCAGCACTGCTCAAGAGAGCAGTAAGCAGGACCTACCTACTAAGCTCTCCCTGTGGGATTTAGTCTGCTAGTTCAAAGGTGCAACCAGCTGCTGAGATAAGTAGCACATATAACACAGATATGATGTGGTGTGGAAACCCCACCTGGCAAGGGAAGGGTTAATGCACTTCCGTGGGTTCAATCAGTGTAATATGGGATTCAAACCAGTGAGAGGCTGTGTCACTGTTTGTCCATAACCCTGGGTGCCTTAAAATGCTCTGCTGCTGTAGCTCCCTGTCTGGATGCTCCCACCCAGTATACACTAAGTGTCTGTGTGTTGAGCAGCTCTGGTTCAGCCACTCTGACTCTAGCAGCGGTCTGTTTGTTATACCATAGCCACACTCTGGTCTCCACCAACCTTGGTTACTACTAACCAAGTGACCCCAACACACTCCCAGTCCCGAATTTCCCCAAAACCATTTGCACTGAAATGCCCAGCTCTCTCCTGGAACATTCAGAGGAGTAATACGGTTTGTTGCTCCTTTAAAGAGACAAAAGCATAGCCTGTTACTTTAACTGGAGTTAACAATCACTTCAATTCACACGTCATGCTGGGTTAGTTTAGATTAAAAGTAAAACAAGTTTATTAACAAAAAGAGAGGTTTTAAGTGAGTTCAAGTACAAGGGATAAGGTCAGAAATGGTTACAGACAAATAAAAGTGAAAAGCACTAAAACTTAACAAAACTACAGTCTTGGTTCCAGGTAAGATTATCACACCTCCTTCCAGCAAAATGGCTGATCACCCTCTTGGTTAGGGTCTCCCACAAAGTACGAAGTGCTTGGTTCCTTTGTTGTCTTATATGAACGATAACTTGGGGTTCTCTGGTCCCTCTGTTTTATAATCAGTGAACTTGTGAAATGTATCTTTGCCAAAGTCCAGTGCCCCCTGCTGTGGGGAAAGGTGCTATGGAGGCTGTGGGGAAAGGTTCCATGCTGGTTTCTTCCCCACTGGTGCTTTCCACAATGCTAATTGATCTGTCCATTGACTGTTGTTGACAATTGTCTGTGATTGCACCTGGACGAAGGTGTCGACCTTTCCTTTGTCTGGAAAAAAACTGTTTACCAAATACTCAGGTTTATCTGGTTCAAACACATTTTAGTAACATCATCCAGAGAGAATTCATAACTTCACATATAACTTTAGTATGAGTGTAAAATGCAATAATAATAACCAGCATTTTATTAGATTTCATATGATGATACCTCAAGGTATATTTTGTACAAATATTATTGCAGTAGTCTGTAGGGTGTGAATACAGGGGTGCCTAGAGTCCTGCTCTGCTTCACCTGCAAGAGCTGTCAGACTTGGAAGGGTCAGTTAACAGAAGAGAGCCAGACAGCTCAGTTGAAAAGAGACTTGGAGGGATGGCAGATCTCTTGTGCTAGCTCCCTGAAGGAAGGCCTGGTTGAGGCCAGAACCAACCCAGAAACTGCTAGATGCCAGAGCCTCCCTCAGGGAAGGTAGGTTTGACATGTTACTGTTGGGTTCACTTTGTTACCCAAGACTATTTTGATCAGGGGGATTGTGTTTCCTGTTCTACCCAGGGCCTATTTATGGTCTGATTGGGACAACAGCAGTTGATGTCCCCACTCCTCCCACCCCACCCAAAGGGGATGACTGCCTTAATAAATCTCTGGTGGTTTTCCCCTCCTGGGGCCCATGCAGTGATATGACATGAGCTCCGAAGTAACACAGTCTCAAGAAGGGATGCTTTTTTGTGGAGTAGCAGTAGGGTTCATTCCACCAAATGTTCTTTTCCCACCGTCATGGCAGCAGTGCTCAAAAATAATTATCTACCTTATAAAATACTTACCTACATTTTCATGTAGCTCAGCTGAACACACTGTGCTTTTGTGCCTCCTTGTAGTTTCCCTGAGTTCCTACAAATAAACATTTTTGTAAAGCTCACCTTTAACTGTTACTTTATAATCTGAGGTGGTTATCTGCTCTCAGTTCTTATGCTTAATCGGGGTCATTAGCAGAATAAGGAGCAACTAAGAGGTGGTTTGATGCAAAACCAGAGACATCCCTGAAAAGCAGGGACACCTGAGAGGTCTGCCAGTGCCATGCCATAGAAAATAATGGACCCACCTTTAAAAGTTATGGTCCTTTTAAAGCATGAAGATATTGCACTGAAGGTGTTAAAATAACTAATTAAACACGCAGCTCTAGTCCTGAAAAAATACCGGGCATTTATGTGGAAAAATTACTATCGACAAGAATGTGCCATAACTACTAGAAATCAAAATAAATAAATACCTTTAATTGGAAAAGGAATACTTCAGACCACAGTGCACAGTTTTGTGGGCAACATGAAACCATTAGCCAATCTTTTAGTAAGCCTACATTGTGCTGGATTCAGTGTAGCTTTGCTGTGAGCATGGACATACCTATTAAGAATTTAATATGCTTCTGGCAGAGCCAGAATGCTGTAAAGAAAATATAAGCAAAGACAAAACCAAAAAAAAATGTTTTAGTTTTGCAGCTAGGTTGTAAATTAATGGAAAAAACCTCTATCACCACCATGCTAAGTCTGAAAACGTCAAACACAGGGAATTCAAGCCAGGTTCCCAGAGCAATGCTAACTTTGCTATACTGCACAACACATCTGACATGTTTCATTTTGGATTATTCTTTATGTTAAAGACACATATGCAGCCTGGTTAAATGCATTGCGTCTTCAGAATTTTTTTACTTTTGTGCATCTACTTTAAATTTTTTTATAATGATGTTAAAAAAATAAAAGGAAAGAGGTTGGTACAATTATTTAAGCGATTGCATGTTGTGAGTATGTGGGCTATTGGTCACATGTGATAGATCATCATTGAAATTGGGGTGGAGGGAGATCTTTGCATTGTCTAGTCCATCCCTGTGTCAATGCAGGTGTTAGTCTCCGATTAGTCCAGATTTTCCACTAAGTGTAGGCTATGGATTCCAGGGTACTTAGGGTAGAACTTTCTATGGATTCCATGGTACGTAGGGTAAAACTTTCAAAAGTGCCTACATGACTTAGGAGCACAAGTGCCATTTTCAAAAGTTACTTTTACACACAAAGAAATCTACATCTTATTGCAAGTCAATAGCACTAAAACTTATAAGTGCCTACGTAAGTTTTGAAAATAGGACTTAGGCTCCTGAGTCATTTAGGGATTTTTGAAAGTGTTACTCCTAGCCTACTGAGTTAGGCTTCCCCATGTCTGGCCTTTATTGACAATGACCGTGATGTGGTAAAGGGGATCATAGCATATTTGTTCCCTATGAACCTAGTCCTAAGGTACTTAGTTTGATTTTACTCAGTGATACAATGAGAGTTTGCCTGAGTAAATAACTGAGTAAGAAGCTTGATTATTTACTTTTATTCTTATTCATAGCATGATAGTGCCCACAGAACTCTATCCAGTTCTGCTATAAAAATACCTTATTAAGAGACAGTGCATGGCCCCAAAGAGTTTACAGTCTAGGTAAACAATGTAAAATGAGCCCAATTACTCCAGTAATGAACTCTATATAAATTTATATCATAATAATAAATAGTAAAAATTGCAAGTGCTTTGCCAGACATATAAACCACACTCCCCTCTTCAGTTTCTCTCTCATTTAATTATGTGTTGATAGTTTCCCTGATTTCAGATGCTTTTAATACAAGACTGGCTATTGGAATTTGGAATTTGGAATGTCTTATTGCCTCGCTCTCTTTTTCCTTCTCTCAAGATCCCCTAAAATCACCTCGTTTTCTCTTCTCCCCTCCTCTGTTTTTCAGCCTAAGATTAGAGACAGCTAGTAGAGATCCAGTGTGCTCAGATGGCAGTAGACTTTGCAGTTCTACTAGGGTTACCATATTTCAGCAAGCAAAAAAGAGGACGGGAGGAGCCCCGCCCTAGCCCCGCCCCCGTCCTGCCCTAGCCCCGCCCCTGCCCCGTCCACTCCTTCCCACTTCCTGCCCCCCTCAGAACCCCCAACCCTCCCCCCACTTCTTGTCCCCTGACTGCCCCTCCTGGGACCCCTGCTCTTAACTGCCCTCCAGAACCCCACCCCCACCTAAGCCTCCCTGTTCTTTGTCCCCTAACTGCCCCCTCCTGAGACCCTACCCTCTACCCTGACTGCCCAAAACCTTATCCACCCCCCCACCCCCAGAAAGCCCCCCCCCCGAACTCCCGACCCTCCCCCCGCTCCCTGTCTCTTGACTGCCCCCTCCAGAACCTCCCTGCCCCTTCTCCGACCCCCTGGCCCCCTTACTCTGCCGCTCAGACCAGCGTGCCAGGGAGGAGGAGCAGGGGGTGGAGCTCCAGACTGCCGGTGCGAACGGCCGGCTGGTGATCTGCGAGGGAGGGAGGGAGTGCTCTCAGCTGCAGGGGAGAGGAGGGGGAAGCGAAGGAGGGGCTCTCTCTGGCTGTCGGAGCCCCATGTAAGTTGCACCATCCGGCCGGCTGCCCTGTCAGCCGCGCGCGCTCTGCATGGGGGGGAAGTCCGGACATTTACAAATTCCCCCCGGACGCTATTTTTAACTCTAAAAGCCGGACATGTCCGAGGGAATCCGGACGAATGGTAACCCTAAGTTCTACATTACATTTGACACACTTGTCCAAAATTGTAAGTTTTGTAGATACCAATAGACAGCACTGGACATAGACAGAGCTCCACCTCTGATAGAGGCAGTTCTTACTGGAGGGATTTGGGGATCGCCGCTGAGGTTGTTCTTGGAGTTAATCCCATTCTGTCAGCTCTCATTCTATCCCTTCCACAAATCTCCCAAGCCTCCTCTCCATGTCTGTGCAAGAAACAGAGGAATGCCACCAAATAGGCTTCACCAGGTGAGAACAGGGCCGGCTCCAGGCACCAGCGCAGCAAGCAGGTGCTTGGGGTGGCCAACGGAGAGAGGCAGCACATCCGGCTCTTCGGCGGCAATTCGGCAGCGAGTCCCTCAGTCCCTCTCGGAGGGAAGGACCTGCCGCCGAACAGGGCCACCCAGAGGATTCAGGGGGTCTGGGGCAAAGCAATTTCGGGGTCCCCTTCCATAAAAAGAAGTTGCAATACTATAGAATACTATATTCTCGTGGGGGCCCCCATGGGGCCCGGGGCCTGGGGCAAATTGCCCCACTTGCCCGCCCCCCCCCCGGGTGGCCCTGCCGCCGAATAGCCACCGAAGAACGAAGCGGCGCGGTGGAGCTGCCGCCAAAGAGCTGCCTATTGCTTTACCACGTTATATCCGAATTCGTGTTATATTGGGTCACGTTATATCGAGGTAGCAGTGTAGTAGATATTTATCTTATGGTAGTACCAAAGGCTCCATTATGCTATATACATGTAGAAAAGAGATGATCTCGATTGTGACACTCTATACCTCAGGGGAGCGCCTTTTAACCTCCACATATCTCATTTATATATAATTGTGATCTTGCATATAAAGCATGCCACGTAAGGTATCAGGGGAAAGGTTATGATTTGCTGAAAGTCACTGTTCTATCTAAATATGTATATCATCAGTGCATATGAAGTTATGAGATTGTGTTGTATGCATGTCAGTAAAACATGCTGTAAATTGGGGAATTGGCCAGATATTAGCTCCCCACAGACAACAACAAGGAAAGTAACCAATGCCGGGCAGGTGTCAAACAACCCATCAATAGCCATTGTCCAGCAAGGGAGCTACAATTCAATGACTCATCTGCACAAGGCCACACCAGGGGAATTGCTCAACCTTGCCTGTGGACTCAGCAATGCTCACCAGACATGCCTGGACTTGTGGTCTCCCAAGCACATGGACTAAGAATATAAAACAGAACACAGGGGCCCCATACTTGGCCTTTTCTCCTTCCCCACCTATGCTGCAAGAAACAAAGACACTCAGAAGACTGAAGACTCCAACAGAGAAGACTGGACCAGGTTTCAAGGGTGAAACCTGTGTACTATGAACTGCAATATCCAGTGGGGTGAGAAAATCTGCTTAATCTAGATGTTGCCCTATCTAATAGGGAGGTGAGAGTTTAGACTGTGTGCTTGTATTTTATTTCATTTTGGTAACCACTCTGACTTTTTGCCTAACACTTATAATCACTTAAAATCTCTCTTTTGTTGTCAATAAACTTGTTTTATTATTTATCTTTACCAGTGAGTTTGCCTGGAGTGTTTGGCAAATCTGCTCAAAGTTTTACAAGGCTGCTGTAGATCCACTTTCCATTGATGAAGTGGGGAACCAATTAATAAACGTGCACTGCTCATCTTGAGCAGTTTGGTTGATGCCTTTCTCTGTGGGATTCATGAGTGGATCTGGGAGCATTATTGCAATGTAGCTGCGTGTGGGGCTCCACATGCGGTTGTGCTGAGTGATAACAGCACCTGGAGGGGGTTGCTGTTTGTCACTAGCAAAGCACTGTGAGAGACAGCCCAGGCTGGGGAGTTAAGGGGCACAGCAATCCCACAGTCCCAGGCTGCACCCTGGGGATCCTGTAACACCAATCTTAAAGCATTTCAAACCCCAGCCCTGTTTGGGCCTCAAACCCACACCCTATGAACACCTCCCTCAGTCAGCTCTACCTCTGATACAACCAGTACACTCAGTATTAATATTTGAGTCCTGTGACTTACTCCACCAAGTTTCTCTAATGTCAACATGTCCGCTATGTTTTACTCCCCCCGGTGCTATCACATCATAATCCTCTTATTTGTTTCTCATGAACATTTGTATATGGAGTAAGATGTTTGAATCCTTCTCTGATAGCATAATGTCCCTTCTTTTGCTGCTCTTCATTCTTTACTTTTATATTTTGGACCAGCACAATCTTTACCCAATTTGTCTGCCTGAACTTTGATGGTCTGATTATTAAAAGCAATTGAAATCTTTTCTTCCTCACACATCTAGCCTAGTTTAAATAGCCATGTCCCTCCATAAAATGAAAACAAAAGTCGTAAAAGCAGCTCTTACCTAATCTTTGCCACTCACCATATTAGATAAAAGCAATAACTCCAATCTAAACAATAAAAAGCTTTCATTGTTTTTTAAAGACACATATATGATGCTCCAGTCCCTGGGACGGAGGCGGGGGGAGGGGTGCAGGGATGGACGGGCTAGCACTATCAGGGTCTAGTCAAGCTCAGAACACGACATGCTTTCCACAGACAGAAGGAGAAAGACAGTAAAACACATTTCTGTCAAGTGTCTCTAAACAACTTGGGCCAGATATTGTCATTTTTAACCATGGCTGGTACTGGAGAGGATGCAGAGGTTGTGGGCTGCAGTGAGAAGTAACCAGGAGAATATCTGGCTACTGGGATCCCCAAGGAGCACATGATACAGCAGCAGCTCTGCCATCCCTTCAATGGATGCACTGCATGCTCCCCTCTACACCATGACACTTTTCTCACTGTCCCTCCCTGTCTTCTTTCAGGTCACTGGCATCTGTGGGAGCACAAGCATGGAGTAAAGTCTGCACTCCACAGTATATTGCGACTTGAGCCTGTTCAGGGATGCAAAGAGTATAAAAGACTCCATGCACCCTCTCCATCACCCTTTGAGCACTTTATTAGTAGTAATGTTTTATTATTATTTGTATTATGACAGTGCCTAGCAGCCCCAGTTGTAGACCAGGACCCCTGTGCTGTGCACAGAACAAAAGGATGGCCCCTGTCCCAAAGAATCTACTATCTAAGGGGTTGTCTACACAGCTAATTAGTTCATGGCAAGCTGGGGTGTGAATGTACAATATACTAGCCTGCTGCGCACTAACTGGCCATGTAGACCCTGCTGCCATGCACTGAAAGTTCCATGATGCACTTTGACCTACTGCTGTTTGAAACAGGAATAGGTCAAAGCACACTACAGAACTTTTAGTGCATGGTAGCAGGGTCCACACAACCTGCAAGCAGACTAGTGCATTGTACATTCATACCCCAACTTCCACACACTAATAGGTCTTGTCTATATGGCCAAAGTATCAAGAGACAACAGATGGGTACAGCTAGGCTGACAAAGGGTGCAAAAACCAATGAGCCAATATTGGTCAGCATGAGAGGCAACCTAACCGTTGCCAAGGTGCACTGACACAGCACCACTCAAAATACAGCATTTAGGATTGGAATTACCCCAGCTGTGCTATGTGAGATAAGTGCCCTCAGCATCTCATTATGGCCTGCCTTGATTAGGCACATTTCACTGCTGAGAAGAAGCAGGTAGGTTCGGAGGAAGTTTTTGGACATGGGAGATAAAAGGAAGTTGTAAGTCTTGTTTCACTTTCACTGCTGTAAATTGTGACTATCTCCATTGCAAGTCCATTGCGCTACACTGATGTAAAACTGGTATAAGTGAGAAGACCGCGGAGAAGTAACGGGCCAGGGGACAGTTATCTTGTTTGGAGATTACTATTTGTCTACACTAGGGGCTAAGTGGTGTTAGTTAACACATTTTAAAGCACCGCTCATTTTCCTAATGTACAGAAACCCTAAAGGTATTGGCACTTGAAGTACAGGGACTGAGAACTAAAGAATGAGGTTGGAGATATTTGTCTGTGGTTTTGTCAGTGTCAATGCCATCACTGTTGCTCCTTTTGTGCAGGGATTCATGATCATGGACATGATCAAGAACAAATGATACCAAAGCAACCCTTTTCTGAAAGGGTTACAGAGGGAAATTAGGTTGCTTTGGCATGATTTGAGAGGGTTACTAAGTGAGGTGTGGTGGCTGAGGGTTAAGCACTCCTGAAGTTCAGAGGCTTGAGACTTGCTTGATCTCATGCTGAAAGGCTGCTACAAAATGGGTATTTGTCTCTGTCTCTTGCTCGCTCACTTTTTCAGCTGAGAAGAGAAAGGAACCAGCCTTTAGACTTTGGGAGGGATTCTGACTTGAGAATTTGGTTTGCCCTGTTGCTGAGAACATGGGATAAGGATTTTACCTTGAACCAAGTCTAGTTTGTTAAGTTTTAGTTTACTGGAAAGTGTTTTAGCTTTATTTCTCTTGTAACCATTTCTGACTTTAGTGCCTTAGATGTGTACTCACTTAAAACATCTCTCTTTGTAGTTAAATAAACTTGTTTTATTCTTTAATCAAAACTAATCCAGTGCTGCCTTTTAACTGAATTGTTTGGTAATTCCAATTAAAGTAGCAAACAGGAGAGGACTGGACAGTGCAGAACACATGGTTTTGGGGGGCAAATTGGAACTGGGGGTGTGTTGGGGTCACCCTGGAAGAGGTAAGCCAGGCTGGAGGAAGCCAGAGAGTGACTGATGCGTGGCTGGTGGGCTGAAGCTATACACAGACAGTCAGGGTGTTACCTGAATGCTGGAGGGCTGTTTGTGAGTGTCCCAAGTAGGACCTACAGCAGCAAAACATAGTTTGCAGGGCAGATGGTGACACAATCCCTCACTAGTCTGGACTGCAGCCTGGAATGTCATAGTGGGTGCACAACTGGTTGAAAGACCATAATCAAAGAGTAGTTATCAATGGTTTGCTGTCAAACTGGGAGGCTGTATCCAGTGAGGTCCCACAGGGGTCTGTACTACATCTGGTACTATTTTCATGAAATGACTTTGTAACAGGGTTCACGACCCACCCCTCTTCCTAGGGCCCACTTGCTCTCCCCAATAAGGCTCAGAGAGGCTTCAGGGTTGTGCAACATCCGTGTGTTTATTCACTTAAGGTTGTTCCACCACCAGTGTCCATCTATATACAAGCTTTACAGGCAAAGTCAGCCTTCAGCTAGGAGGCCTCCAGCTCCCTCCCTGACTGACTTCTCCCCTTCTGGCTCCCTCCCAGCCTTTATAGCCCTTGACTTGTCAGGCCAGCAGGTGTTGCCAATCCTCAGGCCGGCATCAGGCCTTTTCCATCAGCCCCAATCCGCTTCCCTTGATTGGAGCTGACCAGGCAGGAGCTAATTAGGCACTTTTGCACCAGCACCCTGCTACAGACTTGGATCATGGAGTGGACAGTATGCTTATAAATTTGCAGATGACACCAAGCTGGGAACGGTGCGAGCACTTTGAAGGACAGGATTAGAATTCTTGATAAATTGGAGAATTGGTCTGAAAGCAACAAGATGAAATTCAGTAAAGATCAGTGGAAAGTACTACACTTAGGAAGGAAAAATCAAATGTACAAATACAAAATGAGGAATAACTGGCTAGGAGGTAGTACTGCTGAAAAAGATCAGGAGTTATAGTGGATCACAACTGAATATGCACCAACAGTGTGATGCAGTTGGAAAAAAGACAAATAGCATCCTGGCAAATAGCATTAACAGGAGTGTCATAGTAAGGAGTAAGTCACAGGAGGTAATTGTCCCACTCTACTTGGCACTGATGAGGCCCCAGCTGGAGTACTGTGTCCAGTTTTGGCCACCACTAGTTCTAGACAAATTAGAGATAGTCCAAGGAATGGCTACAAAAATGATAAATGGTTTAGAAAACCTGGCGTATGGGGAAAGATTTAAAAAACTGGACATATTTAGTCTTAAGAAAAGAAAACTGAAGGGAGACTTGATAACAGTCTTCAAATATATTAAGGGATGTTCCAAAGAGGTCAGTGATCAATTGTTCTCCATATACACTGAAAATAAGACAAGCCCTAAGTAATCTGCTTAATCTGCAGCAAGTGAAATTTAGGTTCGATATTAGGAAAAAATGCCTAACTATAATGATACTTAAGAACTGGAATAGGCCTGCAAGGGAGGTTGGGGAATCCCCATCACTGGAGATTTTTAAGAACAGGTTGGACAAACACCTGTCAGGGATGGTCTAGGCATGTTTGGTCCTGCCTCAGCAAGAGGGAGCTGTACTAGATGACCTCCCAAGTTCTCTTTCAGCCCTATGTTTCTGTGATAATATCATTGTCAGAGCTGGTGGATGTAGACTCAAAAGCTGACTACCACAGAAATTATTTTTTAATTTCAGAAAGAAAATTGAACTAATCTCACTGTCTTGATAAAAGGACTATTTCATTTATAGACAGTGGTCCAAATGATCTTCTCAAGATAACATGTTTCTTTCCCTCTAGCAAATGCTTTGAGAGAAGTCACATTAGATTGCGCTTCCCTCCTTCCTGAATTACTGATCCTGATAATTATTAACAGCAGATACAAATGATGTACATACACTAGCAATATTGGTACCAAATATCCAGCAATGGTGTTAGCTCAAGTGTTGCCTGGATACCGACATTTTTACCACCATGTCATCAGTTTAAAAGAGATATAAATCCTCCTGTAGAATTTGCTGCTATAGAAATCTAGTGAATGATTTAAAACCTATAGAAAGCCTATTATTAAATTCTATAGGGGTTTTTAATAATTTCTATTAAGTTCTGTTATATTTTTATAGAACCTGCTTGGGTTATTCATTGAGCCTTATATTTTAAGGCCATAAGGAACCATTAGATCATCTAGTCCAGGGGTTCACAACAAATTTTTGGGTGGCCTAAGAGTGTGGCCACCAACCCTTGCTGGTGGCCACTCTGACTATTTTTCCTAAAATACTTAATTTAGGAAAAACAAAAAAATATGCACATAAATATGTCCAGATCACTGTAATTTATTTATGTAGGTTCTTTATTGCATACTCAGTAATAAAAATAATGTACAGTTGTCTCTATTCTTTACTGGACTTAAACAGAATAGAAACACAAATAAGGTGCTTTGCATGTTTTGCTTTTTTGGTTGCCTTTTTTTTTTTTTTTTTAGACTTGCTAACTAGTAAGTCTGCTACTGTGAAAGTGATATTTGTATATTTGTTAATATCACATTTCACAGCAGACTTGCTAGCTACCTGGGAGGCTGTGAAAAGTGATATTAACAAACATACAAATATCATTTTTTCATAGCAGAATTACTCAGCCCCAGCAACCTAGGGGGCAAATTAAGCCCTGGATGAGGAGGAGGGTAGGAAGGCAGGGGGAGCAGGGGCAATGGGGAGATAAATAGGGGGCTAAAGGAGGCAGCAGGGGACCGGGTGATGGGCAGGGGATGAGACCGGGGCTGGAGCCTGGAGTCCTGCTGCACAGCTGGGGACTGGATGAGGCAGTGGGGGCCAGGGATAATGTGCGGGGGGGGAGCCCAGGGCTGGACCCCTGGGACCAGAAACCAAAGCCTTGTGGCTGGGGGACAGAGCCTGCCACCATATGGCCAGAACCTGCCATGCATTACCCCAGGGTTGAAGCCTGAAGCCTGAACCCCACTGCCCCGGGGAAGGTGGGGAACTCACACTGGCTGCCTGCTTCTACAGTGTTCGTGGCTTCAGAAGGGGGTAGGGATCAGCCCCTACTGGGGTCCCGGGGGAGGAGCGCTGTTCCCCCTTCCCTCCCCCAATCAGCACCCAGGAGGCTGTGGCTGCAAGAAAAGTGCCTGGTGGCTGCATGTAGCCACAGTGGCTGCATTTGAGAAACAATCAATTCTAGTCTGACCTTCTGCATAACATAGGCCATAGAATTTCATTCAGTTACCCCTGTGTGTAGTGTGATAACTTGTGTTTCACTGAAGCAAATCTTCCAGTTTCCATCCCTATTCTAAATAATTTTAATATAAGGGAATTCTGGGTAGAATCCTTTTCAAAGTATGGAAAGAAAATGAGTAGTTTGAACTGGGAAGAAAAGAGTCCTGGAATAGTGAGCAAAGGTCAACTGATGGCTTCACTTAAATGGGACCTCTCAAGCAGGAGTGGCTCTAGCTTTTTTGCCTCCCCAAGCACGGCAGGCAGGCTGCCTTCGGCGGCATGCCTGCGGGAGGTCCCCGGTCCCGCGGATTTGGCGGCATGCCTGCGGGAGGTCCGCCGGTCCCACGGCTTTAGCATACCCGCCACCGAATTGCCACCAAATCCGTGGGACCAGCGGACCTGCCGAAGGCGGCCTGCCTGCCGCCCTCGCAGGGACCAGCAGGGCGCCCCCCGTGGCTTGCCACCCCAGGCACGTGCTTGGAGCGCTGGTGTCTGGAGCCGCCGCTGCTCTCAAGTAAAATACCTCAACAGGAAGGAATCATATCTCAATATTATTACTGAGATGGCTTTTAATGGCAATAAACTGAGCTGGGCTGAGGTAGGTCACTGCCAACCTGAAAAATGATTTTGCACATGAAAAGAACTTTATGTGGCTACCCTACAGCCTTCCTGGAGAGGAACAGATAGGAGATTATCAATGACATCCTTTTGAGAAAATGAGCACATAATGTGGTCTATTTAATTCAAATTACCCAGCTAGGGTGCAATAATGAAACGGGTATGCAGGCAGCCTATGGACATAGTTCTATTTGGACACAAGTTGACCTAATGTAGTGTCAACAGAAACAAAAATCAGATGGACTTTATAAAGCATATAAAGCACTTCATATAAAACCCAAAGTATCTTCAGTGGAGATACCGATGTTTTATACCATGAACATGAGATCTCAATCAGGCACAGAGATCCTGGGATAGGATGCAGAGCTGTCCTGGTTCTGTTTCCATGATATACTGCCACCACATGTAAAACCGATGGCAGAGGTCCAGGGGAAAATGCCAAAATGGCTTAACTCTTTCCTGGGATGCTCCCAGAGTAGTGGAGAAGCTGCACCTCCATCACTAGACTCCCTCACTTGTGGAGTCCCACCAGAATCAATTCTTTTCTTGTCCTATTCAATATCTACACACAGCCACTAGATGAATAGATTAGATGACATGATCTCAAGTGCCAGCAATGTGCACATGATACACAGCTCTACCTATTCTTCACCATGTATGACCATGTCACCACCACCAAGATGGCTCAGTGCTTGTACGAGACTGGCTCATGGATAAAGAGCAGTTGGTCAAAGCTGAACCTGAGAAAAACTGAAGTGATGCTAGTGGGGAGAGGAAACCATTTTGAAGTTTGCAGTCTTGGCGCAGTCTCTTTTGGTTAAAGGCACACACCCGTAATTGGTCAATTCGGTCTGTAGTTTAAGAATGTTTCTGGATCCCTCACTAGTGTCAAACTCTCAAACAGCAGCATTTATGAGTAATGCTTTCTACCATCTCTGGCTGGCTAGGAGATTCCATCCCATCCTGGTGAATGATGACTTGACCTCAGTTATATCCCTTCTTCAACTCCCATCAGAACCACAGTAATGCAATATACCTGGGCATAAAACCTTCAGCAGTTAGAAAAAATCTGGCTAGTATGGTACACAGCAGCACATCTCAGCAACTTTGGATACTGGAGCACATCAGCTCTGTCCTCCAGAAGGACTGATACCTGCCAGAGCTTTGGTTGGAGTTGGAGGGGAGGTGGGGATCTCAGGTAAGCTTATTAGCATGCATGTAGGTTCTACTCTTGTTTTTCATATGTTTTCTCTGTAACATTTTCACCTTAAGAATAAATGTGCTTGCTTAGAAAGAGCTGTGTGGTAACTTATAACTGGGGGCAATTAATCTGGTCATAGCCTTCGGAAAGAAGCAAAGCATAGACACAGTCTGGCTTGGTGGGGAATTCAGGCAGAGAACTGTGCAGCCTGAGAATACCCTGGTCATGAGGGAGAGAGATGTGTGCCTCAACCCATGAGAAGTGACAGCTGGGGAGCTGGAAGCCTGACAGTGGGTGCCCTCGGTGGACCACGGAGGTGGGGACTGCCAGTTATATCCACTTAGAACTCATTGTCCATGAAGCCTGCTTCACAGGGAGACATGCCATGGGAATAACAAATGTTGCTGAAATGAAACACATTGAAGTCATTAATGTCCTTGATAGCTGAGCTGTATTGCTTCCAGCAGGTTTATTAATTATTATTAAATTTATTTATTTATTAAAGAGTTCTTTACATTGATAGACACATTGCCAGTCACCAAGGGCTTAGTATCTAAATTAATCAAGACAAACACAAGACAAAACAACATTTATAGCAGAGATTGTATGAGAGGATTACTAATGAGGAGAAAAAATCATTTGAAGAGGTGGGTTTTAAGTCAGTATTTGAAAGAGAATGCATAGATTTTGAGGCCAGAGGGACCATTATGACCCACACAGACCAAGCTATAATAACGTGCACACCAGACAGTCACAGAAATAGCTCAAAGACAGGATTTGAGAACAGGATTTGTGAACCCACAGCCTTCGAATGGTACTCAGGTTCAGTGTCTATCTGTTACCCTGAGGTTCCAGCTGAGTGTTGGATGAAGAGGATGCTCAGAAAATGAGGACAGGGAGACTTTCTCAGGCACAAGGGCAGCATGACAGAAGCCAAAAGGAAAGAGTAAGGCAAGAGGAAGACCTTAGAGAGCGGGAGGGCAAGTAAGGGGAATTAAGAGTGTGTAAGTAAGGGCAAGATTATGTAGGTTGCTTTATGAGGAGTTTGATGTTGAAGTAGTAAGAGATAGGTAGCCAATGGTGTGATTCAAAGAGGGCTGATGTGGGATCAGAACAGTAGAAAAAAAGAATAATTTTATCAACAAAGTATTTTGTAAAGATAGGAGGAGCTAGAGGGGAGAGGCAGTGAGGCCAATGAGGTCTATAATATAATTCCTCCACCATGAAGGAAGCCTTTCATCTGAGCCATGTGTAGCAGAGTTTTTTATATTTCCTTTGTCTGGATGGGACAGGCTTGAACTTTTAATACTTTATTAGAGAGACAAAGTGGGTGAGGTAATATCTTTTGTTGGACCAACTGCTGTTGGCTAAAGAGACAAGCTTTCAAGCTACACAGAGCTCTTCTTCAGGTCTGGGAAAGGTTCTCAGAATGTCACAGTTAAATGCAAGGTGGAGCAGATTGTTAAGGATAAGGAGTTAACACAAGATGAAGTGGGTAATTAACACCTCTGCAGTCATAGAATAAAGGAGAGTAGTAGGTTACAGATTGTTGTAATAACAACAAGGAGTCTGGTGGCACCTTAAAGACTAACAGATTTATTTGGGCATAAGCTTTCCTGGGTAAAAACCTCACTTCTTCAGATGCATAGAGTGAAAGTTACAGATGGCATCTGTAACTTTCACTCTGTGCATCTGAAGAAGTGAGGTTTTTACTCACGAAAGCTTATGCCCAAATAAATCTGTTAGTCTTTAAGGTGCCACCAGACTCCTTGTTGTTTTTGTAGATACAGACTAACACGGCTACCCCCTGATACTTGACACCATGCAAGGCACCAGATTGTTGTAATGAGACATAAAACCACTGTCTCTATTGAGTCCATGATTTTCAGTGTTTAGCAAAGTTATGAATCTAAGCTCCCAGGCTTGTCTTTTACAGGTGTTGTGCAGGTTTCCTTTGAGGACGAGGACTGAGAGGTCAGATATGGAGCAATCATTTTCTGAAAAGTGAAAAACTCCTCTTGTGGCCTTCAAACAAACCCCCAACCTCACCAAACTCAACATCAGAAACAAACTCCCTTCAGACCATGACACACCAACGCAAAGCAGCAACAGATCCTGCTATGACAACATCCCCTACAACACACCTTTTAAGATCGAAGGGTCCTACACATGCCTATCACAACATGTGGTGTACCTCATCCAGTGCATCAAATGCCCTAACAACAACAAAGTGGGTGAAACCAGACAATCACTATGCTCTCAAATGAATTCACACAGAAAAATGATAAAAGAAAAAAATGCCATATCACTTGTGGAAAACACTTTTCACAAAATGATCACTCCATATCTGACCCCTCAGTCCTCAAAGGAAACCTACACAGCACTGTCAAAAGATGAATCTGGGAGCTTAAATTCATAACTTTGCTAGACACCAAAAATCATGGACTCAATACAGACACTAGTTTTATGTCTCATTACAACAATCTGTAACCCACTAACTCTCCTTCCTCTTATAACTGCAGAAGTGTTAATTGCCCACTTCATCTTGATTGGTCTTTTGCAACATGTGCTAACTCCTTATGCTTAACAATCCCTTACACCTTGTGTTTATCTGTGATACGCTGATTACCTTTCCCAAACCTGAAGAAGAGCTCTGTGTAGCTTGAAAGCTTGTCTCTTTAACCAACAGAAGTTGATCCAATAAAAGATATTACCTCACCCACCTTGTCTTTCTCATATACTGGGACTAACACAACTACAATAACACTGCAAGCCATCATTTATTAGAAAGCCTAGTATCTCTATTTTTCAGCTGGTGATTTGATCTTACATTTGGACTCTTCAAGGATGATCAACCAATCATCTCAAGAGGAAAACATATGCACTCCCAATCTGTGCACATGTAACCCTTCTTCACCCGTCAGCACTGTGTAAACCTGTGCAGCATCAACACCTGTCAAAGAGAATAAGTGAGAATAAGAGATCATTCCTAAGAGAATTGTTCCTGATACTTTATCTCTCAAGTACATTCTAGAATTAAGAAACATTTCTCCTAAAGTTGGTCTTGCAGTCCCTTGAGATCAGGGGTAGGTAAACTTTTTGGCCCGAGGGCCACATCGGGGTTGTAAAACTATATGGAGGGCCGGGTAGGGAATGCTGTGCCTCCCCAAACAGCCTGCCCTGCCCCCATCCGCCCCCTCCCACTTCCTGTCCCCTGACTGCCCCCCTCAGAACCTCCGTCCCATCCAACGCCCCCTTCTCCCTGTCCCCTGACTGTCCGGACCCCTATCCACACCCCCGCCCCCTGACCCGCCCCCTGCTCCCTGTCCCCTGACTGCCCCCTGGGACCCCCCGCTCCCTGCCTCCATACCATGCCGGAGCCAGCCATGCTGCCGCGCTGCCCGGCAGGAGTGGCAGGCCAGAGCGCTCGTGGCGCAGTGAGCTGAGGCTGCGGGGGAGATGGGACTGCAGGGGTTAGCTTCCCCAACCGGGAGCTTAGGGGCTAGGCAGGACAGTCCCGCGGGCCGGATGTGGCTCGCGGGCCATAGTTTGCCCACCTCTGCTTTAGATGGCCATCTCAGATAGAAGGCCTCTAACCTTCTTTTTATGGTATCAAAGGTGTGGAAGAGTAATAGAAGAGATTCCACAAAACCCAAAATAGCTTACAGACCATTGAAGCCTCTAGTCACATAAAGTTGGAATCTGTGGGTGTTTCAAATAGTGTTAGAGGTTCAATCAGGTTTGTGAGGTGACAAGACTATCTTAGCTGCCTTCTTATGCTTCATGAGAGGCAGTGCTTAGACGTGAATTAAAGTTGAAATGCACAGGACAGATGTTTCAAATGTCCATTAATCTCATTGATGCTTCACTGCTCTGCATTCCAAAGTGTGATAATTTGATCCCCAAACCTTCTGAAGGGTCTTCCACTCCCACTGTGAACTATGTTCTTGAGAAGACACAGGCACAGTCAGGGAAAAACCCCAAAACATTCTACCCAAGATCTGATGCCTTGAACTAGGATTCTTAATTTTGTTTTATTTTATAGTTTGCACCACATTTTAATAAAGATGTTGTTTTGTGGAATACTTCCTCTCCCACCAGTGGTGCAAGTAGAATTCATTTCTTACTGGTATACTGCACCAGCTAAAGGGGGGGGGGGGGGGGCATGTGATCCCCCCCACCCTGCATATAACCCCTCATGTGACCTCTGTAACAATAGCCAGTTCACAGTCACACCTGCTTTGGGAATTGCTAGCAGAAGAGCTTCAAACCAGCTCCCTCTGACAGCAGAGAATATTTTTTTCAGATACGCTGGCAACCGAGTCCCACGCTGGCAGCTCCTCTGCCATGGCTTTACCACCCCCAGCCCTTCCACACAGCTGCATCTCCTGAGTCCTGTCTGGGGAGTCTGTACAGCAGCCCCGTTGGAGGACAGGGCTGGCGGCGCGAGGCTGGGGACGGTATAGCTTCCAGTGTGGGGTTCTACTCCTTTTGCTGCTGCAGTTCCTGGGAGAGCCCTGAACCGCAGGGACAGCTCTGGACCGCAGGGCTCTCCCAGGAACCTCAGCGGCAAAAGGAGCAGAATGTGGGACCGCCTAGCGGCCCCATGCTGGTAGCTCCTCTGGCTTGGCTGTACCGCCCCCAGCCCCGTCCCCAGCCCTGTCCTCTGGCAGGGCTGCTGTACAGATCCCAGACAGGAGATGCAGGCACGCAACTGGTGGAAGGGCTGGGGGTGGTAGAGCTGCACTGGAGGAGCTGCCAGCGTGGGGCCACCCAGCGGCCCCATGTTCTGCTCCTCTTGTGTCTTTCCGGTATGCTGTACCAGCTATAAATAGCTTACTGGTACGGCGTACCAGATCGGACCGCCCTACTTGCGCCACTGTCTCCCATTCACAACTGTGCAGACCACCTTCCTTCCCATTCTTGATAACATAGCATCCCTGTGGCAACTACAGCAATTTCTTACATGAAAAGACAATATTAGAAAATTATTAGATGTGTTTTTAGCCCCTTTTAATAAGATACAAGTGCTCTTTGTGGTCTACTGGTAGGCCACAGATCACAATTTGAGAACCTTTCCCTTTAATATATATCTTCTATCTGGCAATGCCATGATTCTTCTTAAGATAGCTGCTTGTTGTTTTGTCAGAGATTTCTCCCAAACACAACTTAAGGCTTATTGTACTGGGACACCTATCCAGGGCACTAGTCATATTTTCCTCTGAAGAAGAAAACAATCTTAACTGCCCAAGGAAAGAAATATTGAAAACCTGAGAGGGCTTGGAAGATGTGATATTACTGGCACGGACAGTTATAAGAAAACTTTCTAAAATGTAAACAAATATACTGAGAGCTTTAAAGGAATTCAGTGTAAAGGTGGGAGGGAAATAAGGAAAGAAGAAAAATCTTTATTAACAACAATCTGATGATGCTGATCATCCAAGAATAGAACCAAGGCTAGTGAGTGCATGTTACTATTATGGCTCCCCAACAGGTGTGTATGCGCCATCTACTGGTGAGACAGTTTCTTTTGCCACATCCATTAAGATCTGTGAACCCCATCCTGCAATTGGCTCTGGGAGCAAAGGGGACCTCTTTGCCTGCCTGGCTCTAGTTGCGGTATCATGACCTAACACTGAGCATTACTTCCAAAAATGGTATACCATTTTATAGAAATTTCAAAAATATAATAGCCATATATAGCCCTCAGATATGTTCCTTGGAAATGTGTATATCTAAATCATATTTATAGAAAAGTCTAGTGAAAAACACTAGAATAGTGCGGAGGTCACTATTTCCTAAAAATGTTTTCAAAAATAGCAACTAAATTTAAATCTGAATTTGTGTAAGTGGAGTCACTTTGATCCTTTGTCCCGGCTTTCTAATAAGGGTCACCCCTGGTCCATATCATGTCTTGTAAAATCAGCATCTGCACAATAGCTGCTCCAACAAGATAAGCTATAATACATGACTGGATACGAGGTGTCAGGATTAAAGTAAAAGTAGTAGAAAAATACACTAATTTACAGAAAATAAAGCCCAACCCTGCAAGGAGCAATCTGGGTCAGATCCAGAAAAGCACTTAAGCACGTTCTTAACTTTAAGCATGTGTTGGCTTCAATGTGTCTATGCATGTGCTTAAGTGCTTTGCTTTGAATCAGGGCCAGAGTGCTCCATACCTTGCAGAATCAAACCCCAAGGGTCTGATACAAAGACTATATAGGCAGTGATGAGCTCCCAAAATCCTAAGAACCGGTTCCCTACCGGATCCTCGGCGGCACTTCGGCGGCAGGAGGGTCTTCACTCGCTCCGGGTTTTCGGCGGCAGGTCCTTCACCCGGAGCAAGTGAAAGACCTGCCGCCGAAATGCCACTGAAGACCCGGTAGGGAACCGCGCAGTGAGTACAAGCCCCATGTGCCTGTCTCCCCCCCGCCACCCACCCATCCGATCCCAACCCACGTCCTGCCCCTGACTGCCCCCCTCAGAATCCCCAACCCATCAACCCCCCCTTGTCCCCTGACCACCCCCACCCTAACTGCCCCCCAGGACCCCACCCCCTACCCAACTCACCCCATTCCCTGTCCCCTGACTGCCCCAACCCCATCCACCACCACCCCGACAGACCCCGGGACTCCCAAGTCTACCCAACCCCCCCGTTCGGCGTACCGGCAAGAGCTGGTGTGCCTTACCGGGGTGGCCCGGCTTCCCCAGGGGGCAATTTAAAGGGCCAGGGCTCCCAGCCGGGGCTGGAGCCCCAGGCCCTTTAAATTGCCACCAGAGCCCCACTGCTGGAGCCCTGGGGTAGCGGCAGCAGGGCTCTGGGGGCTATTTAAAAAGTCCGGGGATCCCGCTGCTTCTACTGCCCCGGCCCTTTAAATAGCTGCCGGAACCCCACCACCACTATTCCAGGGCTCCAGAAGCTATTTAAAGGGCCGGGGTGGTAGAAGCAGGGGAGCCCCAGACCCTTTAAATAGCCCCTAGAGCTCTGGGGTAGCGGGGGGCTCCAGGGGCTATTTAAAGGGCCGGGGCTCCAGCTGCCTCTGCCACCCTGGTCCTTTAAATAGCCACTGGAGCCCGCCACTTCCCCCAGGGCTCCGGCGGCTCTGTGAGGGGGGGTGTGAAGCGGGGGAGGGGCAGGGGGAGCCTTGGCCTCCCCAGCTGGGAGCTCAGGCAGGCCAGACAGGACGGTCCCGCGGGCTGGATGTGGCCCGCAGACCGGAGTTTGCCCACCCGCTGGCCCCTTTAGGAACAGGTTCTACAGCGGCTTCTAAATTTAGCAACCAGTTCTTGTGAACTAGTTCCAGCTCACCACTGTATATAGGTCAATAGAAGGACTCCTATTGATTTCCATGGGGTTTGAATCAGGCAAACAGTGTTTTTGATATCATAATTGATAGGGGATCTGTTGTGGAGAGAGAAGTTTGTTTTCTGCTGGCTGTTTAATTTGATTTAATTTTTTGTTGTTTGTTTTTGGAATTAATGGCAGGTGCCCCCTTTTACTTTTGTACAAATCTAAAGCCAATGAGTTAGAGATCAGTTTCTAACTAAACTTACAGTAAATATTGTTCATGTGCACAGTTTGGAGGGGGAAACACTTATAAATGGTCTGACTGGACAAATAAAATGACTACCCATAAAAGGTTAAGAAATTAAAACCAATATTGGGACACCGTTCCAACAATTCTATCTTGTAATAAAATTATTTATTTTTCTAAAGTAAAATCAAGGAGAAGCGAGCACACTGAAAAGAGACTCAATAGAGACTCAGCAGAACTTTTGAATAAGAAAGTTTGTCTTGCAACAACCTTCTTTGCTTTTAAGTGATTGAGTCTTCCATCCTAGATCAAAACCTATTCTAAAAACACTTGCAGAAGCTTTACAGAAAAAAATTTAACAGTGCAACAATGAGATTTCTATAACAGAAGTACCACAGTACCACCTTGTGGGGAAATAAAAATGTATTTATCTTTAATTCAGATTTTCTTCCCTGAACAGTTAGTTACAGAAAAGGGAGAAATAAATAAAAAATCCCAACTTAGGAAAAAAATATTTAGGCAGCAGGAACACGTTAAAAGTATTATTTCTGCCAAAATCAAATGACTTTTTTTAAAAAAGCATGTTTTCATCAAAATCTTTGGTAGGTCTTCAGTAACAGCTTTCAAAAAATAAAATATCTCCTTTTATATATGCTTGGATTCTTTTCTTAACTTCCATTCATTGTACATTTATTTCACTTGGAATATGGAATAAAAAGAAATATCGATTAGGTAGTACAAATACACCACCACCACCAAAAATAGTTTTAAAATACTGAGGTCGTGACATAAACCAACCAAGTCCAGGATTTTGAGACTGATTTTTCTTATTGCTCCTCTGGAATGGATGTAGAGATTGGAGCCAGTGGTATTTCTGAGCCCCTTTGAAGTAATATGAACATTTGTCTAGCCCCATTGGCATCAGAAGATAACTACATCGAATTCTGCCCATCCCTAATATAATACATTTATTCAATGAAAGAGATTGGTATGGTTAACTGATATCTGATTGTCAAAAGGAACTGCTGCCTACTACCCAGAATTTAAGGGCATATTTTTTCTTAATTTGGTTTTTCTTAAATTATTGAGTGGGTTCAATGCTCCTAATCATGAGAGATAAATAGCACTGACTTATGTAAGTATAATTCATGCTGGGCAAATACCGTGCAGGCTTCCCCACAAAGCTTTATCGATGTACATGATTACTGACATAAGATACGTCTGCTTTTTCATTTCTGGGCATTTCTTTAGTGGGTACTGTCCAGTGTATTAAAATGTGAAAAACTGCTGTGGATTTTTTTAATATGTGCAGAAAAGGCTTGATTCTGTTCCCATTCAAGTCAATGGGAAAACTCCCATTGATTTGTATGGTCAAGATCAAGCCCATTGGAAGTAGAATGAGACTAAAATCATTCTCACTTTTCACTGAACTACAGTTTGAACTCAGATATCTAGAGCTTAAAAACTGCATTAATAAGAGGTTGCTCCAACTCCCATTAAATTCTGTGGAAAGATTGCCAGTGATTTTAGGATGACGCCCTAAATGTACTACCTATTATAGGCTTTATCCCTATCTTTGAAAACTGATAAAACAATATATAATGGAGAAATGGTCTGAAGTAAGTAGGATGACAATCAATAAGTACAAATGCAAAGTATTCCACTTAGGAAGGAACAATCAATTGCACACACACAAAATTGGGAAATGACTGCCTAGGAAGGAGTACTGCAGAAAGGGATCTGGGTATCATAGTGGATCACAAGCTAAATATAAGTGAACAGTATAACACTGTTGCAAAAAAAAAAAAAAAGCAAACATCATTCTGGGGTGTATTAGCAAGAGTGTTGTATCCTCATGGAGGATAGGTCCATCAATGACTATTAACCAGGATGGGCGGATGTTTGCCAGAAGCTGGGAATGGGTCAGAGTCAGGCCAGGGTCAGAGATCAGAGGTTGTTACCAGCCTAGAATCAGGAGGCAGGAGTCCAGGTCACAGTCAAGCTGAGGTCAGAGACTGGAGATAAGAAAGCAAGCTGAGGGCGGGAGTCAGAGCAAGCCAGGAGTCTGTATGGTTGCCCAGACAACTTTCTGGATGCCTACAGGTGACATAATGAACATGACCAATCAGAAGGCCACACGGTGCTGTCACTCTGGACCATTTGAGTGGTACTTCCTGCAGCACCTAATCTCCACAATAGTCCCTCATTGTAGCTCTGCATGACTTCGTGGTGCTGATGTGAACATTAGCTGTCCCAGAACCCTACAGAACTGGGTTCTAGCCCTTACCCTTGCCCCCTTCAAGTAGCTTTTTACAGGTTATTGCCTCAGCACCTATCTTGCTAGGTTTATGTTAAAATGTAGGCCTCTGTGAAGTCATTGGCTTAATACTTCTATCTTGCTGGGTTATTTGAAGACCCAGAATTCTGTAAGAGCTCTAATTTCAGCACCTCGAGCTTGCTGGCCTGGTACCCCCAGAACTAGATTGTTTTATGTCATGGGACTAGCTAGTATGATGCCAAGGGGCAGTCCCCTGACATCACTGGCTCTGCACCTGAAGCTTGGTGGTCTGATGTCAAGAGGAAGTACTCTGTGATGTCCTTGGCTTAACATCTCTGGCTTGCTAGTCCAATATCAATCTTCGTGCTCAATATGAGTTTATTGGTTCAAAAGCCACAACTTGCTGAGGTGATACCAAGGGTCAGGCTCTGTCACCTCTATCATATTGGGTTATGTTTAAGAGCCAAAGTAATGTCAGAAGAACAACTGTTCCTGTGAAGAGTTTCTCCACTGATTGGTCAGGAAGCATTTGACTAGGTTTCAAGAACAATGGTTAAATTTCAGAGGGTGATTTTTCAGTTCCTGTAGTGTTGTGCTCTGTGGTCCTATCTGCTACCATTGCCTTGGGAGCCAAAAATTCTAGAGCTTTGGTAGTGTCATGAATCTTATGCTTGGGAGCGGAGACCCAAGAATGAGAATCCCACAATATCATATTTTCAAACAAGTAGAATTGCAATGTAAGCATGATCATATTAGCTTTATTCTTAGTTAATGAGAATAAGAAATATAATTGTTTCTGGGGTTCATTTCCTTTCAGATATTGTTCAGAAAGATATACCATATGAATAATGAATTCTCTGTTAGCAAAATAAAAATTATAGTAATTATCACAGTATGCTACAATATGTTTATTTTCACCACTTTTGTTTGGTAAAATCTGTAGATCAAATATTAATTAGAAATGGCTCAAAGAGGCATTATTCAGTTAGGGGTAAAATTTAAGTTTAGGTTAAGGTTCAGTGTCCAGGTTCAAAATAGAATCAGGGTTAGGATTTGGATTCAAGTTTAGGTTTGACATCTACAAAATCTCACAAGCTATTCTTGTAAAATTTTAGCACAAAATTGAAGTTACACAAAGACAGTTGATTATGTAAGATTCCCACTATGTTGAATGGCAGAAATCTTGCAAGATTATCTGTTCTCATGATCTGTTGGCTGCATCTAAATTGGAATCAGAAACACTCTTCTTTCAATTCCGGATCCCAACTGGAGCTAAAACCGTAGGAATGGATTTGAATGCAGGGATCTGAATCACACCTGACTCCCCATAATCTGAAAGGACCTGGTTTCAAAGTTCCAGTTTTGGCTCAATCTAATAGTCACAATCAACAAGAGAAAACAAAATTAGTCTTGTGGTCTTCCAGGACTGTTCACATTCTTAAAGTTAGAACCTTATTATCATAGAATCATAGAAATGTAGGGCTGGAAGGGACCTCAAGAGGTCATCTAGTCCAGCCCCCGGTGCTGAGGCAGGACGAAGTAAAGTTAGACCATCCCTGAAAGGTGTTTGTCTAACCCAGGGGTCGGCAACCTTTCAGAAGTGGTGTGCCGAGTTTTCATTTATTCACTCTAATTTAAGGTTTCATGCGCCAGTAATACATTTTAACGTTTTTAGAAGGTCTCTTTCTATAAGTCTATAATATATAGCTAAACTATTGTTGTATGTAAAGTAAATAAGGTTTTTAAAATGTTTAAGAAGCTTCATTTAAAATTGAATTAAAATGCAGAGCCCCCCGGACCAGTGGCCAGGAGCCGGGCAGTGAGTGCCACTGAAAATCAGCTTGCGTGCTGCCTTTGGCATGCGTGCCATAGATTGCCTACCCCTGGCCTAACCTGTTTTTAAAAATCTCCAATAACACGGATTCCAGAACCTCCCTTGGAAGCCTATTTCAGTGCTTAACTATCCTTATAGTTAGAACGTTTTTCTTAATACATAATCTAAATTCCCGCTCCTGCAGATTAAGTCCATTACTTCTTTTTCTACCTGCAGCGGACATGGAGAACAATTGATCACCACACTCTTTATAACAGCTCTTAACATATTTGAAGACTGTTATCAGTCATCTTTTCTCAAGACTAAACATGCCCAGTTTCTTTAACCTTTCTTCATAGATCAGGTTTTCTAAACATGTTCTCATTTTTGTTGCTCTTCTCTGGACTCTCTTCACTGTGTCCACATTTTTCTTAATGTGTGATGCCCAGAACTGGAAACTGTACTCCAGCTGAGGCCTCACCTATGCCAAGTAGAGCAGAACAATTACCTTTCATATCTTACATACGATGTTTCTGTTAATACTCTCCAGAATTATAGTAGCCTTATTCTCAACTTAATGATATTGTTGACTCATAATTGATTTATGATTCACTATAACCCCCAGATCTTTTTCAGCAGTACTACAGCCTAGCCAGTTATTCCCAATTTTGAATTTGTACATTTGATTTTTTCCTTCTGTCATGGAGTCACAGGCCCAATGCTCTGGAACTGCTCTGTATGAAGCCAGACAGCACTCTGGGCTAGCATGACTCCACTCAGGGCACACTGTCCAGAGCAAGAAGCCTTCTCGGCTATGACCTTCCTAAGTCTGACCTTGGAGCATTCAGCACCCCTGTTCTCACCATGCACTTCTTACAGCAGGTCCACCTGGATGGGACCCCTGGGGAAGCCAGAAGGGTCCTGCACCCCAACTTCACAGTCAGCAGTGACTCTCAGCCAGCGTGTAAAACAGAAGGTTTATTAGTCAACAGGAACACAGCGTAGAACAGAGATTGCTAGCACAGAAATTAGGAACTTTCAGTAAAGTTCATCTTGGGGGGACCCAGGGCCTGGGGCCTCTGGACTCTCCCCTCCGAGTCCCAAACAGGAGACTGACTTGCTTCCAGCGGCCTGACCTCGGAAATGCCCATTGCCCCTCCTCCAGTCTTTGTCTTGCTTCCTGGGTGTGTCACCTGGTCGCATCTCCCTCCTGGTTCTCAGGTTACGAAGGGATTCAGCCATCGCTTATGTGCAGGCAGCTGGAGCAGCCTCACCTGCCCCCGAGGGTCGCAGCAAAAGTCACACACTCTTATTTCCACCACCTAGGCATTGATGTAATACACAGGGAAACTGAGGTACACACAATATTAATGCAAAACAGTAAGACTCACATAGGCTAACATACAACATAAAAAGGGGGGAAACCCACTTTATCACACCTTCCAAAGTGATGTACTTTGCACTTGTCTTTATTGAATTTCATCCAATTGATTTCAGACCAATTCTCCAATTTGTCAAGGTTATTTTGAATTCTAATCATGTCCTCCAAATTGCTCACAACCCCTACTAGCTTTATAAAATTTGTGTATGACACAAACATACTCTCCACTCCATTATCCATGTCATTATTGAAAATATTGAATAGTACCCGACCCAGGACAGACCCCTAAGGGACCTCACTTCCACTTTATAGTCATTTCATCTAGATCACATTTCCCTAATTTTCTTATGAGACAGTCATGTAGGACTACATCAAAAGCACTGGTGCTGGAACCATAGGAGCTAGGGGGCCACGCTCCCCCACTTTTTAATAAACGAAACATAAACACAGAATTAATGTCCCCCACAGATTTTTTCCCCACCACAGAATAATAGATTCTGCTGGGGAAGCACTGCAATTACAACTTTTGCCCACCAGGGACTGCTGTGGCACCAGAGGAGAGGGCAGCTTGCTTACCACCAGAGCAGCCGGCCGAGGAGAGGGAGGGGGCACTTTGGCCTTGTCCCCACCCCCCACTTCTACAAAGGTTCCAGCGCCCTTGATCAACAGCCTTACTAAAATCAAGATATATCACATCTACTGCTTTCCCAAATCTACTAGACTAGTAACCTTGTCAAAGAAGGTAATTAGGTTGGTTTGGCACAAATTGTTCTAGACAAATCCATGTTAGCTATTACTTATAACCCTATCATCCTTTAGGTGCTTACAAATTAATAATTTATTTCAGTATCTTTCCAGGTATCAAAGTTAGACAGACTGGTCTATAATTGTCTGGGTCCTCTGTTCCCTTCTCCAATCATCTGAGACCTCACCCATCCTCCATGAGGTCTGAAAGATAATCACTAATGGTTCACAGAGTGTTTCAGCTAGTTCCTTAAGAACCCTGAAATGGGACCTTAAACTGGTTTACCTAGGGTAACCATATCTTCCCAAAGGCAAAACAGGATACCCCCGGTTCCAAATGGAAAACAGCACACCCCGGACCAGCCTGCCCTCTCCCCTGCATAAGGGGCCATCCCAAGCCCTCCCTGAGGTCCCCTAGCCTCTCCATGCGCAGGGCTGCCAAAGGCCACCCAAAGCCCCCCCAGCGCTTGGGCCGGCCTGAGCCCTCCCTGCCTCCTGCCCAGGGCTGGCCTTACCATGAGGTGAACTGAGGCGGCTGCCTCAGGTGCCAGACTATGGCGGGGGAGGGCACTAGGACCCAGAGTGTAGAAAATTGTGTCTGCTGGTGGTGCATATGTATTCTCTCTGCTCTAGATGCACAGAGATGGTGGAGTGCTCTGGTGGAGGAGGGCACGAGAGACATAACAGGCAGGCAGGAGAAAAGGTGAGAGGGAATAACAGAAAGCAGCAGGAGATGCAGGGAGAGAGAGAGGAGGAGGAGCCTCTTATGTATCTCTCTAGCACCCCCAGGAGCCTGGACTGATTAACACCAGCTTCTCAGGGAGCTTCCTGTTTCCTGCTGCTTCCCTGAACTCACTTGAGGAGAACAGGCAGTCAACTGAAGTAGTAAGAGCCACTTAGGCCCTTAAGACGCTGATATCTTCCCTCACTCAGGCCCTGCTACCAGCCTGCTTATTTGTCCCCTTCAATTGAGTGTTGAGAGCCACTATAGCTGGCACAGAACAGCAGTCATGAGTGAAAGAAGAAAACGCCCCTCTGGGGCAGCATTCAGAAAAAGAAAGCAAGCAAAGGAAGCTTTTCTATCTAAGCAAGAAGGAGCTGTCCTGAGATACATAGACACAAATGTTCACGGTGAGCCTTCTGAAGGGTTAAAATCCTTGTGCATTTTATATAACAACCTGGTATATGGATTGTGCCAGCTCTTTTCCAGACCCAAAGTCCAGAGTATGGTCAAGAGACCAGAGGCCTAGCAAACAGTGATCAGCTAAGCGAAAGCTGGGGTAAACAGAAAGCCTTGCTTGCTAAGATAGGCCTGGTCAGCAAAGTGCCAGGTGTTGAAGCTAAGAACTAAATAATTGTGTCTTATTCAGAGTTGCAGATTGAACAAAGAATCCCTGTTCCTACTGTGTTTGTTTCTTCTGTAGGGAAACATTCTTCCCACAGATCCAACCTTGAGTTTATGAAAAGTTGGCACATGTCAGTATAAGATATGGCATCCTTCTACCTCCCTTCCAAGGGACCAATACCTGCCTTAAGACACACAGAAGACAATCTTTATTGCCATATACTTTCACTGTTTCTTTGCTTTAACCCCTAGGAATGTACCTGTTGGACAATCAAAGAAGTTGCTCCATTCCTATGGATTCCAAATCATAATTCAACATATATATTTTATACTAATAACATTTTATCAAAGTGTTAATTAAATTTTAACTTGCTAACTTGAGACCATGGGCGGAGACATTATGTAACCTGTTAACCATTGGCTACTGTGCTATCTTGTCCTGCTGCAAAACCTATCCTGGGGTGTGGCACTGCATACCCCGTCACTTCCCCCGCCCATTGAAAATCTATATATTCTATTTTAATCAATTGATTGACAGTGTCTCTGAGCCTAATAAGCAAGGTGACACTCCGCCAGCGCTGTGTGTAATAAAGTCCTATGCTTGACCTCTACACGGTGTGGATTTATGTCCTTCACCTTCCATCCCCAGTGAGGATGTGAGTGGTGAGGAGACGCCTGATCTTCCAGTTAGTCAGAGTGCAGGTGACCTGGCAGACACTGCAGCATCCATATCTCCATCTCAAATGGATGTAACCATGCACATTCCTGAAGAAAAGTGTAGATCAGAGAAGAGTGTGGTGGAGGCACAAGAAACAGCTGCTGCTGAGTTTAGTTCCTTAAGTCTAGATGATCCAGGACTGTGGACCCACTTGAGCAGTAGCCTGAGGGACTTCCTTGTACTGCTTGGGCCACAGCAAGTGAAATACTTCATGTTCCCCAAGGACAATGAAAATAGAAGTTTCCATCCAACACATTACTGGCGTGAAATCCCCAATGGTGACAAAGTGGAGAGGCCATGGCTTATGTACTCAAAAACCCAGAATGCGGCATACTGTTTTTGTTGCAAACTCTTCCAGTCTAATGTTCCAGCGACATTGGGTTCTACAGGAACAAAGGACTGGAAAAATCTGGCTAGAAATCTGGCATGCCTTGAGAAGGCTGCAAATCACCAGGGAGCATTTCATAGGTGGAAAGAGCTTGAGATGAAACTAAGGTTAAAGGCCATCATAGATGATCAACATCAAGAGAAGATTGCATCAGGGTCTCTTTACTGGCAAAATGTTCTGAAAAGGCTCATTGCCATTGTGAGAATGTTTGCTACCCAAAATCTAGCACTGCGTCGCACTTCAGATCAGCTGTATGTGCCAAACAATGGAAACTTCCTTAAAATTGTGGAGCTGATGGTTGAGTTTGATGCTGTACTCCAGGAGCATCTAAGAAGAGTCACCACCCAAGAAATGTACACACACCACTACCTGGGAAAAACAATTCAAAATGAGATCATACAGTTACTGGCAACAAAAGTCAAACAGAAGATTGTGGCAGATCTGAAGTCAGCAAGATATTACTCTGTTATTCTGGACTGCACACATGACATCAGCCATACGGCACAAATGACTTTAATGGTGCGTTTTGTAACAACAACAGAACCTAGTGAAAATATCCCTGCAATGGTGACTGTCAGAGAGCATTTTCTAGAATTTATTACATTGATGATACTACAGGAGCTGGTATGACAAATGTGCTTTTTAAAAAGCTGGAAGATACAGGAATTGCAATAGCTGACATGAGAGGTCAGGGCTACGATAATGGTGCCAACATGAGAGGAAAGAACAGAGGAGTGCAGACACAGATCCGAGAGTTAAACCCTCAAGCTTTTTTTGCCCCATGCATTCATTGAACTTGGTGGTCAGTGATCAGCTCCTAGTGAGGCTGCTGAATTTTTTAATGTAATTCAAAGCATCTATTTATTTTTCTCTGCATCAACTCATCAATGGCAAATTTTGAAGCAACATCTGGGAACATCCTCTCTGACACTGAAACCACTGAGTGCCACACGATGGGAAAGCCGAGTGGAGGCGATAAAGCCTATCAAACACCAAATTGGGAAGATAGATGATGCCATAGTTGCCATTATGGAGGATAATGCTATGACAGGAACTGTTCGTGGGAGAACAGTGGCAGAGGGAAATGGAATCACCAGAAACATACATAACTTCAAATTTCTGTGTGGCTTAGTGTTGTGGCATGACATACTATTTGAAATAAATGTTGTAAGCAAGAGACTCCAAGGTGTTGACCTTGATATATCTGGAGCAATGGAACAACTGGACAAAGCAAAGTCATACCTATAGTCTTACCGGTCAGATGAGGCATTTCAAAACGTTCTGAAGAGTGCACAGAAGTTGGCAGAGGAACTTCACACTGAAGCTATTTTCCCACCCATTCAAGAATACAAGAATCACCAAAGAAGAAGACATTTTCATTATGAGGTACGGGATAATCCCATAAGAGACCCCAAACAACAATTCAAAGTTGAATTCTTTAACCAGGTGCTAGATTGTGCAATACAGTCAGTTGAAGAATGTTTCATGCAGCTCAAGGAACACAGCAGTATATTTGGGATGTTGTGTGATATTCCAAAACTCCTCAATATACCTGAAGAAGACCTACACCAGCAATGCAGTGCACTAGAGACAATGTTGACACATGATGACACGTACGATATTGATGCAAGTGATTTCAGGTGATGAACTGAAAGCCCTTTCAAGATACATTTCAGCAGGATCAACTCCAAAGGCTGTTCTGGAATATATGTGCACAAATAAGATGACCATCCTCCTTCCAATTGCTTTTGTTGCTCTGCACATACTTCTAACACTTCCTGTAACAGTTGCCAGTGGAGAATGCAGCTTCTCCAAGCTGAAGTTAATAAAAACACATCTACGCTCCACAATGACACAGGATTTGGCTTGCAACCATCTCAATAGAGCATGAGCTGGCCCAGACTGTGGACCTTCAGGAAGCAGTTCAAATCTTCGCGACCAAGAAGGCACGGAAATCACCAGTATGATTATTCAAACAGATAAAAATGCCAGTGTTTACTATGCAGACAAGAAAAGTTACATTTGCTGTTCAGGCGTTTGAAAGTTAAGTGTTACTTAAAATTTTTGAAAAAGGCATTTTAAGTTGTTAGTTCTCCTTTATTGGGGTAGGTAGCAGAGCAATACCATGAGAGGAGTAGAACAGGAAGAAGGCAGAATTGAGACCTTTCCAAGTTTTGGCCCAAGCAAGGTGGCGTCATTTGAGCTCCCCGCCTCAGGTGCCAAAATGTTGTGGGCCGGCCCTACTCCCGCCCATGCAGGGACAGCCTGAGGTCTTCCTCCCCACTGGCACCCGGGGTTGGCCCGAGCTACCCTGCCGCCTGCCCGTGTGTTGGGCTGGTCCTCTGAGCCCCCCCCCCCCCCCCCGCCCCCCCCCCGCCCCCCCCCCCGCCCCCTCCCCCCCCGGGGGCGGGGCCGGCCCCCCCCCCCCCCCCCCACTGCACAAACACCAGCAGGGCTGGTGGTCCGAGCCCCAGCCACCCCCCACCACATGCCCACACGTGGGGCTGCTTGAGCCCTCCTCTATAACCCTCCCTCCAGCGTGGGGCTGGCATTGCCACTCCTCCACCACGACATTCCTCTTGCCCCACTAGGGGTCCCACGTGCAGGGGGGTCGGCAGTGAGGTGAAACACTGCTTTCAGCCTGCTCCCCCCCGACAGAGGGCCAGCGGAGCCCCTCTGCCCGGGGGAGCAGGGACCCCCATCCCCATGGGCTGCCCCAAGCACCAGGCAGGGTGCACGGGCAGGTGCACTGAGGAAGTGGGGGCATGCCCTGCCCCGGCTACTCACCCATGCAAGGTGGAAGCTAAATTATTTCCCACCTGGTGAGACTTCCTGAGAACGCTACAGACAGCCTGTGAGTGATGACTGCTATGACTCTACAAGGACATTTGATCAGGCCACATGATGCTGGACTCCATCTTGGGATGTCAGTATTTTTCCACAGACTGGTCTGAGAACCAAGCTTTGGAACAAAGGGTTCCCACCATATGCAAAAGCTATGTAAGGGAGGGAGTGACATCATCTGTGGTTCTTCACTTCCCACACAAGAAGACTCCTGGAAACACCTGAGGAACAAAGACTGAACTGGGGGAACTGCTGGACCCAGGCTGAAGGGATTTCTAGCCTGTGTATGAAACACCTGGGGAATCTAAGCTGTAAAGCAAGTGTAGCTTGCCCCTTAAGAATTTGCAGCCTGCTTGTATCATCTTTTAGGGTGAGAATCTGCTAATTCATATCCAATCTGTCTAGTATATTAAGCTTAGTTTGCATTTTTTGTTTATTTTCTGGCTAATATGCTTTGATCTGTTTGCTATCCCTTATAACACTGCTCTACAGCCAAAATGCTTCTGAAATAAATGTAGTCAAACTTTACTAATTCTGGGTCACTGAGAATGAAAATGATGCTTAAAATTGTTGATTGGCTCTAGTTTTCAAGATATGCTATTGGGTCAGTATATACGACCCTTGACTTGCGAATGGCGGAGGATAAGTGAGTTATAAAGGGAAGGGATCTCAATTTAAACCAGAAATGACTAAAATACATCTTTGACTGGATCTATGAATAAATCTATGACTGGGTTTGGACAGTACTTGCTTTTTAGGCAAAACAATGAATGATGCAATCGGAAGCTGGTATTGCGTCATACATGATATGAATTGCATCATGTTATTCCTAGAAGTCATGGATGATGCAATCATAACGAAGCTTACATCACTCTGCTGAACAAATTGCCCTATATCAGCTCTAGAAATCATACAGTGTCGTGCTCTCTTATTTGTCAGTGTTTGATTTTGCAAAGGGACACATTTCTGTTAACCAAAGTGAGCAGAGATTCCTTGTACTTGTGTGAACAGTGCAGATAACTTCTGCAATGTTTGTGGTGAAGTGACTTTTGCATCACAAAAGCGCAGTATAACCACTATGGTTAAGAAAGCTTATCTCCTTTATTTTGGCTGCAAAATTGGAGATCAGGACAAGAGGTGGGCCCCACACATATGCTGCAACACTTGTGCAACAAATCTTCGCCAGTGGTTGAACAGGAAAAGGAAATCTATGCCTTTTGCAGTGCCAATGATTTGGAGAGAGCCAACAGATCATACCAGGAATTGTTACTTCTGCATGGTGCCTCCTGTTGGGAAAGGTGTGTCAAAGAAGAAAAAGTGGACTGTGCATTATCCAAACATTCCATCAGCTATACGCCCAGTACCCCACGGAGAAGGACTGCCGGTTCCTGATGCACCAGAATCGTTCTCACTTGAGTCAGACGAGGAAGAGGAAGAGGATGAAACTTCTGGTCCTGAACCATCAATGTCACAGGACCCACATTTTCTCCCATCCTCCTCCTCTGAACCACACCTCATAACACAAGGTGAACTGAATGACCTTGTCAGGGATTTGGAACTACCCAAGACTAAGGCAGAGCTGTTGGGCTCCAGACTACAGCAGTGGAATCTCCTGGCAGGTGATGTTAGGGTTTCCATGTTCCGTGACCGTCAAAAGGATCTTGTCCCATTCTTCTTCATGGAAGGTGATCTTGTAGCCTGCAACAACATCGATGGTGTGATGGCAGCCCTCAACATCGTTCACGATCCAGATGAGTGGAGACTGTTCATTGATTCATCGAAGACGAGTCTTAAAGCTGTTTTACTGCATAATGGCAATGTTTTGCCATCAATTCCAGTTGGTCATGCAGTCCATATGAAGGAAACCTATGACAACATGAAACAACTTTTGAGGTGCATAAACTATGACCAACATCAGTGGCAGCTTTGTGGCGATTTGAAGGTTGTTGCTCTCTTGCTTGGTTTGCAGACTGGATACACAAAGTACTGCTGTTTTCTCTGCGAATGGGATAGTCGTGCAAGAGATTCCCACTACATCAAGAAAGATTGGTCACTCCGACAATCATTGAGGCCTGGGAGGAAAAGTGTTCAGCATCCACCACTTGTTGAATCAAGGAAGATTTTGTTACCACCCTTACACATCAAGCTGGGTCTGATGAAGAACTTTGTCAAGGCCATTGACAAAACAGAAGCAGCTTTCAAGTACCTCTGTGGAAAATTTCCAAGGTTAAGTGAAGCTAAGATAAAGGAAGGTGTCTTTGTTGGTCCTCAGATTCGTGAACTTCTTCGAGATGATGCATTTGACCATGTACTGCGTCATGGAAAAGACGGCATGGAAAGCCTTCCAGTTAGTGGCAATAAATTTTCTTGGAAACAACAAGGCAGACAACTACAGGTTGTTGGTGGAAAACCTCCTCAAGGCATACAAAAGCCTTGGTTGCAACATGTCACTAAAGATACATTTTTTGCACTCTCATCTAGATTTTTTCCCACCGAACTGCGGAGCAGTGAGCAATGAGCACAGCGAGCAATTTCACCAGGACATTGCAACAATGGAGAAACGCTATCAGGGCAAATGGAGCCCATCAATGCTTGCAGACTATTGCTGGACAGTGACAAGAGATGCTCCATTTAATGAATACAAGAGACAAGCCAAGAAGCGCCGAGTAGACACTGAATAGGACTAAACTATGTACATAATAGTTTTTTGCCTTTTGTTTCATAATAAATTTTATTTATATAACCCTTTTGCTGATTTTTAAAGTGTTACATAAACAGGACAGGTGAAATATTATCATGTAAAGCAACCATAAACACATGAAAATACCTAGGTTTACAATTTATGATTAAAACTCTACTATCTACACAATATACATAGACATCAAATGTAAAAACTTAAATATCTTAGAAACAGTAGCCAATCAGTTGTTTTAATTGTCATATTTGAATTCAGCACATCAAAATACATAATAAATAGCACATTTTATCTCTGAAGCAGACGACTTCTCAAAAATTGTAGACCAGTGTAATCACTTAAAATCTATCTTTTGTAGTTAATAAACTTGTTTTTGTTTTAATCTAAACCAGTGAGCTTTGACTGGAGTGCTTGGGGAAAATCTCAGCTTGGTTACCACAAGTGTGCATTGTTCTCTTCACATTGAGGGAGAGGCGAACCGGGTATTAAACCCATATACTGGCCAGATTTGACCAGGGCAGGACGGTACTGCTCTGGGGTCCCAGGCTGGGAAGCTGGTGGTTAGAGAGCCTGTGTATAACTGAAGTTGGGTGTGTCCTTACCTGTATGAATGCTGGTCAAAGTGCAGGCTGGAGGGCTTTGCAACTTATCACAGCAGTACAGTGTGAGAGGGAGCCCAGGCTAGTGGGTCAGGGGGCTCAGTGGTACCCTAGTTCCAGGTGGCACCATGGGAGAAACCCATCACAGTATGAACCTCTGAAAATCTCAATTTGCACGTGCATGGTAGAAATGTTTTAGAATGGCTGAATTTGCCAAAGATTCCATCGGCATGGAGCCCCTGTCCAGGGCTTCAGGGACTAACCAGTACTTACCTTGAAGTAATCAGGGACCACTGTGCTGCCAGGCACTTGAACTGACAGCAGGAAGTCTCAGAGGGTCCTGTGGCACCTTTAAGACTAACAGAAGTATTGGGAGCATAAGCTTTCGTGGGTAAGAACCTCAATTCTTGCATCTGAAGAAGTGAGGTTCTTACCCACGAAAGCTTATGCTCCCAATACTTCTGTTAGTCTTAAAGGTGCCACAGGACCCTCTGTTGCTTTTTACAGATTCAGACTAACACGACTACCCCTCTGATAGCAGGAAGTCTGTCTCTCCAGCACTCTCAATGCTTCCACTGCTGCAGGGCCGGCTCCAGGCACCAGCTGAACAAGCAGGTGCTTGGGGCGGCCAAGGGAGAGGGGCGGCACCTGATGCAATTCGGGGGCGGCAGGTCCCTCACTCCCTCTAGGAGCAAAGGAC
>NW_020664393.1:18393597-18417361 GCF_002925995.2 Terrapene triunguis
TAATGGGATGAAGAACCAAGGTGGGGAAACTGGGCCAAGGAGGGGAGGCTGGACCAAGGAGATGATGGAGGAGAGGGACTGGGATGTGGAGCCATTGGGGTAGGACACTCTGATTTAGAGCTGAGTGAGAGGAAATGCAGGAGCCAAGGGCAGGAGGAGAATAGAATTCCAACAAGGAGCCAAGGAGGTCTGGTGGGAGACTGGAATAAAGGAAAGCTGGAGAGGCCAGGAACCAAAGGGGCCAGACTTGGGGGAAACTGAATCAGAAGGGTCTGTAACCACTACTGTATACTCCACTCAGAACTTGGAATAGAACCCAGGATTCCTGAATGTCTATATTTCCTGCTGTAACCAAATATCTGTGTAATCCACTAACAAAATGTGTGCCCCATCTCCCTTTAGGAGACAATGACAATCTACTACTGCTTTCAGTTACTCTAAGGGTTCCAGCCCTGCTGGTGAACCATGAGGGTGTCAATGGTTCCACATGATGGAATTTCTGTTTTTCTAGTTTATTTTTTTAAAACCTAAGAAATTTCATACAAAATGACATTAAGGCAGCAAAGTCAAGCACTCAAAAGTTAGGAAAATCCAGAATTAAGATTGTGTGTGCTACCTTAATTAGGCCTCATTGTGCATATACCTTATGAGACAGTCCTTAATTACATGATCGCATACTACGTTTTTGCAGGATCTACTGGCTACTTGTGGATTTCCAAAGTGTGAGAACAACAAAATCATAGAACTGGCCCCAGGATGAAGGAGCTGCAAACAACTCCTTTGTGGCTATCTCTATCGTAGGTACTTATTTGGTGTGATGCTTCCTGGGGGTGCCCAAGGTTGTGAGGCACCTTGCTACCACCTGCCCTCAAAGTGTTTCCCTGGAGTGGCCAGACCCTGTTCCAATGGACATTCACAGTATTTACAGATAGAATATTCCCAAAGGAACAATACACCTCAGCTTACCAGTTTCACTTTAGAATCACCGCTCCACTTAACTCATGGCACTTAGATTTGTTTATAGTGAAAACTAGTATAAGTGTATTTAAGAAAGAACAGAGATCAAGTAATAGCAAGGAGGTAGAAGTATTGGAAACAATTGGTTACATCTAAAAAAAAAATCATGATACGTCTTCTAGAGCCTAGACTTAAATAACAAGACTTTCTCTTGTCTCATAAAAGTTAACTCACCCACAGTCTTTCTCCCAGCCAGGACAGCTGTGACCCTTTATTCATATGGCAATCACACTGGCAGCTTGTCCGCCAGATGAAGGATACTGTGTGTCTCCTTGCAGTCTCCTGCTACACCAGACTAATTCTTTAATCTTCATCATAAACACCCACCTTTCCTGTAGTTTCTGTAATCTCTTGCAAACTTCACAATTTTCATTAGTATGCAAATAGAGATACATTGCAAGATATACAATACACAATGACCAGCCAGGGAGATAAGTGTCTACTGCCCCTGCCTGACCAGAACTTATCACCTTCTGGTGACCTGTTAACTTACATACCATAAGAATATGGTTTTCAGTATAGATACATAATTTTTTAAATAATATCCTTGCATACATTTTGCACAGTGGTGTTGGAACAATTTTTATAGTGGGGGTGCGGTCGGTGTTTAATAAATATTTTAAATGTCCTTTTACAGTGCTGTACAAGCAATATTTAGTCCCTAGCAACAGCACTCCAAACTCATCATACTTTTGCCAGTCAAATTTTTTTTTAAAAAGAGTAACTTAAACATTATAACATCCTGTCTGATCTTCACTACAGTGACATTCTCTGATAATGATTATGATTTTGCTTTTGCAAACAGAGAACTCATTATTAGTGTGATACATTCTACTTCAATTTCTTACCTTACAAACAACTATAATTGGAATTCATTCCTCTGTATTCTTGCTCTCATCAACAAAAATAAAGATAGCATGATCACAGAAGAAAAGCACAGCTAAAATATGAAAAGTAATAACTGTTACTTCCTTGATAAGTATCCTCAAAAGAGGCCTTTGGAACCTGACAATAAGTCTAGTCTGCAATTAATGTGACGAGTGCCTCAGTTGTTTTAGAATATCTGGTTTTATATTTTCTGGAAAGAAATCCATACTCTAAATCTTATATAAATTGATTACCTATCCTGGTTTACTAAATCACCTGGACAGAATTCATGGGGCACCACACGCAGAAAGACTCACCTCTCAGACTCAGTGTTATATATTAAAAATAATGCAAATAGCTATGCCACAGTCTGCCAGAGAAGTGAAGGGGATGTGTTTTTATAAATTTTGTTTCTGAAATGAAAGAAGGGGACTTAGGTGAGCAGCTTGACAGATGCTGGAATGGAGAATATTCTAACATAGACATTTAAATAAACAAGATATTGCAATTTATTGATAAGATCACTTTTGTCATGTGGCTGTGAGCTGTTAATCTAGGGACGCATTATTTAGATTCATAGAGTCATAGTTTCTAGGACTGGAAGGGACCTCGAGTGGTCATCGAGTCCAGTCCCCTGCCCTCATGGCAGGACCAAGTACTGTCTAGACCATCCCAGATAGACATTTATCTAACCTACTCTTAAATATCTCCAGAGATGGAGATTCCACAACCTCCCTAGGCAATTTATTCCAGTGTTTAACCACCCTGACAGTTAGGAACTTTTTCCTAATGTCCAACCTAAACCTCCCTTGCTGCAGTTTAAGCCCATTGCTTCTTGTTCTGTCCTTAGAGGCTAAGATGAACAAGTTTTCTCCCTCCTCCTTTTAGATACCTGAAAACTGCTATCATGTCCCCTCTCAGTCTTCTCTTTTCCAAACTAAACAAACCCAATTCTTTCAGCCTTCCTTCATAGGTCATGTTCTCAAGACCTTTAATCATTCTTGTTGCTCTTCTCTGGACCCTCTCCAATTTCTCCACATCTTTCTTGAAATGCGGTGCCCAGAACTGGACACAATACTCCAGTTGAGGCCTAACCAGCGTAGAGTAGAGCGGAAGAATGACTTCTCGTGTCTTGCTCACAACACACCTGTTAATGCATCCCAGAATCATGTTTGCTTTTTTTGCAACAGCATCACACTGTTGACTCATATTTAGCTTGTGGTCCACTATAACCCCTAGATCCCTTTTTGCCGTACTCCTTTCTAGACAGTCTCTTCCCATTCTGTATGTGTGAAACTGACTGTTCCATCCTAAGTGGAGCACTTTGCATTTGTCTTTATTAAACTTCATCCTGTTTACCTCAGACCATTTCTCCAATTTGTCCAGATCATTTTGAATTATGACCCTATCTTCCAAAACAGTTGCAATCCCTCCCAGTTTGGTATCATCCGCAAACTTAATAAGCGTACTTTCTATGCCAATATCTAAGTCGTTGATGAAGATATTGAACTGAGCCGGTCCCAAAACAGACCCCTGCAGAACCCCACTTGTTATACCTTTCCAGCAGGATTGGGAACCATTAATAACTACTCTCTGAGTACTGTTATCCAGCCAGTTATGCACCCACCTTATAGTAGCCCCATCTAAGTTGTATTTGCCTAGTTTATTGATAAAAATATCATGCGTATCAAATGCCTTACTAAAGTCTAGGTATACCACATCCACCGCTTCTCCCTTATCCACAAGACTTGTTATCCTATCAAAGAAAGCTATCAGATTGGTTTGATATGATTTGTTCTTTACAAATCCATGCTGGCTATTCCCTATCACCTTACCACCTTGCAAGTGTTTGCAGATGATTTCCTTAATTACTTGCTCCATTATCTTCCCTGGCACAGAAGTTAAACTAACTGGTCTGTAGTTTCCTGGGTTGTTTTTATTTCCCTTTTTATAGATGGGCACTATATTTGCCCTTTTCCAGTCTTCTGGAATCTCTCCTGTCTCCCGTGATTTTCCAGAGATAATAGCTAGAGGCTCAGATACCTCCTCTTTTGAGTGAATGTTGAGGAGTAATCTGTATCTGCCATTTTGTAATAACTTTGAAGAATGGAAAATATTGACCATGTTTTTTCTATTTTGACTAAATTTCAAACTCTTCAAAATATTAAAAATCTTTATTTGTTATAAAATACAAGAATTATTCCAATGCCATCTGTGCCAGCTCAGAACAACTGGTGGATGGCACTGGGTCAAAAAAATGTGGAACCATACCGTGGGGCAATGCAAGAAAACAGCTCAAAATCTATGGCCGGAATTTCAAAAGAGCTCAGAACCTGCCGTTGGGGCCAGATTCTCAAAAGAAGTCAACTTCCATTTAGGCACCAAAATAAGTGGCCAGATTTCCAAAAAGAACTCATCATGTTGGCTCTTTCGATAAGTGTCACAATGAGAACTGCTGAGCACTTGAAAGTTTGGTCTTCATTGACCTAATGGCATTGGAAATGGCACAGAGACTTGAAAGATTGGATGGGAAAATCAACAAACTGCCTCACACTGAAGAAAAAAAAACTGCCGTAGAAAAGAATACATATTTTGTATATATTTCAAAGCACCATGACACATTTAAAGGGATCTGACAGAAAGTACTTTTTTCTTTTCTTTGTGACTTTTCATGAGGAGAAGTCTTTTATTAATAATTATTATCCTGTTAGCTGTGGTAGCACCCACTACTAGTTAGGTGCTTTCCAAATATTCAAAAAGAATGGTCTCTCCCTGCTCCAAACTGTCTTTCTCTTCCCCTCCTCCCCCCGACATCACACCATAAACTAAGGACAGACAGACAAGCAGGCAGAGAATAGGGGAAGGGGAACACGTGAAAGTGTCTAGCCCTTAACATGCCAGTCCAGACTGCAGGGTGGGAATCTAAGTGTAGGGCCCCACACCTGGTGATGACAGAAAGACAGGCAGCCAGTCACTGTCCTCCTTTGTTAGGGGAACTGACACTGATTGATTCCCAATGTTTCTTATAAGTTATGGGCTTGGCTGTCAGGGTCTGAGAACAGTCAATAAAAGGGAGATGCAGGAGGACATCCCACTCCAACCTCACTTTCTTCTACCCTAACAACAGTGAAAAAGGATATAAGAAGTGTTGCTAAAAAGGCAGAGGGCCTGATTTATCGCTGTATTATGCTAGTGTTATGCTGGTGTATGTCCATTGATTTTGCTGGCATTAATCTGGAGTAATGTAATGATGGATCAGGCCCAAAAGAAGAGTGCCTGCGGGAAGGCAAAGCTCCCTATCCAAGCACCAACTAGAGCTGGGCAACATTTTTTAGTCAAACCTTTTTTTCACTGAAATGTGTTGATTAGAATCAACTGAAACATTTCACTAATTTGTGCCGACTTCAATATAGCTTCAGTCTAAATAAAAATGAAAAGTGTCTGCCAAAATGAAACATTTTGATTTTTTTGTGTTAGATTCACAAGGGGATTTAGGTGCTATTCACAAATTTTGAGAAGGAGGTCCCCTTATATCAACAGCCAATGCACTCATTTGGGAGACCTAGCTTTGAATTCCTGTTCTGGAGCAGAGAGTTAAACCCAGGTTTTCCCATGCTAGGGAGTATCTTAACCATCTGTTTCCTTTAATAGCTCCTGTTAAAGCTGTTCCACTTTGTATAAAATACTTCAGTACTTCTTAGGCCAAGGAGTATGACAATGACTCTAGCCGACTGGTTAGGGCACTTATCTAGAGAGATGCAAGTTGCCGATCCCTGATCTAGCCTGAAAAATTGAAACATTTCATTCTGACATTTCAGAATTTTTTTTTTCATTTTGACTGAAACTATTCGTCAAAATTAACATGCTTTAGTGCCCTAATCTGTGTACTATTAGGTATAAAGGCGGCACCATCACCTCCTCCTCAATTTTGTGACTCTAGACCTTCATTTCCTTTACTTTTATTTAAAAAAAAACTTTAAAATGCCCAAAATGAAAAAGTAATTTTCATAATCATGGAATCCTGGAATACAAATGGCCCTGCAAGTGGTGTTGATGTGTCTATGAGACATATGTGCTAGGAAAGTGGCTAGCACTACATCTGGGACAGGAGGAGCCAAGATTTGTTTTTCAGGAGTCTAGGAAGGGCACAAGCATTGCTTCTGTGTGGCATCCTGTACTTAGGAGACACACACTTTCCCTGCTGCTATACATGAGGGATATGTAATTCCCATTATAATTAATGGGGTTGAGACTAAACATGTATAAAGATGCAGTCAGTGGCCTCTGATATACAGCTGTCTGACACATACCATGGAAACATCATCCCGCCACATTCAGTAACAGTCCACACCATGGGTTGTCAGCAGGATGGAACCTAGGAGTCTAAGCACTACTTGAAGTAAAAGGCTACATATACATCAGGGATCAGCAACCTTTGGCACGCAGCCCATCAGGGAAATCTGCTGGTGGGCCGGGCCGGTTTGTTTACCTGCAGCGTCTGCAGGCTCGGCTGATCGCAGCTCCCACTGGCTGCAGTTTGCCGTTCCAGGCCAATGGGGCTGCGGGAAGCGGCGCGGGCCGAGGGATGTGCTGGCCACTGCTTCCCGCAGCCCCCATTGGCCTGGAACAGCGAACCGCGGCCAGTGGGAGCTGCGATCGGCCGGTTCTCGGGGTGGGGGCAGCTCCGTGGTCCCCACGCCTAGGAGCCGGACCTGCTGGCCAGGGTGCAGCATGGAGCCAGGATAGGTAGGGACTAGCCTGCCTTAGCTCCGCAGCCCCGCCGACCGGAGCCACCAGGGTTCCTTTTCAACTTGGTGTTCCGGTCGAAAACCGAACACCTGGTCACCCTAGCCTTCAGCCAAAACTTGATAGATTAGATGCATATTTTCACTTTTATTTGCTTGTAACTATTTCTAACATTATCGCCTATACTTGAGTTCACTTAGAAGCCTGTCTTCTTTTATTAATAAACTTGTTATTTTTTAATCTAAACCAATCCAGTGTTCTGTTTAAACCGACCTGTTTGGTAACTGCAATTAAAGTAGCAAACTGTTGAATATTAACTCTATACAAGAGCAACAAACCTTCAAAATCTGACCTGTCCAGGAGAGGGCTGAACAGTGCAGAACACACATTTCGGGGAAAATCCAGGACTGGGAGTGTGTTGTGATAACTCTGTAAGTAGTAACCAAGGCTGGTGGAAGCCAGTGTGTGACTGCAGTGTTACTGACAGGCTACTGAGGTCAGAGCTGCTGGACCAGGATTGCAGCTATACACAGACACTCAGGGTGTGACTTGCACGGCTAGTAGGTTCACTAGGCTGGCTGTGAAGCAAAGCATTGTGAGGCACCCATAGTCACAGGGCAAGCAGTGATGCAACCCCTCACTTGCTGAACTGCACCCTGGAATGTGACACCCTCTCTCTGTAGGGTGGATGATTGAGGTAGTGTGCGGGGGTATGGGTACAGACTGTGTGTCAGGAGATGATACTATGTTATAACCGCCTTTCTGTCTGCTGGGGGGTGGGGTGGGACGGTTGCTGTGTGTGTTGCAGTCCCTCCCAAGGAAGGTTGGGATGCCACTTGTAAATCAATCCCCGGGTGTATGTGGGCGGAGGGGTGTTACCACGTCTTCCCCCTGCCGTTGCTATGCTCATTACACCCCTCCTCTCCCTTACAGCCTCTCCCCGCTCTCGGGGGAGGCGGGGTGCGCTCTGCGGTGCGTGTCCCAGCCGCCTGTACGGCTCGGGGGGCGGCTCCCCCTGGCGGGCGGCCTCCGGCGGGGCGGGGCCGGAGCTGGGACGCCGCCGCCGACCGCGCGCGGGGGGAGGAGGAGCAGCCGCCGCCAGGCCATGGCCCCGCTTCGGCGGCCTTAGCAGCAGCCGGAGACTCCCCCCTCGCTCGCTCGCCCGCCCTCCCTCCGCCCGGGCAGCAGGAAGCGGCTCCTCTGTGCGTAGCGGCGGCTGGAGCTCGGATCTGAGCGGCTCCTTCCCGTCTCGTCCTCTCTCCGCCGGGGCTGGCGGAGCCGGCGGGCCCCCGTCCCCGGGGCCGTCCCGTCTTCTCGGCTGGGGACGCGCAGCCCAGGCGAGGCCGCGGCCTAGGGCGGGCGGAGCGCGTGAGGCGCAGGATGCGGAGCGAGGCCCCCCCGGCCGGGGGCTGCGCGCGGCCCCAGTAGCCCGGGATCGCCGCGGATGCGGCCTCGCCCCGCGCGGCGGCCCAGGAGGCGCCTCCGCCAGGCCCTCGCTCCCCAGAGCCTGTGCAGCTGGGGGCCGCCGCGGCGGCCCGCCTGAGCCGCTGCTCTGCCCCGGCCCGCCTGGCCCTGCCCTCTCCTGCCGCGGTTGACAGTGAAGGGATGTCTGCTGCCACCTCCGCTGAAATGATCGAAACTCCCCCGGTCCTCAACTTCGAAGAAATTGACTACAAGGAGATTGAGGTGGAAGAGGTGAGCGAGCCCCGGGCGGAGCCGGGGATGTTCGGAGACTCCCCACCACCACTTTCCTGCACCCGGCCCATGGGGCGATCCACTAGGTGTACAGCTCCCTAGAGCTTGTAGGGCAGCGTTTACCCTTTCGGACCCCAAAGCACTTTACAAACTACATCAGTATTGCAGCCCTGGCACTGGTAGGCCGGGAGGGGGGAGGGAGAGGAGAGTGGCAGTCAGCTGCCACAAAGGTGCCTGGGTGGGAGGAAAGATTCTGCTCATAGAGACTGAGGCAAAACCCTAATCTTATGAGGGAGGCTGTGGGACCACTAACAGGCAGGTAGAGCTGGCCCTCTCTGATCTATATAGTAAATTCTGTGCTATTCCCCCTCTCAGAAATGCCTAAATAGTGCAATAATGGGCACAGTAAACCTGTATAGATAAACGAAGGGCTGTGAACCTGAGCTGCCTGGGAGCTTAGGTATTCCAAACCTGAGGAACAGATCAGCTTTTGTAAAGTGAATTTTAGGTTAGTCTAAATTTAATCCAAACTTTGGTGGCAGTTGATAAATTTGAATTAATTTATCACAGTCAAATGGAGATTTTTTTTTAAACTATATTGTAATGCTTCCATTTAATGTGTCTATTTTTGTAGGTCTCTGTTTTCTCCTCCATCCATCCTATTTAATGCACTTATAATACATCTATTACTATGGTATCTAGCTGCTGATCATTATTATCCAAATTTCTTACACATACATTATCGTGTTTAGGCATAAAAGACCCTTTTTAAAATTTATTAAACTAATTTAAGTGATGCTACAATCCAGTGGCTGTTACATTAACATCAGTACTGCATTTGTGACCCATATTACATCTTTGGTATTGATTACACATGAAGTAAATTCAATTGTCCATTTATGTTTTACTTAGTTTGAAGAAAAATGTTTCCCACTTGAGTATTACAAGGAAAGGTTGGCTATAGAAGAATTGCCTTAAATTCTTTGCAGTTGGTATGTAATTGATTAAGAAGGAGTTTCTAAGAGTATTTGTGGATCAGTTTGGTTTTTCTGTGGAGGCAGAGTGGATTTTCTCAAGAGCAATCTATGTGTTTTCCAAAAAGGTTCAATGGAGATAAGGGCCTTGATGAGCAAGTTAACATATCTTGCAAGTTGTTGCTCCATACAGCTCCCTCTGCCCTTGTGAAGTCCCTGTTTAAGTCAAGGTGTTGTGTGCATGGGCAGACCCCCGTTTAACTCAGTAGAATTTACACATGCAGAACGACTTGCAGACTCTAGACTTAACAAACATTGGCATCATTATTACAATCTTTGTGCTTTTAACTCCTTAGCAGATTAATTACTGCTGAAAGAACAAGATCTCTTCTTCTGAACACAGTAACCGTACAGAAGTGAACATAGCCTCGTATAGCACCTTTCATATATAAGATAACCAGTAGCTCAGAGCTTTACAGAGTCATTTGCTAAATACTGATAGTTAGCCTGTATCCTACTGAATTTTGGTCCACACACAGTCTTGGAGACTATAAATTGTTTTATTGAGAAGGAATGTTTTCCAAGAACACTGTGTTCGAAAGGCATCATGGTATCTTTGACTTCCACCTTGAGAGTCACCAGAAATCTGTAGAAGGTACTTTGGCTTTAATCTCTCTTCAAAAGGATTTCCTTTTCTATAAACAAGATAAGAGGCTCTCAAACTGGAGGAGGGCCCCCTCTGGGGGGACGACCGTGGAATGTATTCTGGGGGAGCATGAGACGCTTTAGGGCAGGGATTGGCAACCTTTGGCACGCGGCCTGCCAGGGTAAGCACCCTGGCGGGCCGGGCCAGTTTGTTTACCTGCCGTGTCCTCAGGTTCGGCCAATCGCGGCTCCCATCGGCCGCGGTTCGCGGCTCCACGCCAATGGAGGCTGTGGGAAGTGGCATGGGCCGAGGGATGTGCTGGCCGCCGCTTCCCACAGCCTAAAAGTCTAGCTAGCAAGTGTCCCCCCCTCCCCCCAAAAAACAAAACAAAAAACCCCAAAAGGCAAAAGAAAACAACAACATGCAAAGCACCTTATTTTTGTTTCTATTCTGTCTTGGTCAAGTAAAGAATAGAGGAAACTGTACATTGTTGTTGAGTTTACAAATAAAACCCTACATAAATAAATTACAATGATTTGGACTTGTATATGGGCATATTTATTTTTTTCCTAAAGTTAAGTATTTTAGGAAAAATAGTCAGAGTGGCCACTAGCAAGAGTTGGTGGCCACGCTCTGAGGCCACCAAAAAAAAAATTGTTGTGAGAACCCTTGGACTAGATAGTCCTGCCTCAGTGCAGGGGACTGGACTAGATGACTTATTGAGGTCCCTTCCAGTTCTACATTTCTATGAAATGTCTTGTATCAGAATTACACATACCTCTTCCTTTTAAACATTTAATTCCATCATTTCCAAACGGTGTTTCTGTATTAAGGAATTGGAAGTACTTTTGTATTTGAAGAAGACTCTGAAATTTGTATGTTTGCCTATGTTCAGTAATCAAACAATTAAGTGTCTTTTGAGATATTGCTTGTAGCTAGCCCTTACCCCCATGGAAAAAGTTAAGGTTGTGGTAATTTTAGAGATCATAAACAGGTGCCCACTGATGACCCATAAAAGTGAGTATCACATATTAAATATAATATGTTGTACTTAGCACTTTGAACAAGTAAAATACTATACAAATGTTTAATCCTCACAACACCTGAGGACTGTAAGGATTACAACCTCATTTTACAGATGGGGAAATTCAGGGCCACACAGTGTCTAACTGGGAGGTAGAACTCTGAGGCTTGATATACAAATCTTGGCGTCCTCTTACGGATGTACCTCTGTATGCATGCTGACACCTGCACAGGCAGGATTTGGTGCACCAAAAATGTGTGCCTAGATTGAGGCCTCAGCAAGAATTAAACTATAGGAGTCTTGAGTCCTTATATCACACTGTCATCCTGACACTTGCCTCTCAATCTGAGGAAAAAATGAAGATGATCCATTCGTTTTAAGACCAAGGGAAGGGGACTTTTGTCAAAGGGTAGGGAGAAATTTTTGTAACAGTTTTTTAGCATTTTGAGTTAAGTGTATGTGACCTACCAGCAGTTCTTGATAGGCCGCTGGATACCACAATTCTGAGAGTAGTAAAAATGCCTAGAGGATAAACTCGTATTACAGTGGAAGCAACAAAAACTGCTTTGCAATGGAACAGGTGAACTAGAAACAGAACTTGTCCACTATGATGAAATTCCAAGATGTATGAACCCCTTCCTTGTCACCCCTTTCTTTTTGTGCCTTCATTGATTTCACAATTGCTAGTGACTATATGCTGTAACTAACGACATAGCATTGTGCACTAGAAGAAAACTGTTAATACTTTACACCTAGAGAGCAAGAATTCTAAAATAATCACCCTTTACAAGGAGTTAAAATGGTTGTTTTATTATAGTATGTGGACATCAGTTAGATGTCCCAAGATGAACATCAACAAATCTAAACTGAAAAACGCAAAAGAATTCTTGTATAATCCCAGCTTTGCTCTTGTATTATCAAGGTTGTCTGGTCAGCAGATAGCACTGCCACTGGTTTATTAATAGATTTAAGTTCTGGAATAGTTACAGGCCCCAAGTCCTAGCTAATAAACATAAGATCTGTGCTTGTGCTTTCAGTTTGGTTTGGCCAAGTTTTACTGGATAACACACGAATATACCGTATTTTGTTCATCTGCATGGCTATAATTTAGGAGGTGAGAGGCATACACAAGCCAAACATATATCCAACTTCCAGGTGGCATTTTGTTGTTTAAAGTCCTCAAGTTGGGGTAAGGTGGGTACGTAATTATCATGGTGAATAAAAGTCAACCCAAAATTAATGTGCCATGAAAGAATATTCAAAGCAAGAATGAAAAACAACCTAAAACTCAGGTTCAGCAGCAACCTTCCTTTCCTTTACCCCTGGGAAACTTCTGATTCCTTCTGATTCTTATTTTTAACTTAAGTACAAAATAGTCTGAAAAAGCATTAATAATTTGGGAACAAAGCTACAGACCTTACCCTAGATTTCAAGCAGCACGGAAAAGAGCTAATTTTTCTAAATGTTGTGTTCTGCACATCTGTTTTATGATGCTAGCTAAATTAGAGATCTCATTTTAATATTTTAGGAGTTGCTTGGAAAATGTGGCTTTAAATTTGCTTGAAAAATTGTGGATAAATAAGCCTTTAAAGGAATATGTGATGCCTTATGCTACATTTTAGAAAAATCCAGAAGGATTTATAAAACAGTATATAATTCTGAAAGTTTGGAAATGAACTGAAAATTTTTGTCTTGAAAGTGGTGATGATACCAGTGCAGATTCATTCAGTTGTTGAATGAAGGCCCATCTGATTAAATAATTAGTAATAAATGGTATCTCTCTATTTGGGAAGTTCAGTTAACAAATGCTTTGCAATACAGTGTGTGGGTTTTTATTTTTATTTTTTTTTAAAGCTGATCTTAAGGGTACATGTAAAGGAAAAGGTAAACTTGACTTTTAATTATTTTATTTGTTAAAGTATACTTCCCTTCCTTTTTTGATACTTTGTTTCTGGAGTATTGTCCTCATGGCTCTGTTCCATTCTTTTCCATAGTTAATTTGCTTCTGCCACCACACATCCACTGTAACTAAATAGAACCTGTCTGATTTGTGCACGTTTTGTTTGTTGTCTGTTGTTGGTTTGAATAGTGCAGAATGTACACAGCTCCCTTTTATGTTATAGGAAAGATAAAATCCTTGGCACCCAAATCCTACAATGCTGACCACTCCACTATGGAAAAATCTAAACCCAGTACTGGGAGTGGTGTGTGTATATTGTGTGTATGCAATATTATATATTTTTCTTACTTAAAGTGACTTCCAAACAACTTTAAACCATATACTATTTGAAAGTTTCTGTTATCCTCAAGTACAGTAATCTGTGAGCTGCAGGGTGCTGGTGGCATCTCCACCAAGTATTGCATGCAATTTGTTGTAGAAGTGCCAGTTCTCCAACACAGTACCAGTTCTATTGTTACTCTCCCTAGCCTTGTAGAATCCCTGGCAAAGTTCCTTTACTTTCCCATAGTACTGCTGATGATCCCTATCAGACCCTTTTGCCTGCACCTCCCCCATGCAATCTACTTGTAGTTGTCCGTGTTTCTGTGTCTGGTTCATAGCTGTGCTTCCATAGCCTCATCTCCCCACTGGCTCAAGAGATCCAGTACTTCCTGTCTGCTCCAGGCAGGAGCGTGTCTGGTACCTCTCTGTGTGCACGGAGCTGGCATGGTCTATTGGGCAGCTGCACACAACAAAGCTGATCTGCTAGGTCTGCTCGCCAAGTTGGGCAATCAGAAAAATTTCAAAGGTACGGAAGGTTTTAAAGAGTGTGGCTTCCAGTCTCTCTGACGCCTGGTCAGTGGAGTTTAAAATTGTGATCAGAGTGGTCTCTCTTGCAGGGAATGGGGCATTGTGGGACAGTGACTAGAGGACTGTTAAAGTCAACACATATCATGCAGTGTCTTCACTCATATTGCATCGACTTAAGTAGGTCAACTATGGTGTTTTGGTGGAGGGGCAGGGGTACTGTGTTGATGTAATGAGGCACTTATGCTGGCTAGAGATGAATTTGATGTAGACACAACCTAACTTTGTAGTGTAGCCGAAGCCTTAGTTTCAACAGTCCACTTGAACAATGGTAGTTAATAACTAGAGTATTTTGAGGGAATCCTCTTACAAAGAGGAACTGATAAGCTTTCTAAATATATATTTAAGAATAACTATTTAAGTTTGCACACCACTAAGAGGCATATTTGTAATGTGTACACCTATACATAATACATTTTTGGAAACAGCTGAATATGATTTTATCTGCCCACTGGGGTCTGAATTTAGGGTTCTTTGTCTTTTACAGCTGGGCAGGAAATGGTTTTCTAGTCCCATGAAATTTAGAATATTTTTCTTGTCCTGATTCAGGACAGGAAAGATAATCTCAAATTTTTGTGAACCAATAATCCAAAAACATTTCAGATCAGGTTAATTGAAATACTTCATTTTGATTTCACTTTTTAAATTCTTTTTAGTATAAATTAACATTTCCAATGGAAGTTATTTAGAAACAAAACTTTTCATTTAGAAAATGTCAAAACATCCTATTTTAACAATTTTGAATTTTTTTTCCAGTAAGTTTTAGAATCAGGATATTCATCAAAGCTGATCCTTTTTCCTGCTAACAATTTTGGTTTTGACAAATTGTCATTTTCTGATTATAAAAAAAATGGTCTGAAAATTCCTGACCAACTCTGTTTTCCTCGCAACTGTTGATGGCCTGGAGTCTTAACTGTGGTCCAAAGCCTTGATCCTGTAATCATAGGACTGGAAGAGACCTCAAGAGGTCATCTAATCCAGTCCCTTGCACTCATGGCAGGTCTAAGTATTATCTATACCATCTCTGACAGGTTTTTGTATAACCCATTCTTAAAAATCTCCAATGATGGAGAGTCCACAACCTCCCTAGACCATTTATTCCAGTGCTTAACTACCCTGACAGGAAATTTCTCCCACCCTACGTTTACACCACAGTGGCAGCTCCTGTCCCACAGGGCTGGGTTTGGCTCCCTACTCCGGGCATTGCGACCTAACGCACGGAGTTACAGTGCCACTGAAGTTTGGCACATCCGCCCTGCCATAAATGGACACAGAGGAGTGGAGGACTATATCGCAATACCACTTAGTTTGGGGGGCATTTTACTCTGATTGAGGACATTTCACAGACTTTATTCAAATTCATCGTTTCCATGATTACTGCGGCAAAATCATATCCCTATTCATGTTAGATAACAAGAGAACGTGATCTCGCAGTGCTGTGGCTAGAAGAACTAATGTAGTTCCTTGTGTAACCAGGAATATTGAGCAGGAGAATGGAGGTGATGTTAAGTTAGTATATAGCATTGCTGAGACAACTGCTGGAATATTGTAGCCACACTCTTCAAAAAATATATTGAAAATTTGGAAAATCATTCAGAAAAGATACAAAAATTATTTGAGGTCTGGAAAACATGACTTATAACAAATGGCAACTGACTTTCTGTGTGCCCAGTTTGAGACAATCAGATCCTGATTTTGAGGAGCGCGGTGTACTCCAGTTGAAGTCAATGATAACTGTAGGTGCTCAGCATCTCTGAAATATTAAGCTCTTGATGTTTTAAGTTGGGCAGCACAAAACAGTAGACACTTGAAATTTTTGGTTTTTATTTCTGTGGCCTTGATTAAATTCAGACATTTCACTGGTTTAACTTAAAATCAGTTTTTAAACCCATTGAGTTAAACTGTTGGGTGTTTGTGTGTAGACACTTAATCTGGTTTTAAAAAAAAGCTTCAACTGAAATAAACAACTATTGAACCAAAATAGTATTGGCATGGCATGGCTCCCACCTGAGGTGCCTTCTTGCAGCAGGCCACGCCACGATAGGCAAACCTGCCTCAGCTTCCTTCCTTTGGAGGCCCCGGTAACTCCATGACCGCTCCCTTGCATAATAATACACTTCCTTGGGCCAGTTTATTATAAAAATGTAGTGCAAAATAGTCCATAACAAGTCCGTAAATATAGTTCATTTATCACTGTCTGCAAATGTGCATGGCATGTAGTCTTTAAAATCCAACACCTTCTAGTCCATCCACAAGTGCATATCATTCTCCTGTGTCTTTCCACCACACCCAAGCTCTTTGATCCCCTCCTGTCCTTTTACCAGGACAGCCACCCCAGCCCTTCCAGCTTGAGTGCAACCCTTCTCTTCCCAGCAGGAACCCCCACAGCTTCCCTGCTGGGAGTTCATCCTCACTAAGGAAGCATCCCTAACTGCCCCTGACTCTCTCATTGTTCCCCTAGATGCAGCTCTCCAGTTTGGAGACTTGAGCAGGTAAGCCCCTGTGCTGTTCCCCTGTCTTTCCAGCCCTCAGTGTTGGCTTTTAGCCTTAGAAGTCAGCAAGCAATTCCCTCGTGCTGTTCTGCTACCTTCAGCCCTCTGGCTCCTCTTCTCTTGACTGACTCAGGCAGTTCTTACCTGCTCCTTTTCCTGACTGACTCAGGCAGCTCTTAGCTGACCCATTTCCTCACTGGGCCTTCTGTCTCAGTCTGTATCCATTTATATGGCTCAGGTGCCTTTTCCTAAAACCCAATTAGCAGTCAGCTGACAATCACAATTGCACTGGCCTCTACCCTCTTAAAGGGCCAGTGTCATCTTGCGAGGAAGCATCTATACACAAGCTTGCACCAGTTTAACTAATCTGATTTAAAAACATAGTTAATTATGAGTATAATTTTTTGTGTGTGAAGTTCCCTATCTGTAAAATGTGGATAAAACATCTCTCTCTCTGTTAGGGTGCTAGAAAGTTGAATTCAACAATGAACGTGGGGCGCTCAGTATTATGGTGATGAATGCAAGACAAGTGTTTATGAGGAAATAATAAATTCTGTGTTCAGTGCAGTGAATGATGAGAGGATAAAAGAAAATCCTGAACGAATGCCTTATTCTCTGAGCACTGTCCATCTTATGCCCTGTATGTGCACAGGGTCCTGTGGAAAAAAAAATGTGATTGGGGCCTTTGGGCATCACTGAAATAATAGTAATAACAATAAAGTGCACCCTTTTATAAAACTCAGGAGGTGTATACATAATTTACACACATACAAACAACTTCACCTCTGTTGTAATAGAGACATCCCCTTACAAACCCCCCCCTTCTTCCTACCCAACTGCCCTCTGAGAAATGCCTGCAAAATGAAATGAATCCTGCAGTGGGCATTGAAGGCCTGTAATGTTGGGCTCTGTCAGACCAACAAGAGGACCGACTTTCAGAGTTGAGTCCTCTGTCGTCAATGCCTAGGCACCAGCCTTTAATGTTTAAATCTAGGGCCTGTTAGTTTGAGCACCTCAGATATTATGACAGAGGATAATGATCCATTCCAATATATGGAAAACAAATTTTACCCCAATATATTTAAATTACTACTGGGTATAGTGAGTTTAATCCTTAAAACAGATTACTATTCAAAAAAGGCTGGGTAAAACTTCATTAAAAAGAAACTTAAAAAATAACTTATCTGAAACTTAAAACTTAATGTACATATAAAATGTACTGGGGTCTAAAATAACCCTTTGCTGATAAATTGGTACCTTAGTCTGGAATACAAACACTTCCTGGAATGAGTAAACTATCTAAATGCTAATAATCTCTTCAAAAAGAATTGAGTTTAGACTAAGCAGGGAAATGTCTGTTTTAGGAATACTCGACAGAATGTTTAGATGTTAATTGCGTATTCACTAGACTCTTTGATGTGAGCAAGTAAGCCTTAATATACAATTACTCTTTGAAAAGGAAACTCCATTGGAAAGTATGGATTTGTGTGTTCTTAAACCCCCACTCAGTCCTCAAGATCATAATTAAGTTGATGTCTTATGGGCTTTCTTTTGTAGACACTGCAGTTAATAAGGGATGAAGGGTTTGGGGTGCAGGAGGGTGCTCTGGGGCTACGGCGGGGAGAGAGGACTCCCCCCAGCACTCTCTCCCCACAGCAGCACCTGGGCTGTGGGGGAGAGGCACCTCTCCCCTCCGTGGGAGCTCTGGGGCTGCAGGATAGGTGCCCTTCCCCCAGCCCCAGCAGGTCTGGGCCGGGGGAGGGCCGCTGTGACCGCCGCGCCTGGGTCGGGCTGCGCCGTGCCTGGGGCCGGGCCACTCCAGGGTTGGGCTACTCTGGCTATGCCGCAGGCTGAGTTGGGGGCCGGGGGAGGGGCTCCCCTCCCATGGTCGGTTGGGGGCTAGGGAAGGGGTGCCCCTCCCCTGGCCGCGGCAGGTCCCTGGGCGGGTTCCCTGAGCGCCTGCGCGGTGCTAAATAGGCTGCTTCACAGCAACGCAGCTTATAGGGAACTTAAGTTACAATAATCATAGGGGTCACTTGTAACTATACTGTGTACAACATTTTCAGACAGTGATATTTTTTTTCGAGTTGGTGTCCATCAAATGTGTAAATTAGCATTAAAGCAAGAAAAAAGAGAAGTGGAAGAGGATAAAGAAAGGAGAAATCTTTTAAAAGGCCTTTTTCCAAGACATGCTCACCAAGTACAATACTAGAGATGGTTAAGTCTTTGAACATGTCTTATTACTGCTGGTATATACTTATACCCAATGTATACAGCGTAGAAAGGCTGAGAAATCAGGAATTTCCAAAAGTTGTTTCCACTGAATCATTAAACTTTACATAGTAATTTGTGTATTTTATGTAACATTAATAGTAATAAGGCCTTGCATTTAATAAGGATATGAGAAATAGAAAGTACTGCCTTTATGCAATGTAGTAGAAGTAACTTCTCTGTAGAAAACTTATGTTGAATTTCAAAAAAAATTTTGTAGTGTTTGATTTCTTTGCAACTTACAAATAAAAATGAATGTTAATTTATTTTTTAAGGCAAATGGTGAGATCAGATTCTATTGTATGTAATTGTAATAACCCCAGTCATGCATAGCATTTGAAGCCTTGGCCTTCATCGCTGCAGCACAAATTGCTACGACTTGAACTACAGAATTAACTGTGTTAGCTGGCATCAGCAGAAAGCTGTGATCCAGGAGGCTGGGATAGATTGCTGGGGCCAGGTGTTAGGTTTGAGTGGTGGTTGCCCAGCCCATTTCTCTTTGTCTCCCTGCACCCCACATGAATTGAAGGAGCTGCTGCCCCATGTGGGAGAGATGGCCCTTCGTGTGCCATCCCCACACACAAAGCTACCTTGGCACCTCCCATCCCCTCCTTTGGTGACAGCACAGGCTTGGCCATAAATCAGAACGTTCATGTTTGGTTATTATTTTGGCATGCTTCCAGGATTTTCCTTAAGAATGCGAGCAAGAAAAGGGAAATTGAACTTTTCAACAGTTTATATCTCCGCCAAACCTGAATAGAATTGGATGGGTCCAAGAAAAGACATTTCTATTCCTAATGGGGCCCCCCTGCTGAATTTCAAGGGCCTGCTCCAAAAAATGGAGGTGTTCGAGCTTCTCCCAAAAAAAGACTCAAGAATCTCTTATAATGGGAAGTATTTTGAAATCTAAATGTAGGGATCTCTGTCTAACCCCCTTTAGTGAAGTTAAAGTGCAGGATTATATCATCTACCCACTCTTACGGAAATAATAGTAAAAGTTAAAATTCAGTATTATGGCTTCATTAGAGGGTTAATTGGAGGCAAACAACTGAAATGGAGAGAACTTGTTTTAGTGCACATTTTGCTCATGAGGGGGAGTGTTAAAGGAAATGACTGTGTGTAAATTCTCATTAGTCTGAAAATCTCAGTATTGAAAGTATGGGGGTGGGGGGAAGAGATACCTTGGTCGTATTTGACATGTATCCCTTACTCTGTCTTCTACTACACTTCAGCATAGTGCTAGAATACATGCATTTATGTAGTTTTATTCCAGACGTCAAACTTTGTATAACTAATGAGCAGGAATATATGCAATAAGATACTATTTCCCAGACCAAGTTTTATAAAGGTGAACTTTGCATAGGAAGGATGAAGAAAAGAATAAGGGGGAAGCAACTATTCTTCCTTTTTCCTAGGTTCTTTTTGAGTAGATCTTGTGTGAAATAAGTAACTTTACAAATTTGTATGCAATATAAATATTTCAGAAAAAATGTGAAGAATTTAATGCATTAGTTTACTGTTTTTCCCTGTAGGTGATCTATGGGAGAACCCTTATGCACATGCCATTTATGACCATAGCCCTAGAATTTGTAGCTGTTCTTTATGACTGCATAAAATTAAAGTTCTGTTATAAACTTGGACTTCACTTCATATGTCTGATTTCTTTACACTTAATTTTTGACGCTGTGTAACGTGTTTAAATATTTGTGAAGTGCTACGGGCAAGCTGAAATTATTTCCTTAACTACAGTATTCCTTGCTATCTTGATCTAGGTTGTTGGAAGAGGAGCCTTTGGTGTGGTCTGCAAGGCAAAATGGCGAGGAAAAGATGTAGCCATTAAACAAATAGAAAGTGAATCTGAAAGAAAGGCCTTCATTGTGGAGGTACAGTAAGCTTGCTTGAAAAGAAGTTATGGGATTTAGTATGTTCTCAGTCCCCCACCCCCCACTAGTAATGTGGTATGGCTTTTCCACTGACATACCCCGCCTCCAGCCATGCGTCCTCCACCAGAACTTGTAAGAGGGTCCTCGGAGAATGGCCTGTGGCTGTCTTCCCCAGTTCCTGCACTGAAGGAATTCTTCCCTGCCAGATCTGGGGTATTTAGAGCTTCTTTATGCCACTCCAGCCCTTTTAATCCGTGTAGAGACACCAAAGAGGGAGTGAGAATCTCATCCAGTGTCGGTTAACATTGGGGGAGGGGTCATGCTATGAAAAAGTTTGGTTTATGTTTCCATTAATGTAGTAGTTTATTTTTAATTAAAATTGTAAAAATCTAGAAAATACATGTAACCTATTTATTTGAGAACAAATCCCTTATTTTCTCCATTCCACCTACTTTTTTTTTTTTTTTTTTTTTTTTTTTTTTTTTTTTTTTTTTTTTTTTGTGTTAAGATATAGGCATTTAGCCTCTCACATAATTCGTACTTTTCCTAAAGGAGAGACAACATTCTAGGATTGAATGTTGATACTATGTAACTTCAATGAACTTCATTATGCCGTAGTTCTGTTTGTTTGCATTTAAAACACAGTAGAGGAAAATCTAGGATGCCCAGGATATATGGAGTAAAATAAGAATAAATCTCTAAAGTGTTACAGTTCCTTTAACCATACTATTTTGTGACTAAAAATGTATTTATAATACATCTCTCTGTTAATAGAATATTTATACTGTGCTCATTGCCATGTTATGTGAGTGCAGAATAACATTCACATAAATCTAAACATGGTTGAATGGTAATTCGTCTTGGTTGGGCTTTATGTGAGAGAGAATCTAAGAAAGAAAATCCTCAGAAATTATTTTGAATTGGGTTCAAGATATTACATTTTGAGTTCTTGCACTGTGTAGATTCAGTTCTGTTCTAATATCACTTCAGACTATATATAAAGAATTTCTAGGAACATAAGGTCATGTGCCCTATCGATTGGATAGTGAAATTCAGAGGGTACTATTAAAAACTCCCTGAAAAGTCTGTGAAAGCCAAAACTTTCCACTTGGTTTGATTTTCTGCCAACTTGCAAAATAAAAAATGGTTCTTAATTTCTTGAGTGGGTGTATCCACATATGCCTACTATCAATTACTACAAGCAATTTTTTCTCATAACTGGATGGCATAAATGTTAACTTGTAGAATTTATTTTATAGTTCATTTTTGTGGACATTAGTTCTCTTTAACACAAAAGGGAGTATTTTTCCCATAAGATTTTCTGTAGTGATTCAGACCATTTGTCTCTGAAGTCAGGTATCCTTGCCTCCAACTTTGGCCAATAAACAATGCTACAGAAGTATTGCAAAATCCTCAGAATGCCATATTTAGTTGTGCAATGCTGTACTTGGAAAGTGGATGATCTGCTTGTTCATCAGCTTACACTCTGGCCTTGAAGCATGTGACTTAATTATGTTCTTAACATGCATAATTAAAAATTTGATTTGAGTCATAACATTTTCTGACCCATTTTAATAGGTCTGCCTGGCTAATATAATCTGTTACAAGACAGGGGAGTGCTATTATCTCCATTTTACAGATGGGGACCTGAGGCACAGGAAAACTGTGATTTGTCTTTCCAAGGTCATGCACGAAGTCTGTGGCAGAGCCAGGGTCCCAGGTTCTAGGCTAGTGCCCTAAGCATTGGATTTTCAGAGGATGGTCCAGTTTTAAAATCCAGGCACAGTATGTGACATAAATTTGTTAGTTTACAACCTAATTTAATTCTCTAAGACATCAACTTTTCACCCTAACTAACCATGCTATGTAAATAATTTTGTGTTCATTTAATTGTTAACTCTGTATATGAAACTAAATGGTAACTTGAAGTATTTTGTGGTTGGAAAAAAAGTGGTGAACTTTTGTGTTGCAGCTTCGACAGTTGTCACGTGTGAACCATCCTAATATTGTCAAGTTATATGGAGCCTGTCTGAATCCAGTAAGTTGTAATCCTCCACCTTTTGTCACCCCAGTAACGCTCACTATAATCAAGCAATAATGCAAGAAATACGTTCAGCCAATATACCCACCTTAGTATTGTATCTCTAAAATGGTTGCTGGTTTTCTTATTAATGGGTTGATTTTTCTAAACATTAATTTTTTACTTGAACCAAAGTGTAGCCTCCAAAAACCTATTCACACTTCATCTTGTCCATTTGCTCTCCCTATGCTGATTTTTTTTGATTGCAAAGAAATTAGTGTGGTATATATCAGGGCCGCCCAGAGAATTCAGGGGGCCTGGGGCAAAGCGGGGGAGCTGCAGCGTTTGTACTCATCCGTCGGCGGTCCGGGTCTTGGGCGGCATTTCGGTGGCGGGGGGCCCTTCGACAGCACTGAATGGCTCCCCACCGCCGAAGTCCTGGAGCGACTGAAGGGGACCCCCCGGCGCTGAAATGCCGCTGAAGACCCGGACCGCCGCCGGGCGAGGGCTCGCGGGGCATTTCGGCGGCAGGGGGCCCTTCAGTCGCTCCGTGTCTTCGGCAGCACTGAAGGGCCCCCAGCCGCTGAAGACCCGGACTGCCACCAGGCCAGGGATCGCGGGGCCCAGGGCCTGGGGCAAATTGCCCCACTTCCCCTCCCCATCCCCCGCGGGTGGCCCTGGTGTGTGTGTGTGTGTATGTATATGTAACTTCGCTTGTGTGCAGTCCCCATATTGATTCCAAATCAGCACTACAAAAAATGATTTATTTACAAATGACACACACGATTGAAAATCAATTCCTTTACACTTACCTGCCAAGGTCAGGATTCTGTTTTTGCCCTGCAACATCTGATAACCCTACAAATGCCTCAGGTGATGCAGCGAGTACTGTAGCAGGACAAATGGTAGGCTAACGTAGACATATATTATTAGTGGCCTGGGATATTAAATTGGTTAAAATAATAATTTATTCTGGTCTAATAAAAATTGGCAATTTTAGTTAATTTTTTCTAATCCACTCTTAAGTAAATCCATTCTAACTTTTAATCTGAAGGCAATCTTAGACTTAAGGGGGTATACAGTGATGCATTCTCCTCTTTGCTATCCTTTAATAGGATCTAAGCATCAATTTAATTCTGCATCTGATAGATCAATGTATCAATTATGGACACTTTGCAGTTCCTCTCAAAGAACTTTCCTTTCAAATTACAAAACCTAGGGTTACCATACGTCCAGTTTTTCCCGGACATGTCCGGCTTTTTGGTAATCAAACCCCAGCCCGGGGGGAATTGCCAAAAAGCCGAACATTTCCGGGAAAATACC